>NC_067147.1:810000-1410000 GCF_903995435.1 Acomys russatus
GGGATTGGAAGGAGGAGGCTCAGGGTTCAAGACTAAGGGGCCTACGAGAGACCCTGCCTCAAATAGCAACATGGAAGGAAAAGAGCCGGCTTTTAATTTTTAAAAAATTTGGTATAATTTTGTATATGAGGGTTTTGCCTCCATGTATGTCTATGTACCATGAGATGCCTGGTGCTCAGGAAGACCGGAAGAGCTCATCAGATTCCCTGAAACTGGAGCTGTAGATGGTTGTTAGTTGTCATGTGGGTGCTGGGAATTGAACCTGGCTCCTCTGGAAGAGCGGCCAGTGCTCTTAACCATTGAGCCACCTCTCCAGTCCTCTCATTTTAAAATTTTATTTAAAGATATCTGTGAAGAAATTTGCCATCAGCAAGACTTGAGCTGGCCGATAATGAGACAGTACTGCATTTGTTTTTAAGTGATATAGAATTAATAGCTTTTTCACAAGGCAGTGCTTGCCTTATAATGCTATTTCCACCCCCACCCCACCCCTTCTTTCTTGCTCACTCTCTTCACTAAACAGGAGGTTTTTGGCTTTGCATGATGCTCTTCACCACAATGTGTATAGTTTTCTCTCTATGCTGAGGGAAAACAGACTAGAATTATATACAACCTGCTTTATGAAGTTAAATAAGAGGAGGGTGACTGTAGGTGCTCAGAGCTTGCTTCTCTGTTTTTTCCAAAACGCATGAGATACAATTCATATTTTAAGTGGCAGACTCACTTTATCCTGCCATTTTAAAAGACAGCCCTGATTGATCAACCAATGAAGGAAGACATATTTTGTATTATTTCAGCTTTTACAGGCTTAGATGTCTCCAAGCCCACATTTCAATATCTGTGATTTACTCATTAGCATTTAAATGAGAAAGTTGTCTAGGTGAGTTCTAGTAATTTTATTTGGTCTTGACAAATAGACGGTGCTGTTTTTTAAAAAGGGAGAGAAAGTTGTGTGTCTCAGAAATTATTGCAGAGGTCTTTATAGATTCCTCCTCTAGCTGTCCCTGGGGCTCTGAGAAAGTCCTGTGGCCTAGAGACAGACAGGCCTTGATGTGTGATCTTACCACCATAGCTAACCCCAGTGGCTGGGGTTACACATGCATCATGGGGCCAGGAGAAAACAGCCCCCCTTTCTTTCCCTCCCCTGCTCTTGTGTTTTGTTTTATGAGATAGGATCCTCCTATGTAGCCCTGGCTGGCTTTGAACTCATGGTCATCCACCTCTGCCCTCCTGAATGTGTTGGATTGCAGGTATGCACTAACAATGTGTACCCTGTGTTGATTCTTGCCTGTCTCCCCTCTGCCCTTTAGTAGGTCAGTGAGGTAGCCATATTTGAGAACAGAACATGGTAGTGTTTCCTTTCTTTGAGTCTGGGTTAGGAAATAAAGCAGATTGGGGGGCTGAGAGCAGGAGAGGTATTGAATGATTATTAATATTTAATATTGAATTATTATCTTACGAATGTGAGCAGTTACTCCTTAACCAGCTGCATACCCAAATAACCACACAGAGACTCTAGGATCTATTTAATTAGTGTAAAGCACAATGCTGCACAATAATTACTCCATCCTAAACCTCCATGCTAGTATAGTTTCCTCCCATTCTCATTTCCCACATTATACTTGCTTTTAAATTATCTCTTAGGCTCAGTTCATTTCTCCTGATGTTTCTCATCTTCTCCTCATGGCTCCATCTTCTCCTTCCTTTCTCCTCCCCTCACTGGAACAGGATGTCCCACCCTACTCTCCGTTATTGCTCAGCATTGGTTAGTTGGTTTTTACTGATAATATAAAGATCAAATGGTGACATGTTTGCACAAACTTGAGACAGGAGATACTTAGAATAAACATCACAACGCAATGTTCAGATTGAAAACAGAGAGTGGAGTAGAGAAATCAGCATTTGAATGAATAAGGGTAAACTATACACAGTCCACAAAAACATTATGCCAACAAAGAAGGGAATGGGTTAGCCCACATGCCGAAATGAACACCTTCCGAGTACTATGTGCCAGGAAGTAAACACTTTACCTGAGCATATTTACTTTACCTCAGTCTTGTGAAATAGGGCTGCTGTTAATACATTCATTTTACAGATGTGGAGACCCAGACCAGAAAAGCTAAATGTCTTTGTCCCACTACAACTATTCTCCGTTGTTCCTGGGAGACACGCCACAGATAGAAAACACACACACACACACATACACACACACACACACACACACACGTGAGGGCTACACCTCTGAAAGAGGCAGTACAAAATTGTGACACTCTAGAATCTTTGAGTCAAAAGGCATCAGAAACATTTTGGGACTCCTCACTTTCCCTGAGGACTTCTAACCTTCATTGAAATGTGCCAAAGAATCAGGATTAATTTCTCATAAAGTTATCCTATTCTGTCTCTGGGTAGCTTGAAGTGACGGAGGCATCTCCTTGCATTGTCCTGATCATGATCTCTGTCAGCCCTCATGTTCACTCTAAAGCGGCTGATGCCCTCCCCGCACAGGAGTTAGAGGTTGTGCTATGGCAGCTGCCTTCCTGCCATTGAGAAGCCAGGGAGGCTGCTTTGTGGTTCTGCAGCTTCTGACACTGGAATGTAAAACCAGAGTCTTTGTCAGAGGAGAAATTAGGAAGCCCTGGGTGCTTTTCTTCCAGTGAGGCTACTCAGTGGCTGTCATACCAGTGACCTGCTCACAAACCACCTGAAAGACTGGAGATTGAGGTGTGCCTTTTCTGCTTTGTGTGAATGTGCTTCTTCCTAGAGGCAAGTGTGAGCTGGAGCATGCCTCAGAAAGGAGCACAAAGGGATTCAGCAGTATCTTACTGCCTCTTTTGGAGGTGTGTCCCCTCATGGTGTGTGTGTGTGTGTGTTCTATCTATGGTATGTCTCCCAGGAACAATGGAGAATATTCTGTGGAACGTTCAGTTCTGTTGGGAATGAGTGGAAGGGCAAACCATCCTAAGCCCACCATGTGTGGACTCTTTCCCAGCATCCCCAGCTCCCCAGCTGCGTACTGAGGCAGGACATGGAAACCCTTTTTCTTTCTGTTTTCACATGGTGTTAGGTTCTTTAGCTGAAATGATGAGTTGGGGTTCAGTGCATCTTTATTGCAGCTTCTAGTTTCTGCTTCTTCCTTCTTCCTCTAAGACTAGAACTTTCTATCATCTTCCCACAGATCACCCAGTAGACATGATGAACATCAAGGCCTTCACCTTGGTCTCTGCCGTGGAACGGGAGCTGCTGATGGGTGACAAAGAGCACATCAGCATCGAATGTGTGGAGTGCTGTGGCAGGAATCTCTATGTTGGCACCAATGACTGCTTCATTTACCACTTCTTGCTGGAGGAAAAGACCATGCCTACAGGGACAGCTACGTTCATTGCCACCAAACAGCTGCACAGACACCTGGGCTTCAAGAAGCCTGTAAACGAGCTGTGTGCGGCCTCAGCTCTTAATAGGCTGCTGGTGCTCTGTGACAACTCCATCACCCTGGTTAACATGCTGAACCTGGAGCCAGTCCCCTCCGGAGCCCGCATCAAAGGGGCTACAACATTTGCAGTGAACGAGAACCCTGTGAATGGGGACCCTTTCTGCGTGGAAGTGTGCATCATCTCGGTGAAGCGCAGGACCGTCCAAATGTTTCTGGTGTATGAGGACCGAGTACAGATTGTCAAGGAAGTGTCCACCCCAGAGCAGCCTCTTGCTGTGGCTGTGGATGGCTACTTCCTGTGCCTGGCCCTGACTACCCAGTACATCATCCTCAACTACAGCACAGGCCTTTCCCAGGACCTGTTTCCCTACTGCAGCGAGGAGAAGCCACCCATTGTCAAAAGAATAGGCAGACAGGAGTTCCTGCTGGCTGGCCCAGGAGGCTTGGGTGAGGAGGGCTGGGGTGTTGCTGCTCTTGGCACCTATATTCTGCCTGCTGTCTTATGGCTTCTGCATACACTTAGCAGTGGGAGAATGAGGGTTCCACAGTGAAGTATGTCACTTAATAATAGGGTTCTAAGAAACACACCATTAGGTGATTTTGTCATTGTATCTGTTGGTCGGTTAAGAGGACTACAATGCCACTAGGGGGCATAGTAATCACACGCATTTACTGTAGACCAGGTGACATGTGACACATGATAGTACTCATATGAGTGCCTGGCAGCATTGGAAATGTGTGGCCAGGTCATAGCAGCTCCTCAAGTCCAATGTGTGCCGAAACTCTATCAGATTGTGAATGTGGTGTCACCCTTTCCCACCAATGTGATATTTTAGATATGGTCAGTGGACCTGATTAATACCTCATTAATAAGAGTTCGGACTCATATTAGGGCTCATTCTTAGTGATATACATTTGACAGGTCTGTACAAATGTTTAATGACTTGTAACCAGTGCTGTGGTATCATACAAATTGCTTTCACTACCTTAAAATTCCTTAGGCTTCACCTAGCCACCCATCTTGCACCTCATCCCACCTCCTGGTGGCCACTAGCCTTGTACTGTGTTGACAGTTGGTGCTGGAATGTGTATTAGAATCATACGTTAATATGGTTCTAATACATACCATAAAATGTGGCCTTTCAGAGTGGCTGCTTTTATTTGACGGATGGTGTATTCTATATTTGATACTTCCAGGTCTATTCATGGCTTGATAGAAGAAGAAAATGCTTGTTTCCAATGTCCTGTGCTCTAAAACAATGATTTTTTTTTAATGGAAAGCACATATATGTACATGTGTATATGTGTGTGTGGTGTATGCATATGTATGTGTGTATATATAGATTGGCTACTACGTATATATGTGTATCTATATAGACTAATATAAACACACACACACACAAACACACACACTTATATAATGAACATGAACGTGGCATAAAGAAACCAATGTGATGTCAGTTTCCTGGCCTCTGTCTTGTCAGTCCCTTTGTATACCTGTCTTCTCCCCATTTCTTTTTTTTTTTTTTTTAAAGATTTATTTATTTATTATGTGTACAGTGTTCTGCCTGCATGCCAAAGCCAGAAGAAGACACCAGATCTCAGCAGTTGCTGGGAATTGAACTCAGGACCTTTGGAAGAGCAGCCAATGCTCCTAACCTCTGAGCCATCTCTCCAGCCCCTTCTCCCCATTTCTTATTTTGAAGTAACTCTAGACATCTTAGCAGTTAATCTGTAAATACTTTAATATGATTCAAAGTTATAGATACATGTATGTAAATGAAAATCCACAATGATGTTAAATATTCAAAATACTATCAAATGCACTTAGGGACATTATATTCCTCCTATTTAATCATATATAATGTAAACGGACACAAATATTTAAATATCTGCGTGGTTTTGTGACTTCTTGTGCTTTCAGTTTTCTTGCCCTCTGTTCCATCCATGGCTCTGGATGCAATCACTGCCTTTCTGTAATTGTATGAACCATGGTAATTGGCTGATAGATTTGTTACATTTTACTTTTCTTTACTTCCTTCCCTCTCTCTTACTTTTCCCTCACTTTCCCTTTTTCCTTTGCTGAAGAAGTTGGATGGTTTCCTACACTCTGGATTTTTGATAGTTTTATCCCCATAGAGTGGTTAAACATGCCAGCCTGACCACACAGACCTCTGTTCACTGCAAGTAGATAATTAGGAGACTTAAGGTGTTCTTGTGCTTGCTTTGTGAGGGAAATAAGGAACTTCATAGTGTGGGGGCCTGTCAGGAGTTTGCATACCTTTGTCCCTTTTTGTGAAGACAATGCTGGTAATGACCTAGGCCAACGGCATCATTAGCCTGACAATGAGCAACATTGTATTTGTATCTGTTCTTCCCCTCATATATCACTGGAAATGCAAAGCAAACTTTCTCCTCAAAAACTCTGTGTCTCCCAGGCACTCTGTATTAAGTCAGGGTGAGATGGTAAAGTCCCTCCTATCTTCTCGGGGTATTTTTAAATGAGCCTTATTGTAAACTCAAGGGTCCTTTAAAACATTTGTGGTGTGGAGGTTCCATTGATGCTTGCTGTGAGCTTATGTTGTAGATCCCAGAACTACTTTGCTGTGTCTCCAGAAATCTGATAGTGTCACATCTCGTGTATCCCTGCACCAGATCTGGTGTCAAGCCACTCCTCCCCAGAGCCCTGCTGCTTACAGAGCATGGTCTGGGTGCTCGGGCTCTTGTCCATTTCCCTAGGTCCTGTCGATGGACAGTGCTAGGACATCCACCTTTTAGGATAGCTGCATCATAAGATCATGTTAGGGCCCATTCTTCTGCACCTTACTGTCACCTTTCCACCACACCATGGTTCCCTTCTCTGCACCCTCCTGCAAGCACTCCTGAGCTAGAGCCCCACAGAGGATCTAGCCTGTATCCTGATACGTGTAGCCTCCTCCCTTAGGTAACCATTGATTTGTTTGTTTGTTTGTTTGTTGTTTTCAGATTAGCTTTCTTCCCCCCTAGCAGATTTATAGCAGAGCTTTCTAGAACAGCTGAGTGAGAGCATAAGTGTATGTGAGCTAAGCTGGATATTACCATGTCTCCCTCTGTTAGGGTTATTTTATATTCTCTCTGGTGACAGATGGCCAGTGCTTTTCCCCAGGTTTGGCCAACAGAGTATACTGCCAGGAACTTAGTGTCTGTGGTAGTGTGGCACTTTACCTGTGAGCAGGTTGAGAATTCCTTCTGTTTAAGAGTCTATTGTGCTTCTTTAGGTTTGTAGAGATTACCTGTCCTGTATGTTTTCAGTCTGGCTTATTTATTATCTATCTATCTATCTATCTATCTATCTATCTATCTATCTATTTTCTTTCTCTTTGCTAGGAAAGAACTCAGGGCTTCATTTGTGCCAAGCACATGTCCTGCCACTCATTGGACCAAACCCCCATCCCAAACTTTCTGTCACCACTGGACTTGTTTGGTATTCTTTATATATTTGAGACACCAACATGTCTGCTATTTACCTTTTAGGTGTTTGTTTCTAATTTTTGCCTTCTGAAATCTCTTTCCACAAAGTTCTATATAATCCAGTGTGTTGGCTTTTTAAGTATTACTTTATGGAGATGTCCCTGTCTTTCAGATTATAGGCAAAGGCATCTACATTTTCTGATATTACCTATGTGGTCTCCTGTCTTAGCATATAGAGAACCAATTCAGTTTCTGTGGTTTTTTATGTGACTGTTGGCAGAACCCTTCCCTTCTGACTTTGTGACTGCCTTTAAAAGACACTCACTTTCTGATACACATGGAGAAGAGTCTGTCCTCTGGTGTAGCCCTGGCTGCTCTGCCTCTGAAGGCTTCACAGGGAAAGTGTCAGAGAGTTCCAAGTTCCTCTCTTGGTTATTCTGTTATGTTAAAGGGAAATGACAGTCATACTTTGGGTGCACTTCCCCCCAACTTTACTATGTGTCAGCTCCATGAGCGTCATGCTAAATGAATCAGTTGTTCTTCTGCTTGTAAGCAAATAGAAAGATTATTCTTAAGGTCTCTTACCTATGCCTTATGTAGCTAACAGATTCTGCAAAAACATCATTATATGGCTCCAGAAATTAAGAGTTCAAGCAAATTACTATCAAGAGTGTAAATGTGCCTTTCAGCATGACACCTAATTTGTTTTCCTTCTGCCTTTCTCCTTGAGTGTAACTTGTGACCACTTTCTTCATAAGAGATCACACTTGACCTTTTGTAAGGCAAGTTAACCAAACTTTATAATACTTTTACCACACCCCTGATGGTGCTTCTCCGACAACGTAAATAATTCAGTTGCTCTTTGTGTTATGTGGGCTTTTCTCCAGTTTGAGCTTAGATCACAGGTGGGCTTGAACTTAGGAGGGGCATGGCCAAAATGAGTGGTTGTAAAAGTTGGTGTGCAAAAGTTGGTGTGCCGTGCCCTTTTCACCAAATCCCTTAGGTTTTGTACTTATAACAGTTTGGCTCCTACAGTAGTAGTATAAAAGCAACACACTTCATTGCCTGCTTGGATGCTGGTGCACATTAGCAATAGCTAGTGCCCCTCTTCCTAGAGATGCTCTTCTGGCTTGACTTAACCTCATTTGCCAGTTAGGGCTCTGCTTCTTCATTCCCGTGAAATTGCAGAAGCTGTGGTTCTTAGCACCTGGTTTCTGCCCTCTTTATGTCAGAAACATTAGCCAGGACCACTGCATGAGAAGGTAAGTGCAGTGACCCTGACTGACAGTGTTGGGGGTATCCATGCTATTATGGGGTCTCATTGCTTTGAGCATGGCTGTTTCACCCAGAATTCAGCAGAATCCCTGGGGTGGCTCCACTCTCATCCCTTGCCAGCTTGTATTTTTCTGTTTTGGCAGAGGTGACATCGCATTACCAGCTCTGCCATTCATTTCTTCTCCCTTTTGGCCTCTTTGGTTGATTCCAATGACAGTACTAATCTCCCCAGCTTTGTCTTCTTCATAGCTGTGCATAGCTTCCTCAGCATTTTAGCTGTTTTGTATACTTGGCGTTACTGTTTGCTACGAGCAGAATGTGTGTGTCCCTGGAGGTTCCCTGTGTTAGAGTATTAATCTCTAGAGTGATCATTGGAAAATGGTAGATTCTCTAGATCAGTGGTTCTCAACCTTCCTAATGTTTCAACCCTTTAATACAGTTCCTCATCTTGTGGTGACCCTCAACCATAAAATTATTTTGTTGCTACTTTATAAGAATAATTTTGCTACTGTTATAAAGCATAATGTAAATATCTGTTTTCCAATGGTCTTAGCTAACCCTCATGAAAGGATCCTTGAACAGGCACCCTAAAGGGGTCATGACCCACAGGTTGAGAACCACTGCTGGGGTGGTAGACTCTGGAGGAAAGTCCTTCAGGTGGGTTCCTCCCTCCCCACTTCTCTGGGTTTGCTTCCTGGCTCATGCAGTGAGTGACCTTGTCCTGCTTCATGCTCCTGCTGGGTGTGCTACCTCAGGAGTGGCCCAAAGCGATGTGTTTCTCCCCCCCCCCACCCCCTCTACTTTATACTTCCCTATCCTCCCACCCCATGTTATATAACTGAAGTCACTTGATTGCTTCAGTGGTATCTAATCATTTTGGAAGCAACAGTGTGAATTTTTAAAAAGCTGATGTTAAAATGGATTGACACACCTTGGTCAAAATATTCTCCTCAGTAATCCCCAAAGTCAGTGACTTGTGTACAGTACACATAATGGGCACAAGCTTATTTTGGGCAAAGGCGTCACAGCAGCCTGTCTTGAAACAAAACTCAGTTCTCTGTGGTGCAGCGTGCGTGTTCTTACAGCTTATACATGCTCTCAACAATAAAGGGTAAAATCAGTCATCAGTGCTCAGACCTCAACTCTAAGCCTAGCCAGCTTCTCATAGGACACTTCGTGGAGTGTCTAGCATGTAGCGCATGGACAGTAGAAATGTTGACCAAGTATGTGTGAAAAACAGCTGAAGCGTAGAGGTAAGCTGGATGGAGGAGGGGATATGGAAGAAAGCTTGTGACACTGTCTAAGTAGTTTTCTCCTGTGTGCTGAACATGCCCACATTTTAAAATTTGCAATTAGAAGCAGATATAATATGCGTTCTGAATAAGATGGTTCTCTTCACAGTGATAAAGTCATACATAGTTCTTTGCACATGAGTATATTCTATTGTTTTAAAAATGCAAACCTGTAGGAGAATTGGGTGAGCAAGTTACATTCCATCCAGTCATTTCTATGGCAAAAAATACCACATAGTTATTTGAAGATACTTTCTTTCTATTTTTCTAGGCATGTTTGCCACTGTGGCCGGGATTTCTCAGCGTGCTCCTGTGCACTGGTCAGAGAATGTGATTGGAGCAGCTGTTTGCTTCCCGTACGTCATAGCGCTCGATGACGAATTCATCACAGTCCACAGCATGCTGGATCAGCAACAGAAACAGACCCTGCCCTTTAAGGAAGGTCACATCCTACAGGACTTTGAAGGTAGCTGTTGAAATAGAAATCTTAACATTTTCTGTAGTCTTCCTACAGTTAATGTTACTGAGGACCCATTAGGAGCTGGGGCTTATGCTGAAGGAAGGCTAATAACAGAGCTGGAGAAATGGCTTAGTAGTTAAATGTTCTTGGTACTCTTGCAGAGGACCTAGGATTGGGTCCCAGTACCCACACCAGGCTTCTCACAGCTGTATGTGGGCCCCTGTTTATTTGTAACACACACACACACACACACATACACACACACACACACACACACACTCTCTCTCTCACTCTCACACACACATACACACACACACACACACACACACACGCGCGCGCGCAAAAATAAAAGAAAGAAGTCTTGCTCATGCCTGTAATTCCAGCACTTGGGGAGGCAGAAGTAGGCAGATCTCTGAGTTCAAAGACAGCCTGATCTCCAAAGCAAGTCCAGATCAGCCAAGGCTACACAGAGAAACCCTGTCTTAAAAAAGGAAGGAAAGAGGGAAGGAAGGAAGAAACTTTCCTGATGCTGTGCTCCTATAATACAGCCCCTCATGTGGCGACTGTCCTCCAGCCATAAAATTATTTTCATCACTCCTCCATAACTGTAATTTTGCTACTGTTATGAGTTGTAATGTAAATATCTGCATCTTCAAATGGTCTTAGACAAACCCTTTGAAAGGGCTGGTCACCCCCAAAGATGTGCGACCCACAGGTTGAGGAGTCTTGGGTACAAGGGTTACAGTGAAGGACAAAGAAAGCTGGCAGGATGATAGTGAAATCAGGAAGTGAGCAGAAAGACTGAGTGGTGTATGGGCGGAGGGAAGCATGGAGTACTTCGTAGCTCAAAACACTGCATTAACGTCTTTGTTTACATAAACCAACTTTGCAAGGAAACGATTTTCAGTGCGGTTTTGGTTTTGATGATGTTCCAAGATGGAGCTCTGCAGCTTCACTGGACCCTATGTCATGTTGTCTCTTCACAGGTTTCAAAATCAGCGGGCACTTTCACATAGAAAGGGGATAAAGAGCACATTTTATTCTTAAGCAGTGTGACATTAAAGTTTACCCTTCCCAACATCTGTCAGTGCAGGTGGCAGAAAGGGCAGCATCCTTCCATAATTCGTGTGGAATGGTATTGGAAAAGCTGGGGGAATGATTAGCAGGTCAGAGAAGGGGCCAGGATCGGGAAAGCAGTGATGTGTTGAGGGAGACAATGCTTTTCCTTTTCCAACAATGCTAACATTTTTCTTTTCTTCCCTCAGGAAGAGTGATTGTTGCCACAAGTAAAGGAGTTTACATCTTGGTTCCATTACCTCTGGAAAAACAAATACAGGATCTGTTAGCAAACCGGAGAGTGGAGGAGGCTTTGGTCTTGGCAAAAGGAGCCCGGAGGAACATTCCAAAAGAGAAATTTCAGGTTGGTAATTAACTGGTCACGAGAAAGCATGCCTGTAAGAGCAAGCTAGAAAGCACTCAGATTTAACCACACTCATCTGGCTCGCTCTGCATAAGACCATGCACAAGCTATTGTGCCCGCCACACATCTCGTGATCTATAGGTAAGGAGGCAGGTTGCAGAGCACCCAGATTGCTTAACTGAGACTGCACAGCTGACCGTGGGAAGGCCAGCTTGCCAGTTTCTTATTTGATATACTAGGCTATATTTGAGATCAACTCCCTTCTTCAGTCTGAGAGCAGTTGTGAACATGATACTTTCTTTCTTTTTTTTTCCTTAACTTTTTTTTTTTTTTTTTTTTTTTTGGTTTGGTTTTGGGTTTCTCTGTGTAACAGGCCCGTCTGTCGCTTTGTATATCAGGTGGCCTTGCACTCACGGAGATCTGCCTGCATTTGCTTCCTGAGTGCTGGGATTAAAGGTGTGTCCCACCACACCCAGCTATGACCAGGATTCTTATAAAGTGGAGGGGTTAGGTCAGGCCAACTTCTCTCTGATTTTAGTTTGTATTTGTTGAGGTGGGATTGAGTTAATTTGCATGTGTGTTCTTCCTGTAGACAGCAGGGGCCACATACATCCAGGATAGCTATAAACACATTTACAATCCATTTGTAGATCACATGTTATCATGTCACAATGTCCAAAGGTATGGGGGTGGGGTGGGACCCAGTCTGGTTTTTTTGGGCTGGTTTTGTTTTCATCATCTGTAGGCAATGCTGTACCCACAAAGTGAATAAAGTACCTCTCATTGCAGGAGCTCAGTCATGTCATTCCCTTAGAAAACATCAGCTTTCCACGATAGGAACCACAAGCACAGATCACTACACCTGGCCAGGAGGAAACACGCGGTGCACTGAAGAAATATTAACTTTAAATGCTATTGTTATGATAAATACAATCAATATCAATCACATTCCCTAACACTCCTACGTGATTGGATGGGTCGTGAAGGGCACCCTACATATTTGAGAGTGTTAAAACATGTTAGCTTAACCTGGAGGCATAGACCTGTAAAGCCTGAGGTGAAAGGACCTCAAGTCCAAGGCCTAGCTGAGATACAGAGTGAACTCAGTGCTAGCCTGGGATTTTAGGGTAACCCTGTCACAAAGTAAAAGTGGCATCCGTCACTTGCCTAGCATGGGTGAGGCTTTGGGTTCATCCCTCATGCTGCAAAAAGAGTAAAAACAAGACTCCACAAACCACAACTACAATGGTGTATAGACATTTTCTATTATCATCTGAATCAATCACTAACGGTTCTTAGAAACTAAAGCCAGTCAGAATTTACCCATGACTGGTGCTGTGGCTGAAAAATATATGTTTGGATGTAAGTTGCCTCAGAAAGCAAAGGCAGCTTCTGCCGGGGAATGAAAAGAACCCGTGTCACGATGGTTTAGGGATTTGGAAGGAGAGGTCTCTGTGTGTAAGTTCTTATCCCTGCTCCTAACTTGCTGGAGTAGCACTGACCTATTGGCATTCAGCAGGGGGCAGCAAACACAAAGGCACAAAGCTCCTGACAGCAGGGTGCTCTCATACCTCACTTGTTCACACAATGCAGTCAAGGAGGGCTGTGGCAGAGTGAAAAGGAGCTGCATGGGTAGTGTGCAGCCATGGGACTGTGTCTAGTTGCTGTTGAACAGTTATCATGTCCTTGTACAAGCATCAGCATACGCACTGCACTCAGATTATACAGCATTTTCTTACGGACATTTTCAATGTTCTATGTCTGAGGTTTTTTTCCCTCTCTGAGAGCAGAGGTGCATAGCCAATGCCTGATGAGATGACATGAGTTTTCTTGCTTTCCACCCTGCTATGTGTCGATCTGATCCTTGCCTTCTCCCTATAATGCTGCAAGTTCAACTCTCTTGTTATGTGGGTGTTATCTTCCGTGAGCCGTGTGTGTGTGTGTGTGTGTGTGTGTGTGTGTGTGTCTGTGTGTGTGTGTGTGTGTCTGTCTGTCTGTCTGTCTGTCTGTCTGTCGTCCCATACATGTGCCATGATTTCCAAAGATGCATCATTGTTCAGGTGAAGTGCTTCATTAACTGGTCCCATCCTCTTTTCCGGACGCATCTATGACAGCTCATGTTGCCCATGTCCAACTCACACGTGCCAACCCCACAGCATCCCATGGTGAGAATAAGTGTGCTGGCTCTGAGCTCATCCCACCCTAACTGCATCACAGGCACTGCACCTCCAAATGCTGTTACCATGAACTTGGAGGTAACTTTGAGGACTCATTCACACTTCAGCATCCTGATGAATGGCAGCTTGTGAAGGTTTTGGTAGTTCTGTCTCCCTCCTGGGGATGGGGGTGGAGAGGTGGGAGGACACTGTGACACAGGGATGGCACTTGAATCTGATGGCCTTACAAAGACACTACTGTCACTGATTTCTCTGAGGCAAGCCTGGATATGGCTAAGAATTCTCCTACACTTGAGGATCCTTTTAATCCTTTTGCTGCAAGGATGACTCGTATTATTTCTACTTCCAGAAATAGAACTGCATCTTGGGCAGCAGGACTTTGTTTTCTGCTTATTACAAGGTAGGATAGTCAGTTGTTGGGCCAGAAATGGCTGTTTCCAGAGTAGAAAAAGGTAGATGGAGAGAAGGGAGACCGGCAGTGTAAGCAGTGTGCTGATCCCAAAACCCGTGAAGAAACTGTTGGTGTGCTTGTGCTGATCCCAAAACCCGTGAAGGAACTGTTGGTGTGCTTGTGCTGATCCCAACACCCGTGTAGGAACTGTTGGTGTGCTTGTGCTGATCCTAACACCCGTGAAGGAACTGTTGGTTTATTTGTGCTGATCCCAACACCGGTGAAGGAACTGTTCATGTGCTTGTGCTGATCCCAACACCTGTGAAGGAACTGTTGGTATGCTTGTGCTGATCCCAACACCCCGAAGGAACTGTTGGTGTGCTTGTGCTGATCCCAACACCTGTGAAGGAACTGTTGGTGTGCTTGCAGAGCTCCTTAAACCATGGTGAACTAGGGTGTAGCTCAGTAGCAGAACACTTGTCTAGCATTCACAAGGACTTCTGTTTGATCCCCAGCAATCCAAATGATTTCATATACATGTGTGTATATAAACACACACACACACACACACACACACACACACACACACAAAATTGGAAAACTTTTTAAAGTTGATTTCAGAGAACAAGATTTTTCTAAAAACAACACAATAGAATGTGTTGATGAAGTCTGGTTTTAGATCATGGCTCAACCATTTGTTATTTTAGTCACTTTGAGGTAGAAATTTATCTCTAAATAGAATTTCCCATCTTTAAAACTGGGGCAGTGAGTGATACAAAAGCAGACCAGAGAGTCCTTAAGATCAACAATCTCTGAGTGTATGGGATAGAATTGATAAATTGGTGGCTCGGTGTTCAGGTAAGTAATGGGCATACCCTATATTCAAGGACCTCTTGGCATTCTAGGTTAGAAGGAAAAGCATTAGCACCAAAGAGAAAGGTGAATACTGGGGGACAGAGTGCCAGGATGATGCTGTTGGCATACAGAAGAACAAGCAACCAGGTGGGTCCAGAAACCATTTTAGACAAACTTTAACAGAGCTCAGAAGTGGGCAGTGAGAGAAGAGAGGAAAGGACTGGTGCTTCTGCAGTGCGTGGTGTTCTTTGTTTTTGTTTTGTTGTGTTGTGTTTGTTTTTTGGTATGGGGTTTCTCCGTGTAACCCTGGCTGTCCTGGAACTCACAATGTCAGCCAGTCTGGCCTTGAACCAGGAGATCTGCTTGCCTCTGTGTCCCAATTTCTGAGATCACCACCCAGCCTTTTCTTTTAATTACTTATTTAATTTTATGTACATTGATGTTCTGCCTGCATGTATGTCTGTGTGAGGGTGTCAATCCCCTGGAACTGGAGTTATAGACAGTGTGAGCTGCCATGTGGATATTGGGAGTCAAGCCTGGTCCTCTAGAAGAGCAGCCAGTGCTCTTAGCCACTGAGCCATCTCTCTAGCCCAAATGCGTATATGCTGTTATTTCTGGGTGTTACAAGAATGGAAGAGTCCTGCAGATCAGTTACGTTGGGTTGCAGTGGTCCATGTACAGGTGAGCTGATAATTCACTGCAAGAACTTTAGACATCCTGTTTCAATATGAGCCACATATCTCTAGGAGACAGGGCACACAGCACATCCTCAGCATATGTTTGACTAGCCTTGTGTCTGAGGGATGCTAGGAGACATACTCCTGCAAAGTCACTTCCAGAGGAGTGTGGAAGAACAGGCCAGAACACCTGAGGTTGTTGCTCTCCACCTATGCAGCCAGAGACTGAAGTGGTCACAAAAGCCTGGCAGGTTGAGAACAGAGATGAAGCGGTATATTATAGGTTCATAGAATCAAATCTATGAGGATGTCTGTCTGTGTGAGTGCACATTGTATGTGTGTGTGTACATGTATATGCATGCTTCTGTGTATATACATATGTGTGCATAGGTGCCTATGTGTGTTGTCTTGTGTTCAGCTCGCACTTCCCTGCATGCACCACAAGAAGAAAGATTTGCATTTGTACCAAAAATGTGCAGACTGTTTTCTTGGACATTATTCCCTAAACTACATTATATAAAAACTGTTTATATTAGATTTACATCTTGCTATGTAATACAGATAATCCAGACGTGACTTAAAGCATGTAGAATGATGTACATAGATTCTATGGGATACAATTCTGTTGTATGTAAAGTATTTGAACATATGTTGATACTGTGAGTCTCCAGATAACTATATATATTCAAGTACATTTTATTTTTCTTTAACTAGTAACTTTTTATCTCCTTGGACTATAATAAATTGGGATGTGGATGACAAATGCAGCCTGCCCCTTTGCTGATGGTTTTAAGGTGTCTACGAGATGACTGATCCCATTTCCCTACAGGTAATGTACAGGAGGATTCTGCAGCAGGCAGGCTTTATACAGTTTGCACAACTCCAGTTCCTGGAAGCCAAGGAGCTCTTCAGGTAATTTGAAGTGTTGGTAGCAGGACTGTCACTCAGTGTGCCCCCCATCCTGGGAACCTCCATCATCTGTGTAATATCAAGGGGGAGTTGTGGCACAACCAGATGAAGATGCAGGTAGGATGGTCAGGGCTGTTTGTGGTAGCCCACATCTTTGAAGGGTTCCTGCACTTAGTAGTCACGCTGTCCCGACTCCTGAGTTGACAAGCTAAGGAGAGTCCTTGAAGGTACCAGGGCAATAGGTTTCTTGACTGGGATTGTTAGAAGTGTGGGTTCTGAGAAGCATGTATTCTTGCTGCCTCCTCTCCAGGGATTTCACTATAAGCTGAGTTTGGAGAAAGCAAGTACCTTGGGGAAAACTTATAAACCCTTTTTATCATCTCATGGACTTCCAAGATGTTTTATCCCACCCAGTTGGCCCACTCAGGAAGTGAGTTACGTTGAGGAAGATAATTGTCTGCCATTCCAATTGGTTCTGTGGTTGTAAGGTTCTCCTGTGGGCCTGTACAGGAATTCGTTCTCTCTTTTGTTTTCTCTCCTTTTCTTTTGTTCATTTGCCTTCTCACAATCTCTCCTACTCTTGGTTTTCCTTACCCATATACGTAGGAGTCACACCTTTGTCATCACACCTGCCCTTGTGTCTGTCATTTGGTCTCATCAGTGCATTCCTGAGACCGTGGTTACTCACAGACTTGCTCAGCATCTCCCTGCTGTGATCATAGTATTTAAGTATCCTAAAGCACAGTGTTCACTAGAACATTCTGTAGTCTAGAGCTTCCTAGCAAACAACATGTATAGGAAGCTCTGTATAGACCATGTGCTTTTCGGGGTACTTAGCAGGGCCCTCTCTGGTGGCTTTCTGAAGAATGACTCTTTATGCATCAAGCATGTACTGGCACACACAGCAGATACACCCCTGCCTCAACATGGGGTGTAAAGAACAGGTTTCTGAAGGAAGAAGTAATTTCTTGAGGAGTGATTCCCAGTGGTGCTTTTATCTAGGCCAGTCCAGTTGCTGCCGCCATCTGCTCCTTGAAAGACTGGCTGTCCGCAGTTTAAGTAGATCCCTTACTCACGTGCACCTCAGCTCCCATCTTGTGTTGCCCTCGTAGCTCTTGACTTCCACATCATATGTGCATTCTAATGCATCTTCCTGTGGGTCAGTCTAAGATAGCAGATGAATGTCCGTAAATTCATGCCTAGAAAAGTTTCCTGTTCTGCTGAGAGAGCAGAAGCTGAGCCTGTCAGTCATCAGGATGAGGTTCTCATGCTTCAGCAGCACAGCATGAGGCTGGTGGCTGCTCATCTTGTCACAGTGTCACTGACAACTGACGTATGGGTAAGAAGCTTCTCTTACAGGGTGATTGGCCTTGCCCTTCTTCTTCTGTGGCATGTACTGCTTTGCGGAGTTTCTCACTGTATGGTCTCACTTGACCTCAGGCTCCACCCCATAACTGTGCCAGCTCATCACAGTTGGCAGCTATGAGAAAACCCACATGTTGCTCATGTATGGTCCCAAGCTCTGTGTCTTCCTCTGGAGATCCTCAGGCTGTCTTTGTCTCATTTAGCAAACTTGGCCTAAGTAGTAGAATGAGGGGCACAAGGGCATGAGCGGGCCCCTGCTTCTGAAGAGCTGTATGAGCTTATGTATTCCTGAAGAGGCATCTTCCTCCACCAGATTCACCCTGGATCTTAAGCAGTGAGCAGAAGTTTCCTGTACCAGGGACTCTCCTACAGGCCTCAGTGTCTTGACTGTGGCCCTCTCGGCTCTTAGGCCTGATGGTGCTTTATTGTGAGTGTGTTGGGGCAGGGCTGTCTGGTACACTGTAGGGTGTTCAGCCCTAGATTCTACCTACTAGATGTTAGTAGTAGCACGACCCAGGGTAGGATAAAGTCCTTTATTCAAGCACCACTGAACACTATGTTTGGGATTTAGCATCAGGAAGATGCTTTTTGTCCTGGCTCAGATTGGCACCACATTGTTCTTGGCATGGTTCTTTCTTGGCTGAGGAATCCCAGGGCTCATTGGACTTTCCTCACAGTACAGATATCTTAATGTCTCACCCCACAATCATCTATATGTTCCTCACCATTGTCTCCTCTGCTCTTTTTGGAACCATGTTTGGTAGTGTTTCATTGGCACTAGCAAATCAAGATGGTCACTTGGACGCACTCACCCCATTAACATGTGCCTCTAGCCACTGCCCTCCAGTGTTGTTAGTGTGCCTATGTGTGCTCTCTCTCTCTCTCTCTCTCTTTTTTTTTTTTTTTTTTTTTTTTTTTTTGCTTCATTTAGTTTGACACTGTAATTGCAGAAGCAGCCAGCTGGATGTCCGGGAGCTGATCTCTCTCTACCCCTTCCTGTTGCCCACCTCCTCTTCCTTCACCCGGTCTCACCCTCCTCTTCATGAGTATGCAGACCTCAACCAACTGACACAAGGTGACCAGGAGAAGATGGCCAAGTGCAAGCGCTTCCTCATGAGCTACCTGAATGAAGTCCGCTGCACAGAGGTAGCAAATGGCTACAAGGAAGACATTGACACGGCCTTGCTCAAGCTGTATGCAGAGGCTGACCATGACAGCCTCCTTGACCTCCTGGTCACTGAGAACTTCTGCGTGTTGACGGACAGTGCTGCCTGGCTAGAGAAGCACAGAAAGTGAGTGTCCTCAGCCCCGCGTGGGGAGGTTTCCTTTCCAGTGCTCTTGCACACCATGAGGCCTCTTGAGAGGATGCTGTGACTCACTCAGCTAGCCTTGCTGTTGGATGAGAATTGGGATCACCAGGAGGTCATTGTGACAGCAGGCACCAAACAGACCTCAGATGTTCTCTGCTCTGAGGGGCCTTGGAGGAATTCGCTCTGTGTCCCTGTTCTTCAGGTTGGAGAGGACTCTGTGAATTACTGTGAGCTTTGTCAGTAAATGCAGCAAGACCAGGACTTATACTTACAAGATTCTACTTGGTAGTAATAGTGCTATTGAGCTACTCACAACCATGGTTAGATAGGCATCCAAACTAATAACTGAGCCTTTTGATCTTTTTGATCATGTTTGAGCCACCTTCATTATGCCTACCAGCTAGTAGGCAGCCCCAAGTCCGTGGGCAGTGAATGCACAGGGACCAGTGCTTAGGGCTGGCAGCTCCTTGGGGTTTTATATGTGAATTTTTTAAAAAGATTATTTTCACATTTGTATGTGTATGTGTTTCTGTGTGGGTTTGTGCAGATGCCCACAGAAGGCAAAAGAGGTTATTGATCCCCAGACCTGGAGTTAATAGGTACTGAGCTGCCCAATATGGGAACTGCTGGGAACTGACTTTGGATCCTCTGCTTAACTGCCTCTCCAGACATCATGGTTTAGAATTTAAAGTGGAAAAAGATTGATAAAGATATGAGGCCACCATGCCAGTTCCCATTTGGTTCCTGAGGTGTCATGGGATTCCTTGGCAATGGTGGCTCTTTCTTTAGCTTATATTGAATACATGGAATGGTGGTGTAGCTTGCATAGCTCTTAACCAAAAATGCCTGGACAGAAGAGTTTTAAAATTAAGAGTTTTTTGGATTTTGGAATCTTTTTGTATTCTTCAATGGTTTCCTAATCTGAAACCCTAAAATCTAATGTGCTTCAACACCTGAAACAGTGTAGAGAGAGGGCTCGGTGAATAAAGCATTCGCTACACATGCATAAGGACTGCAGCTTAAACTCCAGAACCCACACCAAAGCTGGCACATGTGGCGCCTGCCTGGGGCCTGTTGGCTCCTAGCCTGCCCAGACTGGTGGGTTTCAGGTTCAGCGAGAGACCCCCACATCAATAAACAGTGGAGAATGATGGAGGAAGATGCCTGAGGGTAACCACTGGCTTCTGCTGGAACATGCCTCCAGTCCCCCCACCCCCCACCCCCCGCTGCAGCACCATGCAGAGTGTACACACACACACACACACACACACACACACACACACACACACACACACACACACACGCATGCACGCACGCACACACACCTGCACACTACCCTAAGCTTTTTTGATCATCTAGTTTGCCCTTAAAGTTTCATGGCATATTTCAGATTAGAGCTACTCAGCCTGTTTGGTTTCCAGTCCAGTGCACACTGACACCTGGTGGTACGGACTCAGGATGTTGTGTCTATAAAAAGTCGTGTAAAGTTCCCAGAGATTTGAAAGAGAAGGCTCCAGCTAACATTTAAGTATCTCAAGCAGTGTCTCTCTAAGGGACGGACCTGAGCCCTCCAGGGTCATCTGCTGAGTGGGAGGAAGACCATGGGAGCATGAACTGTGCGTGTTTCAGACTGTATGCCATGTCCTTGCTTATCTTTGCCACCATTTTCTCTTCCAGGTATTTTGCACTAGGACTGCTTTATCATTACAATAAACAGGATGCCTCTGCAGTCCAGGTGAGTTCAGAAGGATTCTGGGGGCTAGCCAGGTCACTGAGGAGGTAAAGAGCCTGCCCTGCAAAGCTGGACACCATGAGTTTGAGCCTGAGAGTTTGAAAGTTGTTCTCAGACCTCCACATGTACACTGAAGCACACCGGCTCCCACGCTCATACACACGCGCGCGCACACACACACACACACACACACATGCATACACACGCATACATGCACAAGTAAATAAAAAGATAAAGCATTTTAGTGTTCTTTTAGGGCAAATAACCTATAATTTTGTGTTACTTTTTAAAACCTCACCAATCCATAGAAAACACTTTTACCTGATGGGATGTTTTCTGCAGAAAACAAAAATAATACTGTTTTCAAAAGTAACACGTTTCAGTGGAACTTTGATTTAATTATTTAATTCATGAAGTCAGTTCTGGAAAAAACTACTATGCATTGAGCATCCTAATTAGTTTCAGTTGAGGGGATCACCACTGTTTTGGATTGCACATTATTTTATATTTTGCAGCGTTTGCATATACAAAATGAGATGTCTTGGACATAAGACCCAAGTCTAAACTAAATTTTACTTGTGTCTTACACAAATAGCGTGAAAGTATATTTATACAATACTTTTTATAAGTCTGTGCTCGTTACAAAATTTGATGTATGGAATTTTCTACTTCTAGCATCATCTCAAATTTTAAAAAATCAGATTTGGCACACTTGGGTTTTTAGATTATTTCTCAAAAACATTAAAACTTATTTAAGAACTTATAGCTTTCTGTACTATATCATCCTTTATTCAAAATGCGCAGGACCAGAATTGTTTTGGATTTCAGAGTATCGGATTTGGAAGCGGTGCGTACGTAGGCAGCTGGAGCCACCCCAGTTGGCCACCCAGTCTGAAACCCTGGCGTGCGAGCTGCACGGTCAACATGTTTGCGGATGTTCAGATTTTAGATTTCCATGTGAGGGATGGCTCATCCTGTATGTTTGAAAGTCTTATGAGACCACATAAGAAAACAAACGTTGTCTAAGCTAATTCTACAAGATATATGCATTCTGGATTTAAAATTGTTTGGTTTCTCCTCCTTCAGCTGTGGGTGAGCATTGCCAATGGGGACATCCAGGACCCCACGCGCTCAGACCTGTACGAGTACATCGTTGACTTTCTTACCCACTGCCTAGACCAAGAGCTGGTGTGGACGCATGCTGACTGGCTCTTGCAGAACAGTGAGGAGGTTTGTGTTCCATGAATGCGTTCTCTTCGGAATGGCTGCTAAAAAGGCATGAAAGCCCCTCGACTTGCGGTGGAAAGGGAAAAGACTACGTTTATCCTCCTCCTGTTGACTTTGTGCCCTTTTAAAAACCTTCCTTTGAGCAAAAGCAAATGTCACTGTCTGCTGCTGAGGTCTCTGCAGAGCCTTCTCTCTGTAGAGGCCTCTCATAGAAATACAAGCAGCCTAGCCTTCCCACGCTCCTGGTATTCTGAAAACACTCTTACAGTTTCCTCTTGACTTGCCAGGGAACAGACATCTGCGTTTTGTTTTCTGGGATGGGAGCGGGTTGTTGCCTTGCCCAGACTAGCCCCTTACAAAGAGTGACCTCCGGCCCGGGCCATTTTAGGAAGACCGTTGTTCCCAGCTGTTTCCATCACTCCTGCTCTGAGGCTATGGACGCAGAGTATGAAGCGTCAAGAACATGGCCTGGCTTATCTTGGAGGCTGAGACAGGATAATAGTGAAAAAGCAGCGCTTGTCTCTAGCCCAGTGGTTCTCAACCTTCCTAACGCTGTGATCCTTTAATACAGGTCCTCATGTTGTGGTGACCCCCAACCATACAATTATTTCATTGCTGCTTCATAACTCTAGTTTCCTACTGTTACAGATTACAATGTAAGCATATAATGTGCAGGATATCTGATATGCAACCTTCAAAGGGGTCACAGTGCACAGGAAAGGTTTAGATTCTTTCCACTAACAGAGAAACTACAGCCAAACACACAGAGATTCTGTATTTGCAAGTGCCCAGAGGAACCCGAGGTGTAACACCCTTCTTAGAGATTCCTCAGACAGCAGAATGGGTTTGCGTGCTCCCCGTGACAGGCATCGAAAGGCAGCCTGCAAGCTCTCCAGGGAGCACAGGTTCAGATGGTAGACTAGCCAAGCACAGTAAATCATCTACCAGCCAGACTGTGTTCAGAATCAAGAGCACACTATGAATTTTCATAATTTCTGGATTTTCCTGCTTAATCTTTGCAAGGCACAGTCTCCATTTGGAATAATCTTAATAGTGCTAGTGTTTGTCCCATGGTTGTCAAAGCCTGTTTCCAGTGAGTGCTTCACAGGTGAACTTTCCAGACACAGTGTAGGGGAGTCTCTTAGAGCCTTCCTCTGTCCTGTTTGTGTTGGGCCTTTGCGCTTTCCTGGGACTTTTTTGCTGAACCCTCTCTCTCTTTCTCTCTCTCTCTCTCTCTCTCTCTCTCTCTCTCCACCCCCCCCCTTTCTCTCTCTCTTTCTCTCTATATATATTTCTTTTTAAAGATTCATTTATTATGTATACAGTGTTCTGCTTGCATATGTGCCTGCCCACCAGAAGAGGGCACCAGATCTCATTATAGATGGTTGTGAGCCACCATGTGGTTGCTGGGAATTGAACTCGGGACCTCTGGAAGAGCAGACAGTGCTCTTAACCTCTGAGCCATCTCTCCAGCCCCCTTTTCTCTATATTTTTTAGATAAGTGTGCATATGAGAAGCTGCTGTACCTGTTCAATACGTCAGCATATTCTGAATGATGATTTTAGCCAAACCATGAATGTTAAGTGACCAAAAGAAAGATGAAGAAAACTGAATTGCTGCTCTCTCTACAGATTGGAGTTCAAGTTTTCACCAAGAGACCTCTGGATGAGCAGCAGCAGACTACCTTTAATCCAGATGACATTATTAGTTGCCTTAAAAAATATCCGAAAGCCCTGGTTAAGTATCTGGAGCATCTTGTTATCGACAGAAGACTGCAGGTGAGCATTCTGCGCTGGACTGAGGTCTGTGGCTGTGACGTCACCAACAGTTTAGGGCAGGGAACCTCACTGTCACTTTTGGGCAGGTCTGGTCCATGTTCACTCAGTCTGTTTTGCTGCTTCTCTGAGGGAATGAGTATGAGCCTTTGTGACAGAAACCCAGGGGGATTAGAGGTAGATGTCTTATCTCCCGTCTCATGACAGCTCCACTTCTCCGTCATTTATAGAATACGGAAAGCCTTTGCCTCCCAGAATAAAGAGCATCCCCTTCATACGTCCCCATCGTTAGGATAAAACACTCAGGGCAAGTAACTTCAGAAGAGCAGAGGTTTCAGTCTGCGACAAGTTGTTCCCTTCTTTATGAGGAAGCATTTCAGCAGAAGAAGGCAGTGTGGTGGCCAGAAAGTCAAGAGGGCAGAGCAGAGGTTCCTATGTCCCTGCTGTGGTCCCACCCCTTCCCCTTGGCCACATTGCTTCCAAGTTACTCTCATCCCCAGCAGCAGTCCCATGGTGACCAGGCCTTTAACATATTGGCTTTGGGGGCACATTCAGCATCCAAACTATAGCAACACCACTGGAACAATCCTTCTGCGCTTGGGTTCCTGGCACGTTTCCAGTCCCTGTGGGTGTCCTGTCCACTCTGTTCGAGCATCTGTCCTAGCCTCCCTCATGTAAACACTGTGTCTTGTTTGTCCCTGATTCTTACAGAAAGAAGAGTACCACACCCACCTGGCCATCCTCTACCTGGAAGAAGTGCTGCGGCAGAGGGTACCCACCGGAGGCAAGGACACAGAAGCCACTGAGACTCAGGCCAAACTCCGGAGGCTGCTCCAGAAGTCTGACCTGTACCGAGTCCACTTGTTGAAAGGTAAGTATAAACTTTGCATCCAGCGAGAGACTGAAGCAGGAGGCTGAAGCAGGAAGCCATTGTCCCAGAGGCAATATTTGGGTCTCATAGGGTCCTTCCTTGAGTTCCTTTCCTCAGAGCTCTACTGTTGAGTTTTTGATTGAGCGTTAAAACACCAGAATTCATGATTCACCTTCTAATGACTTCAGTACTTTCATCACTCAGTATCCCTGGAGTCCCCCAATGTCCCAAGATCTGTTATGCTTAAGCCCCTTAAGGGGCATGTCATAGTCTGAGCATAGAAGCTGTGTAGCTCCCTTCTCCTCTGTACTTTGGTCTGTGCCGTAATATGGCAGCCTCTTAGTAATTATTTGCTAACATTCCATTGTGAAGAGAATGGAGATGCATGTGCGCTGTGGCACCTGTGCCTGCTGCTGCACTTGACACAGGCTGTACAGCCAGCCCTTTACCCCCAGGCTGGTAATAGCTGCCTCAGGCATCAGGCCTGAGGAGCAGCCCATGGTGGCCATGCTGCAGGTACCAGTGCCTATTATTTAGTATTAACCTTGGCACTGGACTCAGAGTTGTCCTGGAAATATCCCCTTGCAGTGGGGAAAGATCTTGTGTTCTCCCCTAATTCACAGCCCATAGGACCAATGACCTTGGCAGTGAGACTCAGCCTTCATCAGGACTGACACTGCCCCTGGGCTGTGCCCTCCTGGAAGCCTAACTACAGGGCCAACAAAAGAAAAGTTTAGGTTTGCAGCCCAGAGACTAGGTAGATAATACAATTGGGTTCTTTTAATGCCCTGAACCATGTGCCTTTCAAGGAAGCATATTTTAAATTGGAATAGAGGGGTTGAGCATAGATTTTACAGTAAAGTGGATATTTGAATTCTGTCCATAGGTTCTGTGTATGCAGAGTCAGCCAACTGATTTGAAATTATTTAGCATAAATGTAGCATTACTGTCACCCCCATTTCACTGTATCCTAAGTCCTCCAAAGGTGATCTCAAATATGTAGTGTAAGGTTACTTGAAAACGCTGCAGAGGATTCGGAGGTGGGGGTGGTGGTCTTTCCAGGAGGGTATTGATTCTGGTCCGTACCCCCTGCCCCCGGAAGTCACAAAGGGACAGTTACTCCCCTGTGTGTTAGTCATAAGATTCCGTACTGGGAAGATGGAATGCTGGTATGATAATTGCAGACCAGGAGCCAGGGCTCCGGTGATGTTAAGGGCCTTTTGAGACCAGATTCACCTCTTTCCTGAACATTAGCAGGAGTGTACCTTCAGTTTTTTTTCCCTTTTTTTATTATTAATTTATTCAAATTACATCTCAGTTGTTAGCTCATCCCTTGTATTCTCCCATTCCTCCCTCCCTCCCGCTTCCCCCCCATTTCCCTCCCCTATGTCTGTGACTGAGGGAGACCTCCTCCCCCTGTATATGCTCATAGGGTATCGAGTCTCTTCTTGATGACCTATTATCCTTCCTCTGAGTGCCACCAGGCGTCTCCATCCAAGGGACATGGTCAAATATGGGGCACCAGAGTTTGTGTGAAAGTCAGATCTCCTTCTCCACTTAACGGTGGAGAATGTCCTGTCCATCGGCTAGTCTGGGTAGGGGTTTGAAGTTTACTGCCTATATTTTCCTTGACTGGTGTCATAGTTTGAGGAGGACCCCAGGACCCAGACCCACCTGTAGTTTTCCAGGACCCTCTGGATCCTTCTATTTCCTCATTCTCCCAGGCTTCTCACACCTAAAGTCTCAATAGGATGTCCTCCCCTCTGACCCACTTTCTTGGTAGGTAAAGTTTCCCATGGGGACGTACCCCTTGGACTAGTGTCTCGATATAAGTGAGTATATACCATTTAACTCTTTTTGCTTCTGGGTGAACTCACTCATTATGATAATTTCTAGTTCAATCCATTTGTCCACAAATTTCGGAAATTCCTTGTTTTTAATAGCTGAGTAGTATTCCATAGTGTAAATGTACCACAGTTTCTTTATCCATTCTTCTACTGAGGGACACTTAGGCTGTTTCCATGTTCTGGCTATTATGAATAAGGCAGCTATGAACATGGTTGAGCATATGTCCCTGTTGTGTGGTAGTGCATCTTCTGGGTATATTCCAAGGAGTGGAATAGCTGGGTCTTGAGGAAGCCCTATTCCCATTTTTTTTGAGAAAGCGCCAGATAGATTTCCAAAGTGGTTGTACTAGTTTGCATTCCCACCAGCAATGAAGGAGTGTTTCTCTTTCTCCACATCCTCGCCAGCATGTGGTGTCAGTTGAGTTATTGATCTTAGCCATTCTGATGGGTGTAAGATGGAATCTCAGTGTTGTTTTTTTATGACTCTGAGTTGCCAGGGGAAAATCCCAAGAGCCACCTCCCTCAATCATCTAGGTGGCAGTATTTAGCAATGTCTAGGTAGCCAGATAGCCTGTTTTTTTTTGTTTGTTTGTTTTTGTTTTTGCTTTTGTTTTTTGTTTTCCTGAGGCTGTAAGAACATGCAGGTGAGCTCAGCCAGCCCAGTCTGCCACTGAGTGTCAATTTTGTCTGACAGAGAAGATCCAGGGCGCTGGCCTGCCCATGGAGAGCGCCATCCTCCACGGGAAGCTGGGCGAGCACGAGAAGGCCCTGCACATCCTAGTGCATGAGATGGGGGACTTCTCCGCAGCTGAGGACTACTGCCTGTGGTGCTCCGAGGGTCAGGATGCAGCCTGCCGTCAGCAGCTTTTCCACACGCTGCTCGCCATGTACCTCCGTGCAGGGCCCTCTGCCCATGAGCTGACGGTGGCTGCTGTGGACTTGCTGAACCGTCACGCCCGAGAATTTGATGCCACCCAGGTCCTACAGCTACTGCCTGACACCTGGTCGGTGCAGCTTCTCTGCCCATTCCTTACAGGGGCCATGAGGGACAGCATTCATGCCAGGAGGACCACACAGGTGGCTCTCGGCCTGGCCAAATCAGAAAACCTGATTTACATGTACGATAAGGTAAGTCCCTAGCTTTTGTTTCAGCTTGCTTCTCTGCCAGCCCATATTGCATGGCAGGTGAGTTTTGAGCCTATGGAAAAATGGTCTTGATCAGTTTTTATCACCAACCTACGAGTATTGGTTGTCCCCACCAACTTACAGAGATGTGTGTGGACTGAGGCAGAGTCTGTGCTGGCAGGCAGCATCCTGAGGTACCTTTTCATCTGGACACTGATAATCAGGATAGGGTATAGGTAGAAGTTGGATGTGGCCACTCACTGTAACCCCAGCATTTCGGAGGCTATGGCAGGAAAGCAGTCAAGGACTAAAGGTCATCCCAAGGTGCATAGCGAGTTTCAGGCCAGTCTGGGCTTCATTGCAAAACCCTGTCTCAAACAAAACCAGGGGAGGGAGAGTGTGTGTGTGTGTGTGTGTGTGTGTGTGTGTGTGTGTAGGGAAGGCTGAGGGAAGGTGAGTAGTGTCGGAATAGTGACACTCCTCAGACACATGCTTTATACTTGTTTGAGCTCTTCATAACATTTTGTCTGGTGTCTTCTGGTGTCATCTCCATTGAGCAGAGGAGAAAATGGAGGCTTGTGACAGCCACATGGAAGAGCCCATGAGTACCTCCCAGGCCAGTTCAGAAACCCACATTCTCTTCTCGAAGCTAAATTCCATTTCTGGACATCACACATGGCTGGCTGGAAGAACAGGACCCTTAAGCCTTGTTACAACCCTGAAGCCTGGGAGATGCAGTCTTACCTCTAGTTCGTTGCTGCTTCTCAGCACATATTCCGCCTTAGCTGCAGGATGTGCTATCCTTAGCATGTGGTGATGCCACCACCAGGAGTATTTTACCTTTTTCTTTGTGAACACTCAGTCACCTCAGAGCCTTAAGTGCTAAGGTCTTTTGCCTGCCCATGTCCCTTCTGTATGTATTGGCAACTTCCTCTCTTACTTTTAGGTTTTGAGAGCAGGGAGCTTTATTTATGTTTTCCTAGTGCCAGCCCTGGTGTGCTACAGGGCTGCATATTGAGGGTACTAGTTCATGCAGAATTCCCTGGGCTGCTGTTTGCTCCTGTCAATGTACTGACTTGCCCAGACTGACATTAACTTACGCAACTCAAGCCCTAATTCTCAGACTAGGGCCAGTAGTGTCAGGTGCTGTTTCTTACTGACTTCCAAAAAATGAAATTGTCATGTTGGGAGTGTGCCTCAAATTAACTGAGTGACTGTGACCAAATCCCTGACTTGGGTCCTGCTTTTTATTTTCAAATGAGGGTCTTACTTGATCCCACTCAGCTCTAAGAGCCATGACTTCTTGACGGCCTGGGGTTGACACACTCAGTACAGTGAGGATGCTGAAGGAAAGCGTTTGTATAGAAATTCTCAGACATACAGCAGTTACTTTAAGAAAAGGGACTCCTGGGCCTAGAGAGGTGGCTTGGAGGTTTAAAAAGCTTACTGTTCTTGCAGGGGACCTGGGATCAGTTCCCAGCACCAACATGGTGGCTCACAGCTCCACTTCTAGGGGCTGATGACCTTTTCTGGCCTCTGAAGGCATGTGATGCATATAAACTTATACAGGAGCACACATGTACATAAAAATGAACAAATTCTTTAAAAAAAGAAAGGAAAGATCCTCTGCCGCTTTCTGCTCATTAAGCATGCTTCTGTTTTTTTATGTCTATGTCCTATGTCAAGAAGTTGACGGGGAGCAATCCTATCACAGTCCACAGTAGAAATGTGCGTCCACCATGACTCGGCAGCCTCCTCACTATTGCTTTCTGTTTACAGATGAAGCTGAAGGGAAGTGCAGTCCGGCTCTCAGAAAAACAGCTTTGCCAGCTCTGCCAGAACCCTTTTGGTGAGCCTGTGTTTGTCAGGTACCCCAATGGAGGGCTCGTGCACACTCACTGTGCAGCCAGCAGACACACGACCCCCAGCTCACCCAGCCCTGGCACTCGGACTTGAAAAGCATGGTTCCAGGCTGCAAAGGGGATTCTGAGTTCTTTTCCAAGCTTGCTCTGTGCCAGCCAGAACAAAGGGAAGGTGTCTGGGTGCCAGGGAAAGGCCATCCCTGGGAAGCCAGGCACCTCGCTGCTGACTGTTCTCTGCGTGAATGTAAATGGAAGAGACCTGAAACCCCGAGGATAGTGACAGGCCTGAGTCCACCTGTCCAGGAGGTTACAGTCATCCAAAGCACAAGCCAGCGCTGAACAGCAGGCAGTGCAGCCTGGGTGATCCAGACAGGCGGGACCTGGAGATGAAGTCCACTTGGCTCAGGCAAGTGTCCAGAGTGTAGAGGCCTGAGCTGGGCACCTTGCCTTTTGCGGAGGTGTGCTCTTCACATAGGCTCCGCATCCGCCCTAAAGTGGATATGGTGTCTGTTCTTCCCTTCCAGCTGCCAACCTCTGAAACCCTCTGCTTTGTTTACTGAAGCACTCACTCAGTGTAAAGTCCTATGCTTTTGGCTGCCTAGCTCATGGAGACCTATTTAGAAACAGATAAAGCTTGAAGCAGGCAGGAATGATTCAGTGGGCAAAGGCACTTGCCACCAAGCCTGATGACCTGAATGCAATTCACAGAACCTACATGTGGAAGGAGAGAACAAACTGCTACAGGTTGTACACACACACACACACACACACACACACACACACACACATGCACGCATGTGCACGCATACACACACAGACACGTAGGGGGAAGAAGAGAAATAGAGGTCTAAGTAGGAAGCTGCTTCAGCTGTCCTGAAGACTGCAACAGAAAGGAGGCGCAGGTTTGTGAGGGCCCAGAAGCAGGTTCCTGTTCGTCTACTTGCTGACTGGTAACACCTTGATGGACACACATAACTAAATATTTTAATTTGAATTCATATCATCTTTGTAGTTTTCTCTCATTTAGAATTTTGTCATTCATTACAGATATCTCTTTTCTCATAAATATGTACCTCCTACTGAATACTTGGAAAATTCAAAGGGAATCGTGACAAGTAAGCTAATGAGCCTTCCAGGAGAGGTTGACATTGGCCTCGGCCCTGTTGCCGGCAGCCAGCAGAGCTGCTCTCCCCTCTGGTTCCTCAGCATCTTAGGAGGCCAGGCCGCCTTATCTGCCAGCACTTCCCATGCCTGCCCTGAGCTTTCCTGAACCCTCCAAGGAAAGGTCACATCTGTGACCAACTGGACTTGGCGTTTCTGTGTCTGTGACAAGCGGCAGCTCTTGCCATTTCACTGCCCTCTTTCAGGTCACTCAGCCGTCCTCAGGGTGCTGGTTCTGAGACTCGGGAGGACAGCACAGCTTCCTGTGTCTGCCATGCCCTCCCTCACTGTCCGTTCTTTACAGATGATTTCTGTACTTAACAATGATAGGTGTATTTCTTTTCCTTTTGGGATTCTGAGTAAGCTAAGGAGTAAAAGCATCCATGAGTGTTCAGGGGACTGACACCCTGTTGCGTACGTGTGTTGAGTGTCTGAGAGCACATGAAGAATGTCCCAAGGACGACTGAGGACACTCTTCTTACCCCATGCCATTACAACCTATGAATTGACATTTCAATTCCCAAAGGAGAAGTTGCCCCGTGAGCAGTGTCAAGCTGGAAAGCACTGTTCTTCCTGCACAAAATGGGTGCAGTCTAGAACGAGCTTATGGCTGCTCATTTGTATTGACCAATAAAGTTGAGTAGCTCAGCCCCCACCAAACAGTTCTTTGTAACACACTTAATTTCCTTACCTTCTCACACTCTCCCAAGGGTTTTTTCATCCCGTGTTCAAGATGAATACATAGTTTTATCACAGCCCTGCTCTTTTGTGACTGTCCACACTTGGGCCTTTCTTTCTCCCTTTTGGCTCTGCAACCATCCTAGTTGGAGCACCATGAACTGAGAGCTCGGTTCACATTCATATCCAGTGGGCAGGAATGTTTAATTTGGGGAACTGTTTATCTGCTGTTGCCTACCAGGTGTTATTATAGGCTTGTCACCTAGGCTGTGGCCACTGGGCATGAGCACAGAGCTGAAAAGGGCCGCTCCTGGAGCACGGAGAAGTGGATGCTGGCTCACACTGTCACATGGCACCTGTTGCGCAGCTGGGGTAGCCCCTGCTTCCTGCTTGCTCTCCCATACCAACCTCTGTCCTCACAGCTTCCTTTGCCTCTTAATGGGTCCCAAACCCACGAGATGTACAAATGTAAACTTGTTGATTTTATTAAAATTCTTCTAATTCTTTGTTCTTTGGTCATGTTGAAGCGTTGGTTTCCACATAGGCTGCCACAGTGTAAGGAGTTCCAGACTCAGCTGCACCCAGACTTTCCCTGTGCCCGTGGAAGTACCTGCAGCCGCTGCAGCTGCCTCTCAGGCTCTGCCGCGACTCAGCTGGATTTTAAGTGCTCTGCCTCAGCATTTAGCTCCTGAATATTCTTAGGGCACCCCTGTATACTTGAAGCCTTCAGATGAACAATGCACCAAGGAGCTATGAACCAAGATTCTGGGTGACTTGGAGCAAAATGCTTTTAAGCCCTATGCTCCTGCATTCCTAACCCTGAACACATTCCAGGAACATAAAGCAACCTTGCCTTTGATAGTCTACTTTCTTGGGCTGAAGTGATGCTTCCTTGGGTAAGCATACTTGTTGCAAAGCATGAGAACCTGGTTTGCAATCCCAGAATTGACACGAAAGCCAGGAGCCATGGGCTTGTGAGCCCAGAGGTTTGGGGGGCAGAGACAGCATTGCTCCCGGTTCATCCAGAAACCGTATCTTCACAGGAATAAAGAGAGTGATAGAACTGGACACTGGAGATTGTCCTCTTGCCTCTACCCCCCCCCCCCCCCCAACACACAACAGAGTGCTTTTTTTTTTTTTTTTTTTTCCCCCAAATCAACCCCCTTCTCTAAAATGGTCACAGCAGGTCGTTGAGAAATCCTGCTGAATGTCGCCATTCTTTCATGGGCTTCCATCCTGGGCACTGTTCCAACCCTGATCAAAAGGGAGGAGGAATTTGTTACTACAAGTGACTTTCTGACTCCTCTACCCTACTTTACCACATGGCCATGTAATCTCACATCAGTGAGTGAGGCAAGCTGTCATGGCTCCTATTTCAAACAGGAAACTGGGGTATGGTTCTGGTGATTTTACTTTGGCACCAGGCCAGCAGGACGGTGCCTGCCTGGCACTTTGTCAAGCAAAGAGACCCAAAAACTATCACTGTTACTTAAACTACCATGGGTGCTGCTTTCAGAGAAGTGAAGTCACAGCTGTGATGGTGTGTGTGTGTGTGTGTGTGTGTGTGTGGTGTATAAAATATATATTATAAATATATATATATAATCTTGATTTACACACTGGTACCCTGGTGTCTGTTAGCATAGTAAATAATAGTAAGAAAGCAAGATATGGCGGAAGCTGAACTGGTGTAGGCTGGACTGGGAAAAGAGACGGCGTTCACACCGAATTGTGGAACTCCTATGAAGATAAGAGACAAAGCCAAGTGGCAGAGAAAAAGTAAATCGTCCTAAATGAGTCTTGTGGAAGCAAAGACTGGCGTCTGCCTCAGTTAAATGGGCTATAACTTGTGTTAGGAGTAATTAGATATTAACTATCACCCCATTTGCTCCTAGCAGATCTGTCAACCTTAGCGTTTGAAATGAAAACCTACAAGAATCTAGACCATATGGACCAGAGACCTTTTCACCTTTTCAGAAAAGCTCAGTGGCTGGAGCACCATCTAAAAGCTTGTTAACATGCCATTTGGAGAAAAGCACTGAATTAATGACGCCTGCTCTTCTTTAGCTTGCAACCAGGGAAGGGAAACAAATAGCTATAATTCAGTCTGCAGCTTAGAGTTGTAAATTAGCTAAATGAGATCACGTGGTGAGAAAGAATTAGACAGCAACACACAGCTAGTGGGCCAAATGTAACTTTATCAAAAAGATGCTGGCTCTGACACTCCGCCTAGAAACAGTCATGTCCCTGACCTTGGGGTCTCATCCATGATCAGGAGGTAGAGCAGGGTAGCATCTGAGGTGCCTTCAGATGTTAACTGAGCAAGGGAATCTGGGTAAGGTAATGGGTGTTTCCCAGCCTTCAACACTCGGTGCTGCCCTCCAGGGCTTGGAGCACCCCTATAACACCCAGCCCAGAAACTCCTATTAGGCAGCATGGCTGAGATATGTCTTCCTACACCTCACTGCATGGGTCACAGCCCAGGAAAGTGACCCCCTAGCCACCATGTGGTTCTAGCTCTGCTGCCTGGTATTCCATTGCACTGTCCTCCTGTCTGTGCTAGGAAGCATCTTGCTTTGTCTCTTCACTTCTTCGAATCCTTCACCACCATGGTCATCTTTCTTTACAGAACGTTTTCCATATGCCTTACTCGAGATAGTAATTTTTCCTTTCATATTCCATTCATGTTCTTCTAAGCACAGCAGACAAATCCCAGCCTAATCTCAGGAATGTGAGCTAGAATAAACTGACTTGCCTTGCCTCCCCCTCACTGGTCCACACAAACATTTGTGATATACCTGGGTCAGTTGATGCACATGACAGGATTAGGGGTGGTGGGGCAGGCTACCCAGTCTCCTTTACTTCCGCTTCTGAAGTCAGGATGTTACAGAAAAACTCCCAACTCCATTCTAAATTGTTTCAATACATTGCTGAGTTTCAGACCACCATTGATTGAGGCTTATAAATATGTATAACCAAATGCTAAACTTTTGCTTTCTTGGGAATTAGAGGACTAGAAAGCGTTTCCTTGGTTATTTGCATAATAATGCACACCTCTTAAAAACAGTTTCTTTTGACTTCAAATAATTTACCAGAGTTTATTTATTTTATATGAGTAAACCACGTCAAGAAATCAGTATTATGCCCCCAAAGAAAAGCAATAACTGTTTCAATGTTACCAATGTGACTACATTTTAAAAGTGCTCCTCTTTCAAACTGTAAACATATACCCCATAAAACTGATCATTGAATACACTCTTTTTATGGGGCAGGACAGGGCTTGCAACCATACACATCTGAATCAGCAGACAACTCAGGGAGTCAATTCTCTTCCCATCATGTAGGTTCTGGGGATTGGACTCAGATCATCACACTTGGAAGTGATCACTTTCAACCACTGAGCTATTGTACCAACCGCCCAACCACTTTCCTTTTCCATTTTATTTTTATTTTATGTGTGAGTATTTTGCCTGCATGTATATCTGAACACCACTTTCATGCAGTGCCCACAGAAGCCAGAAGAGGGTGTTGGAATGGAACCCTTAGAACTGGACTCACAGATGCTTATGAGCTGCCATGTGGTGCTGGAAATTGAACTCTGGTCCTGTGGAAAAGAGCCAGTGTTTTCAACATCTGAGCCATCTCTCCAGCCTCCAGCATCCACTTTGTGTGTGTGTGTGTGTGTGTGTGTGTGTGTGTGTGTGTGTGTGTGTGAGAGAGAGAGAGAGAGAGAGAGAGAGAGAGAGAGAGAGAGAGAGAGAGAGAGAGAGAGACTGATTTTGAGACCTATTTAATGTGTGTAGGTGTAGACATGCCTGCAGGTATATCTGCAATGACGTATGAACAGTGCCCAAGAAGTCTAGAACAGGCTGCCAAATCTGCTTGGAACTGGAGGTGCACACAGTTAAGAGCTTCCCTGGTCCGTCTAAAAGAGCAGTCAGTGCTCTTCCCATCTGATGCATCTCCCCAGCCCCTGCAGCCATTTTTATGTGTACCATTCAGTGACAATAATACAACCATTGCCACCATCCATCTCTACTTTCTCATAATCCCTGAGATTCTTTTTTGTTTGATTTGGTTTGGTTGTTTTTGTTCTTGTTTTTGTAGAGACATCCCAAGTGCTGGGATTAAAGGCATGTGCCACCATGGCCAGCGATCCTTGAGATTTGTGTTCAGTGGAGTACACTGAATTCCCATCTCCCTCCTCTGAGGGACCCTGCAGCCACACTCTTCTTCCTGCTTCTGTGATTCCTACAATGCCAGGTAGCTAAAATAAGAACATGCAGTTCTCTTCCGTGACTGGATTCACTTGTCTTACTGTAGTAGGCATGCCTCACAACTTCCTTTTTAAAAGCGAGCCTACGTCCATTTCAGTGTTTTAAATAGTTTACTGGCCGGTTTTGTGTGTCAACTTCACATAAGCTAGAGTCACCAGCTCAGTTAAGGCAATGCCTCCATGAGCTCCAACTGTAAGACATTTTCTCAATTAGTGATCAATGAGGGAGGGCCCAGCCTATTGTGGGTGGTGCCATTCCTGGACTGGTGGTCTGGGGTTCTATAAGAAAGCAGGCTGAGTAAAACCATGTGAAGCAAGCCAGTAAAACAGCACCCGCTGGAGTGATGCTTTTGTGCACTATGTAGGGATTAACCTTGTATTATTCAAATGCTGATTTCTAGCCTTTGCAGATCTGATTCTGGCCAGACTTTGTCATTGTCATTTTTAATTTTTATTTGTTCACTTTACATCCCAGTTGTAGCCTCCTCCCTCATCACCTCCTAATGCCACTCTCCTTCCCTCCTCATCCCCAGGCATCTCAGTGTTTACTAAACATTGTTTTCTGTCACCTTCTGCTTGGCCAAATAAAAAGATGAACAGCCAATAACTGGGCAGAAGAGGAAAAGGCCCAGAGAGAGAGGGAGGGCCTCAGGTGGGGATTGGGGAGAGTGAACAGTGGACATGGGTGGAGGAGAGCCAGGGCGAGACTAAGATGGCAGGTAACTGGCTGGGTGCCTGGGAAGTGAGCCGGGCCAGTACTATTGGTTTAGAATAGCTGAATATCTGCCCAGCTACAATACCTGATGCTTTTAATAAATATATGAGGTCTCCATGTCATTATTCAGAGCAAGGGCAGGCATAGAAAAGACATATAGTTGTTTTATAGCATCTTCCATGGCCTCTGAATCAGCTCATGCCTCCAGGTTCCTTCCCTGGTTGACTTCCTATCCTGACTTCCTTTGGTGATGAGCAGCAATGTGCAAGTGTAAGCTGAATAACCCCCCCCACACACTTTTTTTTGTCATGGTGTGTCATTACAGCAATAGAAACCCTAAGACAAATAGTGTGTTACCAACAGGTGTGTGTGTGTGTGCATGCAGATATATTTTAATATTAGATTGTATTAGATTAAGCTGGGTGTGGTGGCACACACTTGTGATCCCAACACTCAGGAAGGCGGGGTGGGGGGTGGGGGTGGGAATCTCTGTAAGTTAGAGGCCAGCCTGGTCTACAAAGCAAGTACAAGACACCCAAAGCTACACAGATGAAACCCTGCCTCAAACAAACAAACACCAAAGAAGTAAAAGAATTTATTAGATTAGAATTAGGATTTCTATTTTCTATATCCAGAAGGACATGTAAAATATAGCTTTCTATCAACCCATGTATTTATCCATCTATTTTCTGGATAACATGATTAAAACACACCACCATGCAAAGCTGTTGTGTAGTCTGGTGTAGTATCTTTTAGGTGGGGGCTTAAAAAAAAAAAACAGGGTTTCTCTGTGTCACCTTGGCTGTCCTAGGCTTGTTTTGTAGACCAGGATAACCTCTGCCTCACAGCCATCTGCCTGGCTCTGCCTCAGGGATTAAAGGCATGCTAACACACCTGACTAAAGATTTACTTATATATTATTTATACAGTATTCTGTCTGCGTGTGAGCCCACAAGCCAGATGAGGACACCATATCTCATTATAGATGGTTATAAGCCACAATGTGATTGCTAGGAATTGAACTCAGGACCTTTAGGAAGAACAGCCAGTGTTCTTAACCTCTGAGCCATATCTCTAGCCTTCGGTGTAGGATCTTAAGAACGAGTTTAAACCCAGCAGGAGATGTTTGACAAGGACTCCCTGTGGGAAGGAGTGTAAGCTTTGTCACGGGTGAAAGCAGTCTTGGCGGGCTTTGCCCTTGGGCACACCACAGATACTCCCTGAGATTAACCTTGAGATAGACTGGGTGGAGCCATCCTGGGCCTGGAATTCAGGAAGGGGACTGAGGGACTCTACCTGGATTATTGTGTTTCTAATCGACCCTCGATGGGAGAGGGAGAACGCCCCTTGCATGTGAGAGAGGACAGAGAGGAGCAGCAGGTTCGGACTGGGCTTGAGCGCACGTGGATCAGGAAGAGGATCAGCGAACAGGCTGGACCGAGCAGGCCAGAGACACTTAGGGACCTGTCCCATGGAACAGATGCCGGAAGGTTCACTCTTGTTTCCCTTTAACCTTTTTTCCCTTTTGTGTAAGCTAGTTGGGTTGTATAATAAAGTTTGTTAAGAAACAGAGCCAACAACTCCCCACCAATCATCTATGATGTGACACTCACTTTTCTACAAAGGTTTTTGCAAAGCCTATTCAGAAACAAGATCTAGACTGTCTTACTTATAGAAAGAAGAACAGGGGTTGGTGTATAACAAAACAGGCAAGGGTGTGTTTCAAAGTGGGTCTCCTAATGAATGCTATGTTTCCCATAATTTTCCCCAACCTCTCTGTATATAACTATCTAGGCTTGTGGGGAGGGGAGATATGCCCCATTCTCAGATCCTTGGACATGATCCCTCTTTGGAGAACTGTTGAAGCTACCATGATTCCCCATTTCTACCTTTGAGTGGGTCACCACCAGGCCATGACACATCTAGGAATGCTGATAGCTTGATGCGGGCGGGGGCATCCCTCTGCTTGATTTTGTTAGGAGAGCAATTTGACATTTTAAAGAAAGTTAGTGGTGATGATAGAGTCTGCTCTGGGATGGGATGGGATGGGATGGGAAGAGCTTTTTCCATGGCTGCACGCGAGGAAAAATGTCTGAGTAAGTTAAAGTCAGCTTTTTCCCATCCTCTACCGCCATGAGGAGCTTGGAACTGCACATTCCCCGGGATGCTTTCACACCTGCTTTGCAAGCCTGTGTCGTGGGTAATCTCCACGGAATAGACAGAAGCAAAGGTTATCTAATTATAGAGGCCGGGCATGGCGAATGTGAGAGCATCCTGTAAGCTCCTCATTATCTCTGCCCCGTCACTGTGATTTCACGCAAGTGAACACAAGATGCAGGCAGGGCACTGTCCGTCCTGTGTGAGCTTAGTTTGCTCCCACTGGTGCCAGTTTTAGATATTCTCTGTTTACATAAATACTGGAAAATGAGCAGCTTCATAAACAATGGACACAGAGAGACAGAGACAGAAAGATAGAGACAGAGGGGGAGGGATAAAGGGAGTGCCGGAGAGAGGGAGGGAAGGAACACCAATAAAGCTACTACTGTGTGTGGAGAAGGGGAGGGTGGCTAGGTATTAGTTGATACAAGAAGTCTTACAGTTATACAAGAGACATGTATGTTATGTAAATGACCTACCAAGGGCCATAAGCCTCATGGTCCAGTGATTTTGGGTGTATATACAGCTTTTCCAAGCTCACATACCCATTCTGTGGAGTATTTTTTTTTCTGTCTCTATTTCTGTTTCTAAATGTGTGACTGTGGTGCAGTTATTTGTCTTGAGAAACAAAACAAAGCAAAAACAAACACAAACCAGAAACTCCAGCAGGTGCCCTCTGGGACTCAAATCCATGCTTATAACAATGCCTTTAGCCTTCACAACCACAGCCTTTTTTTTTTTTTTTAACAGAATTAATCCACTTTATTTTTCTTGTAAAAACCCTTATGTGGTAGCCACAGCTGGAGCCTGGGTCCTCTGAACAGACACTCTGGTGTGGGTTTTCACAACATGATCAGTGAATTCCTGATAAGGAGATTTGCTGAACACAGTTTCTTTCCAGAGATCGGGTGTCAGGTAGCTGTAGGTCTTGGAAATGGCATCAAAAGTGGCCTTGGCAAAGTTGCCCAGGGTGGCAGTACAGGCCCTGGCTGATGTGTAGCAGTCATCAATACCGGCCATCATCAGTAGCTTCTTGGGCACAGGAGCTGAGACAATGCCAGTGCCTCTGGGGGCAGGGATGAGACGCACCAAAACAGAGCCACAGCGGCCTGTCACCTTGCATGGAACAGTGTGTGGCTTGCCAATCTTGTTCCCCCAGTAGCCTCTCCGCACAGGGACGATGGAAAGCTTGGCCAACATGATGGTCCCTCGGATAGCAGTGGCTACCTCCTTGGAGCACTTAACACCAAGATCAACCAACGTGACCATTGTAGTCCCCAATAGCGACAAAAGCCTTGAACCTGGTCCGCTGGCCAGCCCGTGTCTGCTTCTGCACTGGCACGATCTTGAGAACCTCATCCTTTAGGGTTGCGCCCAGGAAAAAGTCAATAATCTCGGACTCCTTAATGGGCAGGGAGAACAGATAAATCTCCTCCAAGGACTTGATCTTCATATCCTTAAGCAGGCGGCCCAGCTTGGTGACGGGATCCACTCCTTGTCTTCGGCTTTTCCTCCACGAGCCCCGCGGCCTCGGCCTCGGCCACGGCCACAGCCTCGGCCACGACCGCCGCCCCTAAAACCGCTGCGGAATCCTCCGTGGAAGCCGCCTCGCCCTCCTAATCCTGGGCCCCCGGGTCCTCCGGGCCCTCCCGCTGCACCGGAGTCATCCGCCATTTGGTGTTTTCCCGAGGAAGAAGCCACAACCACAGCCTTAATGCATCTCTCTTTTTTTTTTTTTTTTTAAATAAATTGTACAGTCTGAAGTAGGATTACAGCAGCAGATAAGGAGACACCCGAGACAAGTACATACAGGCAGAAGACTCAGAGGAGGTGTAATTGGTTTAGAAAGTATGGGTGGGGGCGGGGGGGGGGGAGAGCATGTGGAAGGCAGCCTGGAGCACTTCTGTTTGCCTGGTGGGAGGGAAGAAGCCCAATAGTGACCACAACCCTTCCCTCCCTCCCCACCAGCACATCTCTAGAGCATAGCCAAAGGTCTGTGAATGCCGGAAGGTGCTTTCTCAGCAGCCTAGGCTAGCTGCGTTTATAGAGGGTCTTCAAACCCCAGAGGCAACCTGGAAGCTTTGAGGGAGAACAGCTTTAAGTTTCGGGTAATGTTTCCCCCTTATTCTGTTCACCACTGAGAGCATTTTTTTTTTCTTTTCTTTTTTTTTTTTTTTAAGCTTCCCACTTCTCCTTATGCATTTTCTAAAGGGTTCACTTTCATGGTGAGCAGTGACCTCCCTTCATGGTGTGGTAAAGCATTCACTGGCTCCTGATCCCGCTGCAAGGTCCTGACATGGAGCCACATGTCTTCAGTGGCATTTCAATGAGGGAGAAAATTGGCATAGTTCCCCCAAGGACCATGCCTAAGGAAAAACAAGTCTTTCTTCTAAAAATGCTAAGTGGGCTCTTTTTTTCCCCCCCCCCTAGGGAGTTCTTGACAATTGGACAGTGGATGCCAGAGGCAGCAGCAGGGAGGGTGGAACAGGAAGGGAGCTACAGGGAGGGTGATTTGTTCTTCCTAAGTGGGCCATGGGAGCCTGTGGGTGTTGGTTTACACATTGAGGGGAGCTGCACTAGAGTGTCAGGGTTGTATTAGTTACTTCTCTCACTGTTCTGACCAATCACCTGACAAGCAGTGACTTAGGAGACCAAGATTTTATTTCGATTCCTGGTTTGAGGGTGTGGTCCACCAAGGTGAGGGTGGGGTGAGGGGGGGTGGGGGCAAGCTGTGGTGATGCCACTGGCTCTCTGCTGTGGCAACAGAGATAGAAAGCTGCTTTGCCGTACCTCAGTGAGTTAGGACAGGAGATGCAGACACTCAGCCAACTCCCCTTTTTAATGACTCCTGGGCCTCTCCCACAGAGTGGGCCATCCTCAGGGTCCCCCTGCCTCGGTGTCATTCTCAAATCACTTCCACAGACACACCAGAGCATGTCTCCCAGGTGATTCTGAATGTGGTCTGGTTGACAATGAAGAAGAGCCATGGCGACTGCCATCAGATTTGAGCTCTTCTCATAAAAAAACAAAAGCAAAACCAAAACCCCTTTCTGTTCCTATGAGACTAATGAGGGCTGATGGAGCTGTGGTAGTGATATCCACGTGTCCCCTCTTCGACAACCCCCATGCATTTGCATTCACACTGTCTTTTATTAGTATAAAATCTAGACACGGAGACACCAGCAAGGGTCCCCAAACCTTTCCTTTCCTTAAATGTTTAAACTATCATGGTGGTGTGCTCAGCCTGCCATGCACTTTGTCAATAGCACCCAGTCTCTCCAACTCAGTGGCTGGAGTAATGATCTAACTCTTTCTTTCAACATGGCCAGAATCTTAGAGTTCTGGCAATCAGTTCTGCATTAAATTTTTTTTTCTTTTCTTTATGTTAGTGAATCTTATTGCTATGTAGCTTCAAATTTTCACTTTAATTTTCACATCTCCCATTGTTTGTCTGAGGAGTTTAACATGGCCCCTTTTCTTTTTGCTGCAGGCCTAAATGCGTGTAGTTTATGCCACTACACATAAGAGTATATCTTCTGAGGGGTTAGGGTAAAAAGCGAGCTCACCTTCAATTGATGTAATAGAGATATGGTTTTTTTTTTTTTCTTTCCGAGAGCAAAGGCTCATATATGAAATTTGTGCTTAGGCTTAAATTTCCTATGTGCTCTAGGATCCCTTGTTTATTTGTACATTGTGCAGTTCATTGGCAGATACTGTGGAGAGTCACTAAACCTCCCCCTTTATTCCAGGGGTAGCAAACTCTAGCTAGGCATATAGTCCCACAACAAAGCATTCCAGTTCCCAGGCTTCTTTGGGGTTGCTCATGGAGGACAAGTTCTTTGGAGAAATGATTTATACACATTTCTCTATACATGCCCCACTCTTATATGCGGGAGCACAAAGTGACTGCAGCCTTGACTAGCCCACACTACAAAGAGGATAATTGGAAACTATGTGGAAGGAACAGCCTGAATGGCAACCAGTGTGCCTAGCCCTTTAATTAGTAATGTCTGCTTTCAAAGGGCATCTTAGTGCTGGCTGTCTTTGCTACAGCAGCCCTACCCTTCACCTAGATGATGGCTCCCATCTCACTCCTCTGTCCATGTTTTCCTAGGTGTGCTGTGGGCTTCAGAAGAGCAGATGTGCATGTGCAGCTGTTTTGTCTAGGTGCACAGATGATGTTGCACTCACTGTCCATGCCAGTCTTGCCATCAGCCCTGCAGGATGGCTCCCAGCCCAGCAGACACTTGTATGGAGTGGAGGGGTGCAACTGAGGCCATATGGCACTAAGTCCACTAATGAAATCTTAGGCCGTGTGAGGGCAAGGACTATGATGTACCATGACAAATACACGTTGTGGGTCGGCCCCTGGTTCTGGCATACAAACTCTGGAGTTCTCTGGTCACTTGTTTCTTTTGTTTGCTCCTATGTGTGCCTAGGGCCTTTAGATTGCTTCAGGGGGGCACAGGTCACTCGAGAGGTCAATGCAGTCTAGAGGAAAGGAACTTTTAAGTCCTATTCTAAGCCCTGATGAGAGACTTGATCACAGATGGCCAGTGATGTCATGATCATGGCTGTGCAATGAAGCCTCCATAGAAACCCATAGGATTGGTACACATGGACTCACAGGAACATCCTGGTAAGGTTTTGCCAGAGAGTGGGGAAGCAGAGTGCTCTTGCTTCATCCTTCATCCTACTCGTTTCTTCCACCTACCTGCCCATCTGTACCCTTTGCAGTTTCCTCTATAATAACAGGGTAGGTGGAAGAAGCAAAATGGCTCCTTGGGTTCTGTAAGCAGCTGTACCAAATTAATCCCACTTTGCAGAGCGTTATGGGAACTCTGGTTTGTAGTCCATTGTGCACGTCTGCTGACAGCCTGGTATTTGTGCTGTTACTTGAGTTATTTGGAGGAGGTTGTCTAGTCTTGGAGTCTGAGACCCCAACCTGTGGAATCCGATGTCACTTCCAGGTGGACAGTATGAAACAGAATCAAGCCAGATGCTACTCTGATTAGAGAGCTGTTTCTGTTTTATTTTAGCTCAGAAAAACTCAACAGCCTGTTTCTCTAACCATTTTCTACCATAGCCCATAAAAAGGACAATCTGATAGGAAACAGGTGCCCAGTCCATCTGAAACAATTATGGCTTCCAAATCCCAGTGCCTGCCATGGCCTCTATCCTGTAAATGTGTAAATGTGTGATTTCTATTTGTTGCTACATTGATGGGGATGGGGGTGGAACCTAGATAATGCTAGACAATCATGATTCTACCACCTACACCTCACCCTTTGCTTGTTCTTCGCGAAGGCTTTCTGCCTGGGCTGAGTCCCTTTATTTCCAAGGCAAGGGTCATGGGGTCAGCATGCTCTATGAGTTATTTGGAATGAGGCTGGGAGTGTGTAGAGCATTTCCTCCTCGTTACTAAAGTGTCTGAAGGACTCAGTGTCAGGTACCAAGGCCCCTCCCAACAACAGCGGGTGGGAAAGATGGTGCCCACTGCCTGAACGAGTGCGGGGAGCTGAGCAACACTAACAGGCCCACACTCAGCCCCAAACAGTCTGTTCTGCAAGTTGTGCAGGAGAAAAGACATAAAGTGTTCAAAAATAGTAGAAACTGGTCTGTATTTCCATTGCTCATTTTAGTGTTCACTAGTTTGCTGGTTTTTAAGAAAGATGTATTTATGCTTATTGATGTGTGTGAGTTTCGTGCCTGCATGTTATTCATGCATGCTGTGTGTGTACCTGATGCATGGGGAGACCAGATGAGGGCACAGAAGTCTCTGGAACTGGAGTTAAGACAGCTGTAAGTCACCATGTGGATGCTGCTTGTCACAAGCCTGACAACTCAAGTTCAATTACCTGGACCTGCATGACAGAAGGAGATACCTGATTCCCCCAGATTGTCCTATAACTTCCACACACATGCTGTGTTCTCTCTCTCTCTCTCTCTGTCTGTCTCTCTCTCTCTCTCCCCACCCTTCTCCTTCCCACTCTCTCTCGTATATAACAAATAAAAGCAAAAAAGGTTGAAAAAAAAAAAGGTCATTGTAATTAGAACGGCACCTTTGGAACCTTCTACCTCCATGGAACCAACTATCCATGGATGGAAAATATTTTTAAAAATCCTTTGTACCAAGTATGTACAGATTTCCCCCTGTTGCTTCTTTTTTTTTTTTTTTTTTTTTTTTTTTTTGGTTTTTTCGAGACAGGGTTTCTCTGTGTAGCCTTGGCCATCCTGGACTCACTTTGTAGACTGGGCTGGCCTCGAACTCACAGTGATCCGCATGCCTCTGCCTCCCAAGTGCTGGGATTAAAGGCGTGTGCCACCACGCCCGGCTCCCCTGTTGCTTCTTAAAAAGAATGCAGTTTGATGTTTATTTACACAGTATGAGCATCATTTGGTTTTAAGTTGTCTACAAATTCCTCAAAGTATGCAGAACTGTGTGCATTGGTTCTGTGACTCCTACAACACTTTATGTAAGAAATGGAGCATCTCTGAATGTGGGCATCTATAGGGAATTGCCTCCAGGACCCTTTGAGGATATGGCTTTGTGTCTCATGTCCAAGGTTCTTCCGCGTGGCGTAGGCATCTTCATAGGGTCAGTTATTCCTATGGCTGAGAGGTTTTTGTTTTTGTTTTTTTTTCATCTTCCTCAGGCATTGACAGAAAAAAAATATCATGTATGTAGCTACACTGATGTCACAGACCCCAGAAAACCTGGGATCTGGCTAAATCTTTGGCCAAAGAGAATGAGACATAGATGAGTGATTCAAAACCAAAGCAGCACGTAGCTTGCTTAGTGAAGGGCACTAGGACTTCACACTGTGTACAAGTCTCAGGAAGTTTCCAGAACTATGAGTTTCCAGAACTATGAGCAACTCTGAGTGTACAATGGAGGTAGTCAGCAAGCAGGAGGTGGTTAAGACAAGCTGCTTGCTGACTCAACAGAACCATGATGATCCACGTTAACAGCAGCCCCTGCACTGAGATGCCTGTGGCCCCAAAAGTCTCCAGCTCTCATCTCAGTGTCCCATCCTGCTGGCTGTCCACTTCAGGGGGTCACTGTGTCTTTGGAATGGCTATAACTATAAAGCGTTTCCCCCAAATTCTGATGTTGCAGCTTTACACCAATGTGATAGTGTTAAGAGGCTATGGGGAGGTGATTTGGTCATAAGGGCTCCCTTCTCCTGAGTAGGATTAGCATCTTTATTTTATTTTATTTTTTATGTGTATAACAATAGAGAAAGACACCTGATGTCAACCTCTGGCCTTAACATGCACACACACACACACACACACACACACACACAAACAACCTGCACACAGAAGTCAACATGCATGATCATGCATACAACAGCAACAACAACAACAACAACAACAACACACACACACACACACACACACACAGAGAGAGAGAGAGAGAGAGAGAGGGAAGAACTTCCCCTTCTGCTTCTGCCATGTGGAGACATAGCAACAACACCTCCTGTGAATCAAGAGACTGGTCCTTTCCAGATATTAAATCCATTGGTGCCTTGATCTTAGACTTCAGCTTATAGAACCATAAAATCTGTATTTGTATAGCTTGTAATTACATAGTCAAAGTTGTAGACTGAACAGACTGATAAACAGGTATTGGGCACAGAATTCCAGTGTTATAATAGTAGTTTTAGTTAAAAAAAAAAAAAAGAAAGAAAAGAAAAAAAAAACCCAACTTGGCAAAACCACAATTTTGTACACTGAAAGAACCATAGTACTTTATTTAAAATATATACAAAATTATTACTTTGAAACATATATTACTATCTAACATATACCATATAACATATATTGATGTAAATTTCAGTACTTTCATTCAGTTTTGTGATTTCTCTTTGTTCAAGGTTCCTGAAATTTTTCTCTAAAATACCACTAAAGGAGAGGTGCCCATTTGCTTGCCCCCAACAGTGGTCTGGCAATTCTCTTGGGCACCACTGGCCTCTGTGAACCTGACCCATAGAAGCTGAGACTAACCCTAGCCTTGCTGGGACACTGGGAGAGACAGAGGATTGGCAGAACAGGCCTTACAAAGCCCACACCAGTCCCGTGTTCTCTCCTTCTCTGTCTTGGCTGATGGAAATGGGTCAGTCGTTTTCTTGACAGACATTCCCCTGGGATGAACTTAACATAAATCATGTTCTCTTCACACCCCACCTTCCTTCCAACATGGAGAAAAATAAGAAATAAAGCAGAGTGGAGCTTCTGTGCTCTTGGACTGAGTCCTCACACTCCTGAGATAAATCAACTAATTTTAGGTGCAGTCAGCATTTTATTTTATTTTTTGTCACTATCACTAGCACAGCGCATTTTATTCAATAGGCACTTAAATGCCCATCATATGGGTGAATAAATGAATATGTGAGATCTGGTTATTCCAGGCAGAAAACATACAGCTGAGGATCAAGGGGACTTAGCACTTCTTGGCCTTTTGACTGAGATCAAGTGTAGAATCAAGGGGACTGCAGTCATGTAGACCTGTTTCCTCCTTTAACAAATGGGTAAACTGAGGCTGACAGAAGAAGATGAAATGAGCAAGATTACTGACTGGTCCCTGATAGAGTCAGACCCGGAATCAGATTTTCTTAATTTCTCCCACCCTTCACATCTGACTTTGTAAAGAGAGCTCAGTGGACCCACTGCTGTGTCCCAAACTTGCAGAACTCACCTTCCTACCCCAGATACTCTTTGTCACAACGAGTGGCCAGCAGCATAGTGGCCAAGCATAGGCTACCAGCAAAATGTCTCCTTTAAGTCACTTCACCCCCAAGATCAGGGTCTAAGCAACCGGATTTGAGAGCAACAGTGGACATGAGTGAGGTAGGAGGAACAGAGATGGATGGGTATAAGCCCGGCTTTAAGGAGGGGGTGTCGGTTCTGTCCCTGTAGCAATTCTGTTGCTAATGTGGATTTGGTGCCTCACAAGGCTCTGGGTTGTCCAGAGGAGATGTGTAAACAAAGCCAAGCCGCTGGCTGATTCTGCCTCTGAGAGCAAGTCACTACAAATACTTGCCAGTGGACGAATGACACTGGGTATGTTCTTAGCACACTGAAAAGGATGAAAACAAAGGGGCCAAAGAGGAGACAGGAACAGAGAGACAGGGACTGTCAGGCCAGCCAGATATGTGAGTGGTGGGCACATGCCTAAGTGTCAGAGTGGACCTCTCATTTCAGTTAAGCCATCGCAAAGCACATTTTGAGTTTTGGGCCACTGACACTAGCACCAACATAGCTAGCCTTCCACACCGGGGACCTCAAGAACATACCAATGCCAATGTGCAATCTTTCTAGAAAGGGTAATTTTGGCATGATCGGAAACACACAGGTGAACATTATGAAGACTCTGTGCCATACCCAGGCCCTGCAGATACAGCTTTGGAGGCTGGCATCAGAGTGAACAATGGCACCACAATCTGCCGCCAGGGGCTTCTCCTGAGCATGTGGGGAGGGGGGCTGGGATGAAAGTGATGTGCTCCTTTGACAGATCCTCCTCTCGCCCTGCCCTCAGGTAGCTTCACCTTTCCCCCCCTCATCCCTTCTCACTTTCTGGCCAACTTCTGAAAGCCCCCATTCCCATTAGAGCTATATATAGTTTTTCTGAGACAAAAATAATAAATCATCTTATGGAAATCGGAAAACTGAACTCCACAGATCACCTGGTAATAAATGAGTACCTTTGTGCTTGTGTAGTCACCACAAAACGCAGACAACTAAAGGTTAGGGAACAGAGTCTGGCCGGGGACCATTTAGAGCGGTCTCTTGGCCCACTCGGCCAGCTCCCTAGACAGAGGATTGGTTTTCGTTGCACACATAGACAGTGCTCGGCTGGATTCTCCTCTGGATCCGCTCAGGCACTTTGGGGAGGATTTGGAAAGTCTGGGGAAGCAACTCTATGCAGGCCTCGCGGAATTTCTTGATCCTCCAGCAGTAGACGATGGGGTTGAAGACGGACTTGAGGTAACTGAGCCACAGGACGCACGTGCTGGTGGCGTAGAAGGAGGCGCTGTAATAGAACCGCCGGCTGAACGCAGACAGCAGGCTGTAGACTGAGTGGGGCAGCCAGCAGAGCGAAAAGCCAACGAAGAGGATGAGGATGGTGGTGAAGGCCTTGGTTTTGAAGCTCAGGTCCAGGCTGACCTGCTGCTGCTGCCTCCGGAGCCGTCTCAGGCCAGCCCTGGACAGCTGTCTGAGGTCCAGGCTGTCCGACTGGTTGTGCACACGGACAGCGTTCTTCCGCACCGTGTTGAGGATGCACAGGTAGGAGCATAGCATGACGCCAAAGGGCGCAAAGAACACTGCCACCACCAGTGTCACCACATAGGCGCGTTCAGCTGGGAACTCGGTGTAGCCCAGCACACACTGTGGGGCGCGGGCTGGTACCTCCATAAACGTCCAGCCAGTGAAGGAGGGCGCAGAGATACAGAAAGACAGCACCCAGGAGGCCACGATGATCACCTTGGCCCTGCGTGGGTTCAGCTTATCTTGGCGCTGCACGATGATGAGAAATCGGTCCACGCTAATGATGAGCAGGATGGCCACGCCCTCTAGGACAAAAAACCAATAGAGCGTAGCTGAGAGCCGACAAAAGTGGTCTCCGAAGTGCCAGCGGACAGTGATGAGGGTGATGGCGGTGAAAGGCATGCAGCATAAGGACAGCATGATGTCGGAGAAGGCCAGGGTGGCTAGCAGCAGGTTGATGGCTGAACGCATGGCTGGCCGCTGGTACACAATGATGCAGACCACCGTGTTGCCAAGAAACCCTACGACAATCATCATCAGCATCATTATTGCCAGAGAGATCCTGAGCGGTGCGGACAGTGGAGTGGCCCAGGGGTCGGAGGTGTTGCTCACATTCAGCAGCAAATGTTTGTAAGTCCCGATGGATGTGCTGTTACAGGCCATCGTGAAGGGAAACTCAGAACCTGGACAGAAGTGGCTGCAAGGGCACCCTCCAGGGCTTGGGTGGCTTTCATCTTCTGTCTGCTGGCTGCATCTTTTCATTTGATGTTGCAGAATCTCTAGGGCCCTTGAATTGTTGGGAGAAATCTTTCTTTGGAGGTGCTAGCTGGGCTTTGTGATTCATTGGTCACATCCTTGTCCTGTCTCTGTGGCAGCCATGTGTTTACACAGCTTTCTAGTAGGATGCTATAGCCTAGAGGAAGCAGAAAGAGAGAAAAGAGGCAGATATTAAAAGATATTGAAAGCCTGGTGGGATGGAGCTTTTTTTTTTTTTTTTTTTTTTTAAAGCCAGGAACCAGTGGTGTAACTGTGTGAGGGTTCCATACCCATGTGTTCAGCCAACTCACCCAGAAAATATTCAGAAAACTCCAACGGAGTCTGAACTGAATACACAGATTCTTCCTTGTCACTGTTTCTAAACAATACAACTATTTGCATACCGTTGTCAGCACGGTGTGTCATCCATAACCTGGAGATGAGTTAGTGTTACATGCAGCCCCTTCAGCACCTTCTGGAAGGGACTTGAGAATCCAGAGATGTTTTAAGGGAGCCTTGGGACCAGTTCTTTGTGAATTCCCAGGGCCAGCAGAGCAGAGAGAAGAATGACTCATTTATTTGTGACTTAGGACAAAGGGTGGTATTTACAAATGTTGAGTCTTGTCAGGCAGCCGAAGAAATTTAAGTAGCTAGCTCTCTTCTGGGTACCTGGAAGAGCTGCCTTGTAGGTACTTTGGAATTACCACTTCTGTAGTTTGGCTTGAATTTTATAAAAATCAATGGACTGAGGCCTTGAGCAAACCACCAGCTTCAAGAGGGCAGGGATCCCTCCTGCTTTATTCTGTTTATTTTGTTTGTCCCTAGTACTTGGCCCCTTGATGAAATGATGAGTAGTTTTTGATATTGTCAACTTTATACTTAAAAAGAAAAATTATGGTACATTCAGAATTTTAGACGCACCAAGATAGGAAAGATGTTTTCTTCAAGACTGTCAAATACAAATAGCCAAAACACTAAGAATGTAACATTTATATAATTCCTGATTGTGTCATGGTTTTTCTTGCTACAGGTATATATGTGTAATATATGTTGTATATATGTCTAATAATATAAATGTATATGTAAAAAATAAATGTTTAATTAAAAAAAGATTATGGACTATCCTTTATTCAGATATTATTTTATCTGCAGAGTTAAAAGTAGAGATTGAAAAACACTTTATTATAAAAAAACACATAGCAAAATTAACCAGACCCAAAGTCTATAAGCTTGTTGAGTTGTGAATGGTACACATTTACATCTCAATAGTGCTGGGGACAAGTGGGTACATGGAAACTGTCACTACCACCAACGGATCCACCAACCAAAAAGTTGGCCTTCTACCCTCTGCACTGAGAGACATATTCTAAGAAAAAAAATTTTAATGTGTTTTACTAAAAATTTTGAGTGTGTTTGTATAATGTTGAGACAAGTGCAAACTCGCACTCAGATGGATTTATAAGAAAACAGTGATCTGTGTATACCCTTTGCCTAGTTTCTCTAGCAGCAACATTTCTGATGAGTGTAAAGCTCCGATAAGATTTTTCTAAGAAACACTGAGAAGGAGGAGAGAGGACCAGTTCTTTAAATCAGTGTTAAATTTTATTGATTTTTTTCAGAGATGTGGCAGAAATGGTGACCAGGAGCTGAAGTGTAAGGTCAGATTGTCTCCGCTGGATGAAACAGATCCATCCCCGTGTGTCCATTCCCTGGACTCCCTCACCTAGAACACATCAGGCCCAGGTACAGAGTAGCTGTGTATACCACAGAGTCATGTCACCACATCTGGATGGCAGAAGGCTTTCTGGAAGTGACACTGCTATCACTTAAGCCCTGAGGCAAACCAATCACATTGTTATAATGACTACTGTTTCATGTACACAGTATAGTCAGGTTCACATGTGCATGAGAAATTGACCTCATGGCAGCATGTCTTGGAAGTCCTACCATACCTACTGCAGCTGATGGTACCAGGAGGGTGACTCCAGGAAGTCTACTCTAGAGCCTGAGTATGGTGAAGCAGACTCTGACACTTAGCTCCAAATAGGAACTAGAAGTTTGCAGCAGCCACAGCTGCTGAGAGGTGGGGAAGTAGTCTGTGGACGAGGTCATAAGATGTGCGGGAGGTTCTCTTGTTCCCAACAGATTCCCTGCCCTCTCCACCCAGACCTGAACAGGGAAGATGACCTTAGTCCATGAAAAGGTGTGAGAAATGAGGTATATTCTGCCCCTGGCTTTCTGTTGCTTGGTTGTGGCTGATCCTCCTGCAAAGCCCCAGCTGCAGGTGTGCCCCACGGCCTGGCCCTCCTCTCAGGTTCTCCATGAGTTTGCTGTCTCCCTGCCATCCTTCTTCCCTTCCCTTATCCTAGCTCACCCTCAAAACACAGCTCTTCATTGAGCTTCTTCATTCACTCTCTACTGAGAACTCTTTTTTTGTCTGTTTTCAGCACCATGCCAAGGGTCATCCAAACAGAAGGTACGAGGAAGCAGAAAATTAAGAGTGAACAGACAACGTGCACATGCATTCAATCACATTTTCCTTTGTGCCTTTCAAGTTTTTTCTCCTTTTCCTGTGTTTAATGGATGCGTTAACTTTTGTCCTTTATCTGACCTCTTACCTGGATCTTTGCCATCCTCCCTCAGAGAGCTGCTTCCAGCAGATTCTAGCTTGAGTTATCCCAATGATGCTCACTCTGTGATGAAAGACAACCTTGCTTCCTAGTTCTTGACTCACTCACTTTAAATACTATTGTTTTCACTACAGTATGCCAAGTTTGAACTTGTTCTACCTCTTCATTGTGATGCTTTGAATGAGAAAGGTCCCCATAGGCTCATAGGGAGTGGCACTCTTTGGAGGTGTGGCCTTGTTGGAGTAGGTGTGGCTTTGTTGCAGGAACTGTGTCACTAGGGGCAGGATTTGAGGTCTCCACCCAGGCTCTCTCTCTCTTCCTGTTGCAGGGGGGTCTGGTTATAGAACTCTCAAGCACCATATTTGCCTGCATGGTGCCACGCTTTCCACCATGACAGTAAAGTACTAAACCTATAAGCCAGCCCCAATTAACTATTTTTCTTTATAAGAGTTGCTGTGGTCATAGTGTCTCTTCACAGTAATAAAACCCTAACTAAAACACTACTAACCTCCTCCTAATGATTGATGAGTGTTTTGAAGTCATCTGAGTAACACCGTAACAATAAAAAGATAATCAAGGGCTGGAGAAATGGCTCAGTGGTTAAGAGCACCGTCTGCTCTTCCAGAGGTCCTGAGTTCAATTCCCAGCAACCACATGGTGGCTCACAACCATCTACATAATGTTATCTGATACCCTCTTCTGCAGATAAAGCACTCATATACAATAAATAACTCTTTTTTTATAAAAAGGATAATCAAGTCTCCACAGGATATTCCACAGTGAATGGACTATCCATTTGGGCTCTACCGTATAAGACGTACAGATAAGTACCTCTTTTCTTTACCCACATTCTCTCACTCTTTTACCTCGATTTGGCCGTCAGTTATTTTCTTTTTTTTTTTTTATTTATTTTTTTTTGTTTTGTTTTTTTCCATCAGTTATTTTCATTTTTGCCTTGTCAATCTGTCACCTTTAACTCAATCTTCTGTGATTTTTTTTATAAGTAGTCTTTAAGAACTTAACTCCCAGTAAAGTTGTTTACATTCTTATGACAGTGTAATATTGTCCAGATTTGGGTATTTTGCCTGCCAGAATCACATTTTTTTTTTTTTACTAGTTCAATATTATGACCTACAGGGGCAGATATACAAGGAGTACATTCCAAATCAGAAGTCAAGATGAGTGTAAATTTTTTTGTAACTTATCAAAACTTCAAAGCTAAAAGAATTACACATTACATTTTATTTCATAAATGGTCCATGACTGCCATGTACAGGTGTCTGTGTTTCCCTTGAGTTTCTATTTTAACCAAACATGGCTTGCTTTGGCCAAGTATTTTTTTTTTATTTTATTTTTTTTTTTTTATCATGCTTCCTATCCCTCCCGAAGGCCTGCTTCTGCTCCAGATCTGGGCTCTGGCCACTGGGTTAGTAGCACAGCTGCTTATGATTCATTTGTTCCTAAACCCACTTCTGTCTCTTTTCTGGAAAATGTCTGTAAATTACTTGCTAAGAAAAGGTTCTAGGGAAAGCTTTCAGCTGCGAATGCATTCTTAGCCTTTGCATCTCTGAGGGAAAAAGTATTTTCTTCTACCTTCTCATAGTTAATTTGGCTGACTATTGAGGCAGCAAGAGTTTACCACCAGGAAAAGAAAGTTTTGCCCTTCAGTAGGGGGCATCACCAATACTAGATTTAAAGTAGTTTCCATTATTTTTCTTCACTGATGACAAGATTTTTTTTCTTTACAAGTTTTATTAACTTTTTTTCTGGAAGTGTTCATGAAAAATGTACATCTGGGTCTTTTTTTTTTTACTCACTGAGCCATTTAAATCCAAAGATACATGCAGGTCAACCCTGGAATAAATCTCTTACTTTGTATGTTGGGTATGGCCTTCCCACTGATCCTATGGTAGAGCACAGACTGGCTTGAATGCTAGGCCCATTCTTTGGGCTTCAAATTCTCTTTTCCACTAAAAACCCTTTCTATTTGTATCCTATACTCTGTGTTGATTTATTACACATTTAATGATTAGTCTCTTTTTTTTTTCAGTCTCATGTAGCCCATGATATCCTCAAACTCACCCCTGCATCTCCTACATCTACCTCCCAATTCTAGGATTAAAGGCAGGTGCCATTATGCCCATCTCATTTAGCTTTATTTCATTCTGATTTTAACAATCAATAGTTAAAATCTAAGAGTATCCTAATGTTTTGTATCAATTGCTTTGCACTGTATTTGTCTTGATGACTTTACTACATTCTCAAATGCCCCTGAGGATATGATGTATTTAGTTGTAGTTTCTCTTCCATTTCTTACGATTTCCATGTGACTCCTTTAGAATCCTTTAGGTTATCATTGTCTTTTTCTTTAAGATTGCCAATAGTTCCTGAATCCTGATAAGTCTTCATGTCTGAAGGCCAAGGAGTCTCTAGGGACCAGTTTCTCCACACGCTTTCTTGTGGATGACAGGATGATGGCAGTCTCTCTCACAGTAGGCTTTGCATCAGGTAGGGGGACATGTGACTAGCCCTTAATCTGGACTCCTCACAGTGTCTACAAGTTGAAGGCTTCCTTCCCACCATCCACATTGTCAGTTTTTTTCTACCAAAAAGAGGAATGTAATCACTGAAAATTTCTCTACACATAGTTTAGGAAAGGAGAGCTTGAATTTCAGATAAAACTAATGTCTCTTTTTAAAAAACAAGATTTGAGCAAGTTTATGGCTTTTTTATTAGTACAGATGCTGAGTATTTCACATAGCATGTAAGTACAGTACCAACCTCATCTACTCAACTTTAAGAAGTGCTGATGTGAGCCATCTCTTGTAGCCAGGCAAGGCTTCCACTGTCAGGACTAGTTTACATTCAATTGAGCTATTCGCAAAAGGGGTCCCATGGAAATCCCCAAACAACACAGGCTGATGCTAAGACAAAGAGTTGCTCTTCTCAAGCTAACAGTGGGATCATCCCATTGCCAAGAACAACATCCACACAACTCATTGACCAATCAAGCTGGTGCCTACATGGAACCTTCATCCTTATATTCCAGTGTTTTTGTTGCTAGAAGATTCTCTGCAGACTACCAAAAGAGAAACGTGGACAACACCACACCCACAAAACCTTTACCCTATAATCTGTCTTTCCTGCAAAATATGCCAGGGTAATAGTGGCCCATAGTTTGTGTAAGCAACCAACCAATGTATTATTTGTCTTAAGGCCTAGGCTATGAGAAAGAATCCATACCTGACACTCCTTGGGTAACCAAGAACCAAAGACTGGATAACCTGACCTAGAGTAACACCAAGTACAATGAATCTTTAAAAAAAAAATACCAATAACATGATTGGTAGTGATATTCTTCTGTACTTATAGATCAGTGTCTTATCCTGTCGTTATCAGAGAAGCTTCCTCTCTCATCAGATGGGAATAGATATAGAGACCCACAGTTAGACATTATGCAAAGAAAGAGTCTAAATTGGAGGTCTCAATCAGATCCCTGCCCTCCAAGCTCAGAGATCTTGAGGAAGAGGAGGCACAAAGTTTGTAAGAGCCAGAGGGACTGGAGGACACCAGGAGAACAAGACCCCATGAATCAGCCAAGCAAGGTGCATATGAGCTCCCAAAGCCTGAGGCAGAAAGCACAGGGCCTGCTTGTGTCTGCACCAGGTCCTCTGTGTATATATCATAGCCATTAGCTTAACGTTTTTATGGGACTCCTGACTGTGAGAGAAAGTGGGTCTCTGACTCTTCCTGCTCTTTTGCTTTGGCTCTTTTCCTACTGTTGGGTTGCCATGCCCAACTTCAATATGGAAGTTTTTGCTTCAACTTCTTATATTTTATTCTATCATGTTTGTTTTTTTCTCTTAGAAACTTGTTCTGTTCCAATGAGACAGAAAGCAAGTAGATTAGGAAGGGGGTAGGAACTGGGAAAAGCATTGGGAGGGGAAATTAAAATCAAGATATATTGTATGAGTAAAGAATTTATTTTATATAAAAGAATAAAATAAAATAAGAATAAAGAAGAAGAAGAGAAAGAAGAGGAGGAGGAGGACTGGAAGTTCAGTCCCTGGACTAAAATGAATCCTATGAACTGATGACATCTTTAATCTTTCTAAACCTTTGTTTCCTCATTTGTAAAATGGGGATAACAAATGCGCCACTGGAGAAGGTTCTTATGAAATGGTTCTGAGGGAAGATGTAAGGTTCTGGCACAGGAAGTATGTACACCTGTCAGCTGAGAGCTAATCTTCAGTTCAAGAAGGAGAGCTTCATTTGTCTTGGCCATTGGTCTTTAAGGTAGAAGATGCTTCTGAATTATTAACAATGTATTGCTCCATGTATGCTTTTTTGATAGTAAGTGTTAATTATTAATCTGGCAGAATCTAGGGTTACATTGGGGGTAGGCCTCCAGACATGTTTTTGGGGATTGTATAGATTAAAGCAGGCCTCTGAAACTGTGAGAGATCATTTTGAGTTAATTGATGTGGGAATACTGCTTGTGGCTTATGGATTTGATGTGGATGATTGCTTCAAACTCCTGATATCTCCATTTCCTTGACATGACGGGCTGTGAGATGAAATAAACCCTTCTTACTTGAGTTGCTTTTGTCATGTCATTTTATCACAGCACCAAGGAAAGAAACAAACACAACTTCATTTACAAATTATATAAAGGAGTATGAAATTTAAAAACTCAATCATCTGATGAGCTAACAATTTGACTAAATTTTAACTAGCTGGATGTTTTTTCCTCTGAAAAACGTGTGTATATTATTTTCAGTTGTTGAGCATGGTAGTACATGACTGCAATTTCAGCACTCAGAAGGTTGAGAGAGGCAGGAAATTATAAGGTTAAGTCCATAGCTATATAATGAGATCTTGTCACAGGAAATAAAATGATGATGATGATAATAATGATTTCAAAAAAAGGAATTTTATAGTTGAGAATAAAATAATAAACTGAGTGCCCATCAAATAAGGAAGGAGGAGCAGATGACAGCTTCTAGCCCACCTGTGTTGCTTAACAAATCTCCATTGGCTGTGGTACCTGGTGGTACAGAAATCAGTGGTGGGTGGCACCAATAGGCTTCATGATGATCTAAATAGGAGATTGGAATTGGTTTGTTCTTCTGTCTTCCACTCAAAACAAAGCAGTCACTCATCACAAAAAAAAAAAATGGGAACATTTTTTTTTTGAGAAATGGCATTGATAGGTGTCTGTTATTTCAGAAATATCATAAAGTGTAATTACATACACTGAAGTGGACATGATCTCACTAGGTAACGTACACTGTAAGAGCACCATCATACATGTATCCCACCATTGCTGGAAATGTTTTTATTCAGCTCTCGTCTGCATATGAGTTCAAGGAAATTTGTTCTGTGAAAACTTCCTTGGACTGCCAAGGGCATGCCAGAGCTCATCTTTCTTCACAAGCCTTATTCCACTTCACTCTTACTAAGGACCCACTTCTCTCAATGTGCTCACAAGAAGCTTCTTTTCTTCTAAGCTCTGTGTGATTCAGTGTTAGACTGAAGGGGACAGAGACAGTGTAAAAAGCCAGGAGGCCTCAGACCAGGCCCGCGAACTTTTAAAGCCCCAAAAGTGCCAATGCTTACACTCCAGAGATACTTAGATCCAACCAGTTCTCAGTTTTACAGGTCAAAACAGTTTTACATGTTTGGTTAAACATGCCAGAATGGCTTCTTCTCTCCATGACCGATGTGGGTGTTGGTGTGTGACGTTTCCTGGAGAGACATGAACAAATATTGTTCAAACCAGATAGGCCACTGACAACAGACCAAAGAAATAATTCCATCCAAGTGTAGCTCAGCGAATCCATGAGTTTGTTTGGGTCACAGATGCGAGTGTGGGTGAGGAGGTACTTGGGGAACATGGTTACTATCTCTGAAAAGCCCATTCAGCACTGATGATGACTCATGAATGCTGTACCCCTGGAACATCCTACGTGACTTGTAGGCAGTTCTAGAGAAAAGAATCTACTAACAGGAGCTACCACTACTGCTTATATAACTGAAACAGTTTGAATGAGAAAGGCCGAAGTAGGCTCCTATATTTGAATGTTTGGTCCCTAGCTGCTGGACCAATTTGGGAAGAATTAAGAGTTATGGCCTTCTTGAAGGAGGTGTGTCACTGGGGAGGGGCTTTAAGGTTTCAAAAGGCTATTCTCAGTATGTTTACTCCTGTGGGCACACTCTCCCTCCCTTCTGTCTCTCCTCCCCCTTTCGGGTGTGTGTGTGTGTGTGTGTGTGTGTGTGTGTGTGTGTGTGTGTGTGTGTGTGTGTGATCAAGCTGTGAGCTTTCTCAGCTGATCCTTGCCTCTAACATCATAGACTCTACCCCTCTGTCTGAAATCATAAAATCGAGCACTTTCTTCCATAAAATTGCCCTGGTCATGGTGTTTTCTCGCAGCAGTGGAGGCATAACTAAGACTTTAGGAAAGGGCCTTGTGAATTCTGGGGGCTTCCACAGTTTTCCGAAATTGGAAGTACAGATACTTCCCAAGAGTTCTCAGTTTTGCCTTTTTTCCTGAGCATTTAAGCATCGCATCTTTGTTCAGAGACATGTTCAATTCAGAAGAAGCAACTATACTGCATTCTACCCTTTCTTCTGGCTCTGACATTCTCCCAGGTCCTTTTTCTCTGATGAGCCCCAAATCTTGGATGGAGTGATAAAATACCTACTTTTTTTCCATCTGTGCCTGAGAATGGACAAGGATGTCTCAGGAGCTTGGCTGGGTGTGAACATCTGTAGTACATCACTCATTGCAAAAATGAAGTTTCCATGCATAGATAGTCCAGCCTGACAGTGCCAGTAACCTATAGTTTTAAATACTAATCTTTAGAAGGGAATTTCACTCAAGTACATCACATACATTTAACAAAATCTACTTGCAGTTGCTTTGCCACTAGAACCGATGACATTTCCAGCCTCAGTAATTTGCCCTGGCTTAGCAGATGTGGGTTATTTCCTGTGAAGTAGCCTTAAATAAAACCATAAATCAGTTGGTTGTACCCTAAAAGTCATACTGTTTCACCAATGGACACATCATCCCCGGCATACTGGTACTGTACAGTGCAGGGTCCATAACCAAGGAAGACTATTAATGCCTCTTCTTTCCCAGCAGCCTTCATGATATCTTCTAGCTCTGGGAAAGGCAGCCTGCTGGGAAGGAACTTCTAACTGAGTCCCAGTTTGGTTTCTTCATGTCTGGAAGCTAAAGCATGCCGGGTCTTCATAAATAGGGTCTCGGTGTCTAGTTCTTGTGTGCAACCACCCGCAGTGTCAGTAGCCTTGGGGTTTGTGAGATTTCATTGGCCTCCCTAGCAACAACTCATAAGGGGTTATCACATCCCTGGCACTGAGGTTTTCACCCAACAATCTTGAGCTCTTGGGAGTATCCTTTTGTGTTCACTTAGAATGTTCTCCTGCAAACTCCTTACATTGTCTTTACTGTTCTCCCAGATTTAATCTAGATGGATTTCAATGGATTGCACCATATGAAGAAGGCCTTTTGCAAAGAGTGGACAGGATTTCTGAAGGCTCACCAATGTCTGCTCCAAGCAAGTACGAAGAGGTCTTAGGTATATTAATTAGGGTTTATTGCTGTGATGAGACACCACGGCAGCTCTTATAAAGGAAAATATTTAACTGGGGCTGGTTTACAGTTCAGAAGTTTAGTCCATTGTCATTATGATGGGGAGCACGGTCAGACATGTGCTGAAGGAGCTGAGAGTTCTACAGCTGTATCCACACACAGCAGGAAGGGAGAGTGAGCCACTAGGCCTGATTTGAGCTCCTGAAACCTCAAAGCCCACCCCACTGTGACAAACTTCCTTCACCAAGGGCCACATGGACTATATCAAGGCCACACTTTCTAATAGTACTCACTATGAGTCTATGGGGGCTATTCACACCACAGATGGCTAAGGAGATACGAAAAAAATTGCCAAGGTCCAATGTAGCACAAAGTGACCTCATCTCCCATATCGGTTGTTGGGTAACACAGCATGGATAGGAGACATCCCTCCATCTGGGTCTCCTTAACTTACAATACTTCCCATGAGCCATTTGGCCGTCTCACATCTGAGTGATGCTGCTGTTCTAAGGTCTTTGTGACTCTCCCTATCCCTGATAGCCTTTACTGCGATTCCCTAGTCTGCTTGGCTCAGGCCCAGTGGAGAACAGGGCTGCACTCTGGCCTGTGGTGTCTGCTGCTAGCGTCAGGTTTCCAGTTCTGACAGATTGTGTTAGTCTCTTCTCCTAGCTGTGAACTTCAGGAGGTACCCTCTGCATCTTAGCACTCTTTTATTTTTTTTAATCCTTTAAAAAAATACTTTATTCAGATTATAACCAGATTGTTATCCCCTCATTTGTATCTTCTCATTCTCCCCTCCTTCCCTCTTTTGCCCTATTCCCCTCCCCTAGACTTGTGACAGAAGAGGACCTCCTCCTCCACCATATGACCACAACCTATCAGGTCTCATCCAAGCAGACTGCTTCTGCTTCTTCTTAGTGCCACCAGGCCTCCCCACCAAAGGGAAGCGGTCAAATAGGGACACCAGATTCATGTCAGAGTCAGTCCCTGCTCTTCCTACAACAGTGGAGAATGTGCTGTTCATTGGCTAGATCTAAATGGGTGGTCTAGGTTTACTGCATGAATTGTCCTTGGCTGCTACAGCAGTTTGTGCCAGCGCCCCTTGGGTACAGATCCACCAGCCTTGATGATCTTTTTCATGGGGCTCCTGGACCCTCTGGGCCCTTCTATCCATACCCCTCTCACCTGGAATCCAATAGAGAGTCCCATCATCGGTTCCGATCCCCCTTATAAGTGGATACTAGCCCAACATGGTTGCCCTCTGAGAGTATCTTAGCATTCTTGCGTGTTGACAATAACCAATAGGGCAGAGTCACCACCCACAGATAAGAGAACAAACCACTTGCACACATGGCCTCTTGTTGTATGTGTTTGCTTTAAATTGTGGAGAGATTGGGGGAGTATGTGTAAGTGCGTGCACATGCATGTATGTAGCCTACTTGTAAGGTCAGAAGACAGCCTGCCAGAGTTGGCTTTCTTTCTCCACTCTGTGGATTTCAGGACCAAAGTCAGGCCATCAAGCTTGGCAGCGAGCGCCTTTATCCACTGCATCATCTCACTAGCCCGTGTATGTAACCTTTTCGAAATTGTCTTTCAAAAATGGGAGAAATGTCAGATATACTGGGCACATAGGTACACACACACACACACATACACACACACACACATCCAACAAGAATTTGTTTTCTCCTTTCTAGTCCTGTATCGGCTAAGTGGTGGGAAATTTGAAGGCTCTGTCTCCACAGCACTTAATATTGTTTCATGTAACCCATTGATGTTTGGAATATTGAGTTTTTCAGTCCCTTCTCCAGAAGAACATATTGTTTCCCAAATGCCAAATCTGGAAATGAAGTCAATTTTGGCAGATGGAAAAGCAAGGAACAGCCCTTTGCTGTGGAAACAGCTTGCTGCTATCATTACCTGCAACCTTGTCACCTGCCTCTTTGATACAAACTCAAACAGATGGTATATTTCAATCTCCATAACTTTATCGGCAATTAAAAAAATACACAAGGGCTGCCAAAAGTAATACATCAAGTTGCTGTGTTTAGAAACAGGTGCTGGGCCATGTGTCTTAACTTCCAAGAAAGGTGAGCTGAAAGGAGCTTGAATTTTTTCCTCAACTCAGGAAAGGCTCTTGGTGGTGGTAGGGTATCAATTAGGGCAGAATTGGGAGTGTTTTTAATGAAGTGAATCTTTATTGTTTGATTTTCTTGGCAATGATTAAGCTTTCTTGTGTTCATGTCCCTATGCTAGGTGAAGTCCTTTACATAGTGGGGCAGTTTGGGAGCCTGGCCCTGGACAGGCAGCATCAGCATACCCATCCACCCCACCCAGCACTTGTTATGTCTTCAGGGCCCATTATTAGGTCAAAAACCCTGAGTAAGGCACTAGTTGGTCTTTAATAAGTTCTCTATTAGGTCAGCTGTTCTCCGTGACAACTCTAAGGAAATGTCTGACATAACTTCTCTTGTTTAACTCTCACACTAACTCCTTTTTACACTAATTCCTATTTAATGGTAACGTTTAGTAAGGGGGCCCTCTATGTCAAGAGCTTGTGAATTTATTGATTCAACCAATTGCAGATTGGAGACATTTAAGGAAATAGTTTTATCTGTACTAAACATGGTCAGACTTCTCTCTCTTTGTTATGCCCTTGAGTGATACACAGTAACAGTGCTTATAATAGCATCATAAGTCATCTAGAGAAGATGTGCAGTGCATGGGAGGATGCACTCACTTTGACAGTCTGAATAAAAGACTGGGGCTTCTGCACATGGGATCCTGAGATCATTCCCATGTAGATGCTGGAGGATGAATGCTGTGAGGTTCAGCATCAGAACCATGTGGTCTGACCCCAATACCCAGGGCCTCGAGGCCTGGGCTACGCAGAGGCCACTGAAATAGTCACATATTGGGACGTCATACCAGATTTTTACATCCTAAATGAGTCACCAACTTGGAACAGCAGCTATGTCTTTCACAGGAAATACAGGAACAAGGAAGTAGTCAGGAATTCTGTGGTAACACATTGCATAGTTGGTGTCATAGGCAGACAGGCCCTGGCTCACCAGGCATCTCAGAACCTTGATCATTCCCTGTGCAACAGAGCGAGAAGACTCTTGAGTGTGGATTAGGCCTGTAGCAGTCCACTTTCCATCACCATGACTGTAAACATTAGATAGTCAACTTAGAGCAAAGATTTGTTTTGGCTTGTAATTTTGGAGCCTTGGATTTGTGGTCAGTTGGCTCTGGTGGTTTGTGTCCCTGGTGAAGCAGCAAAATCAAGTCAGGGAGCCTGAGGAGGAAACAGCTCCACTTCATAGCCACTGAGAAGCAAATACTGAGAGGAGAGACTGTGATTTGGATGAGGATGGCCCCCATGGGCTCAGAAATGTGAATCCGTGGTCCCCAGGTGGTGGTGCTGTCAGGAGGTAGGCGAGACTTGCTGGAGGGCACTGACTTTGAGGCCTTAAACCTGCACTCCACTTCCAGTTTGCACTCTGCTTCTTGCTGGCATTGGAAGTTGTGAGCATTCACCTCCGTGCTCCTGTTTCCATGCCTGCTGCTTCCCACCACCCCTCCCACCATAATGCACTCAGCCCTCTGGAACTTTGTGCCCAAATAAACTCCTCCTTCACAGCAACTGAAAGTAGCTAAGATAGAAGTTGGTACCCAGGTGTGGGTGTTTCTGTGATCAACCTGATCATGTGGGTCTTTTGAGGGATGTGGAAGGGTTACGAACTTTAGACTGTAAGAGTTTCAATGCTGTAGGCAGAACTTAAGTGCCATACTAGAAGAAGCCTAAAAGACAGTGGTGCTGAGAACAACAGGGCAATAGAGGCCTCAGAGGTAGTAAGTGAGGATGGCAGCGGAAATTGGCTAGAAGCCTTTCCTGTGGTCCCTGGCAAAGAGTCATGGAAGTGTTCTGCCCATGCCCTGAGAACTTGCCTGAGGTTAAAATAAAAAATAACAAACTAACTTCTTTGGTGAGAGAAATTTCAAAACAATGAAATATTGAGTCTGTGCCATGGTTGTTTCTAATGCTGCTTGAGCAGGTCTACAATGAAAAAAAAGGAGAACAGGAAGAGAAAAAATGTACAACTTGTAGAGAGAGGGATCAGATCACTGGGAAACTTACATTACAGCCAAAGTATGTGCTGGAAAAGAAGCTGTAAGAGTTAAAGAGTTGTCAAATCTGTTGCACACCCGTAATCCTAGCACCCAGGGTGGCAGAGGCAAGCAGATTTCTGTGAGTTCGAGGCCAGCCTGGTCTAAAAAGCAAGTCCAGTATGGCCAAGGCTACACAGAGAAACCCTGCCTCAAAAAATAAATAAATAAAAATAAAAAAGAGTTAAGGAGTTCAGTGCCAAGAGGGAAAGGGCTGTTTAGCACTAGAATACAGGGAAGGGTGTTCCCAGGGCAACACTCCATCCAGCTGATTTTCTAACTTGTGAAAGAGTTTAAGGGGTTTTCTGCACCTAGCATGAGTGAAAACACTGCCGCTGATCATTCCAAGCGGAAGCCAAGACAGATAGTGTTTTCCACATTATGTTGGTTTTAAGAGATAAAGCATGTAAGAATGAAGGGGCCATGGATTATTCCTTCACAGTCTCAGAGAGCTGCTGAGGCCAGGCAGCGAGGGGCAGGGGAGCGCCTGTGTGAAGGCTCTGAGAGGCCATTTGTGAGGCTGTAAAACTGAAGCCATTTCATGAAGATGATGGAGATTTCAGAACCAGTGGATATATGCCAAGAAGAGCTGCTGCTTGTAAGGAGTGGTGTGTGTGTGTGTGTGTGTGTGTGTGTGTGTGTGTGTGTGTGTGTGTGTGTGTGTGAGAGAGAGAGAGAGAGAGAGAGAGAGAGAGAGAGAGAGAGAGAGAGAGAGAGAGACAGACAGACAGACAGACAGACAGACAGACAGACAGAGGCAGAGAGACAGAGAAAGAGAAAGACAGAGACAGAGACAGAGACATGCAATCTGAAAGGATGGATGGATGGAGCCATCAGGCATGGAGCTACAGGATTTGGAGTTTACCATGTTGGTTTTTGCTCTTGCTTTGGTCCAGTATTTCCTCACTATGCTCCCATTCCTTTTGCAATGGTAATATATATTGTGCCATTGTATGTTTGAAATATGTAATTTGATTTTTTTTTAAAAAAAAAACAGGAGATTGCAATGAAGAGATTGCCTTGAGTCTCAGCAGAGATTTTGAACTTTAAACTTTCAAATAGTGTTGAGACTGGGAAAGACCATGGGGACTTTTGAAGTTGAGCTAAATGTATTTCTCATTATGATATGAGTGGGAGGCAGGCAGTATTATGTGGTGGCTTGAATGAGAGCATCCCCAAAGCCCAGTTGGTGACACTGTTTAGGGAGGTTGTGGAACCATTGGAAAGCAGATCTTTGCTGGAGGAAGATAATCACTGGAAGCAGACTTTGGGTATGTAAAGCCTCATGCCAGTTTCCTCCACACTTCCTGCTTGTATTTGAAGCTGAGATCTTGGCTCCCTGTTTCTGCCATCATGCCTGCCATCTCCTTGCCATGATGGACCGTTATCCCTCTGGAACCCAAGTAAAAATAAACTCTTTCTTCCTTAAGATGTTTTTGCAAGTGGTGTTTCATCACAGCAACAGAAAAGCAACTCAGAGGAAGGGACTGGGGCCACAATGTCTCCTTCGAGGATACATTCCAAATGACTTTACTTCCTCCTACCAGCCCTCTACTTTGAAATTTCCCACCACCTCCCCAAAGCACCATGGCTTTGTGACTAAAATGCCACTACATGGGCCTTTAGGGGAACATTTAAGAGCCAAACTACAGCAAGAACTATTGGCTCCCAAAAGTAAAATCTGCTAGCTATAAAAAAAGTAACAATAACCAAACCCCATGGTTTGATGCTGGATCCATAGGAGACACAGGTGGAGCTAGGATTCACAGCCATCACATGTCTTTGCTCAGCTCTTTGCTGTTCATGCTCCCTGGGTAAGGACTGTATAGAAGGTGATGTTGTCTAGCATCCCAGAGTCGCTGATGACAGGGACTGTCACACTGTTGCCATAGCTGACAAAATTGGTGTCTTAGGCACAGCAGTAATGAATGTTGGCTCCAAGGCCACAGATGAAGTGACCTATCCCAACAACCAGCTAAAATCATTCATCAAATCTCCACGTATACAAAATCTAATGGCCACAGAAATGGCAGTAATATCTCACATTGGTATAAGACTTTCAAGTAGACAAAATGTTCAAAAATGCATTCTTACTTCTTTCCCATAGGCCCTGCTGTTGTCCCTTGATGTCCACAGGCACTGGTTCAAGAATCCCAAAATCTGTGAGTGCTCAAGTCTCTACATAAAATGGCACCATCATCTTTGGAAAGAGCCTGTATATGCCCCCTCATATACTCAAATTACTCAGGATATTAAATGCAATGTAAGTCTCCGTAAGTGGTGTTATGCAATATTGTTTAGGGAACAGTTACAAGAAAAGTACATAGTCAGGATAGGTAAAATTTTAATGGTATCTTTTTGGCAGTGCTAGGGACTAAGACTGACATGCACTGAATGAGGTTTATAGGACCGATATACTGACAATCCCATATGTAAGATATTTTCAATCCATATTTGGTTGCTTCTGAGGGCCAGAATCTGCAGATACAGGTGGCCCACTGTCTTGATATCCCCATTTGTACAGTTGGAACTTTTGTTTTTAACTTGTGGAGAAGAGAGAAATCAAGTCACATCTTTGTTGAAATGTGATCTTGATATGTAGCTCAGGCTGGTCTTGAACTCATGATCCTCCAGCCTTATTCTCCAGAATGCAGGGATTACAGCCATGTACCACTGTGTCCAGCTTCACACCTTGGTTTTGACCATTCTACTGGGGAATCCTCAGACAGGACATCCACTCAGTTTAAAATATGATTATCTTTATGTGGACAAATGTGCCCCTACAGTTTCAGCTGGTGAACAACGTGACCAACCAACCAACTGGAAGGCCATACTTGCTCTAGTTCTGGGAAAGAAACATTAGTTCTTTAAGGATTCTAAAAAGTCCAAACTAACCTGGAGATATTCACACAACATCTATTTTTGGCATGTTCCAGTTACAACCTTTCTCTGGGTGGGGGGAGACAGTGCACGATTCCCTAAGGGTTATCAGTTTTCAAGTGGAGCCTTGAGAACTTTATCTGTGAATTTCATGATTAAAAGCAACATTTTCACTGCTGGCTCAACTCCTTTAGAGGTCTGATAGCTAAGAAGGGGTTTTTAAGTCCACAAACCAGGTATGAAGATTCTGCTTCAGGCACAAAGCATATGGTGCCAGTTTAAAAATGGATGTAACTTGATATTTTAGCAAATCTGAGACAATTAACACATTTTCAAGATGGTAAAAAAAAATTAAGGTCTGCCAATGTTGAGTTTCTCCAGCTAGACCATGTGACATTCCAAGCAGCCTGGCCCAGGGGCTCAGAGGACAGCTGAGGCTGGCGCTGGAGACAAACCAGACACTGACACTTCAAACTACTCAGAGCTGCTTTGTGGGGAAAAAAAAAACCCTTCCTCCAAAATCACACCTGTAGTACCCTTCTTCCTTTTACCTGCTTTTCTCAGGAACTAATTTAAAACTCTTTTTATGTCTCTGAGTTTCCTAACATCTTATTCCATAATTCTGGAGAAGCCCACATAAGAATATCCAAAGCCTAATTTTTAAAAATATGTTTTCCATTTGTAATATAAGGAGGGAGACATATGTGACGCTTTGGACACATGATATAAATGAAGCATTGTTTATGAGTTGATGCTTTGCACCCGCGCAAAGTGTTCTGTCACTCACTGTGATCAGCTGGGAGAACATCCTCCCCAGAAGGATCTGCTATGCCTGTCTGCAGTCACCTGACTTAGTTCTTAACAGTGCTTTCAACTGATTTTAAAAAAGATATTGCTACAACCTAGTAATGTAGGAACTCCATGGACAGACCTGGTAACCCAGCAACTCCCCACCCAACCTGTGCACCCATCCCTGTCCCTGGAATACACGAAGTGAACTGCCAAATGGCAGCTGTCACTGAGGTCACAGCAGGCAAGGGGAGGTTAAATCGTTTCCTCACTTGGAATCACCAAATGCCAACCACCAATGAATAGATGAAACATAGGAGACAAAGAAGACCTGGGAATAGATTAGTTCCAAGTCTCTGCTCTGCTTCTCAATCTGTGACCTAGAACAAACTCTTGACAGTACAGCCTATTTTTTCTTTTGTAGAGTTTGATTGGAGTACCTACTGTGTGTGTGTGTGTGTGTGCATGTGTGTGTGTGTGCACACGCGCATATATAAAATGTATACATATATAGTGTGTGCGTATAAAAATCACGCATATATAAAATATATACATATATAGTGTGTGCATATAAAAATATAAATTTATATATTACTATATAGCATATATAATAGTTTTTATGTATTACATACATATACGTATATATAAAATACATAAATACATACACACTATATATATATAATATATATGGATATATGAATATATATGTATAGTGTGTGTGTGTTTGTGTGTGTATGTGTGTGTGTGTGTGTGAAAACCCTGTGCTTGGAAAAATCCCCCTATGAGGCAGGGAGGAGTCTTCACCAGGACAGATGTAAATTCAGTCCCTAGTGCATGATGTGCCTGCTGTGGTGGCTGTGCCGGGGGAGAACGTGAGCTGGCTGCTGGTATGTAGCTTCTTAGGGCTGGTGTCTCACACCCTTCCTAGGCATCGTGCTTCCTAATTAGTCGGATGTAAAGCAAGGTGTCTGATGCCTTCTGGAAGGTCATTGTGTCATCGAGCTGGTCCCGCTTGCCCGGGCCATCCTTACGTGTCTTCAGGGTGGACTTCCGCAGCTCTCCTCTAATAAAGGACCAGAACCTCTGGGTCCAGAATTCCACTGCTTTAGAAAGAATTAAAGAAACTCAGATTTTAATTCTAAGTTTCTTAAATTCTAAATGAGAAATTTATTCATTTATTATTTAACCAATACTTCCTGAGCAATGCCAGTGGGCAGGCCCAGGGATGGGATGATGGGCTCTGTCTTTTAGGATTTTATAGGGTTTGCTTTTCTCTGAATGTAGTCTGGAGATGAGCTGCCTAAAGATGACAGGGAAACCCGGCATGGTAGCACATGCCTTTAACCCTAGCCTTTAGGGTAGAGGCAAACACATGTGTCTCTATGGGCCTGAGGACAGCCTGGTCTGTGTAAAGAGTTCTAGGTTGGGTACCATACTGAGACCCTGTCTTAAGAAAGAAAAATAAATGTGCTTTGCAGGAGAATGTTCCTCATACTTCAGGTTCCTCGTTGGTCACTGTTTGGGGAGGTGTAAGTGGCACAGTCTTGCCAGAAGGAGTATGTCACTGAAGCGGGCTTTGAGGTTTAAGAGCTGCCAGCCACTTCTGGTTTGCTCTGCCTGCTTTATGCTCCCGGTAGAAGTGAGCTCCCAATTTCCGGTTGCTGCCACCTGCTGCCATGTGTTCCCCACGACTTCGGGAAACACAAGTCAAAATAAACTCTGTCCTCTACAGGTTGCCTTGGAAAATAATACCAGGATCCGTGAAGAGACACTCTTGTCTGGGGGTGAAGAGTTTGCTCACAGGGGATTCTTGGTGTCTCCGCCCTTGAGATCAGTACTGGATCGCAAGAGACCATTACAGAATTGAAAAGCAGGCCAGGCTCTACTAGCAATACAAAAGCTGCCTCATAGTCAAAGGAGGCTTTAGCTACATTGAAAATGTGTTTCAGAGTTTTGACAAAATGAGATTAGGCTAAGGCTGTCACATCTGTGGTTGACCGAGGGTGATGGGGGGTGGGAGGCAGTTGGGGCTGGAGGCAGTGGGGGTAGGAGGTAGCAGGGGCTGGAGGCAGTGGGGGTGGGAGGCAGTGGCAGTTAGGAGGCAGTAGGGGTGGGAGGCAGTGGGGGCTGGAAACTGGGGTGGTGTGGTGTCCTATTTCTCACCTGCAGTGAGATCTACCCCTGTGCTTAGGTTGTCTGTAGTTTCCATCATTTTTTCTTAAGACTTTAATTTTTTAAAAGCATTTTTAGGTTAATAAAATCAATATTAAAAGCAATAGCCCAGGATCTCCCAAATTCCTTTTCCAAATTTTGAGTGGAAATTATGCCTGTTGGTGTGAAGGAGGAGGTAACAGGTGTGTGCTTGCTAATGACAAGATCAATGCTGAGACGTCCGTCCTTGCCAACCATACAGACACATTCCAGCTGGAGCAGAGCATTGAGAAGGGCACGTTGCTTTGTTCACCCCAGATTGTGTTTCTTGCTCAGCCGAGACTTCAGGAATCACACTATCCCTACCCTAAACCCAGCCACTTTGTCAGGCTTACGTTGCCAAGATTAGCTGAAATCCCCTGGAACCAGAACCGTGAGCCAAATTAAACCTTTTCTCCATTAAGTCACTTCTGTCAAGCATTTTTGTCACAGTGAAGACAGGAACAACTAACACAGTGCTTCAGAGAAACATTAAAGGTCATTTTATAAAAGAGAAAGAAGGAGAGCAAATATTTAGAGGTGGATCAGTCTTGGTGCTAGTGAGATGCAGCTCAGTGGTAAAGCACTTGCCTAGGACAAGGAGACCCTAGGTCTGAACCCCGGTGTTGAGGAATAAAAATAGAAAACAAATCAGCCTTAAAGGTGAACCCTGAATGTGTAGCTGCCATGCATTCCACTACTGCTGTGAAACATTTTTTATTTTTTTAACTATATTTTAAAGAAACCTTTAATCTTCTGTGGCAGCTTGATCCACAGGAAGAAAGCAGGGAGCATGACAAAGGATGGGAATGGGGTACACTGGGTGCCTGTCATATCAGACTTGAGGGTAAGTACCAGGGCCTGGAATTCCAGGCACAACCCAAGTGATTTGCCTGTAGTTTGCACTTAAGCATCTCCTGAAGGCCTCTGTATTATATGATCCCCAGGGTAGAGTTTTGGGAGTGCTGGGAAACAGGTGGGGAAAGGCGGAGGAGGTCCTGAGTTATTTGCTACATGCTTTGGAAGGGGGTGGTTGGGTCCTGGTCTCTGTAGGTTCCTTGTTTTACTTACAATGCAGGAGGTGAGTGGTTTTGTCCCTACACGGGCTCTTGCCACAGCATGCTGTCTCACCACAGGTCTAAAAACAACAGAAACAGTGACCTGTGGACTGGCACCTCCAGGACTGGGGCCAGCGTCAAACTCTCCTCTGTGTAAGGTAACTCTTGCAAATATCTGTTGTCACATAGAAGGCTGGCTGACACAGTTTCCAAGTGTTCTGATGACAAAGAACCCCTGGCCTGCATGATTGCCACATTCCTTCCAAACGGGGAACCTGTAGCCTCCTGGGGACCCGACACTCCATTTCTCAGGAGGAGCAGCACAGTGATAGGGGCACGCAAATGAGGAGGAAGCAGGCCCTGAAAAGAGTTTGTTCCCAGGGGAAGGGCAGATTCTTTGTAAAAAAAAAAAAAATTGTTTTTAGAAAAGATTCTTTTCATGAAGAAAGGGTGAAGCAGTGCACAGGGAGATCACTAGAGCCGTGGTTCTCAACCTGTGGGTCCTGACCCTTTTGCTCAAGGTCTTAAGGTCTTGATCCTTTCACAGGGTCACATATTAGATATCTCACACATCAGATATTTACACTATGACTCATAACAGTAGCAAAATTACCACTATGAAGTAGCAACAAAAATAATTTTATGGTTGGGGTCACCACAACACGAGGAAGTGTATAAAGGGTCCTGGCATCAGGAAGCCTGAGAACCACTGCACTAGAGCCTTGTGGCCACATAATGCCTGCCCTCCCTCAGAGGCTGGAACTGACCAAAGGTGAGGGTGTGCATGGAGGCCTCACCGTATGTGAATAAAGACCAAGACTGAGTTTCACAACGCAAACAAGCTCCTTTGGTCTGTAAACACCATGGACTTATTTACGCCATATTTATAGAATATCTTTGCTTTGTAAAGAATAAAGTATCCTATTGAACCAGCTTACAGTCTCAGCCTTCACTCTCACCCATCACTTGTTCCATCATTCATCCATAGCAATGCCCAGCCCTGTCAGTTCTATTCACTGAAAGTGCCCTGTGCCGGTTACCATGTTTAATCTCTTATACCTTGTTTTCATTCTGTGTTTTCTATGCTTATGCATGTTTAAATCCACAAATATTTACAATTTCCTGAAATATTCAGACCTGTGCTTTGGAGCAATGAGATGCACCAGTTAGCCAAAGGGCAGTGGGTAGCAACACCTAGGTTTGTGTGAACACACTCTTTAATGTTGATGTAGCACCAATATCACCCAATGATACATTTCTCAGAATAAGTACTCACTATAAATGATGCCTGACTGCACTCTGGGATCAAAGGCCTAGGAGGAGGGAAGGTGGTGAATCCAAATAAAGCTGGCTTTGGTGGTACTGATATTTAAACATCTGGGCCAAATGCTTACATCGTTTTCCACCTGACTTCACTTTTCTCACTCCTCCAGAGTGACGGGGAGAATGTGTAACTTGCCTGTCCATGGTCAAGGAGCATCTTGAGACGGGTGTCTGCGAGACTAGCTCTAATACTGTCAGTCCTTTTATCCATGGAATAGGAACCTCTACGGGATAACAGCCCTCATTTTTTTTCCCCACCAAAACTAGGTCATGCTACAGCACAGGTGCTTGAGAACCTGCCGAAGTGTCTGACGGGCCAGTGTGGTTTAGCATCCACTGTGGAGAGCTGCCGCCAACCCTCTCCTGAGCACGTGGAGCCGAAAGCTGCTTAGAGAAATGCCTATGAAAACCAAGTCAAACGTGTCTTCAGAAGACACTGTGTGAGGAGGAGGAGTCTCACTTCAAAGATACCCTACAAGAACAGTGGCAATTATACTGCTTTTAAATTGGTTGACATCATGGATCTTTTAAGCATCTGGAACAGTTTGCTCAGGAGTTCGTAATTTGCTAAAGATATTATTTCATTGCTACAGTAAAAGAATGACCTGGAAACTGCACTCTAGGAACCTACTATAGAGGAAACAAGCATTGCCAGTCACAGAGATTAGTCACAGGGACATCCGCGTTTCCACAGAGGAAAGCTGTTACCCATCCACACGCAGGGACAGCAAGGCGCTGAGGAACAGAGCAGGGGCCTGGAATGTTGGCCTGGGCATTGCAGAGCCTTTCTTTGACCTTTTTGTCATCTACAAATGGGCACCATGAGGTTCCCGGTCTGCACTGGAGTTGAGTATAGAGTAGAGTCTGATGCAGTGAACTTCAGCCATAGCTGACTTCACCTGCTTCTCCTGGACCACAGCAAGTTCTAAGATGGAATTTACAGCAGGCATGAGAATCCATCTTACCACCAGTTCACATCCACTCTTGGCACTTACTATATAGTTGTATTTCATGCATATCTAACAGTTTCTGGAACGTAGTAGCCATTCAGTAAATATTAACCGAGTGGATAAATTATTTTACTTTCTTCCAGTAAAATATATTTTACTAAGAAAAAAAAAAGCAGCCAAATTTTTTAAAAAAGTAACATTTTGTCTCTATGTTTGCATTTTGCATTTCTTGAATGTGATGGATAAGAATGGAAAACAGTGATAGCTGGAAAAGGGGGTAGGGTGGGGCAGAGTGACCTGCTGTGTTAGACTGTTCTGGACAGCAGCCAGATTCATTGCAAAATCAGGGCCTGGAATCTAATACCACTTCTTATCAAGAAAGCCAACTGACTAGTTTAAACCTAGGGCTAGAGTCTTTCAATGCCAGCTGCTTCAATTCCTAATAATTCCCAACATGTTTTAATTGTTCAGGCTTCTAATAGCATCAAACACGTGCCTTTTTAGCATGAGGAACATATTTAGTTTAAAAAGAGCCAAGATGGAAACATCTGCAGTGCACAGGCAAGCCAGAGGGTAAACCGGCCTCTAGGTTAGCCACTCCCATGTGGGCTCCTCCGAATCCAGCCAGAAGAGGGTCATTTGCCATCACAGACTCTCAGAAAGGTCAGATGAGATGATGTTTGACAACGCAGTGAAATACTCACCTGTTCTGTGTTAATCTCCTGAGTGGCATTATCTGAAGGTATGTAGCGATAATGACCTGACGTTTGCTTGGACTCAAAGATCATTACAGAGCAAGAGGGAGAGTTCCAGACTGTGCCTGCATTTCTCATATATCCTCTCCGGCTACCACTTCTATTCCACTGTTCCAGAATGTTGCTGAGTCTCAGCTCTGTAAGCCCCACCCAGCCCCCTTTTCTTATGCTTCAAAGTCTGTGGTCATCAGTTCATAAGTAGAACGTTCACCCCTGTGGATGCCCCGCTTTTGCTGCAGCCAGAATCCCACAGTCACCCTCATCCTTCCTCCTTGCTCCATCTCCATGACTTCAAACAAGCATCTCTTCTCATCCTGAGAAGCTAAACAAGCAATCCACTTTTCTCCATATAAATTGCCAATGCCAATGTCTGGGGTCACCTCTCAACTGGATTATAGCTGCCCACATCTAGCCACAGGTGACCCTCTAAGCCAGTGGTTTTCAACATGTGGGTCATGAGCACTTGAGGGTCGCATACCAGATATCCTACATATCAGATATTTGCATTACAGTTCATAACAGTAGCAAAATTGCAGTTATGAAGTAACAACAAAAATAATTTTATGGTTGGGGTCACCACAACATGAGAAACTGTATTAAAGGGTCACAGCATTTAGGGGGTTAAGAACCACTGCAATTTACTCTGTACCAGCTGGAGTATTGATCATTCTGTGGAAGGAAAGAGGCCAGGCCATTTCCACATCAGTGGCTCCCTAGCAACTGCAGAATCAAGTTCAGACTCTAAAGAAAGACGACTAGAGACCCAGTAGTAGATGAGGAAGTCAGCTTATCAACCATAACCAAAACTTTAAAACCAGAATAAAAGCTGGCCAGGATGCTGCACGCTGCAATCCCAGCTGAGGCTGAAAAGGAGGATGGTAGTTCAGGGCCAACCTGCTCTCCATAGTGAGATTCAGAAAAGAAAGGAAGAAAGAAAGAAAGAAAGAAGGAAAGAACGAAAGAAAACAAAGCAATGGTGGGGATATATCATGGTAGTAGAACACTTGCCAAGCATGCTCAAGGCACTGGGTCCATCTCTAGTACTGGAAAAAAAAACCCCACCAAGCAATAAAAACAAACTACAGTCCCCCCCCCCAAATAAAATAGAATAGAAATGACATTTTCTGTGCATTGCAGGGCCAGTGTTTGTCACTATGGTTTCATACCTCTGAGTGCTCTGTGTTTAATGTAAGATGAGTTTATTATTACAGAACGCAGTGAAGACACCTTTATGAAACATGGTTATCTGCCCAGTGCCTAGGCTCAGGTCTCCTCATTTGCAGAATTCTCCAGCTACATGGGATGTCTGAAGTGCATGGCTCTTCGCTACTCTTTCCTGGAAGCCATTTGCTCGCCCTGTACCATCAAGCCCTAGCCTTTCTTCACCCACATGAAGGGATAGGTTACCTGCCACCAGTCATATGCTCACTATCCTACGATTTACTGCTTGATGTTACGTTCCTGCTGCTGGCTACACAGAATGGGGATTAGATATGTACCTTTTCACCTCACGGTCCTCAGCACAGGTCAGAGGCTTCTACGTGACTCTGTGTAGAGCAAACAGATGAGCCCACTGGCAGAGAATCTCTTGGGTTCCCGATGCGCCGGTAACAAGGAATGCAGAGCCACAAACATGCCACCCTTGCTGACCTGGCTTTAGATAAAACAGACTTCCACCCTCTCCAGTCCACAAAGAGAGCACGCTGTAGTTGGCATATCCTAGTAGACTCAGGGAGGCTCTTTTGTACCCTGAAATAAAATATAGACAAAAATCTCCACATCCACACTTTTAATTTATTTTCCTCGCTAGATAGTCCTTTCCTGGCTTAATGAGAACTTCATTGTTTTAGCTCAATGACAGGGGGTCAAACAGTGGGCCTAAGCAACATAGGGGCTTTGCTAAGGCCCTAAGCCAGGAGAGAAACATATGGCAAACATCAGTTATTTATATTTCATGATGAAAGCTTCTTTTAAATAAAATGATGCTGTCCAGAAATAGAAGAGAATGGGACATCCAAATCTCTGAGAGTAGGAGTTTGGGGACAGAAAGAAGAAACAAAGAAATGGAAGACAATTCTCACTTCTGCCTTGGGACTTTGGGGTCAGCCTCTAGGGGCAGCTACCTGGCCTTGTTTGAAGGATGAAAATGATGGAACTTGTAGTCTAATCTTGGATAGTTTCTCAATCCAGGCTGCCTGTAGCTGAGGGTAGCAGGGGACATCTCCATATTGGCTAGGAGGCAAGGAGCACTGCTCCATATGACAGCTAGGCCTTTCTTTACTTGGTCATGGGTGGAAGCGAGGTCAGATAACTATAACAAACCGCAGGCCATAGAACAGGTCATAGTCCTGATTACAACGTGCAAAGTCAGAGGTCCATGATCAGGTTATGAAAGCCTCTTGTAAGCCACGAAGTTCTGCAAAATGCCTTTTGCATTTATTTCACTATATTTTCTCTCTCTGTATGATTTGAGCTTCTGTGTTTAATGAACACCTCAGCTCAGTAGAGGCTGTTTTCAGGCCCTGTCACTATGAGGAAATAATTACAGACGTGGACAAGGCACACCTTATTATTTCCTGATGGCCGTAGAGTCATCTACTTATCTGATGTGAGTGAGCCCAGAGCCCCAGGGTGGGGTGTTCTCTGTTTCCTGATGTGCTGGGAGATGGCAGGAAATGAGGGGCAGACCAGGCCAGCAGGATCATGGAAACACAATACTCAGCATCTTTGTTCACGATAACTCGAATCCATACTTTTGAGGAAACTAATAGAAACCATGCGAGGGAGGTTTTTTTTTTTTTCCATTTCTCTATATGTTTAATGTAAAACATGCACACACAAAAAATCATTGGGGCTTTGAAGAAAAGGTGGTTTGTGTCCTCAAAGAAAGTCTAGGGGCCCAATTGGGGGAGGGGTTCCATAAGAAATTTGGTTCTTCCTACCTTTCCGTGAGGAGTGGGTGAAAATGGGGTATGCTATACTTGATCAAGCTGCATGGCTGGGGTAGATTATATGGAGGAGTTAAATGGCTGGGGTGGGTTGTATGGAGGAGTTGAATGGCTGGGGTGGGTTGTATGGAGGAGTTGAATGGCTGGGGTGGGTTGTATGGAGGAGTTGAATGGCTGGGTGGGTGTATGGAGGAGTTGAATGGCTGGGGTGGGTTGTATGGAGGAGTTGAATGGCTGGGGTGGGTTGTATGGAGGAGTTGAATGCTGGGGTGGGTTGTATGGAGGAGTTGAATGGCTGGGGTGGGTTGTATGGAGGAGTTGAATGGCTGGGGTGGGTTGTATGGAGGAGTTGAATGGCTGGGGTGGGTTGTATGGAGGAGTTGAATGGCTGGGGTGGGTTGTATGGAGGAGTTGAATGGCTGGGGTAGGTTGTATGGAGGAGTTGAATGGCTGGGGTAGGTTGTATGGAGGAGTTGAATGGCTGGGGTGGGTGTATGGAGGAGTTGAATGGCTGGGTAGGTTGTATGGAGGAGTTGAATGGCTGGGGTGGGTTGTATGGAGGAGTTGAATGGCTGGGGTGGGTTGTATGGAGGAGTTGAATGGCTGGGGTAGGTTGTATGGAGGAGTTGAATGGCTGGGGTGGGTTGTATGGAGGAGTTGAATGGCTGGGGTGGGTTGTATGGAGGAGTTGAATGGCTGGGGTAGGTTGTATGGAGGAGTTGAATGGCTGGGGTGGGTTGTATGGAGGAGTTGAATGGCTGGACTGGGTTGTATATAACCCATCCAGGTTGGTATATACCCATTCCTGAGTCCCCAGCCTACTGGCCTGTTCTGAATATTGAAGACTTGCAAACCCAGCTATTTTGTGGGTCAATCATTTAAAATAAATCTATATCTTTGTATCCACACATATCTAGACATCTAGAAATCTATATACTATCTATCTGCAAAGAGTTGTGTATCTGTGAGTTTCTTCTTACCCTTGGTGACTGTAGAATATTCAGCCTTGTGTCATTAAAGTTCTCCAGAGAAACAGACCAGTGGCACATGTACTGATGGAGGGTGAACAACCCACTGTCATCAGGTAGAGAGGAAGAGGGCAGGGACCCCTCTTATTATCCTAGGGTATGTGTTGGTGGCATGATTGTGAATTTAAAGTGTCTATGTGTTTCCACCAAGCCAGAGATAACAGGCTGGCCATGCAGGTTCCCACCATGCTTTCCAGTCACTCATTGGCCAACCCCCGCTGGAAGCTGTCTGCAGGCACTGGGCAGCATGCAAAACCAGGTCAGCACTCACAGAAGAAGCAACATCAGACTAACAAGCATCGGAGAGGCAAGTGAAGAACATAAGGTGCTGTGTCCCCTGAGGGCCTTTGCAGTACTTAATGTGGAAGGACAACTGGGAAATACAACCCTGAACTCCAGGTGTGAACAGCCTCCTGGGAAGGCCTTCCTGAATGGGCAAACAGAACTCCAGTTCTCTCTCTCTCTCTCTTTTTTTTTTAACCTATTATGGTTGTTTGAATAAGAATGGTCCCCATAGGCCCATAGGGAATGGTAGTATTGGAAGTGTGGCCTTGGAGGAAGTGTGTTACAGGGGGTGAGTTTTGAGGTTTCAGAAGCCCAGGCCAATCCTGGTGGCTTACTTGTTCTTTTTGTTGCAGGCAGATCCAGATGTAGAACTCTCAGCTACCTCTTCAGCACCATGTCTGCTGCCTGCCACTATGCTCCACACAATGATGATAATCTCTAAACTGTTATCCAATCCTAATTAAATGGTTTTTTAAAATGAGAGTTGTGGTGGTTATGGTATCCCTTCATACAAGTAAAATGCTAAGGCATCTAGTCTGATTTGTGCAGCCCATATACTCTAGGATGTGAGGCCTTTACTGGGGGGTGGTCAACAGGTGGGTAGGCTGGGAAGTGGGGACAGAGCTGGCAGAGGAATGAATGTGATCAAAACGCACTGTACAGAAATAAAAAAGAATTGATAAAAATGAGATTTGGGTATGGCAGGTAATGGAGATGACTTATGAAAGAAGATTTAAAGTAAATTGTTTTCAAGTTCCAATTCCATCATAAATTTTTTTTGGCTTTGGTGGTGGATAAGGATGTAATGTACGTGATGCACAAAGTGTCAAATTGAATGGAAACCCCACAGCTTCCATTCCTATTCCAACTGTTTAGAAGGTCATTGCTTTGTACAGACTATGGGCCCTGTTAATTTTGGCATGTGATGTTTGATTTGCAAGCTTTTGAATAATAAGGTTTAATTTTTAAAAGAGCTAATAAAAAATGAAAAAAAAGTTTTTAAAAACTAAAACTTTTCCAGTTCAATGGTGGTCACAGTGTCCAATGAAACACCAAGAGACCCAGAACACTTGGGAATGGCCCCTGATGCCAGCCTTTCCTCATAGAGATGATAAGATAATAAAACAGTAGCCAGCTTGCTCTTTAGGGCTGTCCACAGATGGTTCTAAGCTGTCATCTTGGCTAAGGCATTTTAAGGGTTAGGACACTGATTCCTGTGGCCTTGAGCTAGTGTACTCCTGCAGGCCTGTGGCTGCCTTTTCCCTGGGTTCAATTTGGTATGGGTCCTAGCTGGCAGGGGCAACAAAGACAGTGACTCAGAATCTGATCCAGAGCCCTGAGGTAGAAAGACAGATTGTCTTCTATTTCTTTCATCTTCCTTCTGTTCCAAGCTCCTGCTCTCAGAGACTTGGGGCCTATACCATGTCTAGTCCAAGACAGAAGGAAGGTCTCCACCCTGCATAGAAATAACCAGACCGGAGAAGAGGGTGAGGAGAACCTAAGACCAAGGTTCAGGTGCAAGGAAAGCCCAGCTGTTTCTCTACCTCAGCAACCAAGTAGTCCTTTACTGAACCTAACCTATGAAGTATGAAGTCTCCAGCAGACACCAGAGTTTTATGGCACTGGATTTATGGCAATGAGTGTTCTGAACTAAAAAGACGTGCTTTCCCTACCACGAACTTTCAGAACTCCCTGAGCATCCTAAGTCATTGTTACTACATGAGAATATGCCTCAGACCCATTCCCCATGGTCACGTGACTGACGGGAACAAGTGTAGGCTACAGCAATGTGGTGGCCCTTCCCCAACTCATGATTTTGGGAGGAGACACAGCCAGGAATGAGTGGAGGGTTCCTCACACCTGAAAGGAGAGTGAGGGACCACCACCCTAGGAGATCAGAATTATGAGAACAGAGGAGCCACACACTGACCAAGTGCTGTCTTGCTGATGATAACTTATCTGTGAGAAAAGATTTTATGCCTCTACTTTTATGTTCCTGCTACTAAGGTTAACAGACGGGTTTATGTGTGAATGAACACAGTCAGAGTTTATTAGATTCAAATGCATTGCAATTTCCATATTAACGGCAGCCTGGGGGAGGGTGCAAAGTAGACTAGAAATAATACCAAATGGGATATTAATTATGATAACTGCCACCTAAAGACTTAGGTGTGAGATCTACAGAACTCCTAGATGGCATGGGCGACACCGTGGCAATACTTTCTTGGCTATATGGTACAAGCAACAAGAGTCAAAGTTGCTCAACGTGCTTGTGGCACATTTAAAATCTTGTGCCAAATGAAACTATGTAAAGAGTGAAAAGGTTACCTATGGAATGTGACAAGTGTTCAAAGCCCTTGCATTTGAGAAGGGGTTAATATATAAACTAGATAGAGAATTCTTCATGCACCATTGTTTATATCCAACAACAAAAGATCAAAATAACTCAGTGTGATGGTTCTGAGGGACTCTGAAACTCAGCAGACTGTAGGTGCAGGGGCTGGCCTGTATAAATGGCACTTCTCTGGAGGTGCCACATGTGTTATGGGAAATAACACACCTTACTCATCCCAAGACTTTACAGGTAATACTTTACCTCTGCAACATTAGTTCCAAGATTTAGAGCTTAGACTAACTTAAAACTTCTTTCAGTATTTGAAATTGCAACTGCATGGTTACAATAAAAGAGTAGACTTGTTTTTAGTTAATTATTTCTTTTAAATCCTCTGTAGACAACACAGTCCCTTATTCCCTGAGGAACTTTTTTCATTCTGTTTTCCATAATGCCAAGCCCAGAAATTACTGAACTGCCTTCCATCCCAAGGCACTGGCCACAGCACAGGATATGAGCTTCCTTCCTTCCTTCTTTGTTTCTTTCCTTCCTTTCTTCCTTCTTTCCTTCCTTCCCTCCTTTCTTCTTTCCTCTCTCCCCCCTCCAATATCACAGTATGCAGCCCTGCTATCCTGGAACTCTATGTAGACCAGGCTGGTTTTGAACTTACGGAGCCTCTACCTTCCAAGAGCTTGGATTAAAGGCATGCACCATCACACCCAACCAGACACTGAGCTTTCTTGATGTGGCCTCTCATCTTCGTGGGGCACTTTCATTTTGCTTCATCTCAGACTTTCCCCACATTCAAGGTTTAATGAAAATCTGTGCAACTAACTATCTCTTGTTTCTCTTTCTCTTAAACCCAAATCAACTCTACTAGCAGATTCTGTACGTTTTAGCTTAGGCACACACTGGAAGTTCTGTCTGAGTCTACCTGCCCCACCCTTATTGTAACCATCATGGCGCTTTGATGGGACTGTGGCAGATGCCCTCTGCCACCACCCCTGGCCCTCACTGGCAGCCAGAATGATCTTTTTAAAGTGTAAGGGACAGTTCTCTTTGTTTTGCATAGAACCCTCTTCCATTTTGCTCAGAACAAATGCCAACATCTTTACTAAACCCTTTGAAATGCAACAAGAGGACAGGAGGTTCGGAGCTCAGAGGTTCGGAGCTCTTGCTGCTCTGGCACGTCCCTGGAACCCATGTGGTGGCTCAGAACCTCTTTAATCCCAGTCCAGGGTATCCGAAAGCCCCCCCCCCCTTTTAAATATATATTCAGGCACTGCATGTATGTAGTGCTCATAATATATGTAGGCAAAACACTCATTCACAAAACAAAAGTAAATAAATCTCAAGGTGCAGCAAGGTCCATAATAACCCAAATTTCCACCACCTCTTACTCTTATCTGCTCTTGTATGCTATTCATCCTCTGCAGCTGAACTGCTTCCTACATATTTTTCAAAATCTGCACTACTCTTGCCTCAGGTCCTCTGCACCAGCTGTTTTCTTTTCTTGGGATACTTTTTCCCCAGACACAAGGTCCACTCTGCTGCCCAGTTACTTTGTGGAAAGGCTCCCCTTGCCAGCCTGCCCTTCTTCACTCCTAGTCTCTCACCTCCCTCAGGTTTACTCTTAGCTTACCCACGATATGGCATCTCAGATACACCCATTATTATCTCCTATTGTATTCATTTTCATCAATGTAGTCGGAAATGTGTCCTACAAAACTGCTTAGCACCAGGCCTCCACAAAAGCTTAGACCCTGAAGGGCCTATGGGACCATGGATGTTTGTCATTGTTGCAATGTCAGTGACATTACTAATGGGTCAGTGTGGTCTCTGACATAAGGGCTTGTCTGCCATGAATGAGATAGCTGACACATGTGGGAGCATTTCTTTAAATTAGCCCCGTGTGAGCATTTTGCCTCCATGCTGAATACTGAAGCTCTAACCCTGAATTTTCCCATGCCTTCCTCTGAAGGCTTGACCTGAGGCAACCATCCCCAAATCTCTGAAAATCCATAGTGTGAAAACTCTTGCTTTTCCCTTCTCCTCGGCTCAGAGTTCGCTTTCAGGAGATCTGCAGAACCATTCCCTCCCAGGTTCAACACCAAGGCCCTTTCTTGTTGCTCTCATCGTCATCTTCTCTTGAATCTTTCAAAGACATCCTTAGTTTTAATGCCCAAGTAAACTTATACTCTTCCCCTCTAAACATGTCCACTGCACAAGCGTCTCCCTCAGCAAGCAGCTCTATTTCTATCTGTGGCACCGGCCATAGAGACATAGTACACCGGCACTGCAACAGACAGTGACAAACATCTATGGTCCCATCTGCCCTTCAGGATCTAAGCTTTTGTGGAGACTGGTGCTAAGCAGTTTTGTAGGACACATTCCCAGCTAAATTGATGAAAATGAACAAAATAGAAGATAATAATGGGTATCTGAGATGCCATATCGTGGCATGAGCTAAGAGTCAGGATGGATTCCACACCACACTGACACCACAATGTTGGACTGCTTCCACCTACCTCTCTTCTGCCTTCATGTCTCTATACATGCAATCACAGAGTCAGCTAACCTCATGTTGTCACATTATAACTGAGAACTCCTGCAGGGAGGAGTACCATCTTGGTTGATGCAATGCTTCCTAGTCTCTACGTCCTTTGGAACCAGAAGCCTACCTTGAGCATTCCTCCAAAGGGTAAGGGAAAATTTGGAAGGAATGTACCATAACATGTCTTGGGAGAGGGGGAAAGATCTGTATGCTATTGTCTGGCTAGAAGAAGCTTGTGGAGTCTGACAAAGGTTGGTGTAGCTTCCTCAGCTTCTGGTACAATCTAGAGGGATCCAGGGCAGAAATCTTCCTGGACTCCATGTTTTGAGCTCTGTAGTCAGTTGGTTGGTGTCCACATTGTCTTTCCCTCCCATCATCCTTGATGTTCACTTAGGGATGCTAGCACAATGGTGTGGACTTCAAGCCAGGGATGTTCCATGTCTGCTGCATCTTTACCACAATGCCTGAGGGCAGCATTGTAATTCTGACCTTACGCACTTCTATTTAGCTCTTGCACGCATTTAGGGCTGTGTTATTTACACACTTGTTTACTCAACCATTGTTTACTGAGTAGATCCTATTTTAGAAGCACAGGTTGAAGCCATAAGCAAATCCATCTAATTCTCCACTGTTGGGAGGCATAGCACACAGATGTATGAAACAGATACGCTTCAAGGGAAAAGGTGACAAGAGCTGGCAGAAGGGCCTAGATAGCCCTAGTGGGTGTTTATGTGGCAGGGTGCATGGGTTATTTGGGAGTGGAAGAAGCCACGACAGGGGCTAAGCAAAATATTGCAAGGAAAACAGAGGCCCAGGACAGGGCCAAGCAAAAGATACAAAAGAAACAGAGGCCCATAAACCCTTCATGAAAGGCGGGTGCCATGGAAAGGGGTTGTGGGCTTAGAGTTGGCCTCTTACGATTTAGATGGCATTGCTCATGGCCCTTCTGGTTCTTACGTAAATAAGCACGTGCGCAAGTGCTGGGTGGGGCTGTTTGTGCAGGGAAACCATCACATGCTACAGGAAAGCTAGATTTTAGCAAATAGACGTCAATCATTGTCTGAGTATGGCGAGTATTGGAGACTGAGAGTGGCTTACAAGCAGACCAAATCCGGTTCAAGCTAACTCCCCAGCGTGAAGATGTTCAAGGCTGAGTCTTCTTAACTTGAAACAAATATAAATGTGAACATTATGTCACCCAGATCCACACAACCTCTAGATTAAAAGCACTTCTTGAGCTGGAGAGATGGCTCAGCAGTTAAGGGCACTGGCTGCTCTTCCAGAGGACCTGGGTTCAATTCCCAGCACCCATATGGCAGCTCACAGATGCCCGAAACTCCATTTATCTGACACCTTCACATAGGCTCACATGCAGACAAAATATCAATGCACAAAAATAAGTAAATAAAAGCACTTCATAACTTTTGTGGAGTTACATATGTGTACATGTTCATATGTGTTACGCATGTTGGTGCAGGGGCACGAGCATGTGGTACATGTTCATATAGAGGCTAGAGGTAGATGCTGAGTGTCTTCTTCAGGTGCTTTCACCTTATTTCTTGAGACAGGATCTCTCACTGAATCCATTTGGCTGGACTGGCTGGCCAGCGAGCTCCAGGGGAACCCCCGACTCTGCTTCCCTGGTGGTTAGATAACAGGTATGTGTGTCACACCTGGCTTTTTACTTGAGTGTTAGGGATCTGAACTTGAGTCCTCGGTCCACTTTACTGACTGAGCTGTCTCCAGAGCATGAACAAACATCATTTTGTCGCACCATTCTCAGAGGTCACCCTACCCTGTCCTCAGCCTTGTGGGCAGAGTAGATGACATACTGGATGAATACATCCATGTGCACCACACAGCCTGGTGTATTGTCAATTATGCTGTGTATTTGTATGATTCTTGCTCCACTCTTCCTCAGATCCATATGCTTGCACACAAGAACTACCATATTTTTTGGACCATAGGAGGTATCCCCTAAAGTTGGGGGGAGTCTAGGATGTGCCTTATGGTCCAATTGCTGTTTTTCCTATTTTTCTTGTTTTATTACTCTAAAAATTGGGTGCATCTTATGGTCATGTTCTCTTATAGTCTAAAATATATGGTACTTCATGATCTGCACTGCTGTTAATAACCAGAGTAAGCTCTTGGAGAAGTGTGTGCAGCCTCAGAATCTGTTTCATTTTGAAGAGACTGAGCTAAGCAGCCTCTCTCTCCCTCGCTTGTATTCAGCCCTGAGCCAATCCATCAATATGCTTTTCTGAGAGAACAAATTAGAATGATCTTTGTAGGAGGCAGTGTGAGCCCCCCTTCATGTTGCTTCTAAACTACATTGTGGCACAAACTGCTGAGAAATCTCTGCACATCAGGCATTCTTCTTCTAATTGATAAGAAAGTGCTCAAAAATAGAACTGTCATCTGACAAATCCTGGAACTAATTGCGTTACACCGAGCAGGCTGCTAAAATGTGACTGACATGCTCCCCTCGACTCTGCGGTTCCCAAGGAAACAAGGTTAATACATTCAAGCCTACACTTGCCTTGTCAATCCCAGTTCTCCACAGCCTGCATAGAGTGTGGGGGAAAAGTGCTGAGAGCATCGTTTCATGCTTTCCTCCTCTGCCTGGAGTGCAAAAGTCTCAACCAGAGATTAAACAAGTGTTCAGCGAACCATCAAAAATTAATCAGCATGCAAACATCTCCCACGGTCTAATGGCTTGCCTGGGTGTTCTGCTGGTACTGAGACATAAGGCTCAAAGTCAAGAACCACAAAGCTTTAACCCTTTAGTCACACCACAAAAGTTTTCTCTCAGTGTATTTTGAGACTTAAAAAATTCATCCACAGACAACATGTGCTACGCTGTTGAAAAATATAAAGTACTTCAGTCTCCTGAAAACTAACTACTAAAACAGCTCTTGTGTGTGTTCTGTGGGCTTCATTTTACATTTATGAGAAGCAATAATAGCAACAACATCAACAAAATCCTTGTCCTGTTTTCATTTCTCCTATTTAAATAAAATATCTTGGCTTAGGGAAGAAAAGGTTTATTTCAGCTCACTACTGTCCATCATTGTGAGCAGCCGTGGCAGGAACTTGAAACAGTTTCCACATCACAGTTGAGAGCAGGAGAAACTGAAGGAGTTCATGCTTACTGCTCAGTTATTCCTTCTTCCTCCCTCCTTCCTTCCCATCCTCCCTCCCTCCCTCCCTCCTTTCTTTCCTTCCTCCATCCCTCTCTTCCTCCCTCCTTCCTTCCCATCCTCCCTCCCTCCCTCCCTCTCTCCCTCCCTCCCTCCCTCTCTTCCTCCCTCCCTTCCTTCTTTCCTCCCTTCCTTCTTTCCTTTTCTTCTTTGCTCTTATAAAATCCAGGGCTCAAACTCTGGATGGTACTATTTTACTCGCTTTGAGGCTGTGTCTTCCCACCTCAGTTATGGTAATCAACATCTTCCTCCACAGACCAACTTGATCTAGGCAATGCCTTACACAACCTCTTCCTGGGTGATGCTAAATTGTATCCATTAAGAACATGAACTAACCATGATTAGACTTCAGTCTTCCCCCATGTAAAACTTCCTGGCAATGGAAAGCCAAGGAAATTCCCACAAAACCATTGGAGCTCTGATTGAAAGTTGTCTGTTCTGTAACCCACGAGCCTGGCTTGTAGCAACACCAGCCAAATGGGGGGAGTGGAAGCTTGTGTTACCACCTTGTTTTAATAGTGTCTAGTCTTAAATTGACTGCCTTAGTCCTTTGCGGGTTATCAGTCCTCTGTCTCCTTGTTTGATTGTTGCCTGAGAAATCAGTTGTCAGTCTTGTAGTTCCTTGTGTGTAATCTGCATTTGTTTCTCTCTCTGGATGTTTTGAAGATATTCATTTTTGGTATTCTGTAGTTGATGTTATTCCCAAATGTGAATTTTTTTTTTGTTGTTGTTGCATTCTGTTTGATTCAGGTTAAGCTTCTAGAAGCGAGGAATCCATAGTTGTTCCCATTAGCTCTAAATAGTCACAGTCATGAAGTCATCAGGAATTGCTTTTCTTGGTTCCTCTGGTCAGGGGCAATTCTCAGAATGTTCAGCTCACTCTTATTTTATGTCTCATTGTCTTCCTCTTTGTGCATTCTGAATGATCTCTTTAGGCTTTTCTTTCACTGAGTTTATTCTGCTGTTCAATCTGTTCAGGGAACTTTGATGACTGTATTTTCATTTCCATGTTCCGGGCCCAGAGCTTTAAAAGAACCTTAGAATTTCTGATAGAGGTATCTCTGCCATAGTAATAACATAGTTTAGTGATCCCTGAATACTTCAGGATGTGGAGGATTGGACTTTCAATCATCTGACCTCCACAGGGAAGACAGGACTAGGGATTAAGTTCAGTAACATGACTAACAACTAATCGTGGATACATAGTAAACCCCAGTAAAAACTCTAGGCACTGTACCCAGCTTAGCTCTTTCCTGAAGACCCTTTCAGCCTTCCCTTCTAGCCCATCTTCATCCCTATATGTCAGATGCCGGTATCTAGAAATACTTTACACCAGGGATCCTAATGGCCACATTAGGAGGGGACTCAGGTAGGAGATTTTCACTTCCTTCCTGTCCTTCATTACAGTCTCTCCAGTCTCACTCCCAGCCCTTTAGCAGCCTACTTGCAGGTCCCTTCCTCCTCCATCTCCATTCATGGGAACCTCTACCACTTGGTGCAGACCCACGGTCCCCATAGACATTTTATCCTTGTCTCTCTAGACATTTTTATTGTCCTATTACAGCCGACTAATAAGATTCTTCCACTCCCTGGAAACCCTGCCTCTTTGTATGGATCTAATCCCCCTAGAGTTTTCCTACATCCTCTACAGCCTTTTAGCCCTCTTCTTCTTCTTCTTCTTTCTTTCTTTCTTTCTTTTTCTTCTTCCTTCTTCTTCCTCCTCCTCCTTCTTCTTTTTGTTTTGTCTTTTAAAGATTAGACTTCAATGGCAAGAGAAACAATAGAATGCCTACAAACTCACGGAAGCTGAACAACTCTCTACTCATTGACTACCAGGTCAGGGAGGAAATAAATTATTTTCTAGAATTCAATGAAAATGAATACACAATATACCCAAACTTATGGGACACAATGAAAGCCATGCTAATAGAAAAGTTCATAGCACTAAATGTCTGCATAATGGAATTGAAGAGATCGCATACAAGCAATTTAAAAGCATGCCTAAAAACTTTAGAACAAAATGAAGCCAGCACACTCAAGAAGAGTAGATAGCAGGAAACAATCAAACTCAGGGCTGAAATCAATAAAAAAAAAGAAAAAAGAAAAAAGAGGACCACACAAAGAATCAACAAAACTAACATCTGATTCTTTTAGAAAATCCACAAGATAGATAAAACTTTAGCCAAACTAAATAAAAGGCAGAAGGAGAATATCCAAATTAACAACATTAGAAATGAAAAGGTGGAACATAACAACAGATACCAAGGAAATCTAAAGAATCATTAGGTACTTTAAAAGCCTGTATGCCACAAAACTGGAAAATATAAAAGAAACTGATTATTCTCTTGATAGATACAACTTACCAACATTAAATCAAGATCAGAGAAACAATTTAAATAGATCTATAACCCCTAAGGAACTAGAAGTAGTCATTAAAAGTCTCCCAACCAAAATAAAAGCTCAGGGCTAGATGGTTTCAGTTAAGAATTCTACCAGACTTTCAATGAAGAGCTAATACTAATACTCCTCAAACTATCCCACAAAATAGAAACAGAAGGAACACTGACAATATCATTTTATGAGGACATGGTCACCCTGATACCTAAATCACACAAGAAGCTAACAAAGGAAGGGAATTTCATACCAATTTCCCTTATAAACATTGATGCAAAAATCCTCAATAAAATACTTGCTCACAGAATCCAGGAGCACATAAAAAAATGTCATCCACCATAATCAAGTAGGATTAATCCCAGGGACGCAGGGATGGTTCAACATAAGAAAAATCCACCGACCTAATCCACCATAGAAACAAACTGAAAAAAACATGATCATATCATTAGATGCTGAAAAGCTTTTGACAAAATCCAACACCCCTTCATGTTTAGCGTCTTGGAGAGATCAAAGATACAAGGCACGTAGCCAAACAACAACAAAGGCAATGTACAACAAGCCAATAACCAGCATCAAGTTACATGAAGAGAAACTTAAAGCAATCCCACTGAAATCTGGAACAAGACAAAGCTTCCCATTCTTTCCATAGCTCTTCAATATAGTACTTGAAGTCCAGATAGAGCAATAAGACAAGTAAAGGAGATCAAGAGAATATAAATTGAAAAGTAAGAAGTCAAAATATATCTATTCCCAGATGATATGATAGTATACATAACCTACCTCCTAAAAAATACACCAGGGAACTCCTACAGCTGACAAATAAACACTTTCAGCAAAATGGCTGGATACAAAATTAAATAAAAAAAAAAAGAAAGAAAATCTGTATCCCTCCTGTATACATACAACAGTCTGAGAAAGAAATTAAGGAAACAACAACATTCACAATAGTCACAAATAATACAAAGTATCTTGGCATAACTCTAACCAAGAAAGTCAAAGATCTGTATGACAAGAACTTCAAGTGTATGAAGAAAGAAATTGGAGAAGATATCACAATATGGAAAAATCTCCCATGCTCATGGACTAAAAAGGTTAACATAATAAAAATGACCATCTTACAAAAGCAATTCCCATCGAAATATCAACACAATTCTTTGCAGACCTTGAAAGTAAAATTCTCAACTTCATATGGAAAAAAAAAAAACTCAGAATAGCTAAAACAAACTTGTACAATAAAAGAACTTCTGGAGGTATCTTTACCCCAGATTTTAAGCTGTATAACAGAGCACAGGAATAAAAACTACATAGTATGGGCATAGAAACAGTCTGATGGATCAATGGAAATAAATCCACATGCCTACTACCACTTGATTTTTGACAAAGAAGCTAAAACTACACAATGGAAAACTGAGAGCATCTTCAACATAACTGGATGTCTATATGTAGAAAAATACAAATAGATCAATATTTATCACCCTGTACAAAGCTCAAGTCAAATGGATCAAGGACCTTAGTATAAAACAAGAAACACTAAATCTATTAGAAGAGAAATTGGAAAAGAACCTTGAACTCATTGGCACAAGGACAACTTCCTGAACATAACACCAACAACTCAGGCTCTAAGATCAAGAATTAATAAATGGGACCTCTTGAAACTGAAACTGCCTTCTGTAAGGCAAAGGACACTGTCAACAGAAAAGAGTAACAGCCTACAGATTGGGAAAAGATCTTCACCAATCCTACATCTGACAAAGAGCTAATATTCAAATTATATAAAGAACTCAAGAAATTAAACATGAATAAACCAAATAATCCAATTTAAAATGGGATACAGAACTGAACAGAATTCTCAACAGAGGAATCACAAATAGCAGAGAAGCACTTAAAGCAAGGCTCAACATCATGGGGAAGTGCAAATAAAAATGTCTCTGAGATTCCATCTTACAATCATCAAAATGCCTATGATAAAAAAAAAAAAAACTCAAGTAACAATACACGCTGTAAAGGATTTGGAGCAAAGAGGAGCACTACTCCATTGCTAGTGGGGGTGCAAACTTGTACAACCACTTCAAAAAATCAATCTGATTGAGAAAATTGAGAATACCTCTACCTCAAGATCAAGCTATACCACTCCTGGGCATATACCCAAAAGATGATCTAACATACAACAAGGACATCTGCTCATCTATGTTCACAGCAGCTTTATTTGTAATAGCCAGAAAGTAGAAACAACCTAGAGGTCCTCCAACCAAAGAATTGATAAAGAAATTATGGTACATTTACACAGTGGAATACTACTCAGCTATTAAAAATAAGAAAATCATGAAAATTTCAGGCAAGTAAGTGGAACTAGAAAGCTCATTTGGAGTGAGGTAACCCAGACCCAGAAAGACACACATAGTATGTACTCAGTTATAAGTGGATGTTAACCACATAGCACAGTACATGCATACTACAATTCACAGACCCAAAGAAGCTAAGTAACAAGGAAGGTCCCAGGGAGAATGCACGAATCTCACGGAGAAGGGGAAATAGAATAGATAGAGGAAGTGCTTGAAGAGAAGCAACAAGAGGGAATGCTGAAGTAAATGAGGATGGGAATCTGATATGGGGAGAGTGGGGGGCCAAGAGGACAGAGGACAGAGGACAGGCTGGAGATCTACGACAGGGTTGGCTCCTGGGAGGATATGGGTGTGACTCTAGCTGAGGCCCCTACATATGGAGACTGAAAAGGCCACTCTAACCAGACAGGACTCCTAGTAGAGGAGAGGAACACCAACCCAAAATTTACCCTGCCTACAAGATATGCAAGAACAAAGAAAAAGCAGAGCTTGTGGGATGTCCAACTTATACCTGGCCACACAGTGCAAGAGAGCCAACCTCTGTAACGACTAATGATGCTCTACTATGCTTGCAGATGGGAACCTACTGTAGCTATTATCACTGCCAACACTGGGCAAGTGCAGATAGCCTTCTAGTAGAGTGAGAGGAAGAATAGAAGGACCTACAGGGAACAGGAGTTCCACAAGAAAATCAACAGAGCCAACTAACCTGTGCCCAGGAGGAGCTTGTGAAGACTTAACATCAACTAAGGACCATGTATGGACCCTAGGCTGCTTACACATATGAACCAGATGGGCATCTTGTTCTTTGTGTGGGTCCTTTAGTAAGGGGAGTGGGGGCTGTTTCTGACATGGACTGTGTTGCCTGCTTTTTGGCCACTTACCCCTTGCTAGGGCTACCTTGCCAGGCCACCATGATAGAGGATGCACTCAGTCTTGATGAGACTTGATGTGCTGGGATGGATAGGTGGCAGTGGCAGGGGAACACTATGAAAAGACTAAATCTCCAAATAATATAAATAAAGAAGGAGAAGAAACATAGGTAAAAGACATAGAAAATATTAACAAAATCATATAAGAAAAAATTCCCAACCTAAATAAAAAGATGTCTATCAAGGTACTAGAAGCCTAGAGAACATCAAATATACTAGACTAGAAATTACCCACTGCACATAATAATCAAGACTGAACATACAGAATGAAGAAAGAGTATTAAAAGCTGCAAGGGAAAAAGTAACTAAGTAAAAGTAAAGACTAAGTAGCATATAAAGGTCAGCCTTCATATGGAGACTCTGGGAGCCAGAAGAAATAACACAGATGGTCTACAAACACTGAAAGGCTACAGATATCAGCCCAGACTACAGTACCCAGCAAAGACACTGATCACAATTGACAGAAAAAGAAAAATCGCCCATAATAACAGTCTATAAACCTTTGTTCCTATACTTACATATAAATGTAACTTTCACTCATCATCAAGGAAAATTCTCTTTGCAACAGATGGAGATCAGTACAGAAAACCACAACACTCCTGAATCTAAGGCTCAGGGAACATTGTGGAAGACAGGGCAGAAAGACTGCATGAGCCAGTGGTCAGGGAGCTTGCTGTGAGATTGTGTCTCCTAATAGTATCAGAAGCTACATTCATAAAGTCGCACCAACATGGCTGTTTACATGTGAGCTAAACATGGATGACACCAGAGGATATACTAAAGTGGATGGAAAGAGCCCATGGGGCCTCAACTCTATGTAATAAAACTATAGGCAATTATTCATAATAGCCAGAACCTAGAAACAGCCTAAATGTCCCTCAGTAGAAGAATGGATAAAGAAACTGTGGTACATTTACACTATGGAATATGGCTATTAAAAAGAAGGGATTCCTGAAATTTGTGGACAAATGGATTGAACTAGAAATGATCATAATGAGTGAGTTAACCCAGAAGCAGAAAGACTCAAATGGTATATACTCACTTATATCTGGACACTAGACCAAGGGACATGTCCCATGAAAGTATTCACTCACCAGGAAAGTGGGACAGAGGGGAGGACATCCTATTGGGTCTCTAGGTGAGAGAAGCATGGGAGAATGGGGAAATAGAAGGATCCAGAGGGTCCTAGGAATCTATAAGAAGAACATTAAGATGAGCAGATCTGGGCCCAGGTGTCCGGCGGAAACTATGGCACCAGCCAAGGACAATTATGTGCAGTAAACTTCGAACCCCTACCCAGATCTAGCCAATGGATAGGACGCTCTTCACAGTTGAGTGAATGGTGGGGTCTTACTTTCACACGAACTCTGGTGCCCCATATTTGACCACATCCCCTGGATGGGGAGGCCTGGTGGCACTCAGAGGGAGGATAGCGGGCTACCAAGAAGAGACTTGATACCCTATGAGCATATACAGGGGGAGGAGGTCCCCCTCAGTCACAGTCATAGGGGAGGGAAAATAGGGAAAAATGGGATGGAGGAAGGAATGGGAGGATACAAGGGATGGGATAACAATTGAGACGTAATATGAATAAATTAATAATATATATATATTTTTAAAAACTATAGGCCAGCAGGAAATCTGAGACTGGGAGAGAAGCTCTTCCCCTGCAAAGAGAACACTGCCAAGTGTTCATCCCCAAAAACATACATCCAAGTTACATTACAAGGAGTGCTATATGTAGGAATATGTATGTGTGTGTATGCATATATATGCATGCAATACTAATTATTGAAACAAGAGGCTATGAATTTGGAAGAGAGTGAGGAGGCATATACTAGAGTGTTTAGAGGGAAGAAAAGCAAGGGAAAATGAAATTATATTTTACCCTAAAAAACTTTGTTTTGTTTTTGTTTTCTTGGTTTTCTGAGACAGGGTTTCTCTGTGTGGCGTTGGTGGTCCTGGAACTCACTCTGTAGACAAGGCTGTCCCGGAACTCAGAGATCCACTTGTCTCTGCCTCCTAAGTGCTGAAATTAAAGGAATGTGCCACTGCTGACTGGCTTTAATATAAAAAAAGTTTAAAACCAAAGAACTCTAGATACTGGGGTTCAGGGAAAATTCCTGAGTACTCACACAAAGTATACTGGGACCATGATGTGCCCCAATGCCACCCAGGGTGCATAATTCTCTGTGCTGCACAGCACTAACCCTAGGCCTTCCTATTTGGCCGAGACTCCTAGCTGTGTACTTTATAATGAAACTGAAGTCCGGAGCACAGTTCTGTGGATTGTTCTAGAAAGCTGTAAAAGCTGAAAGGTTTGTAGGAACATCTGAGTTTATGGAGGGGTTTGGAAATGTGGGCAACACTGCTCCCCTCCCCAGATGCAGCAGAGTGTGAAGGAGGAGGAGTCTGCTAAGGAGCGTGTCCTTTAGCATGTGGAGTCTGTCTTCTGGAGAAGTTACAGCCAGGTATAAGTCTGTAATATGCCCAGTTGGGACTGAAGGAGACTATAGTTCTACTGTGGATTGAGTGTGAAATGTCACCCATGGGTTTACATGTTTGAACACTTGGTTGCCAGCTGATGGCACTGTTTAGGAAAGTTGTAGAACATCCAGGAGGTGGAGACTTGCTGGAGGAAGTGTATCATTGGGGGTAGGGTTAGAGGTTTTAAAGTCTGGCACTACTTCCTGTTCACCTTCTGCCTGCCGCCATGTCTTCCCACAATGATGGATGTGGTCCTTCTGGAAATGCAAATTAAAAGGAACTTATTCTCCCTTAAGTTGATTTAGCCAGAGTATTTTATTTTATTTATCATTTTAGCAGTAGGAAAAGAAACTAAGACAAGTTCCAAGCTTCCCTTTCATAATGTCTGAGAGTAGAAAAACCAAAACCAAAACTCTCTTTGTGGCTTAAATTTCCTTATCTTAAGAATATTGTCAGCAATTCCTTAACCCATTAACTGTATTAAAAAAAAAAAGCCACACAGCATTTGACACAGTAACTGCTTTAACCAGATGAGTGCTAGACATTTCTGCTCCCATGTTATCCCATCCTTAGCGCCTACGAGCAAGCCTACATCTCTCTCTGAAAGAAAACATTCTTTCTGTTCCCCACTATTTTCTTTCTTTCTTTCTTTCTTTCTTTCTTTCTTTCTTTCTTTCTTTCTTTCTTTCTTTCTTTTTGGAGCAACAAGCACCACTTTTCCTACTTGGCATTTCCTGAGTAAATTCTTTGTAACAAATCACCCCTTTATTCTAATTACTTAGGGTCCTGCCATTTGGGCCAATCCAGGCTGGGTTCTGCTCTGACTTCAGCTCTTCCAGGTTGGCCTCATGGGTAGTGAACTATTCTGGGAATGTACTGCTGGGGTATATGTTCATGGCAATGCAAGAAGAACATATTGCAAGCCTCCCTCAAACCACACTCTTCCATATTCCATAGTCCAACAACAAGGGCAGGGAAATGTACTCTGTTTCTACTATATGAATGGCAGGTCTCATGGCAAAAAATGCTGAGAAACTCTGAAGGCTCAGTGTACAAGGAAATAGTAATGTTGTACATTCTACTGTACAGATATAGTTTCACATGTTTTTAATCTAGAGCCACTGTTGTATATATCTTTGTTTGTTTGTTTGTTGTTGTTGTTGTTGTTTTTGAGACAGGGTTTCTCTGTGTAGTCTTGGCTGTACTAGACTCACTTTGTAAGCCAGGCTGGCCTTGAACTCACAGAGCTATACCTGCCTCTGACTCCTCAAGTGCTGGGATTGCAGGTGTGCACCACTGATCATGGCTCATGTGAGTCATTCTTTACACATTCTTTACACAATTTTGTCCTTTGTGCTCACAGGACAACCTTTAGCAGGCATCTGTTGAGTGACTGAATGAGCAAACGAGCCACGTAAGAACACTATCCATTGTAATCAAGATCTAAGATTTTTGTGATACAGCTTTTAATAAGTTATGAGCTGTGGAGAGAAGAAGGAAAAGGCCAAAAGTTATTAAGTGGGTCTCCTTTGATGACAGTAGGAAGCCACGTTGATGGTAAGAGAGCTACAACACAGTAAGATAACAGCATGGCTTTGTAAGCCATTTGTTGTAAGAGAGAGCTCTAGAGTCTTGCCAACTTTATTAAAGTGATACTCACAGACTGAAAAACAACAGAATTAACCAGCCTCAGTTTGGTATGCAGAATTTTATACCTGAGATTGGAAATATTGAGTCAAGCCTACTTTTAAATAGGCTTTCTTTGGTTTACTCAAACAACGGCACTATGAATGGAAGGAAACCTAAAAATACAAATTCTCTGCAATTTAGCAAATGGAAGTACAATGAAAAGTCTAATAATAAACTTGAGACAGATTAAATTCTACTAATTAGCACACTTGAGCCAAAGGCAGAAGAAAAACATATAATTAAGTCTTAATAGTTTAGGAAGGAATAAAAATGGTCCAATAATAGCTAAATCAACCAGAATGAAAAAGGTTATAAAAAGAAATCTCCAGTTGACTTCTCCTATATGAAGACATGGGACCAAATAGGCAGGCTTGGAAGGAAGGGAGATGACATTTACCACAGAGAAAGAAACATGGAGATGATCTAACAGTTGCTTCTTCAGGGAGACACTGTAGAGGAGAAATCCTGTGCTGGCTAAAACCAAAGAAACAAAAACCCAGCCACACACATCCATTCACTTGCTCCTAAGCATAATGCTGGAGGGGACGTGCCTTTTTGACATGCAACTAAGGTGTGAGAGACTTGCTCCTTACAGCTGACACACTTATATGACCTGTGGAGGGAGACCCGGTCAAGTCACAACTAGAGATAATGTCTAAGTCCTTCAGTCACAAGAGACACAGGACTATTTGTATTTTTGCAAAGATAGCGGTGACCATAGTATCCCATCCCTGTGGAAAAGCCTGGTATTAGCCTGCCATTTCAATCTCTAGTTTCTCTCTAGGTCATTCTTTTACATTTAGCATCCGACTCAAGTTAGGCTCAAGCACACCCTGATCTAATGGCACTCATGCATCCATTGGCAAGGATGGAGATCTGGTCTAAAAAGTGTGCCCTTAGGCAATTTCATCGTCGTGTGAGAATTGTAGAACACGCAGTTCTAGGTGGGCCACTCCACATAAATACTTGGTGTGATCAACAAATGCTGTAAAAACAATATATAGGAGGCTGGTGCCATAATACCATGGCACATTATTTCACAGTGGACTTCTTTGACAAGGAACAGTTTATGCTAAAATAATGAAATAAAAGAACAGCTTAGTAATCCAAAACCTAGCAACATAATAATTCATTAACATTATTCTAATGGCTAACTTTGTCAACTACACTGCATCTGGAATAAACGAAAACACAAGCTGTTGGCAGTCCCATGAAGGATTTTCCTGATTGCATTATCTGTGAAGGATTCTCATGATTGGTTTACCTGTGAAGGATTTTCTTGATCTGATTATTTGAAGTGGCAAGAACCATCCTAAATCTGGATGGCGCCTTTCAGTGGAAGCCCACATAGAAGAGCATAGAAGGACATTTTTTTTTTTTTTTTTTTTTTTTTTTTTTTTTTTTTTTTTTGTCCTTCTTGCGTGTCTCCACTCTTGCTGGCAAGTTCATCTACCTTGCTGCTGACACACTGATTTATCAATATTAGAAATGAAAAGTTGGAATTCCAACATAGATTACAGACAAGCAACTTTCCAGGAACCCTCCAGGTGCCAGTGCCAGATGGGGTCTGCTGAGATGCCCGACCTCATGGATCACTAACTGCCAGATTCTCAGCCTCTTCAGTGTGAGGCAGCCACTAATGGACTACCAGGACCACATCCCATAAGCCAGTTTAACAAATCCCCATTTAACACATGTATGTATATTCATTCTATCATTTCTGTTCTTTTGGATAACCCTGACTAATATAATTATCAAATATAAAGTACTATATGTTACAGACTCTGTAAGTAGTTCAGTGGATTTATTTTTAGTCTCTCTCTCTCTCTCTCTCTCTCTCTCTCTCTCTCTCTCTCTCTCTCTCTCTCTCTCCTACACACACACACACACACACACACACACACACACACACAGACACACGAGATGTATTGGGTTGTGCAGTGATGACAGTTACATCACCACACAACAGGAATTATTTAGCTCCGTTGAAAACTTAGGAGACCACTGTCTGATACGCAGTTAGTGTCATCTTAAAACTCATTATGTGGCATACAACTGTAAATTTAGTAATGAAATCATTTATTTATACAAAATATAGGTGCTGGTGTGATCTACTTATACTTATGGCACTCACACATGAAGAAAACCCAACAAAAATGCAAATACAACATAAACTAAATGATTGTTCAGAGACAAACTGAGGTGCATTAAAATTTTAGAGTTGGTTTGAGTAGACAGTGGTTCATACATGTACGCAGCTCTAGCCAGCCAGTATTTGTGGATCTCTGAAGAGGCATGAAGGAAACCATTATATACTGTAAGTAGGGAAGCAGAGCAAAGAGAACATTTGTTTGGCTAAAGTGGAGAGTGGCTGTAGGCATAAGGTTATTGTGTAATTTAAATTCTGATTTCCTGTCTAAATGTTCTGTAAACTCTGCTCCCCAACTGTCCCCCTGATATGTCAATAAAGCATTTATAGCCAATCAATGATCAGGGGGAGAGAATAGGCCTGGACTTCCTGCCAGCCATGGGAGGAAGAGTTAGAGGTCCAAGGAAGATCAAGAGGAAAGAGTTGGAGCCAAGGAAAGCTACAAAGTGCGAGTATCACTGGGAGTTAGACAAAAAAACAAAGAAGATTAAGAACAGACTTAAACTGCTCATATTGTGTTGTGAAGCCTTGTATTATTAGAGTCTCAATTGTTTGTGTGATAGCTGGATTAAGAAATAAGCTCAGAGAAACAAATGTTGCTTTATATAAATAACTTCAACAGGTGACTTTACATAAATCACTCCGAAGGAAAATCTCTAGTGATTGTGAGGTGATACTGAATTGGATTAGAACATGACTGTTCCCATGGCATGGTCTATGTGGGAATCCAGGGAGCCATCTCAGTCTAATGGGTGTGTAAAACAGCTTTGTATTATTATAACAAAACACCTGAAAAGGGTGAACTTAAAAAGAGGAAAAGTTTATTTCAGGCCAAGGTCAAAGAGCTTTCAGTCCATAATACTTTGGTTGTAGTTCGAGCACATAGTAAAAAAAAAAAAAAAAAAGACTTACAATCCAGGCCAGCCAAGATGCAGAGAGGGAGACAGAGAAAGAGAGAGAAAGCAAAGGGCTAGACCATGCCCAAGAACGTGTCAGGGACAGGAGAGATGGCAAAAAGGTTAACAGTGCTCACTGCTCTTGGAGAGGACCTAGGTTCAGTTCCTAGCACCCACACAATGGCTCACAGTCATCTGTAACTCCAGTATTAGGGGATCAGACACCATCTTCTGGCCTCCGAGTGGATCAGGCACGCATGTGGCTCACATACACACATGGAGGCAAACACACAAACATATAAAATACCGATAAATATCTTTAATCATTAAAGAAAAACAACATACTCACCTGCCTTGATTATTCCTACTAGTCCCCTTCTGGAAGTTTCCACTAACCTTCCAGTGGTGCTCCAGCTGGCAACTAAGCCTTTAACACAGAGGCCTTTGGGTGCTCTTCCAGATCCAAACAATTAAAGCTTTAATGCAGAAAGTTTTTCTGTTGTTTGCTTTGCTTTGAAGATGCTATGGGCCCACAGCAAGGAAAAAGGGAACTTCTGAAGGAGGTGAATGCTTTTCTGGGACCATTTCGAGAACCAGAACTAGAAATCTGCTTCTAGCCCCTGGGAACTTAGGCTTTTATTTTACGAATAAAATGGAAATGCTACTCATTCCCCACTGCATCCCTCACGTGATTATGGAAACAGTTCATGTGAAAAAATAAGCATTGGCTGCAGAGTTAGCAAGATGATCCGAGCAGGTGGCTGGAGGTAGGTTAATGCTCTATCTCTGTCATTGGTAATGGTGTTTTGTTCATACTAGGTGTTCAATAAACATATATGGAATGAATGGGTGAATGTAGAAATAGCCTTCAAAAATCCTCAGGACCGTTAGGCCAAGGGAATGGATGATTCAAAACAAAAAACCAAATGCACAGCTAAGAAAGTGCCAAGTGGCTAGTCTTTATAGAAAGCCTACATGCACCATCAGGAGGTCTGAAATGCGTCCTGTTCTGTCCGTGGTAGGCAGCAAAGTGAAATGCCTACCCCGGTCCCCGGCTCATGGTGTGACGGTTAATCTTATCAACTTGACAGTATCTGGGATCACCCAGGAGGTGAGCCTCCAGGCACACCTGGGAGGGGATTATATAACTTACGTTAGCCTCTTCCCAAGATGGAGTTAATTGGGATGCAAAGACTAACCCAAAAGTGTGTGGCACGATTCCCTGGGCTTGGGTCCTGGAGCACAGAAAAAGAAGAAACCTTGCTATTTTGGGGCTTTTATCATCTCCTCCTGCTTACCGGCTGTGGATACAACACAACAAGCTCCTTCAAGCTTCTGTCCCCATGGTTTCTTTGTCATGATGGACCATATCCTGGGACTTTGAGCCCAAATAAATCCTTTCTCCCTTAAGTTGCTTTTGTCAGTCATCATATCAATGAGACAAGTAGCTAAGACACAGAGTAAGGAGAATTTTGGTTTCAGTAGATTCAAGGTTTCTGATTAGAGAATTTTAAATAAGAGTTTTTTCCTATTTAAAAAAACTGGATTAGCATCATTCCAGAGGATTAGATGGGCCAAGGGAGGCAGAGGAGCAATTGTAAGAGCAATGAGTCCAAAGAGAGACTGACCAGCCTTTGCTGCCTGTGAAGATGGAAGAAGCCGTGAGCTGCAAAAGAAGTTGCAAGGAAAGGTTCTCTCAGACACCTCAGATAGGATACATCCCTTCTTGCTGCTCTGTCCTAGCCCAGTGAGGACCCTGATGGGCTTCTGACTTCTAAAACAAGAGAGAGAGAGAGAAAAAAACCAGATTCTCCCTAGAAATTCAGAGGGAATTCTTTCTGCTGTTGGTTTCCAGAGATGTGAGGAAATAAATGCACTTTCATCTCTAATGCACTGTATTTGTGGTCATCTGCCATAGCGGCAATGTGAAAGTAGCACATGGGGGCACAGTCTTCTTCCTGGCAGTAACCAAAATTCTAGTATACATCATCCTGTCTTTGTTCACTTGTCACTCAGTGGGTTCTAAAAGCAGAGATAATTGCTATTGAGTAGTGTGACATTTGTGTAGTGAGCATACTCAGCAGCTTCAGTTGTCCCTGTGGTTAGCACTGCACTCCGAGTACCACAGAGGACTCTTACAATTAATATCTAACTCCTGAAATAAACACTTCAACTCTTTTGCACATTATGAACACTTTTGCTGAAAAGAATACAGCTGATAAAAATTGTGCAGTAAAATAATCACAGAAGCAAAAAGTCAAAACAACAAAATATCTTCCAAAGTACTAATCTCACAGTAATGGCCTTCAGCAAGAGTGACCTAGATTAAATCCTCAACAAAGAACTCCAAAGAATGATTATAAGCACCCTTAAAGAAGTCAAAGAAGAAAAGAAACACATGAATGATTCCAAGAGAATATATACAATCCAGATGTTGAAATAAAGAAATATATGTAAGAGGATTTCAATAAAATGGTAGAGATAGTGAAGAAAATTCAAACTGGAACAAATGAGCACACAAACAAATGAAAATCACCCTGGAGAGCCTCACAGTAGAATGAGCTAAGAATAGCACAGAACATCTGAGGTTGAAGACAGGGTGAAGGAATAGGAGCACTGCAACAACGATAAAAATAAATTAATAAGGTACAAGAGAAACCTGTCATTGCATTCCAGACACCATAAAATGACAAAAGTCTAAGAATCATGGGCACAAGAGGAAAAGAATTTCATTCTAAAGGCATGGAAAACATTTCCCACAAAGTCATAGAAGAAATTTCCCAAAGTTAGAGACAGAAATACCAATCTAGATACAAGAGGCATTAGAATACCAGGCAAGACCAGGAATTAACCTTTCCCCATCTTATTATAGTTAAACTAATAAATATGAGGAACAAAGAAAGTATGTCGAAAGCAGCAGAGAAATGCACGAAGCCACATGTAAAGGCAAGCCCATCAAAAAAAAAATAGTAGAATTATTAACAAAAACACTAAAAACTGGTTGAGTGTCTTACTTAGGGTTTCTATTAGGGTTGTAATGAAAAAACCATGACAAAAAAAGCAAGTTGGGGAGGAAAAGGTTTATTCAGCTTTTACTTCTAGATCACTGGTGGAAGTCATGACAGGAACACAAGCAGGCCTGGAACCCAGAGGCATGAACTGATGCAGAGGCCATGGAGGGATGATGCTTACTGACTTGCTTCCCCTGGTTTTCTCAGCTTGTTTTCTTATAGAACTCAGGATGGCACAACCAAAATGGGCTGAGACCTCCCTCATTGATCATTAATTGAGAAAATGCCTTACATTGGAGTCTAATGGAGGCATCTCCTCAACTGAGGCTCCTTCTTTTCTGATGACTCTGTCTTGGATGAAGTTAACACACAAAAGCCACCAATATAGGGAGGTAGGAATGGTATGCTTCAAGCTCTGAAAGACTACAGTCATGAAGTGACTCTTCCCAACCACATGATGTATCATGGTAGAATTAAAAAGAAAAACTCTCCATGATAAAAAAAAAGCCAACATACATTCTAGATGATACTTACAAGAATCCTTGAGACTAAAGAAAAAGATGTGTTTATGAATCCACCGAAAATAATAAGCCACACATGAATAATAGCTAAGCAAGAATGGAATAGAAAATCACCAAACACTATAATACCAACAAATAGTACAAGAATCAAAACACATCTTTGAATAGTAAGGTTGAATATAAATGATTTCAGTTCCACAGCCAAAGCATTTAGACTAGGAGACTAGAACAAAAAAAAAGGTTCATTTATTTGTTGCCTCCAACAAATTCACTTCACTATCGTAGATAGATACTATCTTAGGGTGAAAGAATAAAAAGCGGTGGATAAAATAGAGGCAGGAAATAGCAGGTGTCTCTATTCAATTATTTGACAAGACAGACTTTAAACCAAACCTAGCCAGATGATACATTTTAAGAGTCATTTTATACTGATTAATTTAAAAAGCCATCAAGAGGATATTATAGTTCTAAACACATGTGTTCCAAACACACAATTTCATGAAACAAATACTCTGACATGTAAAGTCATAGACTAACCCCCAACACAGTAGTAATAGATCACTCCACTCTCAACAGTAGACAGGTCATCCCATTTTTTTTTTTTTAAATGCAGAGGAACATTTGAGTTGAATGGCATCACAGGGAGTAGCTTACAGGGCCATGGCCATGAAACTTTTCATGTCCATCTGTTTTTTGTAAATTATTCATAAAGGCATAACTTTTCCTTTTCTTCTTACATTTATTTTCCAAACATACTTTCCCTAACATGTTGGGCTTCCCACTTATTTTGTATTTGCTTATTCTTTCTGTAAAGTTCCCTTCCCACCCCATGGAGGCTTATCTACCATGTGCCTGATGTCTATGGGGCTTAAGCAGCATGGCTGGTTAAAGCTCTCTTTCTCCACTCTCCTCTTGTAGGCAGCTGGTGCCTTTAGAGTTTGGCTTCCTGGGGCAGGAGTTTTTACAATTCTAATAATACTGTCCTCAAGTTTCAAACATGATAGATCAAATAAATTCAAAAGACACCTATAGAACACTCCATCAGGACACTGGAAAATATATTCCTCACCAGATAATGGAATGTTCTCAAGATATACTATGATGCAAACTAAGACTTAACAAATATAAAAAACTAAAATAATTATTTTTATTCTATCTGATCATGACAGAGTAAGACTGCAAATCAATAGTAATAGAAACCCTGGAAAACACACAAATTCATGGTGAATAAATGACACATCACTGAATGATGAATGCATCATTGAAGAAATCAAGAAGAAAAAATTTTAATTCTTAGAATTTAATGCAAATAAAAAGAGAACACATCAAAATAATAGATGAATATGATGAAATCAGTTATAAGAGAGAAGTTTATAGGTGTAAATGCTTGTATATAAATGCCAAGGATATCAAATACAAACTGTAACACTATACCTTAGGGCCCCAGAAAAAGAAGAAAAGTCGAATCTAAAACCATAAGATGGAAAGAAAAAAAAAATAAGACCAGAGTAGAAATTAGCGAAATTTAAATAATACAAATAATTCAGGAAATAAAAAGTTGTTTTTTTAAGAGATAAAGCTCTACAAACTTTAGTAAGACTAACCAAAAGAGAGAAAGAGGAGACCCAAGTTAACAAAACTACATATGAAAAGGGAGCCAGAAAAAAAAAAAAAAAAAAAAAAAAAAGAAAGAAAGAAAGAAAGAAAGAAAGGCAGCCAGATACTAACAAAATTCAATAAATCATTTCGACATACCTTTAAAAAACATATATACCAGCTGGGTATGAAGGCACATACCTATAATCCCAGCACTCAGGGAGGCAGAAGCAGACAGACCTCTGTGAGTTCACGACCAGCCTGGTCTACAAAGGGAGTCCAAAACAGCCAAGCTACACAGAGAAACCCTGTCTCAAAAAACCAAAACCAAGGAACCAAACAACAAAACCTACTAATCGGTAAATCTAAAGAATTAGATTATGTACATGTGACTTAGGAAAATTAAACCAAGATGAGATAAATAATTTGACCAAGATTTATAACATTCAGGGATAACTGAAGGAAAAACAAACAAACCCTCTTACCTAAAATAAGGCCAGGGCCAAACGGAATCATCAGAAATTTTTACCAGACCTTCAGAAAGCTACCACCAATGCTTCCCAAATGATTCTATAAACTATGAAAGAAACACTGCAAATTCTTTTTATGACATCCGCATACCATAACTATATAAAAAGAAAGTACAAACTAATTGCCCCAATGACCACAGATATAAATTTCTTAAAACAAAACAACACAAAACAAAACAAAAATAACAGGAAACAAAATTCAAGAACTTGAAAAAGAATTTAGGGGCCCGCATGGCGGGCCATGTGGGATTTGAAGGATGAGGTCCTCAATGCATTCTGAGGAGGATGATTGTGTTCCAGTGCTACACAGAAATGTTCGCCCCCAAGAGCGGCCTGACTGGGAGTAAACACTTAGTGCAATGTATTAGAAATACCCAAGTAAAGATTATCCAAGATGACGTCGATCGCACACTGTGTATGATCCGCAGAACAGCAGTAACTGTAAAGCAACCAAAGAACCATAGTGAGAGCTCCAAAACACAGTGCTTGTGTTACCCAGAAAGAAGGAAATCCTGTCTCATCGCAGGACCATGGGACCACGCTCTGGTGAGCTCCCAGGGACCCTGGGCCACAGCCTCTGCCTCTGCTTTTTGGGTTGCGCAGTGTGGGCCAAGGAGATGGCGTTCGAGGAGGGGGTGCTGTTTCTGTTCCAGCCGAGCCTCAGTGAGGACTGTACCGCTCACACCATAGACCTCACAGGCCTCCTCTAATGGGCCGGGACCGTGCTCAATACCTACAGCTGGATCATGCAGAGGTGGATATTAGGGGCAGCACAGAGGTGGGGGCCCATGGTGGATGGAGCATGCGAAGGAGCCAGAGACTCAGGAGAGGTGAATCAACAGAGCCACCTCGACAAAAAGCTGAGCTAGGCCAACATCAATGGTTTCTGCAAGCAACTCAATGAAGACTTTGAGGGGCCTCAACTTGACACCTGCTTGATGGCCCACAAGATCCAGTACCTATAGGGGTAGGAGGCCATCCAGGTCTTGATGGCCAGCCACAATCTGGTGAATTGAACATGAACAGGAGCAGGAGAGCTGGCCCTGAAGACACAGAAGCAGTAGAGCTGGTCCTGAGAATGCGGGAGCAGGTGAGCCAGCCCTGGGGACATGGGAGCTGGAGAGCTGTCCCTGCCCGGAGGATACAGGAGCAGGAGAGCCAGCCCTGCCATGAAAACATGGGAACAGGAGAGCTGGCCCTGTTCTGAGGACACGGGAGCAGGAGAGCCAGGCCTGCCCTGATATCAGCTGGCCCTGCCTTAATGACACAGGAGTGGGCCCTAATCCAGGGCTCTGAGTCAACCTCATCCCAACATCTACCCGATGTATGACCTGCTGGAACACATGAAGGGGCCAGACCTGTAGATTCAAAAATTAAGAGTCTCCTTGACACATGGCAACAACGGGATATCCGACAGCAGTCCCAGTGAGGATCTGATAACCATAGTGTAGGCCTCCAACCAGGCCCATGACTCATAGCAATGAACATTTGAAAGTAAGCATATGTGGACAAAAGGGTATACTGTGTGATACACTACAGCTTCTGTGACAAGATTTTTGTTTGTTTTATTTTACTAGGGGGAGGTTTCAAGGGCAGATGGTGGATATGAGGGAATGGGTAGAGGAAAGGGATTTTTTTGCATGACATGTAAATCATAGACATTCAATAAAAGTAAAAAAAAAAGTTGGCTTTATTCCAGAGAAACAAGGATAGTTCAACATATACAGATTAATAAATGCAGTGAATGCAAGACAGAAATCACATGATGATCTCAGTAGATGCAGAAAGGCTTCTGACAAAATTCAACATTGCTTCATGATTAAACACACACACACACACACACACACACACACACACACACACACACACACACACACCTCTAAATAGCTAAAGCAATCTTGAACAAAAATAAAGCTTAATAAGGAGTCACCATATCTGACTTAAGTTGTGCTATAAAGTCATAGTAACAAAAGCAGAGTGTACTGGCATGAAAGCCATCATATAGGTAAAGGGAATAGAGGACCCAGATATAAACTCACACAACTTCAACCATCTGATTATTAGTGTAGATGTCAAAAATGCACTTGGGAGAAAGTAACCTCTTTTTTAAAATTGTGCTAGAAAAACTGGATACTCACACATATAAAAATGAAATTAGATCCCTATCCCTCACCATACAGAAAATCAACTCTAAATGAAAATAAAGCGTTAATGTATGGCCCCAAACTGCAACTTTTAGAGAAAAAAGTAAACAAATCATTTCACAATACAGGTATAGGCAAATAATTTATCAATGTGATTTTCACTGCTCAGAAAATAAGACTGTCAATTGGCAAAAGGTACTTCATTAAAGCAAAATGCTTTTTAAAAGAAAACAAACAACTGACTGAGTGAAGAGATAATCTATGCTATGAAAAAGTCTTTGTTAGCTAGATATCTAACAGAAGACTAATAGCTATAACACACAAGGAATAAAAGACATTAAATGACAAGAAAACAAAATGGAGATTTCTAAGGAATCGCTCAAAAAATGTTCATTATCCTAGCAATTACTGAAATGCAAATCAAAACAACTTTAATATATTTTGTCTAGTCCAAATGGCAAAGATGATCAAAACTACCAACAACAAATGCTGAAGAGGGTGTAGGAGAAAAACCCTCATTCACTGTTGATGGAATTGCAAACCAATTCAGCCACTCTTGAAAAATCAGTGTGGGGAAGTCTCAAAAAGCTAAAAATATATCTACCATATAACCCAGCTATACCACTCCCATATGCCCAAAGGACTGGACATCATACCCCGCATATATTTGATCAGCCATGTTCACTGCACTCTGTTACAATAGCTAAGAAATGGAAACAACTGAAATGTCTTCAACCAAGTAATGAATAATGAAAACATGAGACATATACACTATGGAATGCTATTCAGATGTAAAAAATAAAATAAAATTCTGACTTCTGTGGGTAAGTAGTTGGATCTAGAAAATAACATAAATGGGGGTAACTTAAACCCAGAAAGACACCTGCTTCATGCTCTCTTCCACCTGAGACTCGTAACTATAAATCTCCAGGTGTAAGGACATATCCTGTAGTGACTGCAGATATCAGGAAAGTAAAAAAATGGATCAGTGCAGGGAGGGAAGCAATAGAGAGTGGAATAGGAGGGTACAGGTAACCCAACTGAAAAAATGGGGAAAGGAGGTGGATCTAGTTATGGAGGGGAGGGAAATAAATACAGAAGAAAGAAGAAGGAGGGTAAAATAACAGTGAGGATGTCTGAAAAATTCATAAGAAATCACATTACTAACTATATACCTATAATAAACGTAAGTTGGTATATAAACATAGATATACAGCTTAAATGAAATTTTTCCATTTGGGATGACAATGTTCCCTCCAAGAGACAAACATTAACAACAACAACAACAACAACAACAACAACAACAAAATCAGCACTATGTCCAACAAAAGTCTTCACTTACCAGGAGATTGGGATAGATATGAGGACATTCTACTGGGACTCTAGGTGATAGGAATATAGGAGATAGGGAAATAGAAGGACCCAGAGGGTCCTAGAGACATACAAGAAGAACATTGTATTGGGTGGATCAGGGCCCAGGGGTGTCTGCTCAAACTATTGCACTAACCAAGGACAATACAATAGTAAACATCAAACCCCTCTCTGATCTACCTAATGGACAGGACATTCTCCACAGTTATGTGGAGAGCAGGGACTGACTTTGACATGAATTCTAGTGCTCCATATTTGACTACCTCCCCTTGGTGGGGAGGCCTGGTGGCACTCAAAGAAAGAATACGCAGGCTACCAAGATGAGACTTGATAGCCTATGACCATATGAGGGGAGGAGACCTAGGGGAGGGGAATAAAGTAAAAGCGGGAGGGAGGGAGGAATGGGAGGATACAAGTGATGGGATAACAATTGAGTTGTAATCTGAATAAATTAATAAACTTAAAAAAAAATCAGCACTGGGTATGAAAATCCCAATTTGAATTGTAGGTCAGTGTTATCTAAGAAACTCCCCAAACATTACAGGCTATCTCTCCCCTAAAGGTGGAGGGTAAGTCCCTATTGCTGAAGACTCCATGCCCTTCAGACACAGGGCCAAGAGGCCAATGGTTAGAATGGATCTGAAAGCCTCTTCCCTGAGGACTAACTTTCATGGTACTAGAAGGTGATGTGGAAGTTTCCAGAGGAGGGAAGCAACCAATAATCCTACCCAGTTTCTATGCCTATAAGGCTCATCTATGACTGACATGGCATGAGAACCCTAAAGGTGCAGTAGTGGCATGCATACCTTGGTAGTAACCAACAGCTCTCTCACCCAACAAGATGGAAATCATGCTTGATATCAGAAATACAACTAATTACTCATGACTTGGAGGAGAATCTACCATCATTAATTTACTAAACCAGCATCATCTCTAACTACATTCTATATATTTGTTCATATATTTACAAATATGAAAATATAATTTTTAAATAAATTATTTTAAAGTCTTCAGCATCCTTAAATATTGGGGAAATACAAATTAATTTGAGATTACAACTTACCCTAGTCAGAATGGACAAAGAACAACAGAGACTGACAAAGATATGGGAAAAGGGGAACCCTTTTTTATTGTTGGTGGGAATGGAAGCCAGTGCTTTCAATATGCAAATCAGTGTGGAGGCCTCTCAAAAAACTAAAAATAGAACTACCATATGACCCAGTTATACCACTCATAGAAACATGCACAAAGGACCCAATATCCTCTCATAGGCATGCCTACACAGATGTTCTTCCTCCTGTTGTAGTCACAATAATAGGGAGATGGAGCCAACCAGGATGTCTCTGAAGTAATGAATGGATAATAAAAACAGAAAATTGTATATGCAATGGAATTTTATCCAGCCATAAAACCATGAAATTATGAGATTTGTAAGAAAATGGATATAACTGGAAAATATACTATTTCAGTAACCAGGTTCAGAAAGACAAACACCATGTTCTTTCTTATCTGCAGATCCTAGCTTCCTACAATCACACACGCGAGCGTGAATGCGCGCGCGCGCGCACCCCCCCCCCCACACACAAAAGAAGCTTTAATACAGGGGTAAAGACAGTAAAATGTAGCTGATATAAAAATGGAAAGGGAAATACTAGGTATGGAAGTTTTTAAGCAGAGACAGAAGAGAGGTGGGGGAGAATCAACCAGTAATAAAGATATATAGAAAGCCATGAAAAAAAAACAACTATTTTGAAAGCTAGGTTTATTATTGCTGTTTTTTTTTAAATGTTAGAGTGCCGGTACCCTGTGGTACCCTGTTTGGGTGGATAAAGCTGCTCCCATCTGGGAACATAGCTCAGTTGGTAGAATGTGGGAATCTCCAGATTCAATCTCCACCCTCACAAAGAATTGGGTTGGTGATGCACACCAGTAATCCCAGCAGTGGGGAGGCGAGAGGTTATAATCCTGGTTACACAATGAGTTTAATATCAGCCTGGGAGCTGGGAATGGTGGAAGAGACAGGTGGATCTCTGTGAGTTCAAGGCCAGCCTGGTCCACCAAGCAAGTCCAGGACAGCTTGAGAAAAAAAAAAAAAAAGATCCTTGAAACCCTATCTCAAAAGTGAAAGCAAAGCCCAAAACAAAATAGAATGGCTCCCAAAAGCCACGAGTTATTAAACGAAAATCTGTGTGCCAGGGTGGACTACCTCACAATGAACTGCTTTTCAGAGATGCCTCTGAGCCTCCAAAATAACAGGCCATTCTTGTGCTATTGGTTGCCTAGCTGAAGGTGCTATAGTCAGGCGTGGCATTGCAAGCATGGCTCTGGCAGGCCTTGCCCTTCTCTCCCATTCCCTCTACCACTGTAAGATAACATTCCTAAAGCTAGCCACCAAGGCCTATTTCCTTATTTGCCCACTTCCTTTTCCTGAGGCTGATACACACACACACACACACACACATATATATATGCGTTTCGAGACAGGGTTTGTCTGTGTAGCCTTGACTGTCCTGGATTCACTTTGTAGACCAGGCTGCCCTCGAACTCAGAGTGATCCACCAGCCTCTGCCTCCCGAGTGCTGTGATTAAAGGCGTGCAATATATATATACATACATATATACATACACATATATGTGTGTGTATATATATATAAAATATCAATATTCCTATATTACACTGTGCTCTTCATAGTCTGCATTTGAACTTCAAGGTACAGCTTCTCCAGTTGAAGTAGTTTTGACCTGATTTTGTGAAGTTGGCACTATCTCCCACTTTCTGAGCAGACTTGGCACTCATGTCAACACTTGAAGGACACCAGTTAAATGCAGCTGTGGGGCTCTGCAATGGGACTTTCTGCCCACTTTGGTTACTTAAACTGGAAGCAATGTTTTAATGTGCTGGGCATTAGGCCAGCATTTTCAGGCATCATTCCATTTATTTCTCACAATAATCTCTTCAAGTACAAAAATCAAGTCCCCTAAAGCCACATACTGTAGCTAATACTTCCCATTTTAAGATGGAATTCTGGTGTTTGAGCCCAAATCCCACACCTCTTTCTTTACTAAAACTTTCAGTTCCACATCTTTGACAATTAAGTTCTTTTCTCTGGGTCCTAGAAGCAAAGTCAAGAGCCATTGAGGAAGACACGTGACCTATGAGTTCTGTACACACACACACACACACACACACACACACACACACACACACACACACACAGAGAGAGAGAGAGAGAGAGAGAGAGAGAGAGAGAGATGTATACTCCCATATACATATATGCCACAGATCTACACAGGCCACAGATGCACTTTCACACATGTGTCACACATGTTCATGCACAAACACATATATAGACACTATAGATGCACATATATAACACATGCAGAGAAAGAAAGAAAAAGAGCTACAGTGACAGAGTCACTGTTACCAATGGTACATCGTTATTAAGTACCAAGCCATAATTTCACTTGACTGAGTCTTTAAAGATTCCAAGGATAAGAAGTAACATCAGAAGAAAAAAAATATCTAATTTTTAACTTAATGGGAACAGAAATGTATTCTCTCACAGTTCTGGAGAGAAGAAATTCCAAGTTTGGTTTTTATCTAGGTAGGTGCCCTGTGGGATTGTGTGTAAGTCTGTCAATTCCTGTCCCCTTGGCCTTGGAGTGTACAGGAAATCCTTGGATTCCTTGGCTGTAGGGATATCACTCCGGTCTCTTTTGTATCACAATTTGACATTCTTTCTTTGTATCTCAGTGTCTCGGCTACAGTCTTTATCTTAAGTGTTTCCACAAGTCCATGTAGTAAGACTTGGGCCCCAGAGAGGCACGCCTAGCAAGTCCAACAGAAGATGCCTAGTGTGAGGTCTTCAGGCCCTGGGGACCCACTGTTGGAAGGTCCATCTGGACATCAGGCCTTCTGCTTTCTCACTTTCATATATGGATATGAAGTGGGAAGTTTTGCTACTGTGTGCCCTCTGGGGCTGGACAGCCTCACCATAGGCCCCAGAGCAATGTGGTCCATGACTCACTAAATAAAACCCCCAAAACAATGAGACAAGATCAACTTTTTCCCCTTAAAAGTTGCTCATCTCAGGTCTTTTTTACAGTAACAGAAAACTGACTAAAACAGAAAATTCTCAGTATCCAAATTTCTTTCTTTCTTTCCACTTTAGACACATCCAAATTCAGCACACCCTCACCTCAGCTCATTGTGTCAGTAAAGTCTTTTTCCCAAAGAAGTGCATATTCACATGCACAAGAACTTCAACACCTCTTTTTTTTTTTTTTTTTTTTTTTTTTTTTTTTTGAGACAGGGTTTCTGGGTAGCCTTTGCTGTCCTGGAACCCCTTTGTACACCAGGCTGGCTTCGAACTCACAATGATTCACTTGCCTCTGCCTCCTGAGTGCTGAGATTAAAGGCGTGCACCACCACCTCTTTTAAAGGACACAGTTCTACCCACAACAATCACCACACTACACAAAGACAGATTTTAGATAAATATTGGGATGTTTAAAGTATTCATAGATAAAATGACATGATGGGAATAGAAAACTTGCTTCATGATAATGTAAAGTGAACAGTCAGGAGGCAATTTAGATGCAACAAGACTAATATGTGATGATCATTACTGAAGGTAGGTGAGGAATACAGTGGTGCTTGGGGCTTATTACCCATTCAGTACCATAGTATATAAAATATTACTCATGACTTAGAGATATAAAGGGATCTTATTATGCCTATCCAGAGCTCTACCAACTCATTGAATTCTGCAAGATGGCTCTTACTGTAGATCTCTGTCACGAATTAAAGTTTGTCCCCAATCCTCACATCAGCATATATTGTTCTATAGTGTCAATCTTAAATGTTCCCCCAAAAGCTCATGTTTTGAACCTTTAGCTATTGGTGATGTTTTAGGAGGATGTGTGATCTTCAGAAAGTTGTGTTTAGCTAGAAGAAATGGGTTAATAATAGCTGATCTGTGATGGTGATATCTGGGCCCCTTGTTCCTGCTACACTCTCTGATTTTTGTCCGCCATGAACAGCTGTTGTCTGTCACGTGATCTCTTAATCACGATATCCTGACTGAGTACATAGGACCAGTCAAGAAGCTGTACAATGAACTCTGAAAACATGGGCGAAATAAGCCTTTTTCCTCTGGAGTTGGTTTTTGTTTGTCTTTAACATCTATGGGCAATTTGTATGCATGTTTATCTGTGTACCCAGCCCATGCCTTGTGCATGAAGAGGCCAAAAGAGGATGTTGAGTCCCTTGGAACTGAAGCTTCAGATGTTTGTGAACTGTCATATGGGTTCTTGGAATTGAACCAATGTCTTCTGGAAGGGCAGTCAATGTTCTTAACAGATGATCCATCTCTATAGTTGTCCTTTAAGGTTTTTTTTTAATCAACTATTGTGATCACTTAATATGAAAGTAACTAATACAGAAAAATGGTATCAGGAGTGGGGTCATTGCTGTTATTAAACTTTAGGCCTTTGAAAATTGAGAGATTTTGATGAGTTGGATAAGTTGAGTAGAATGCTGGCATGCTATAAGCAGAACTGCATGGACAATTCAGGGCAAGTGCAATAGAAAGGTATGCAGTAAGATTTCAAATGGGAACATAGTGTATTAGTAACTGAGCTAGACATTACATTATATTAATTTGACATATTCTGGAAAAGAATTTGTATATGTTTTGCTAGCATCTTTAGCTTTTTATTGCAACTGACTATAAAAAGCAAGGGGCTAATTCATTTGGTTGAGTAAATTTTAAGACAGCATAGAAGTTGGCCCATGGTTATCTTTGGCTGCTTTCAGCCAAGTTTTCCAGTGAGACTTAAGAGTTAAAGGCAGAGCAGGAAGACGTGAAAAACTTTTGATTTGGCCATAAGATGAGCATGTGAACTGGAGAGCAAGCTGGTCTTAGTTGTTAGAGATTAGTAATAGTAATGGGAAGTTGAATAGTTATGTACTTTGAAAGCAACTCATAAAAGAGCATGCAGAATTCTATAACACTGTCTATACCTACCCTCAGAGTCCTAAATTACTATTTCCATTGTGTTGCTTACAAAGACCCACACAACTATTATTTCAGGAGTTTGTGGAATCTATTGTATGTGCTATGATTTGAGTCTGCCCCAAATTCATATGTCATAGATTTATCCCAAAATTCATGTTAATAATATTTCAAGGTAGAGCTTTTAGAGATAATTGAGATTAAATAACATCAAGAAAATGGGCTCCCATGTTGGCATTGGTGGTTTAATAAGAAGTAGCCGAAAGACTCTAACTCTTTCCTTGCCCTGTCTTGCCCTATGATGCCCTGCACAAAGGTAGGACACAGCATGAGGTCCTGACTAGATGCCACACAGGTGTTACCAACATGCCCTTAGACTCCCCAGTATCTACCATGGTAATCCAAATGAACTCTCTTGTAAATTATCTGGTTCCTGGATATTATGTTACAGTTACAGGAGCTAAAAGTATGTGTCAAAGCATTTGCACTTTTTAAGAAATCACAGGTTGTCTGCTTAATATTACCAATGAACACACACACACTTTACAAAAGGCTAATTGGGAAAAATACTTTTACTTCTCTAAATTATTTCAAATTAATATAATGTAAAGTCTTCACACTTACTTTAGAGGAGGAGGGTATCTTGCCAGAATGGCGTGTAGTAAATAAACATCACATAAAGGTATATGAGGAAGCTCAGAATGGTGGCGTACACCCATAATCAGGATGCTGAGACAGAGGATAACAACTCAAAGCCAACTTGAGCTGTATAGTAGCTGCCATGGCATACATAACAAGACTATTCCTAAAAATAAACCAAACCAAGTGAAATAGAAACAGTGTGTGGAAAGCCAAATGCCTATACTTCCATCTCCCTTTTTATTTCATTGTTTAATGTCTGGAGCCTGTAAATATATGCTGATACATATATACACTTGCTTTAGAAGAAAAGTTTTGCTGTTTAGAGCCTATCAATTGAAGGTAGCAGCAAGGTAGCAGTAGAAAAGCAGTAAGGGTGACAGGCAGGGAGGGGGTGGGAGATTCTATAGTGTGGTGGCCACTCTGCCCTCCTCTGGCAGCCAGAAGGGGCAATGGTAGGATGGTGGGCAGTGGCTGTGATGTCTGTCAGATGTTTCCTGTGGGTCTTTTAACCATGCTGTCAGTCAACCCTCTCTCTTCCATGAGGTTGAGTTTTACAACCACTCTGCATTGACAGTTTGCTGTGAGGCACCAGCCTTTTGGCTTGTAGGGCAGAGCCTTCTGTTTCTTGTACTTGTTCAATGTGTGAAGTCCATGGAAAGAAAAGCCTTGGAGAATCCACAGTAAATCTGGAGCAATTGCCACAGTGACCTTTGTTGCTTTCTATTGCCTGCCATTACAGCACCATCTGAGAATTCCTGCCTGGTACAGTGGCTCAGGGTTTTGGTTAAATCTCAACTAACAATAGCTTAGGAAATTGGGCATTCTATCCCGTGGGCAAAATGTACATGTCATTGCTTCCAACAAGCTATAGAAAGTACCTAGGAGGTGTTAGTAAAGGCCAGGAGGGGAGCAGCTAGCACATAGTAGATACCCAGGAAAAGTTACTCCAGCTTACCAGCTGCCTTCAAGCCCTCTGTTTCCTCTTCTTCATATGGAGCCATGTGGCTGGATCAGTTAGCCTGATAGGACAGGCTGCCATGGAGTGGCCTTTTAAAACAGCAGGAGTCCATTTTTCACTCTTCCATGGCTAGGAAGTCTGAGGTCAGGGTATCACTACTACTGAGTCATGATGAGGCTCTCAGCTAGCCATAAATTTCTTTTTGTATCTCTACACAGAAGAAAGAGTTCTTGGAGATCCCCTCTTAAGAGCCCTAATTCTATTTGCGAGGCCCCCACCTTTCCAACCTGCTCAGCTTCCAAAGGTCCCACATCCTAGTACATGGGGAAGAGGGTTTCAGAGTCAGGATAGTTGCAGAACACAAATGTCAGATCTTCCATCTCTAAGGGGCCTGCTACCCTCACTCCATGACAGATTGAGAAGTGACCTGCAGCCCCAGCTATGGAGTAGAACACCAGGGCCTCTGCACATGCCTTGACAATGATGGATCACTGAGGGAACACAGAGTGCACAGCTCTGCCGTCTTCCTTCTCAGAGGAGCAGCAAGATCATTTCCCTGGCTCAAAAGTCATTTATTATGTTCATAACCACTTGGCAGGCTTTGCAAACAAGTACTTAGACTTAGGGGCTGTCCCCCATGTAGCTTCATGCATGAGCACCTGGAAGGTGACCTGCAGACCTCAGTGCAAGCTACCCCAACAAGTATTATGGCTGCAGATTAGTCATTCCCACATGGCTATTTTCTTGCTTGCAAATGTGGTCAGATCTGTGAGCTTCTTATGGCATCCTTCTCAGTGGGGCTGTTTTTGCTCCTTAACTCAGCTGTAGGGTAGACTCCCTTAAGCAACGTTGTCTACAGTGTCAACATCAAGACCAGAAGCTGCAGTTGATCACTTCTGCACACCCTGGTTTTAGTTAACACCAGTAACTAGAGCGGGGGGAAGTCCTTGCTATACATCAGACCTCACTCATGGGTCTGAGGCATTGTGGTCCTTGACATACATGGCTGTACCCAATAAAATAAAATACATTCACTCCCAGCTTCATCCACTCCCCACGATTGCCCTTCTTCTCTTCTTTTCCTGATTTCTTTACTTTAGCAACAGCACCCCAGAATCTTAGCAGGGCGCTAGATAATACATCCCATTCTCCCTGTAGGTAGGTATAATTATGTGGCAGATGTGAGCAAAACGCAGGTCACAACCTTAAATAGGACTAGGGATGTCACTCTTCTGAGGTGGAATGGAGCATTTGACTACATGTAGAAGGCTGAGAACAAAACAAACAAAAAGCCCCAAATCCCACAACCTTAAAGGTAAAAATCCTAGGTTACACTTGACTCCTTTCATTTTGCTGGTGCCCCATTAAATTGGTAAGGATTGATTTTTGTGCCAGCAGACCACAGAAAAAGGTGCTGGCATCCCAATATGGAGCCATGTCAGTCATAAACTGGATGTGCATCAACATTTACAAGCACATCTATCTTAGTTAATTCCTACTGCTGTGACAAAACACCACGACCAAAAGCCAGTTGAGAAGGAAAGGGTTTATTTGGCTTATAAGTCCACATCACAGCACAACACCCAAGGATATCAGGATGGGAACACAAACAGGGCAGGAACCTGGAATTGACAGATGATGCAGAGGTCATGGAGGGTGCTGCTTACTGGCCTGCTCCTCATGGCTTGCTCAGCCTGCTTTCTTATAGAATCCATCAGCCCAGGGATGGCATCATCTACCATGGACTGGGCTCTCCTCCATTGGTCACTAATTGAGAAATGTCTTACACTTGGATCTCATGGAGGCATTTCCTTCACTGAGGCTCTTTTCTCTCTGTTGAATCTAGATTGTGTCTAGTTGACAAACAAAACCAGCCAGTACAATATATTTCACGAAAATCCCTTTGAGATTGTGTTTGTGTGTGTGTGTGTGTGTGTGTGTGGTTTTCCTTCAGTCTTTGTATAAATAAACACATTGCCATATTAACTGCTAAAATGAAATAATTTCCATGCTTGGGTGACAAATTATGGCCTTCAGCAACCTCTGTAATGGTGAACTGTATGCTAGCATGATGTGGAAGCAAACTGCAACCTACCCCGAGAGTATGGCCACTTAACCAAGCAACTAACCCTCAGCCAAACATACCAATAGAACTTCAGCCAATCACAAGTTGGCACCTGATCAGACTGCATCCATTTAGTGATTAATGCCAATTTCAGCTAGTCAGGTTGTCTCTGTACAATAACACTTGTTTTTCTCTGGCCAAAACCATATCTTGAACTTGTGGTAGCACAGGACCTTTGGAATCACTGTCTTTTGGGAAGGCTATCCAGTTGTAGAAACTTCATCTTCATCAGGCAAATGTTATTAAATTTTGCTGGTCTCAGTTTTTCTTTGATGCAGGAATATTTTGCCAAGCATGGTGGTGCACACTTGTAACCCTTGCTCTTGGGAAGAGATGGCTGGAGGAAGCTCACGAATTTGGTCTATATGGCAAGATTCCATCGCAAGAGCAAGGGAGTTCTTTATCCATTCATTTCCCAACATGCAACTCCTCTCTTGCATCCATCCCAAACCAGCTTCAACGTTGTCCCACAGTCAGCTTCTAACTGAACGCAGAGCATTTCTGGCTAACTCCTCATTTATCTCATGGTTTCCTTCAAATTCATCTAAGTTAGTTTCACAGCACTTCAAAATCCTTCTGAGACTTGTTGGAGCACCTCCTTCTCACTCTCTCTAGTCATAAGACAACCTTTGTTTTCCCAACAGTTTTTGCTGAACCATCTAGGTCTCTTCTGTCTACCTTTTCCAAGAGACTATTATCTCCAGTACCTTAGCAGACCTGTGCTCAAATGCTCCCAAGGGCCAAATCCTTGAGGCAGGGTGAGTGTACTGGAAGTTTTGGTTTCTTTAAAAACCATACTGTAAGTTTTGGCTTCTTTAAAAGCTCAGTTATTTTGTATAAACAGGTTTTCATTTTAATCCCAAGTATGAGATATGGAGATGTTTTTAGTTTGTCCACAACTGACAACAGCCTCCTGCAGCTTGGAGATGGGCATAGTCTTAGTGGAATTCTGAGGACTTGAAGAGGGAATAAAGATCAGAACCCAGAGAGGGACCTTGGAGGAGATGTTCAGAGAGACAGAGAGAGGGAGAGAGAGACAGAGACAGAGATAGACAGACAGACACAGAGAGACAGATAAAAACAGAGACAGATACACAGAGAGACAGAGACAAAGATAGGGAGTGAGAGAGAGGAGAGAATGCTTTGAGGAGACAGACAGAGAAAGAAAAAGGCTGCTGGTTCTTCTGGCTATCCTAACAAGTGGGATTGGCAGTTTCCCAAAGAATCCAATGACTCTACCCAGACTAAAGAGGAGCTCCAACAGTCTAAAGAGCTCTACATCCCCTGGCTCTTCCAATCTTTTTTCTCTCCTACCTAGAGTTGGAGGTTTGAAGGGAGATATAGGTATTAATGAACCCCAAATAAAATAGAGATTAAAAACTAGCACCTACAGATGACACATCACCTGGTCTTTTCAAGATGTAAGTACATATAGGTATGCATGAGGTTGGGGGCTGTAACTAATTTCATTTGAGTTAAAAGACCTATCAGCTAAGGAGATGTTTAAATATGATTGCTTAACCTCGGTTTTTAACACCAGTACCAAATGATGCTGCTGAGCTGTGTGGCAAATTCAAGACCCATTGGATTATTAGAAGCTGTGATGGTTAGTTAGTCCACAGCTTGGAATTACCTGGAAACAAGCTTCAACTGAGGAATTGTTTAGTATGGCCTGTGGGCATGTCTGTGGAGGATTTTCTTGACTGTTAGTCAATATAGAAAGACTCAGCCCATTGTGGGTAGCACCAACTCCTAGACAGTATAAGAAATGGGATAGATAGAGGAGAACAGAATTGAGCAAGCAGGCAGCATGTCTTCAGTCAGGCTGTACTGGGAAATAGCTCAAGCTATAAAGAACTAATCAGCCCTAGCTTGACTGTTCTGCTCCACCTACAGAAATGATATGCCTGGGTATGGAAAACAACCCACCTTGTTCCCATTCAGACCACAAAAGTGGCTGTAACTTTCTGATCTCTCTCTCTCTCTCTCTCTCTCTCTCTCTCTCTCTCTCTCTCTCTCTCTCTCTCTCTCTCTCTCTCTCTGTGTGTGTGTGTGTGTGTGTGTGTGTGTGTTATCCATCCCAGCACCTGTAAGGGTACTCAATCTTCATCACACAGAAAGGATGGGGCCTCAGCCTGTTGAGACCAAGAATGCTTGCTTCTCTGCCTTATTTTCCTTAGTGCATGGATGCATTTATTCCTCTCAGCATTTGGCTATGAATGTAACTGCTTCAAGTTCTTGCCTTAACTTCCTGCAATAATGGACTGGGATCTGCAGTGATTAATTGAACAAACTCTTTCCTCCCAAATGCCACTTTTTAGTCAAGAGCACTTCATCACAGCAACAGAGATGAAACTTGAACAGATCCCATTATGAAATTATTATACATTTTAAAGATGTAGGAATGAGATTGTGATATGTTTAAGAAGAATATTTTTCTCTTAAAGATACATTCTGAATCCCTGACAAATTAAATGACAGAACTAATACCATTCAAATAATCTTGCAGGCAAGAAGCAAGCAATAGAAAAATATAACTGGGAGATCCAAGATGGCGGCGAGCAGTGTGGACTGTGTTTGGAGGCTCCAATGAACAATTCAGGGAATTGCATAGATTTCTGAGCCAGGAACACTGAGGTCCCCACACCACGGCAGCAGGAGTGTTCCACGGTTTGGAGGAACCAGAGTGCAGAGGACCTGCGTGCCCCTGCACATGGAAGGAGCACAGATTTTCTCGGATGGGAGCAGCAGCAGCAGCAGCAGCAGCAGCAGCAGCGGCGGCGGCGGCGGCACCAGCGGCGGTGTCTGAGGTTTGCAGCTCAGAGCCTTTTGGTGGAGGCAATTGGTGTGGTGGCCGGTGAGAGTTGCTGCAGGAGAGGGGACTCTGGGCAGGATTTGGGTCATGTGGTGCCTTGAAACCCAGACTGGACTCGGAGGACAGTTCGGCCCCAGAGTCCTGGGTTCAGCTCAGTGCGCAGTGCGGTGGAGACACTGGCTCAGCTCAGCAAGCAATTCTGCCCAAGGCACTAGCTCAGCGCAGCCACAGCTCCCCTGCTGTGACGCAGGCTGGGCGGAGCACTCAGTTCCACCAGCGGCGCTAGCTCAGTGCAGCTGCAGTTCTCCTGCTGTGGCGCAGGCTGGGCAGAGTGCTCGGTTCCACTGGAGATGCTGGCACCACTCAGCAAGCAGTTCTGCCCGAGACACTAGCTCAGCTCAGCGGGCAGTTCTGGGTCACTGACGCAGGCTGAGGTCAGCATGCAGATTCAGCCCAGAGACCCTAGCTGGACTTCCCGGGCAGTTTGGCCCAGAGACTCTAGCTGAGCTGTGTGCACAGACTCAGCAGCCCTAAGACTCTGGCTGGACTATCCACACAGTTTAGGCCCAGAGACCCAGGCTGAACTCAGCACACAGTGTGGGTCCAGAGTCCCTGGCTGAGCTCGGTGCACAATTCCACCCCGGAGACTCGGGTGGAGCTTGGCATACAGTTTGGGGCCAGAGTCCCTAACTGTGCATGGCAGACAGATTGGGCCCAGTGACTCTAGCTGAGCTTTAGGCACAGTCCCGGCTCTAAGACTCTGGTTGGACACAGTGTGCAGTTTGAATCCAGAATTCCTGGCTGAGCTTGGTGGACAGTTCGGTCCCTGAGTCAATAACTGACCACAGCACACACTTTGGGCCAAAATCCCCTAGCTGAGCTTGGTGCACAGTTCCAGCCCAAAAATTCTGGCTGGACCCTCTTTGCATTTTGGGCCCAGAATCCCTAGCTGAGCTCGGCAGACAGTTCAGGCCCTGAGAATCTAGCTGTGTTCGGCCCGTGGTTTGGACCCAGTGTTCCTGGCTGGACTTGGCAGAGGACACAGAAGGCTGTGGATACCTTCGTCTGACCCAACACTCATTCAGAGACCCAGAATGATTGCAGGACCCACAGCACAGGGGAGCTGAGGGTCACTGGCTGTGAGAGTCCAAAACGGCAGGGCTAACCTCCTACCATCCACACCAGTGAAGCATTAGAGCTTCCAGCCTAGGGAAATAATGAGAAAACAAGTGAATCTATCATCAGACTCCCTCCATCCAACTCTGGAAGCTACCCAACAAAGACAAAGACAGCAAGATGTCTAAAGGACAGCATAAAAGCATACACAAAAAAACCCAAAACAACATGGCGTCTCCAGTTTCCAGCTATCTCAAAGAAAACAACCCAGAGAACTCAAATACAATGGAAATAAAAGAAAATGACCTCAAATCCTTAGTGATGAGGATGGTAATGGAGGAAACAAATAAAACTCGTAACCAAATGCAGGAAGACGCAGCCAAACAGGTGAGAGACATAAAAGAAGCACATAGAGTGGAACTGGAAAATTTTCAGGAAAATGCAAACAGCCAGATGAAAGAAATAAATAAAACGGTTCAAGCTCTGAAGCTCTATAAAGAGGCAATGGAAGAAACTCAGGAATATACAAACAATCAGATGAAAGAAATAAAAAAATCAGTTCAAGATCTGAAAATGAAAATGGATTCAATGATAAACACACAGACAGAAGAAACACGAGAACGTGAGACCTTAGAGAAGAAGGCGAGCAACACAGAGGTGCGCTTTTCTAACAGAATCCAAGAGATGGAAGAATGAATCTCAGGTCTAGAAGATACAACCACAGATCTTGAAGCAACCATTAAAGAAAATGCCAAATCTGGAAAACTCCTGACACAAAACATCCAAGAAATCAAAGACACCATGAAAAGAAAAAATCTGAGGATAATAGGCATTGAAGAAAGAGAAGATATCAGACTCCAAGGCCCAGAAACTATTCTCAACAAAATCATAGAAGAAAATTTTCCCAATCTAAAGAAAGAGATGCCTATAAACATACAAGAGGCCTACATAACACCAAATAAAATTGACCAGAAAAGAAAAACTTCCCGTCACATAATAATCAAAACACAAAATATACAGAACAAAGAAAAATATTAAAAGCTGCAAGGGAAAAGGGCCAAATAACATTTAATGTCAAACCTATCAGAATTACACCCGACTTCTCAGCAGAGACCATAAAAGCCAGAAGGGCCAGGACAGAGATCCTGCAAACCCTAAGAGACCACAGATGCCAGGCCAGATTACTTTACCCAGCAAAACTATCAATAACCACTGATGGAGAAAACAAAATATTTCATGACAAAAACAAATTCAAACAGTACCTATCCACACTCCAGCTTTACAGAAGGTACTAGAAGGAAAACTCCATCCCAAAGGAACAAGCTACAACCAAAACTACTCAGGAAATAGATAACTATCCCATGGCAAAAACACAACTACACAAATGCTCGACTGGAACCAACATCAAAATTAAGACTCTGAACAGTCACTGGTCATTAATATCTCTCAACATCAATGGTCTCAATTCTCCAATAAAAAGACACAGACTAACTGAATGGGTGCATAAACAAGATCCAACATTCTTCTGTATTCAAGAAACACATCTCACCCATAACAATAGGCATTACCTCAGGGTAAAAGGTTGGAAAAAAATATTCCAAGCAAATGGTCACAAGAAGCAAGCAGGCGTAGCCATTTTAATATCTAACAAAATAGACTTTCAACCAAAATTAATCAAAAGGGATGAGGACGGACACTTCATATTCATCAAAGGTAAAGCCAACCAAGATGACATCACAATTCTGAACATCTATGCTCCCAATACAAGGTCACCCACATTTGTAATAGATCTGCTAAAAAGGCTTAAACCACACATCGATCCCCACACAATAATAGTGGGAGACTTCAACACCCCACTCTCACTGAAAGATAAGTCATTGAAACAGAAACTAAGCCCAGAAATAACATCATTAACCAATGCCATGGGTCAAATGGATCTAACAGATATATATAGCACCTTTCACCCAAACAAGAAAGAATATACCTTCTTCTCTGCACCCAATGGAACCTTCTCCAAAATTGATCATATCGTAGGTCACAAAGCAAGCCTCAATAGATACAAGAGGATTGAAATAGTAACTTGTATCCTATCAGATCACCATGCTCTTAGGCTGCAATTCAACAACAACAGAAATAACAAAAAGCCTACACGTACGTGCAAACTAAACAACTCTCTGCTAAGTGACACCTGGGTCAGGGAAGAAACAAAGAAAGAAATCAAGGTGTTTCTGAAATTCAATGAAAATGAGGGAACAACATATCCAAATTTGTGGGATACATTGAAAGCAGTGCTAAGAGGAAAATTCATAGCACTAAGTGCCTTTAAAAAGAAATTGGAAACATCACACATAAGCATCTTAATGACACAACTGGAAGCCCTAGAAAAAAAAGAAGCAGAAACACCTAAGAGGAATAGATGTCTGGAAATACTCAAACTCGGGGCTGAAATTAACAAATTAGAAACTAAGAAAACAGTCCAAATTATCAACAAAACCAAGAGCTGGTTCTTTGAGAAAATCAGCAAGATAGATAGACTGTTAGCCAAACTAACTAAAAGGCAGAGAGACAGTATTGAAATCAACAAAATCAGAAATGAAAAGGGAGACATAACAACAGACACTGAAAAAAAATACAAAGAATCATAAATCCTACTTTGAAGGCATATATGCCACAAAATTTGAAAACCTAAAAGAAATGGATGATTTACTTCATCAATTTCACTTGCCAAAGTTGAGTGAAGAACAGATAAACAAGCTAAATAGTCCCATTTCCCCTACAGAAATAGAAGCAATCATTGATAGTCTCCCAACCAAAAAAAGCCCAGGGCCAGATGGTTTCAGTGCAGAATTCTACCCAGACCTTCAAGGGCAATCTAATACCGATACTATTCAAGCTATTCCAAAAGATAGAAATAGATGGAACATTACCAAATTCATTCTATGAGGCCATAGTCACATTGATACCTAAACCTCACAAAGACTCAACAAAGAAAGAGAATTTCAGACCAATTTCTCTTATGAACATAGATGCAAAAATACTAAATAAAATAATTGCAAAATGAATACAAGAGTAGGCTTCATTCGAGGCATGCAGGGATGGTTTAATATATGGAAATCCATCAATGTAATCCACCATATAAACAAACTGAAGAGAAAAAAACCACATGATCATCTCTTTAGATGCAGAGAAAGCATTTGATAAAATCCAACACCCATTCATGTTTAAAGTTTTAGAGAGATCAGGGATATAAGGCACTTTCCTCAACATAATAAAGGCTATATACAGCAAGCCAATAGCCAAAATCAAAGTAAATGGTGAGATACTCAAGGCAATTCCTCTAAAATTGGGAACAAGGCAAGGCTGCCCACTCTCTCCATATCTCTTCAATATAGTACTCGAAGTTCTAGCCAGAGCAATAAGACAACAAAAGGAGATCAAGGGTATCCAAATGGGAAAGGAGGAAATCAAATTATCCCTATTTGCAGATGATATGATAGTGTATATAAGTGACCCTCCTATACACAAATGACAGGCTTGCAGAGGAAGAAATTAGGAAAACCACACCCTTCACATTAGCCACAAGCAAAATAAAATATTTAGGAGTTACTCTAACTAAGCAAATGAAGGACTTGTTTGAAAAAAATTTCAAAACTCTGAAGAAAGAGATTGACGATGACATGAGAAGATAGAATGATCTTCCTTGCTCATGGATCGGGAGAATTAACATAGTAAAAATGGCCATCCTACCAAAAACAATCTACAGATTCAATGCAATCCCTAGCAAAATACCTACACAATTTTTTAAAAACATTGAAAGTTCAATTCTGAACTTCATATGGAAAAACAAAAAAACCAGAATAGCTAAAACAATCTTGTACAATAAAAGACTCAAATGGTATATACTCACTTATGTCTGCATACTAGCCTGAGGGGCATGTCCCACGAAAGTCTTCACTTACCAGGAAACTGGGACAGAGGGGAGGACATCCTATTGGGATGCTAGATGAGAGAAGCATGGGAGAATAGCAAAGTAGAAGGATCCAGAGGGTCCTAGAAACCTACAAGTAGAACATTATCATAGGCAGATTTGGGCCCAGGGGTCCCGCTCAAACTAAGGCACCAGCCAAGGACAATACAGGCAGTAAACTTTAAACCCCTACCCAGATCTAGCCAATGGTCAGAACATTCTCCACAGTTGAGTGGAGAGTGGGATATGACTTTCTCACATACTCTGGTGCCTCACATTTGACCATGTCCCTAGGATGGGGAGACCTGGTGGCACTCAGAGGAAGGATAGCAGGTTGCCAAGAAGAGACTTGATACCCTATGAGCATATACAGGGGGAGGTAACCCCCCTTAGGAACAGTCATAGGGGAAGGGAATAAGGGGAAAATGGGAGGGAGGGAAGAATGGGAGGATACAAGGATTGGGATAACCATTGAGATGTAACAAGAATAAATTAATAAAATAAAATAAGAAAAATATAACTGGAATAAGTTGGTCATATATTAATAACGAATCTGTATAGTAAGCAAGAAGATTAGCCATACACACACACACACAATATATATATGCTCATTTCCATAGTGAAATTAAAAACAAAACAAAAGACAACATTGCCCAAGTGTGCCATGAACCCCGTCACCTTCAGGGTCAAGTACCAGATATTCCAAGTGAGATATCACCATGCCCCTTACAGATTATCCCTCCAGATCTGCTTTCACCTCCCTGTGCACATAGAGTTACAGACTGGCCATGCTTTGTGTTGCTGTCAGGCACTGCCTTCAGTGCTGAGCTTTGTGACATCCACAGAGCTGCTTATAATACTCTTTGCCTGTCTGTTCCAATTTATGCTTATTTCATGGTCCATTTTAGCTCTGTGCACCTTTCCCTGACCTGTGTGCCCCTTCATTCTGCAGGAAAAAGGAAACATCTTTGTTTCACCTATGTTCATGGCTAATACCAGTACAAAAAAGGAAAAAAAGGTAGACCAAGAAGGAAAAAGCATAAAGATGTGTTTAAAACAAATATTCCACAGCACAGAAGCATTCAGAAGAATATGAGTACCTGAAGAAAAGTATATATTGCTATGCAAGGGTTGCTGAAGAATGGACAGCCATGGAGAAATGCAAATGGACACATTAGTACAACCTGACGTAAATGAACAGGACGCTTGGCAAGCCTTCTTCGTTCAGATTCTAGCATATCCCCAGGAATAGGGGCACCACTCAGGGTGTTAGGAGGGAACATCTCCCTACTCATGACCTCATCATGGTAGGAAGGGAGGGGTGTCACTTTCTTGTCTCTTGTGTTCTCTCACATGCCCAGGTGCATATTTTGAAGTAGTCTGTCCTGGAGAACATCAGCTTCCCCAGTGCACAGGGCTACTTCTTGGCTTTCAAAATGGAATTAACTAAAACTCCAGTCGCTGGGTACACCTGTGAGGGCTTTTTCTTAAATTATTTGAAGCACCTTTAATCCAGTTCTCATAAGTTGGGAAGATCCCCCTTTAACCTGGACCACAGCTTCTAGTAGCAACTTACATAAAGGACATGGAAGAAGGAAGTTTGCTCTTGCTTTCTTTAGCAAGTCCATTCCATCCCTGGCATTTGGCCCTACTTCTTCATGATTTCAGGATATACTGAAGACCAGCTGAGATATTCAGCCTGGTGAACTGAATAGCTACTGGATTCTTGGACTTCCTGTTGGTAGACAGCCAGCGGTGGGATTAGCTGGACCACAGACTGTAACACTCTAAGAAATCCCCTTTCTCTCTGCCTGTCTCTTTTTTCTTTCTCCCTGTCTCTATCTGCTATCTATCTATCTATCTATCTATCTATCTATCTATCTATCTATCTATCTATATCTACCTACCTATCTACCTATCTACCTATATTATACTATATGTAATATAATATGTATTTATGTATAATTTATAATATATATATAATACAATAGATATTAATTCTATAATCTCTGTACATTTAGAGTTCACTGACTAATACAGGGTACCATCAAAAAACAACCTTGATTTAGTATATTGATACAAAACATGGGCATGTCAAATACTTGTCAGATTCTAGCACAAGAATATATACCCTAAGTCTAACGGACAGATATGACTCTATAGATATATGAGGTAAAACAGTTAGATAAGGTCTTCAAAAGCCTCAGAGACACACAGAATATGGCATTTAAAGATGTTTTATTATCCTAAAGTTTCTTTGACAACAAGACAAGTTAACCCCTGAAAACAACCAGCTGACCTCAAAGAAGATGATGAGCATCAAAAAACCTCCTTATGGTAATTGCTTCAAATGTGGCAAACAAGCCACTAGCAAAATGTCCTCATTCTTGCCACAAACAGAATTCTGCCTAAAAATGGGCAGCTTAGATGCAGCCAGAGTGGACAGCTGAACTCTGCCAAGACAGGGTAAGCAAGTCCTCAATAGTTCTTGCCTTGCGAATAAGTCTGGCAGAGATATTGGGCCAGAAGGCCAAAGATGAGGCTCCAATGTTATAGAGAATGTTGGGTGACTGTTTAGCCAGTAAACTGTCTCAGCCATTTTGTTCATTTTAGAAGTTGCTAACCTGCACTGTTGAATTCACTCAGGAATTTAACTCTTATTTCTTCTCAAGTCTCTGAGGCATGTTGAAGACCAGATAGTTTAGTTTTACAATCAAGTTTACTTGGTTAAGGGATAAGATCTATTTAGAACAAGATAAAGGAATTAAGTTAATAGAGATGAGATAGGATACATATTGAATTTCATTCAGAAATTTAGACCCAACAAGACAGGAAAGATGCTTACTTTATGTTTGACGAATACAAATAGCCAAATCACTATGAATGTAGCATTTATAGAATTCATGATTGTGATACGGTTCTCCCTGCTGTATGTAGTTTGTTTTATGCATGTGTGATAAAATAAATGTATATGAAAAAGATAACCTTGGCAGCACATTTGTGGCATTTATTTCTTCCACTCTTCTCCCTATAGCATCAGTTTCTTGGGAAGGTAAAGGTGACCTCTGAGTATCATTGAGGGGGATACAGTCTTGATCTCCAGTGGTCATTCAATAAAGAAGCAGAATGACCTCAGTACAGAAAGGCCAAGCTGAGTGTACACTTGTGACTAGCAAGGGAGACAGGAAAGTGTGTTGGATATAGAGAATGTGAGGCAGCTCAGGCAGAGCAGTCCTTCTTGGCTGCAAGTGACCTATGCTTATCACAAATAATGGGTTATGTGCTTTGCCAGCCAAGGGATAATACAGAAGAAAAAAGACAGTACTGCAACTGTTTGTGAGAATGTGGTCCTAAGCACTTTAAGTAAGGACTCAACCCACAGGATGACAGTAGCGGGATATGGGAAGGGCCCACAAGAGGTGGGGCCTGCAAGAAGTTCTTGGGTTCCTGTAGGCATGCCCTTGAAGTGGAGGGCAGGACCCAATCTATCTCATCCTGTTTCTCCGTTAAGACATGTCAGCAGTCGGTTGTACATGAGCACCCTCTATAATGTGACACTACCATCAGAGCCCTCCTACTGGGGAAGCCTGATGCTGACTTTGAACTTCTAGGTCCCACCAGTCAGCATAAACGTCTCTTCGTGAGCTAATACAGATATGAGTCCTGTCTAAATGGTCTTAAAGAAGAGACAATAGAAATCTCCCTGCTGAGAATTTGTCTTCCCCAAGCAGAAACTGACAACTACTCCTTCTACTGGAAGCCCCCAGTGGTCTGTCTGTTTTCCCTATCTTGAGTGCTGTGGATAGGGCAAGACCTCCACTTTGTCTTGTCCATAAAGAGAGCTTCCAAGACGTAAGAATGGAGGCATCTTCCCTTACAGATTCTGAACTGCAAATATTTACAGAGACAGCTCTCCTCACAACAAAGAACTTGGTAATAAATAGAAGGAAGTGTCTCTGTAGCTCCTCAGTGAGCAGGAGTCAAATCTGCTTGATTACATGGGTACCAGACTGCCATCTATTTATAGTTACTTAAAGATATTTAAGCCACCAGGTTCTCTCCACGAATGGCCATTTCTTCTGCTGGTAGCACAGAAACAGCACCTAATGGGAGCCTCGCTGCCCATTTCCTGCTCTAAGGAAATGAAGGGGGAAAACATCAACCATCAGGAATGCCATGTTTCACCTCAGCCTCCTTTCTGATGCATGATCTCAAGAAAGGAGAAGTGAAATTACATGAGCTATGTCTAAGGTCACATTGCCTGATGGTAAGGATTGAAGGCTCCTGGTGGTGTGCCCTTTGATACAGCCATGAATGAAATTCATGGTTCCCATCCTTGAAGCTTACCTTATATGGAAAATCCAGACACTGACTAAGACCGGACACTGATCACGTCAAATCAAACCAATGGCCAGGGCAATTTGGAGGCAATTTATGGATAAAAAGTATAGTAAAGGACTATATATTATATATGCAGTGCTATATATGTGATGTGGTGTGTGTGTGTGTGTGTGTGTGTGTGTGTGTGTGTGTGTGTGTGTGTGTGTATCTTGCAGGAACAGACTCGGGTTCTAAATCTTTACCACCAGCAGTTTAGGTCTCAAGGCCCATATGAACATTTGACAGAGAGAAATAAGTAGATAGCTGGGCACACCTTTAGATGCAACACACAGGAAGCAGAGGCAAGATTACCTCCATGAGTTCCAGTCCAGCCAGAGCTACAACAGTAGTGAGATCTCAGGTAAGTCAAGTCCATAGCAAATGAGAAGGAGGTAAAGGGTGATACTGACTGAGCACAGGCAGCAGATTTTGCATATGTTATTCTGCTTAATTTCGTAGCAACCCTGTGAGGCATTCTTCATCTTACCTGGTTTAGGGGATGAGCAAACAGAGATGGAACTTGAAGGTGGAAACAAGTTTCACCTTTGGGTGAGGTCAAAGCAGAGAGGAGAGACACTGTATGAATGTGAGCCCAGGTTTGGCAGAATTCAAAGCCTAGACTGTCTTGGCTTCTTTTCCTTTCCGGCAGCATAGAATGGAGCACTAGAAGAATGAGAAGTAGACTTTTGGATGTTCTGCCATTCAAGTTAGTGAATTATAATAACAGACTCTTACCAGTTTGCACAAGAAATTAATTGAAAGAATTTTGTCTTTTTGTCCTGTCATTTTTTTCTAAGCTTTAATGCCTATAATCCCTTATCTGGTAGTGATATCAAAACCAGCCATCCAAAAATGAATTGAGAACTTGGGCAGATAATTAATAACCCTCCATGATCCAGTCAGTACATTTGTTTTTGTCCTTAAATAAATACTACCAATGGTGATTTCATATTGTGTTCTGAGAACCTCTGGGCCTCACAAGGGAGTCTTTAAAAGTCTTCACAAGGTCAATTTTAAAGGTGCTTGGGACTGGATGTCCTAAGGTGGACTGTCTGTTTACCAGGGATCATCAGAGTGAACCTACCTTCAAATTAGCTAGGACGCACCAGGGGTAATAAAATTAATTTCCTATTCTAAAATAGCTGGTCATGTTCCCTCTTTGCTTGTATAAGTAGCTTGTCTATCTTGATATTTGTGACAGACAGAAGCAGTGCTGAGTGACTCAATGGATTACCGATTTCCCACAGAAAACACCTCCCTTTCATTAAGGAAGGGGGGAAATTAGGTCACTGCCTGAGAGCTATAGAAGAGAATTGTTATGCTGCAAACTATATAAAAACCAGGTTCCTCTGAGAATCAACCTTCTGGGAAAATAAAACAAGAAGAGAGAGCTTTGTAAACAGCCAGGTCTGACACTCCACAGCCCTGCTGAGAGGCCAAATTCTTCCTGCAGGTAGACTTTTATTCAATCTCTCCTCTAGTAACTTACCCACATTTATACAGCCCTGTTCCGTGCTGCTCAGGGCTTTGCTAGGCTCCTTGATAAACAGGGGAATAAAATGGCCAGTCTCGTGGGACACAGGAGTGCTAAAGAGAATTTATAAAGTGTGACCCATAGAAAATGTAGGGTGAGAGCCACAGAGAATGTGAGTCTTTGGGAGAAAAGGATATTAAATCCTTATTATCATGATGCCCAAAAAAGGTCTTGAAGTATAATGCAGGCAAAAGAAAGAGAAAGGCTTCATCACAATTTAAAGTTGTGGTGCATCAAAGGACACTTTCAGAATAGTGAGAAGACAAATCAGGAATAATGTTTGCAAAATGTATGTCTCCAAAGGGACTAATATGAAAGGCTCCACCCAGAAGAACCTCAAAACAGATACTGAGACTCACAGCTAAACTTTAGGCAATGCATAGGCAATGCAGAAAAGTAGAGGGTAGGAGAAAAGGACCTGGCACTGACAGGAGCCTCACAAGAAGATCAACAAAGCCAACTAACTAGGGCGCAGAGGGTCCTGCTGAGCTTGAAGCACTAACCAGGGTCCTTGCATGGACTGGACTTAGGCTCCATAAAAAGACATAGCTCAGGATTCATGTGGGTCCCCTAGTAAGGGGAGTGAGGGCTCTTTCTGACATGGGCTCTCTTGCCAGCTTTTTGATCACTTCCCCCTGGCAAGATTGCCTTGCCAGGCCACAAGGGAAGAGGACACACTCAGTCCTGGTATGACTTGATGAGCCAGGAGGTGGAAGGATGAGAAGGAAGGCTCCCTTTTCTGAGGAATGTGGGAGGCAGCGTGTGGGAGAGGGAAGAAGGGTGAGGCTGAAATAAATAAATTACAAAAAAAGAACAACCAACATATTTGTTGGGAAATGATCAAAGGACTTGAATAGATATTTTAATCTTAGGAACTTGTGCAAATGGCCAACACTAGCACAGAAAGACACTCAATCTCACTGATTATTAAGCAATGCAAGGCAAAACCACAGGAGATACTACTTCACATTCATAAAGATAGTTACTTAAAACAAAAAAATCTTGGCAAGAATGTGCCCAAACTGTAACCCTTGTGCATTGTTGGTAGTATGGAAGTTCCTCAAATAGCTACACACAGAATAATCGGTTAGTTCTAGAATTCCAGGCTGTGGCCACTAACCTAAAAGGTATAAAGCAAGAATGTTTTTCCTAACAAGTATCCACACATCCACATTTCATAGACTATTTTGCACAATGCCTAATGATGGATACAACACAAATGCTTATAAGTGGGAGAACAGACAATCAAAATGCAGGACATTCAGTGAGCCCTCTGTATCCTTGGGTTTCACAGCCATCTAGTCAACCAAAGTTGGAAGCATTTGTAAATGCCTTGCTTCCCTACTGAATTCAGACTATATTCCCTAAATGATATAGTAAATGAGCTACTTATGTACAACTTACATTGTATTGGGTATATTAACCAATTTAGAAATGATTAAAATATACAAGAAGGTCAGTATAGATCCTATGCCTATACTGCACTGTTTTATATAAGGGACTTAAAGATGTTTGGAATTTGATATCTAGGGATTTATCCTAGAGCCCATCTCTATGGCTGTTGAGAGATGGCCATATATATAATAGGATGCTATTTAGTCTTGTAATAAAGAAGCTTCTGGTACATGGTACTTGTTAGTCAGCTCTTAACATTGTGGGTGCAAATGAGAATTTTTATGAAGATGCTGTCTTTCCAAAAGCTGATTAATTAGTATTTCAGCAACTTGGAGAGGTTAGAATGTTGCAGATCCTGAATCTAATGACAATCTATTTTGGGATCTCATTAGCCCCTTAAAAAGCCATTCCTGGTCTACTGCTGTGTTGGATCTAATATCCTGTAACTAGTAGACAAAGACAGGCCCAACATCCTGATAAACAGATTAAAAAAAAAAAAAAAAAAAAAAAAAAAAACCTTTGTCATGCTTGAAACAAAATGCTATTTTCTACTAATCAAAAGGTTAAGAAAGTTATAAGATAACATCTCAGGCCAATATCTGAGATTTCTACACTTGGTCACCCACCTCTCTGATGTTTCCACCAATGTGTTTTTAAACTATGATGTATTACTTTCTTTGTTCTACTACAAAACCTTCATGAAAATTGCATTTAAAAAGTAGTTTATAACCATCTTGCAAAACTTTGTTTCAAAAGATTGTTATGGCTACCTATTGTCATGACCACCTTGCAATCATGTCTTTTTTTCAGGCGGTCATTATGACTAAATTGTCCACACTATAGTAGCTCAATCATTGGCACTCCCAAATTCATTTCCATGCCTTGGTGTGATGTAATATGCATTTAGCCCATCTCCTAGCATTCCTAAATCCTTAAAAGTTCCCTGGAGGGGGAGACCTGGTGGCACTCAGAGGAAGGATAGCAGGATACCAAGAAGAGACTTGATACCCTATGAGCGTATACAGGGGGAGGAAATCTCCCTCAGGAACAGTTATAGGGGAGGGGAATAAGAGGAAATGGGAGGGAGGGAAGAATGGGAGGATACAAGGGATGGGATAACCATTGAGATGTAACAAGAATAAATTAATAAAAAAAATTTTTTAAAAAGTTCCCGCACTGCCTATCATAATGTTCTTCTTGTAGGTTTCTAGGACCCTCTGGATCCTTCTACTTTGCTATTCTCCCATGCTTCTCTCATCTAGAGTCCCCAAAGGATGCCCTTCCCTCTGTCACAGTTTCCTGGTAAGTGAAGATTTTCATGGGACATGCCCCTCCCACTCAAACTATGTCTCCAGCCAAGGACAATACAAGCCGTAAACTTCAAACCCCTATCCAGAGCTAGCCAAATGGACAGGACATTCTCCACAGCTGAGTGGAGAGTGGGGTCTGACTTTCACATGTACTCTGGTACCTCATTTTTGACCATGTCCACTAGATGGGGAGACCTGGTGGCATTCAGAGGAAGGATAGCAGGCTACCAAGAAGAGACTTGATACCCTATGAGCATATAAAGGGGGAGGAAGTCCCCCTCAGTCACAGTCATAGGGGAAGGGAGTAAGGAGAAAATGGGAGGGAGGGAGGAATGGGAAGATACAAGGGAGGGGATAACCATTGAGATGTAATAAGAATAAATTAATAAAATAAAATTTAAAAAAAAAAGTTCCTGCACTGCTTAAAGGTTCACACCCAAATTCTCTTGTGAACTCAAGGCCAGCATGGACCAAGGTTAAAAAAACCAAACAAACCAAATAAAGAAATAAACAAAAACATTACATATTCTCATATACAATGGTGGAATGAGGCTAAAACTTTCTCATTCCAAAAAAAGAGGAATAAGTGCTTAGAAAGAAATCCTTTCGTAAATGAACATTAAACCCAGTAGCATCATGTCCAGGAGTCAGAGCACATGGTGGTATGAGTGGGCTGTAAAAGTCTGGGAAGCTTGGGGAGTCCCAACCTTTTGCTAACTGCGGATCTCATGGTTTTCTCTCAAACTCTGTATTCTCTGGTACTGGCATCTTCCTGGGGTTTCTACTGCAGTGTAAGCTTCCCTTTCAGCCTGTCAGGGATACCTACTATATACTTCCTGACCTCTCTGACTCACTCCTTCAAAATCTCAGTGAAAGCTTCTATGGCCTCACAACTCTTATATTCTACAAGACTGCAAAGTAGCATGCTGTGGATACTCTGCCACCATGCAAGCATGCTTAGAATAGTTTCTTGGGAGTTCCTGGGTTGCTGAATGCCAAGACAAATGCTGGTGAAAATCACCTTAGGTGGCCCTTTGTGAACTGGGTGTCCCTGTCTCTTCTTTCTTCTCAAATCAGTCTTTGAAATAAATTTGCGTTTCTACACTTCTCAGTTCTCTTACTCCTGAGACACCCTCAAAGCATTTTCCTGTTGTTTGGAAACAAAGCACCTTTGTTTGTTGTTTGTCTTTGTTATGTTTTGTTGCCACAGAGTCTTGTTATATAGCATTGACTTTACAAAAACTAGCTACGTACTCCAGGCTGATCTTAAACTCATGGCAATCCTCCTACTTAAGCCTCACCAATGCTCGGCTTACAGACATGCACCATTACGTCCAGAATGGCTACCTTCTTTTTAATAATGTGAATCTCCATATCATCCTCAGACAGAACTTTAAAATGTGCTCTACTCACAATACTGCACATTCAGAGCTTTTTGCTCTGCTGTTTGTGTTTGATTCTCAAAGTAATTCCAGCTAGATCCACTCTAGAAAATCCATACTACTGCCTCAATGACATACCATCCCGTACAGCAAATTCTTTCACTAGATAATCCACTTCCTCACCTACAGTCCAAGCCCATAAAACCTCAGGGTACGGACAAAGTGCATACATGGTCTTTGCACATACAGGGTCTCTTATTCTCCTCTGAACAGAGTTCTTGCTTCCATTGAACCCTTCATTAGAACAATTTTCACTGACACATTCTTATCAACGTTCTGGCTTAAGCCCTTACAAGAATGGCCCAAGAAGGCCTACTTACAACATACTTTCTCTAACCCATCTCTTCATCTTTTTCAAATTCTTCTCACAAACTAGTTCTAAGAGCTTTTGGGTTAGATCATCTACCATAGTCATAGGAATAACCCCATTCTGCACCACTTTCCTGTGTCAGTCTTTTATTTCTGTGACAAAATAGCTGAGAAAATCCATTTCAAAGAATAAAAATTTATTTTGATTCATGGTTCTGTTCGTGATTTCTTGAGAGCAGAACATGACAAAAGAAGCAGAGGAAAATACTCACTATACAGTGGTGCTAGAAGGAAAGAGTGGTCGGGGCCACAATATTCTTTTCAAGGGCATATTGACCATATAGACTCCTACAATGACAATAATTCTTTCCCTTACGCCACAGTCCTACATGTTCTATCATCTCCCAGTAGCACCACAGCTGGCGACCATGTCTTTAACTATGGTCTTGGGAGAGCATTTTAGATTTAAACTATAACAAGGTATAGTATGGGTGAACCTTGAGGGCCTTATGCTAAGTAAATCTAGCCAACACCAAAGAACAAATTCTAGGATTCAACATACACATGGTACCCAGCTTAGTCAAGTTCCTTGGGACAGAAAGGTGTCAGGTGACTTGTCAGCCAATCCCACCTCATAAGCTAAGTCGCCAGACTAACTGGTACCCAAGGGCCTTTGCTTCCTGTCAGTGTAAAGTATTTTTCTAGTCCTTCTCACTGCCTCAGTCTACTGGAGTGAATTGATTATGGTTGAGGTAATGCAGACCATGTTAGTCAATATAAGCAAAATCTATAATGGAAGAGAGTTAACACTTAAAAAACTTAGTCCATTTCACTAGTGATAAATAAAGCCCCCGTAAATATGTCTGGTGCAAAGATGAGAATCATACCCGCACTAAAACTATCTGTGTTGACTAGTTTTATGTCAACTTGATACAAGCTAGAGTCAAAACCAAGGAAAGAGAATGAGAAAATGCCTCCATAAGATCAGAGCTGTAGGCAGGCCTGTAGGAAATTTTCTTAAGTAATAATTGATGCAGGAGGGTCCAGAACACTGTGGGTGGTGCCACCCCTAGGCTGGTGGTCCTGGGCTCTGTAATAAACCAAGAGGAGCAATCCAGTAAGCAACATCTTTCCATGGCCTCTGCTTCAACTCCTGTCTCCCGGTTCGTGCCCTGCTTGAATTCCTGTCCTACTTGCTTTCAGTGATAAACTGTGATACAGATGTATAGGTAAAACAAATTCTTTATTTCCCAAGCTCTTTCTGGTCTTGGTATTTCATCACAGCACTAGTCACACTAACTACGACCCTACCTCATATTTTTTGATATATAGGACCCTATGGTACAATAAAGTGCTATACCAGGCTCATCTAAGAAATGCCTTGCTCTCTCCTTTAATCCTTTCTGTGCTTCTAGTCATATTTGCTGTAGGGACAGTTCCTTAAGTTTTATTTAAGTAGCAACAGGGTTGGGAGTGGCGGGGACTGGGAATGAAGGGCATTATGATGTTCCCGGTAGAAAAAGAGGATACACCCATGGACGAGAAAGACTACTCACTGAACTTGGGGACTATGATCACTGTCTCACAGAACCTCCCCTCCATTGTTCTCAGCAAGCACTATTATGTTTTCTTCTAAAAGTTTATATTGACATTGTGATCTGTGATCTATATTAATCTTCTGTACAAGATAGGAGATTTAAATCAAGATTCACTTTTTTGCCTGTGAAAAAGCAATTTTTGAAAAAAAAAATCCACTGAAGTGCTTTAATATGCTTGACAAAAGTCTGTTGTCATGCTTGGCAGAGCAACTCAGTCTCTGTTCAGTCTATCATTCTACAATACTCTGCAGGCTTGTAGAGTGTATGTGGGAAAGAATAAGCCTTGTCACAGATGGGAGCTGTCTTGGTGGGCTTTACCTTTGGGGCACCCTATGAATACCTTGTGACAGACTGAGTGGAGCCATCCTGGGTCTGGAATTCAGGAAGCAGACCTGAGAACCCCACCTGGACTATTGTCTTTCTAATTGACCCTCACAGGGAGAAGGAGACAGTCCTTCCCACATGACTCAGGCAGTTGGGGAGGAAAGAACAAGTTCAGCCTGGGTGAGAGAGTGTGGGGAGCAGTGGACCGGCTGGACCAGCACGCAGGCCAGAGAGACACCTAAGGACCTGTCCCGTGGAACGGATACCGGTAGGTTCACTCTTTTGTCCCTTTAACCTTTTTTTCCTTCTTGTGTAAGCTTGTTGGGTTGTATAATAAAGTTTTATTATAAAGAAACAGAGCCAACAAGTATAGGTAATAAATCTTGAAATCAAGTAAAGTAATTAACCCGTTTATCTCTTTAAAAATTGTATCCCTGTAAGGTCTAGAATTCACTGTGTAGACCAGGTTGACCTAGAACTTACAGAGATCCATCTGGCTCTGTCTCCATTTTATTCCTTTAAAATTTTTGTTTTATGCAGACTGAGAACATTGTATTTATATACTTAGGAATGTGCATGCATGGAGCAATAGTGAAAGAACAAGAGGGCTTAAATTTGAAAGAAAGCAAGAAGGAGTACGTGGAAGGGAAAGGGAAGGGAAAATAACGTGATTAAAATTTTTTTAATTTAAAAATTGCCTAAACTGCTCTAGCTTCTTTGTCTTTTCTTATACATTTTAGCATAATCTTATCTTCATCCACAGATCATCATGATAGTATAGTAGGTAACTACTTTAAAATATTTATCAATTTTGAGAGACCTGACAGCTTGGATATTCAAATCTATGGAAGCAGTGAGTTTCTCCATTGATTTGGGTTTTCTTTGATATTATCAGTTTGCTGAAGTATTTTATATTGGTTTTAAAATATTACAACCAGTATTTCAGTGTTTTTCATGGCTACAAATGGTGTACATTTTAAATTTTGGTTTCTAAGTGTTCATCTTTTTTCTTCATTAATCTTGAATCTAGAAATTGTTTTCTTTTCTTTTTTATGTGGGGGTAGTTTGTCCTAGGGCATGCATGTGGGGCCATAGGGATGCTTGCAAGTCTCTTCTTCCTCCATGTGGGTCCAACTCAAGTCAGCAGGCCTGTCAGCAAATGCCACCTCATCAGCTCCCATCTTGTCCCTTATGTCATTTGCTAGCTCTAGAAAATTTTTAAAGAGATTTCTACAACTTTTTTTTTAACATAAATATGTCACCTGCAAAAGATTCTCTTATTTCTTCTTTGTGGGTGCTGAGTCTTCTATTTCCCTTTCTTTCTTATTACAGAGGTAAGAACTTCCTGTACTATGTTTCTTAACAGGGGAGAAAGACTTCCTTATTTCTGATCTTACAGGCTCTTAGGTTCTCTATTGCTATGGTAAACCACCATGACCAAAGCAATGTGAGGAGGAAAGGGTTGATTTGGCTTCTACTACGAAGCCATAGCTCATCATCAGTGTAAGTCAGGGCAGAAACTCAGAGACAGAAATTTATACAAAGGTCCTGGAGGAGTACCTGTTACTGGCTTGCTCCTTGTGGCTTGCTCAGCCTGCTTTCTTGTAGGTCTCTGAACCACTAGCCCATGGGTAGATCTGCCTACCATGAGCTAGGCCCTCTCATATCAATCATCAATCAAAATAATGCACCACAGGCTTCCCACAGGCCAGTCTGGTAGGAGACATTTCTCAAATAAAGTTTCCTCTTTCTAAATGACTCCAGCTTGCACCAAGTTGACATAAAGCTAATGAGCACAGGGGGAAAACATGTAGTCCTTCAACATGAAATGTGTTTTTATTTCTAAGACCCTCTGGCTCTCTGGATGTGAAAATTCCTACTATACTCCTTATTTTCTAGTCATTTTGAATATAAATAGATTGTGACATATACTTTTCTACATCAAGTGACATGATAACGTGAGTCTTCTTTGTTATTCTGTTAATATGGTATATTACCTAGTTGTTTTCTTGGGGGGAGGCGCATGCAAGACAGTGTTTCTCTGTGTTGTCATGGCTGTCCTGGACTCACTTTGTAGACCAGGCTGCCCTCAAACACACATTGATTCGCCTACCTCTGCCTCCCAGAGTGCTGGGATTATAGGCATGCACCATTATGCCTAGCTGCTTGATTGGTCTTTAATAAATTGAACCAGCCTTGCATGCCTGAAATAAACCTCAGCCGCTCATGATGCATGTATACCATTTTCATATTTTGCTGAATTCAGTATTTTACATTTATTTATAGTGCTTAGTCTTCGTTGTTGTATTTTTCTTGACTGGGTTTTGCATCAAGGAAACAATGGCCTTCTTAAAAATGAAAATGTTCTTTCTTGTATCTTCTGGAAGTCACTGAGTAGAACTGGTGTCAATTTTACTTTAAATTTTCAGTAGCATTTTTCAGTGAAACAATCTTGACATAAGGTTTCCCTTTTGATAGTCTTAAGTTAGGAATCAATTATCTTAAGGAACATAGAGCTATTTTGAAGTATCCATTCCGTAGTGGTTCTCATTACTCTCCATTGCTGTGTTGAAACACTGCCCAAAACAACCAGGGGAAGAAAGAGTTTATTTAGTTTATAGATTACAGTCCATTATTGGAGGAAAGCTGCCTACTGACTCAATTTTCATGGCTTGCTCAGTTGGCTTTCTTATAAAGAGCAGAACCTTTTCACATCAATCATTAATCAAAAAATACCCACAGGACAACCTGATGGAGGAAATGTCTCAATTGAGGCTTTTTCTTCCCGGGTTGCTATAGTTTGCTTTGTTATGTGGTCCCCTTAGATCCAACATAACTCAAACACAGAGTCACTGCAGAAGACAAATACTTATTGTAAGCAAGCCGGTACTGATTAATCAGGGCCACAGAACTCTGGAGCTAAACTGCAACCCTGAGCCAGAATATCACAGACTATTTAAGTTTGCAAGTATCTGTGCCAAGTTATGGTTATATTTTTCTACCAATCAGGATTTAGGGATAGGGACTTTGCTTGTGTGGTCCGTCTTTGTCAAATGCTACAGAACGTAAGTTTTACAATCCAGCCAATCAAATCCATTTGTTATTTTGTAGTTAAGAATAGTCATTATGTTCTGGAACAGACAATAACAGAAACTGTTTAGCTTTTGGGAAGTCCTCAGGCTCCCCTAGGATCTGGGTCCTTGAATTTAGTTTCCCTCTATGATTAGATAGAGTCTGAAAACAAGATGGCAGTACTTAGGATGTTTCATTTGCTTTTTTCCAACAGTTTCAAGTTGACAAAAAGTAACCAGAACAGGGGAAATTGTGGTAGCTTTACATTTTTCTTTTTTCTTTTCTTTTTCATTCAGAAATGTGTCTGTTTCATCTATGTTTCAATTTTCTTGATGAGAGTAGCTCATGGCACTCTCTTGTTAGCCTCTTGGCATGTGCCAGGAGCTACAGTATATTGTTTTGCAATGAGACTGGAATTTCTGTCATTTCTTTGTCTATTTTGTCATTGATTGGCCAGTTTCTTTTTATCATTTTGTTTGAAGAATTATTTATTTGTATTTCTTATATTTTTCTGTTCCCAAATTCAAAGAATTAAAACAAAACTGGAGGAGGAATCGGTGAGATAATTTGACAGGTAAAGGTACTAGTTTGGTTTTTTGTGGTTAGGAACTGATGACCCAAAGTCTTACAAGCTGAATTGAATCCCCAGAACCTACATGGCAAAAGGGGAGAAATGACTCACATGAGTTGTCCTTTAACAGCCACATGCTTGCGGTGACTCATTTGCATGTGAACATACACACACACACACACACTAAATGCTAAAAAAAAATTAATATTTTTAGTGTGGGTCAAGAGAGATGGCTCAGTAGTTAAGAGTAGTGTAGTGTTCTTGCACGCCCCTGAGTCTGGTTCCCAGAACCCACAACTATCTGCATGCACCCTCACTCGAGTTAGCATATCCCCAACACCACACACACACACACACATACACACACACACACCTCAAAATAAATAAACCTTTAAAAAGTTGCTTGTGTATGTGTTGTGTGTATGCGTGCTCACATGTGTGTGAGCATCCCTTTGAAGGCCAGAGGTTGGTGTTGGCCTCTTTTGCATTCAGTCTCCACTTTACTTCCTGAGGCAGAATCTTGCATTGAACTTGGAGATTGCTGATGTAGCCAGGCTAGTTAGCCAGTTTGACCCAGGGATCCTTAGTCCCTGCCTCTCAGCAGCTGTGTTACTGGTGGGCTTCCACACCACTCTTTTCTCCTGGGACCTGGGGATCCGAACTCCCATCCTTACACTTGTGCAGCAGTTGCTTTATCTACTGATCCATCTTCCCAGCATCTTAAATTTACACATGTTTTATTATATCTTTATTGTTTTCTTCTTTCTCCTTGCTTTGGCCTTTTTTTTTTCAGATTTTGTCTTTGTTTTTGTTTGTTTCTTGAGATAAAGGTTTAGAATGTTGACTTGAGATGTGTCCATGTGCAAATTTCTCTTTCAGAATTGATTTGAATTGTGTTTCATAAATTTTGATGTTGTATTTTCATTTTGACTCATTTAATGTTTTCTTTTATTTCCTTTCAGATGCTCTCTTTAATACGGGAGTTATTTAGAAGTGTGACATTTGGCCTATAAGGGTTTGAATATCTTATCAACTTTTTAATTTGGTTCCATTTTGTTAAAAATACATTTAAAATTTCAGTTTGCTAAGGTTAGTATATAGCATAGGTATGGCATATCTCCATTCATGACCCCTAGGTGTTTGAACAGGATGTGCATTCTGGTCTTGAAAAAGTATTTTATAAATGTTGACAGGTGATGTTACTGTGACCTACATTCATACTCCCTTTCATCTAGTTATTTAACTTGTTGCTGAGAGATAGTATTAAAGTCTCCAACTACAGTGGGTGCAGATATCGCTCAGTTTTTAGGTGCATGCACAGTTCTTGTGGCACACCTGAGTTCTTATCACCCACCTGAAGATGCTCACAAATGCTTTTAACTCATGCTTTGCAGAACCAATGTTCTCTTCTGGACTCCATGAGTACCTGCACTTATGTAAGATACAAACTCATACACAGATACATATATTGATACATAACTTTAAAAAATGACTCTTTATGAAGTCTCCAATTATATTTGTGGATTTATCTATTTTTTTCTATCAATTTTTGTTCAGGTCTACCACTGTTTTTGTATATTGTGCACTCAATGTTTACTGTGTGAACATGTCTTTTCTTGCTGTAATGGCCCTCTCTGTATCTGTTTTGTTTTGTTTTGTTTGACTTGAACCACCTTCATTTGGTACTAGCAAATGTAGTAATTTCTCCTGTTAGAAGCAATATTAGCTTGTTATAATTTTTGCATCATTTTACTCTATATAATTATGTCTGTGGTAGAATTCCTATAGATATCATATAGTTAAATGATGTCTTAAAATCCATTCTGACAACTGGAATATTTAGCTCATTTACATTTAATCTAATCACTGGTATTAGGACCAGAGTCTACCGCTTTAGCCTTTCTCTTTTGTTTTCTCTCTCCCCCGCCCCCAGTTCATTCTTCTTTTTGCATGACGCTCTGTGCCAGCTGCCAAGACCACTAGAGTGTGGTACCCACCACACACACTGGTCTTATGGCATGTTGCCTCCTTCTTGTGAATGAAGCACTGCTGAGTGACACCATGCTGGCTTCTCTGGTGACACTGCATCTGTAGCATCTGCATTAGGTAGAGACCACAGTGTTTTTTTGCTCTTTGCAGCCTTTTGTGTGGAAGAAGCCTTCACTTAGAATTGGTATTTGAATCTTCTTGTTCAATGTGCTGCAGACCTCTGGGACCTATGTTTTTATGGCACCTGAGTCTCCCATGGCTTCAAAGGCTGAGATTTAATCCCTATTGTGTTATTAGGAGGGTGAAGTTCCATTTAAACCTGGTGCTTCGAGGTAAGGCCTGTGGGAGGTGATGAGGATTATGATGAAGTCAACAGGGTTGGAGCCTCAAGATTCAATCCTGCAGTGTCATAAAAAGAGAGAGGCAGGAAATAAACACACAGACCTACTCCCTGTAACATCCTAGAGGATTTTCTGTGAGAAGGCCATCACTGTATGTAGATCCTTAAACTTTTACTAGGTGTAGGCATTCTTTTATTCTCTGGCTATAAAAAATATTTTTTTTTCTCTGTAAAGATGCCCTTACCAGTTCCCTTGATCTAGGGTAGAGCCTCTTAGTGGCACATCCTTAGATTCTGGGGAGAATAGTTGCTACAGATCTTGAACCCTAAATGCAGAAGAAGAAATAACAGGCCAGCACATGAAGGTGTGCTTGTCACTGATGAGTGCTGTCTGAAGTGGGTACAGACCCTGCCAATCACTGATGCTCTCTGAAAGTCAGGCTTGTTATCTCAGTCAATTTTTGTTTTTTCATTCCTGAGTACCAGTCTCTGGTTATATATGTGTAATATGGGCAGTGGAAGCATGGAAAGAAAATTCTTGGCTTTCTTGGGCTATGATCATCAATAAAACAGGCCAAAAGAGAGCTGTAATCTAATGTACCATATTACTGTAATTAGAGCTTCATGCGTTCAGCTCTCTCCCGCCTGCCCTCTGAAATAATGGAACAGTTTAATACAAACAGTCATGACTTTCGTCTCCATCATGTGGTGCTCAGTGATTGGGAAATTAGGCTAACAGTGCACACTTAATGGATTCAGAGCTCAAAATGTAAAAGGAAGGATACCGCACAGGAAGTCAGCCTTGGTGAACTGAGAGATCTCATTCCACCAAAGAAGAAACCAAGACTCAGAAAGGGCAAGTGACCCATAGGGACATACAGGCCCCTCTTTCTTCCTCCATGTTCTTTTCAACCCTCAATGTTGCTTCTGGAAATCTTCATAAGACAGAATATTCTAGAAAGCTCTGTACATGTTGAGTGGGCTGGGCTAAAGCATAAGAAGAGAACACAGGTTCTGTGGACCTAGGGTGTTGCCAAGCCTTTCTACACATGGCTCAGAACTGAAATGTCATGAAGAAAAGACTTGAATTTTTTTCCTCACTGAGCACTGGACCCAGAGGCTCAAGTGAACTGTGAAAGTGCTCTATCACTGAGCAGCATCCTTAGCCATAAGAACACTTTTTATCATACCCATTTCATTCCTGTGATACAGAGAAGAAAAATAAGTGTTGCAAAAGTTGTTTGTTATTCATTAAGCTATTTGTGTACATACAAATAAAATCCAACTTTGACTTTGTCGGATTTCATTTCTATAGTGATACTGAGAGCATCAGATAAAGGACTCCTGATGGTTAGGCTTGTTGTTTTGCATAATATAAATTGTTGTTGTAGTGAGGTACACAGGGCTCCCTATGGAGAAGAACCAGTATCCTCACAGTATAGATGGAACCAAGGTTCTAGCCCATAATGTGTAATTCGGATTGAGGTGCGCTGCTTTCTACCTAATGTGCTGAACTTAAATAGGCCTCTGTCAAAGCCTCGTACCTGCCCTTCTTTTCCTCCTTCTTCCTCTAGGAGAGGCTGAATCCCTGAAGACAAGAGCACAGACTCGTTTCCCACAGTCCCTGCTCCTGAATTCTAGAAATCTAGTCTCTGAGTGGTCAGGTCAGTTCTTCCTCCTCCTCCCTCTGCCAATAACACACATTCCTGTTCACCATGAAGCCCCATCCAAATTGACCAAGACACATGTGGCAGAACCTAATTCTACCAGTCTGGAAAGATCAATGAACTCTCTCTGTCCAGGTTGTCACTTGGCGAGATATAGAAGGTCAATGAGAAATGGAAGCCAGACACGGTGGTGCATGCTAATCCCAGCACTCTGGAGGCAGAGGCAGGCGGATTGCTGTGAGCTCTGAGGCCAGCCTGGTCTACAAAGTGAGTCCAGGACAGCCAAGGCTACACAGAGAAACCCTGTCTCGAAAAGCAGAGAGAGAAAATGAGAGAAAGAGAGAGAGAGAGAGAGAGAGAGAGAGAGAGAGAGAGAGAGAGAGAGAGAGAGGAGAGAGAGAGAGAGAAATGGAGTTACCAGTACGACAAAGAAGAAAACTACTCATTCATGGACTTGGCTTCCCCCAGCCCAGTTTTGCCTGTACTTATCTGGAATGCAGTCAGGACTTACTCTAAGGTCAAGCAAGTGAAGGCAAAGGACACAAACTCCAGATGTGGAGCTGAGAGCAGGACACATCTCAGTGGGCACCTCAGAGTGCATCAATGGCCAAAGCATGAGAGGTGAGTGTCCAGCCTGTCACCCAGTGGTATGGAGGGTCCTAGTGTCCTCACTGATTGATGAAGAGCACAAACCCCAGGGGAATTCAACATGCAGAAAGTTGACAGAGGAAACAAACAAACAATCTCCATGTTGTAGATGAAGAAACTGAGGCACAAAGAGAAAAATGGCTCAGTGGCAGGCAACCAGCATGTAAAATGGCGCAGTGGTCTCAAATGCAGGTTCATACTCATGATTTCTCTAGCACTCTGGTGATCACCTGCTCTGGACATCTCCTTTAGGGGGTATTGTCACCTGTTTTGGCTAGAAATGCTCTGTCATCTCATAACCAAGCACCAGTCTCTATGAAGACTTCTATCCTGTTACTAAGATGTCACAGAGGTCCAGAGAGCCGAGATACAATTCTCCAAGATCCTGACTGTCTGCAGCTAGTAATTAACATGAAAGTGAAAGGATGCTCCCAACAATACCACCATTTCAAAATCATTTTTTCTTTCCAATTTGCATCTCTTTTTGGTAAAAGGTTACGTGGACACAGGGGGGAAAAGATAGTTGCAAACAAACTTCTTTATCTCTTTGGATCCTTACATTATATCATGCATTCCATAAATGCATCTAAGAGAACTGGATAAAACTGATTAAAAATAAAGACATGGGCGTGGTGGTGCATGTTAATCCCAGCACTCAGGAGGCAGAGGCAGGTGGACTGCTGTGAGTTCTGAGGTCAGCCTGGTCTACAAAGTAAGTCCAGGACAGTCAAAGCTACACAGAGAAACTCTGTCTCAAAAAACAAAGAGAGAGAGAGAGAGAGAGAGAGAGAGAGAGAGAGAGAGAGAGAGAGAGAGAGAGAGAGTGTGTGTTTCCAGTACCACAAGGGAGAAAACTACTCATCCATGGACTTGGCTTCCAAAGATTCAGTTTTATAGAGATTGAAGAAACTGCACCCAGAGAACCTGCACTGTTCTTTCCTAAAACATGACAGTTCTATGTCTGATGCAAGCGTACGTTGTAAACACAACATAGTGCCAGCGCAGCCACTGCTCACACTGGTGTTGCAAGCATGCTCAGGCTTGAGTAGGAGGGCCCCGAGCTTCTGCCAGGATCAACAGAAAGCGTGAGGGTGGGCGAGCGGGTGAGCACTGCACTGTCTTTGAGGTAATGTGAACATTATGTGCTATTTGCCGGCAACATGCCAGCTCTAATCCTATTTCTACTCATTTGATGACTCTTCAAAGAAGCAAGATGGGAAGATTCACAGGCGGACAGCTTGGAGAGCCAATGTCTATTTTCCTAAGACCTTCATCACTGAGTTCTCATGCAAAGAGAACGCATCAGCATGTCTGAATTGGTTTTGGCTCTGTGGCTTTCTATTAGCCCATTTTCGGTTACTATGACAACAAACCTGATGCTGAGAGCTTCTGAAATAAAAGATATGTGTATATAACTCACAGTAACAATGTTTCAAAGGTGTAGGGGCTGGGTATGATTGACTCTGGTAAGGAACTCATGACCAATGGCAGTACAGGGGCAGGAACAGTGGGAAGGAGGGGCAGAGGGAGAGACAGAGGACCCACGGAAAGATTCACAGGTAGAGGGCAGGAGGGGCCAGTCTTGAAATCTTCACTAAAGTCCAACTTTTTCAACATCCACAATTACTTAACATCCACATGCTGGGTACATACGGGCCTTTTAGGACAAACAATATCTAAACCATAATGAATCTCAACAAGCTTCTTGTCCATTTGCAGATGGACAACAGCAAAACCTCCTGAACAGAACATGTGAGAACAGAATGTACCTGCCACAGCACTGTCAACAGCGACCAGACAAACAAGCTTGTCTCAAATCACTGTCAGCACCAGCAGATGTCAGCAGGAGCGGGTCCCTTCGAGTTACTAGCTGGCTCTGGGACCAGAAAGCAAGTCACTCAGGATTTTCTCTCAACAGTGAACAACTTCAGATCACTTTTCTACATCTCACTCTAAGAAACACTAACCTTAACTTTTACCAGAGTTGATCATTCATGTACCTTCCATCTTTGCAGTTCCTGCCATAGCTAGTTGAATCTTACTGAGGCAGCAGTTTTATGTCCCCCTGTATCAAATTGAAGTTATTTCTGAGTGCATCTTCATACTGTCTTAATGAATGATTCACAGGTTTGACACTTTGGAGATGAACTTCTTCTGCAAACTACTGATGCAGGAATATTATGCCAAAGACCACTGTGTTGCCTACTGCAAACAGGAGCTGTTTGTTTCTTCAGAAAGGCCTGTCAATGCCTTGTACATACACAGAATGACTTGAGTGTTCCATAGCAGAAGTACAGTCATGGGAGAGTTAAAGGCAATCACAAGCTAAAATTGACTATCTAGCCACACTGAACATGAATTCCTATGGTGCATTACAGTTTTAACACACTCATGGTCAGTAGACAGCATGGTCCTGACAGCAGATCAAGCAGCAAGCGACACAGCCCTTTCCCACAAGGAGCCCAAGACAGCAGAGAATTCCCAAACAAACACTGCAGGAGTGATGCTCAGCATTTCTACAGCTTTCCATTCTCACTGGGCCCTGCTCAGGGGAAATTATATTTTTAAAGAAAATCTGGTTTTTTTTTTCCTTCCTTAGGCAGAACACTCACATCATGTTTCTATTCATTTGTTCTTCTACCTACCACCCACTAGCTGATCCATCCATTCACCCCTCTATGCCCTGAGCCACCCATCTACTCATCCATCCACCTCTCCATTTCATCTGTCCTTGCATATGTATATCCATATCCATCCATTTATCCACCTGACAGTCTATACATCTATCTGTGCATGTGAGTGTGTGTGTGTGTGTGTGTGTGTGTGTGTGTGTGTGTGTGTGTGTGATGTCCATAGGAGCTTGCACACACATGTGCAGTGCTAAGGCATGCCCACACAACTAATCATCCATCCACCGACTCATTCTCCCATCCATCTTGCCCACCTTCATAATCCATCCATCCACCTAGTATCTGAGTGCTTTCTCCACATCAAACATCCTGAGCTTCCCTGTAGACACAGGTTATTTATGAAGTAACTCTAACACTTCTCGCCAAACTTCATCCTCACACACAGCTAAGTTTTCGTTTTGAGCAGGAATAGCAGTAAGAGTAATGCCCCGCAAGTTTTCTCCCCTCACATTGGATTTTTTTGATCCCAGGAAAACATAGCAGTATGCCCTACTTCCTTCTGACAACTGAGGGAAGAAACTTGGGAGGCTGACAACAAAAGGATAAGAAAGCCAAAACCCAAAGCACCTAGCTTCTAAGGACCCTTCCCTTCCTGAGTCTGTCAGAAGTACAGTAACTGTTTATGCAATTAGGGCACTTGAGACACATAGGACACACACTTCCAACTGTGCCACACAAACACATTCAAACGCTTAGAAGTCCATCCCTGATATGGTCTCACAACTTTCTGGATGTGTTCGTTTAAGTGCCTGGCATTTTCTCGGGTTGCAGTCCAGAGCGGAGAGCCACTGATCTGCAGGATCGGGCTCTGTCTGGGAGTTTCAGTCCTTAGTTTTGTAGATGAAAGAAGTGAGTCAGTGTCAGCGGTGCAGATACCTTAGGATGTCAAGTCCCCATAAAAGAAAGGCTACAGCAGGTCAGCAAAATCAGCAGACAGAAGGGAAGAACTCAAACACGGCAAAGAAGATGAAATGTTTGAAATTTTCAAATAAAAGTAAAACTTTAGCAGCCCTGTCCTCTGCTAGCAGTCCCTTGGCTCTTCACATAGGTCACTGCTGCTCTTGCAGTGATGTCTGGGAAGCTGTAACTCATCTCTTGTACCCAGTAGTCCCAGAGCTGTATCGCCTACCTGGCTGCCCCTTGAGTGACAGAGCATGGCCAACAGAGAATATGTTCCATCATTATGCATTTCAGAGGACTACATAGTAGATACTATTTCCAAACGCCCTACATGCTAACTGGCAGGCACAGCTACATGCATGCAGAAAGCGATGTGTCAAAGCCAGATGTGATGGCTTTTGCATGGAATCCTAGGGCTTGGAAGATTGAGGTAAGAGGCTTGCTTGCTCTGAGTTCAAGGCCCGTCGGGGCTACACAGTGATTTCTAGGCCAGCCTAGATTACAGACTGAGACACCGTCTCAGAAATGAGACAGGTATGGCAGTGCACAACTTTTATTTCAGCACTTGGGAAGATGGCATGGTGGATCTCTGAGGGTGAGGTTAGCATGACCTATGTATATAGTGCGTCCCAGGCCAATCAAGGCTACATAGTGAGACTCTGTCTCAAACAAACAAAGTGAGGGGCTGTGTCAGGGGAAGGGAAGCTGGACAGGAGGTTCCAAACTGCAGTTAGACCAGAGGAAGAAGTTCAAATGTTGTACAGCACCAAGGAATATAACTGCTGTGGACATGGAGTGTCGCCCTTCTCCGTGTTTATGAAGATCCAGAAAGTGCCAGATGAAATGACAAAGAAGTGGATACAGTGAGGAACTAGGCACTGTGTGCATACAGGTGGGATGATATCACACAGCCCTCCCTGCAGGTATAGCGTAATCATTTTCCAAGACCTAAGAAACCCAAGAGTCATTCGTGGATTTTTCCTGTCAACCATGAGGTTGTGTTAATTCTCCCTTCTAGTCTCAAATCCATCGCCACCAACCAGTGCAGTTCTCCTGTCCCTCGCTTAGATGCCCATACATCCAGGCATTCATCCTCTTATCTGGGAAAAGATGCAGCACTCAGACAGTTCTTTGGCATCCTCCTTGCTTCGCCTGCCATTTAAGTAGTTCCCAGTCCTTGGAGCAGTGCTGCAAGCCTCTGAGGGCAGACCTTTGAGCACCTAATAAGCTCAGCTCCCAAAATACCACCTGTCTGTAACTGACTTCAGTGCTTTGCCTCTCTGCTCTTCTGACTCTATGATTTCAGGTGTGCCCTCCACGTGGAAAACTCCTTTCCTTGTCCTCTTGTGTGTTGTAGCTAGTCAATACCCCTCTGTTTCCAGTTGAAAAGGTTACTGCTTCTTGGAGGCCTTCCATTTCCCCTTCCAAACAAAGCTAGATTAGAACCTGCCTTCCTTCCTTCCTACATCCTGACTCTGGAGGTTGCCCACAAGTTCTTCCCCCTAGCAAGCCCATGTCTAAACAGCACTGGGCCCAGGCCAGCACCACCATGGGCCAAGTAGAATTAAAACAACACGTTCTTAAAATGTTTAGAAATTATTTTAAAGAATTGTCTTTCTATGTTGGTCAAAGTCAAGTAGTGATTATAATCTGAAGGCATCATGCCTGAGAAGCGGCATGAGGCAGGATGACATAACCAAAAATGTATCAAGTGACCTGTGAGAGGTTGCACATTCTGTGTATGCAAATAGTTCACAGCCAAGCATTAGGCAGAACTCAGGGGAATGCTATGCAAGAGTGGGGGGAGGGAATTGATGGGAGGACCCAGAGGGGACAGGGATGCCATGAGAGGACCAACAGAGTCAACTATCCTAGGTTCACTGGAGCTGGTAGAGACAGAAGCACCAAGGACCATGCATGGACTGGACCTGGGCCCCTATGTATGTGTAGCTGATGGGCAGCTCAGGCTTCATGCGGGTCCCCCAGTGAGCTGAGCGGGCGCTATGACATGGACTCTGTTGCCAGCTTTTTTTCACGCCCCCTGGCGAGGCTGCCTTGCCTGGCCTCAGTGGATGTCTCCTCATCCAACTTGATGTGCAAGAATGGGATGGGGGGGGTCTCCCATTTTCTGAGGAGAAGGAGAGAGGAAATAGGGGGGAGAGGGGAGGAGTCTACAATCAGGATGTAAAAATGAATATATAAATTTTCTTTTTAAATGAGAATGTGGGGCTGTAAGAGTGTGTGTTCAGCATACATGACATCTTGGGATTAATACCCTTTATCTCAAACTCCAAAGTAAAACAAATGAATTGTTTTTAATTTGTATTATATTTCTTGGCTGTATAAAAATTCATACAAGCTAAGAATATGTTCTGTGGTACAACAGAACTCAGTAACAGCCTGCTGGAGACTGAGTCCCTGAATCCACATGTTGGACCCGACTGCTCAATGCACTTGAGTTAAGGGACGGAATTCATAGGATATGATTAATTAGTAAGAGTTCACTGTAAGGAATGGAATTGCTACCACTGTAAGATGCTGGAGGGAGCTTCTTTGGCCTTTGTGTCACACAAGACTAACTAAAGGTACCATCCAAACTGGTGTCTTGAGTATGTACATTTATGAGTAATAAGCCCCTGATGTTTATAAAGTATCCTGCCTAGGGTATTTAGTTGTATCAGAAAAGGCATGAACGCTACTAAACGCCATTAAAACGCTACTTCTTTCGAAAAGACACAGAATTTAAAGCACAGTAAGGTAGTTGTTTTAAGTTTCTGCTCAGAAATGTGACTGTGTGTGACCCCCTATGCCTTCCTTACATACATTTGGGATTTGGAAAGTTTTTATGACAATATATTGTTTCAAAAGCCTTCGCCACAAAACTCCTGTTTTGACACCCTATTTCACAGACTGGGAGGTCAGAGTCTATGAAGTGTAACTGCACTGCAACAGCTGAGATTTCTCCAGCAAGCACTGCTCGGCAAGGTCTCCATTGTTATTGTCATGTCTTAAAATTAGTTTTCTTTTTTATAAGTTTTTATTATCCAGCTGGATGGTTGGTCACCTGATTAAAGGGAGCACTCCTCAGAAAGGCAGACTCACCTTAAGTCATGCCAAAGAGATGGGAGGAATAATCAATCCTTTCCTGAGATAACATGCCTTTCCTTCCTAGAAACTCCTGGCTGGGTGGTTCTACTACCATCTGCTCTATTTTTTGAATTACCTAGAAAAACATACCTTTTCATTTTCTCTTCTTTAAACAAAAAATAAAAAACAAACAAACCAAAAAACCCTACTTTTTCCTTCTTCCAGATACTTGCCAAAAGCCTGAGCATGCTGCCGTGAACATTCTGGGCTTTCTCACTTTCTTCTTCTCTGACACTGTCCCTGCAACCCACTTCCATCCTCTTCCATCGTTTAGCGGAGCTGTCTCTCTTCCTCTCCCTCTTCCTGGAAATTGCTGAGATTCACACCTTGACTTCTCTGGGGTTCAAATAAAGTAAACACAAAATTGTTCTCGGGTTGTCTTGAGTCCATTCTTAATTTTTTTTTTTTCAATAAGACTAAAGATCCTAAAAAGGAACAGTTATTGCCCCCGGAAGCATGTGACAACTCAAGTGGGGCTCCCCCAAGCCTCCAGTAACATTAGGGGAAATAAAGAATGGACTTAGGATCTTACTGTGTCTTTCCAAAAGGTGGCAGACGCCCAGGCCCATTCCAGGAATATGTGTTTGTTCTTATTCTTCTGTGCTGAGCTGGCAAAAGGCTGTTTTGAAACCTAGTAATTAAGATGCTATTCAGGTGGGGTGAGTCCAGAAATGCAGCGCTAAAAGGATACTGTCCACTCCACACAAAGGGAACTGCCCTTAGCAAGCTTAAGTGATTTTCCTACAAAATACCTGCTTTTACTTCTTTTTTTGGAATAGTTCGGTCAAAGTGTACTTTCTCTACGTTTTCATTCGCTATTAATATTTCGACACTTAAAAGACAAGAGATGAAGTCTCAAACTCCAAACCTCTAGTTTGATGAAGGAATTTCTTTGGTGTTGCTTTCATCATTAACAAGTGACACATCTCTCTGTCCCTTCTAGCACCAGGATTAAATGGGGCTAGACGCCCAGCCACCCCAGTGGCTGCGAGGAGAAGGCTTCGTAGGCCCCTTTCCCTGAAGGGAAAGTCAAGGCAGCCCAGTGGCCTGTTAGATGAACGTCCCAGAGCTGCTGCACTCACTCGCGATCTTTCTGTCCAAGTATTACCCGATGCATAGGAAATGATCTGACAAAGTTGGCAGTGCACGGGGAGATGAGATGGGGGTGGAGGGGGGGGGGCGGCGATGAGGCGGGGTAGTGGGATGGGCGACGGTCAGTGATGGTGGTGATGGTGATGGTGACAGTGGCGGTGGTGACGCTGGGCCAGCTCCTTTCCCGTTTTTCCATGACTGCCAGTCCTCGCAGCCTCCGCCGTCCCCGCGTGGCCTCTGCCCAGAGAAACAGGATTTGCACCCAAGCCGCACGTCCGCGGGCGCGAGGCTGCGGCGCCCCAAGAGCCGACCACGCGCCCCTCTGCGCCCCCCGCGCCAGCGCTGCGGGAGCATCGCGGCCAAGGCTCCTCCGGCCGCCCTCCCCTCCGCCCCCACCCCAAGGCGCGCCCGCGCTTCGGCCCTCCCCACCGAACCCCCTGCCGCCCGGCCCCAGCCCCGTCACTTACGCTGCGCTGGGCCCGGAGCGCCCCGCGGCCCGAGACAAAGGCTGAGCGGCCCGGGTGCCGCCGGCTGCTCCCCTAACCGTGGCTGCCGGAGACCAGGAGGAGGATGGGGAGGATGAAGAGGAGGAGCAGGGGGAGGCAGCGAAGGAGCGCGGAGGAGGGGCCCGTGGCGTCCGCCACCCGCCGCAGCGGTCCCAACCCCAGCCCTCCTCCCCGGCCGCCACCCTCCGGGGGTGCCTACCTCCCCTAGGGACCAGGGTACCGCCCCCCCGGGGGCGGGGTAGGAGGAAGAGGAAGGGAAGGAGGAAGGCGGTGAGTGCGCCTGTGTGCTCCTCCTCAATCGTGAACGTCTCCACCCACCCCCGCGTCCGCCAGCAACCCTAGGAACATGCTAGACTCCCGCCTCAGCTGCGAGGCTCCCAGAAGCCCGCGCCCACCTCCCCCCGTGCCAACACACTTCTGTCCCTGACTAGCCAACTCTATCCACCTCCACCGGAAAACCCACCTGAAGGTTAAGTGCTCGAAGGCGCTGGCGAGGAAGAGCCACTGGAGAGGTGATGGAGAGGTGAGGTCAGAGCCTTTTGTGAAACACTTCTTGTGGCACCTGTTCTGCTCTAGCACAGTCCCTAGTACCTAGGTGACCACTGAGGTTGAGGAATTGGGCAGGTGAGATCTGCCAGGCTTGAGTATTCCCTGGGCATCTCTCTGGGAAAAGTAACTCCAAGGCTTGTCTTAGCCATTTGTGGCTTGGTGCCAAGGGCGATTTTGATTTTTTTTTTTTTCATATTTTAAAAACTTTTTAGTGTGTGTGTGTGTGTGTGTGTGTGTGTGTGTGTGTGTGTGTCTCTCTCTCTCTCTCTCTCTCTCTCTCTCTCTCTCTTTCTCTCTCTCTGTGTGTGTGTGTGTGTGTGTGTGTAAGTCAAAGGAAGAGAATAGTGTAACAAACTATCTTCAGTCTCAAAACATGTCAGAATTTTCCAGTCTTTCATCCAGTCCACTGAAAAACATGGCTATGTCAGTTTCCATCCCTTATTATCATCTTGCTGATGTTATTTTCAGAGCATCCTGGTCCCCAGGCCTGTGCTTAGGGCTTCACCTGTGCTGCTTGGCTTGGATGGAAACTGATAAACCGTGAGCTACGTAACACGCTGATCATCAAGGACCAAACTGCTATGGCTGTGTTCTAAACTCTTTGCCAAATGTGACTGATGCCTGTTCCTCCAGAAAAAAAAAAAAATTTTTTTTTAACAAACAGAATGTCAACTTACATTCCAAGAGCTTCAGTTCAATTCTTAACTTATTGAGCCCAAATACAAGTTACAAGCCTGGCTGGCCTGGAGTCTTGAGGGTGGAGCCTGGCAGCCTCCACTAAAACCAGATGCCCCAGTGATTTGGTTGGGATCTCGGGTAAATGGGCCAGATGAAGGCTGTGGTCTCAGACAATCTGGTTTTCAGTCCTTCACCTCTTGCCGTTGTGAGCCCTTGGGCAAATGACCTAACAACTGTGTGCCTTGTTTTCTCATAGGAGAAACCAAGAGTGTGGATGGGGTCCATTTACTGGGGCTTCTGGGCGCCACTTATGCACATAGAGTGCTTGGCCTAGAAAGGCTGAGAAGATGCTGTGGGCACTTAGCTTTCCATATGGGAACACATGATTGAAGTCCAGAGAGATTGCTGTTCCAAATGACTTGCAGGGAAAGGGCCCAGCCCCACTTAGCAGAAGAAACTAAATGTACAGAAAGTAGAATGGCTCTTCTCTTCCCAGAGACCTGCAGAGGTTCCTGTAGGTGCTTGCCAGTAGACCTCTGCAGAAGCTCTCCGGACCTGGCTCTCCCTGTGGCATGACTTCAGGGCACAGTCTTTGAAAGCTGGATAGAACTGTCCACTCTGTGTTCACCTTTTCAGCCAAGCAGGCCACTGTGCCTAGAAAATGCTCTGCCTGCTAGGCCCTGACTCTGTGAGCTGTCCCCAGCATCCTCCCCACCCCACATTTGTGGCAGCTGTCAGGCATCCAGGCTACACATGGACTTTGCTGGTGTCCATCCTCAGTCTGGCATTCCCTGTGACAATCTCACCATTCCCCAACCCCATTCTGTCTGGGCAAACTACTAGAATGAGCAAGCAAAAACCGTTCTCCAAGAGGGTTGGCCTTGTGCTGTGAATCCTAATCCTTAGCCGGCCCATGGTTGGCCTGTGTGACTTGAACTTGCTCACATGTTCGTCCTTGCCTGGGGTGGATGGGGCAAGGCCTAGAGAGGCAGAGGTGTGTGTGCCCTAGAGCTGGGGCATCCAGCACCTGGATAATGACATCCTGGTTTGGATTTTTCATCCCTTGGTTGGTCTCTGTCCTCATCTGTAATGCGAACCACACCCTCTGGTGGGGCTTAGGACTTCCCTGACCTTTTACAACTAGCGCTGCACTGTGTCTGCCATCTTTGCATCACTGTGGTACAGGAGCCTGCGCAAACCAGTTAAGATAAGGAAAGGTTTTGGAGGCTCTCTGCTGTCCCCTGGGTCTGTTATTTTGGGGTAACAGAGAGGTGAGGCAGAAGATCATGATGCCTCTCAAAGCTGCACACCTCATGGTGGCTAGGAAGCCGAGATGAACAAGTTGCGATGTGTCTGTCCTTCTAGGGCACACCCCCAGGAACCTAGCTTCCTGCCACTCCACCCGACATTTTAAAGGTTCTGTCACCTCTGAACAGTGCAGCCAGGTGAGGAACAAGCCTTTGGCATGTGGGCCTCTGGTGGGCATTTAAGATCTGAACCAAACACGCACCCACCCACTCTTATGCCTTTACGGTTTCATTTCCCTCCGGCCTTCCTCCGTTTCCCTCTTTGATCTGTCAACCCCATTGTCCTTTGCTGTGTCATAATGTCCTATTATACCGAGTTTTTAAAAAAACTTTTATTTTGTTTATCATGTGTAAATTCAGGAAAGTGTAGGTGAGTAAAGTCAAGTCTCAGGGTTTGTTGATGAGATAAGTACGTAAAGCATGGTGTCTGGTTCTCTTCATAGGAAAACTGCCAAGTTGTAAGCATTCCTACAGAACATGGAGTTTCTTGTGATTCTTGGAGATAACGTTACCAAAGAGCCTTAGGAGTGGGTTAAAAGGAAACATAAAGAGGACGTTATTAGCTTCCATTTGTTCTTTGTGGACAATCTGACACTCACAGGCAGCTCTGAGGGAGAACTCTATAAACTATTAAAATGACAAAGAACTTTAGTCTAGATAAAGCAATAGAGTTCAGTTAGATAAATGGAAGACCACACAAATGTAAGCGGACAGCTTGCCGTGATGAATGGCATAGATAGCTATAAAGATCAACCTACGGAAGATTAATAGGAGGGGAGACGTATAATATCTGGGCTTCCAGCTGTTGGGGAGTGCTAAACTTATTGACATTGAAGATGAGCTCAGATAAAAGAAATTCCATCCAAATGGAGAGAAAATACTTTAAAATAAGCCTAATGCTAGCGACTAAATTAAGGCAGTAAATATATCTGTGGTTCCAGCTCATTTACTCTTATAGGGACTACAGATCATTATAATGAACAGTAGATTATTAACCACAAAGTGCCCTATGCATCATGAAGAATTTGAGCCACTTACTCTCCCACACCAAGGGAAATCCAGTTGTCCCAACAGCAAGGAAGCTTGTACACTGGTTAGAAACTAACAAAATAGAGAATATCATAGGGAGAGCTTTTGAATCAAGAAGCGAAGTCCATGTCCCTCCTTGGTGATCTGGATAGGCTTGCCAACCAAGAAATAAATAATGGAAGAATTGATAACATTCTGCATTTAATTTGTAAACGATGTGGAGTCCATCTGGCCCACCTGGAGTGGGTGCTTGCCCCCAGTTCCCTCCAAAGGAGATGCCATCCCAGCACCAAGCCCAGATACATGGGGAGCTCATGAAGGTGTGCTAAGGTCAACAACCTCTGCCTTGCTGGCATCTCACCCTAGGCACCAGATGTGGAACGAATAATGATACCTCCAGATGATGGGTATGCCCAACATTCAAGTACCCTCCAATTGCTGAGCGTTTCCAAGTGATATTCCAAGCATCATAGAGAGGAGAGCTGCCATCTCCTTGATAACACAACCAAATCCATGATTCCCCAACTCTGTGAACACAGTGAAATAAGGTTGTTGAAATGCCAGGAAGTGTGAGTAGTTGATCGAAAGATAGCAAGAATATGAAACAATATATAGACATATATCAAAACAGAGAATTTGAAAACCCCCATGGTAAAAAGCTAAACTAGAAGGTATGAGTTCTACTGACTCCCAAGGTGTACAGTGCCATCTACAGCTCCACAGCCCTGCAAAGTGGTGACCTCTCCTACCTACATCTATAAATGAAACAATCTGGTCTCCTTCATAGGGCAGTTAGAACATGGGCATTCCATGGATGTTGGTTATTATTAACAGTATCACACACCAGGTATACCTACTCTGCAGTGGAGCATCGGGGAAGGGCCCCTCATTCCCAGCCATAGCACTTAATGATTTCTGTTTTAGCAAAAGGAGATTCACGTAATGGGCTTGCTAAGGAGGCTCTCTAGTTTTACAGTGAGTTCACCTTAAATTGGAGATTTACACTCTTGTTTGAACTGTCCCCTGCAATAAGAAATGCACATTGTGAGCCAGGCACACAGCATCTACCTATGTAAAGTTGTATTCGGATGCTGATGAAACAACACTGGCTCCCCCTCACCACACACACACACACACTGCACTTTGCATTCCATTGTATTGTTATTTTTCCAAACACTCTGCTTTGATTTCACAGTCTGCTAGTGGATCAAAATTTACAAGTTGAAAGCAGTAAATATTTTTATGTAGCTTCTGTAGTGGTTCATTTTATGTGCCAGGTTGATAGGCCTAAGGGATGCCCAGACAGCTGGAAAGTGTGTGTGTGTGTGTGTGTGTGTGTGTGTGTGTGTGTGTGTGTGTGTGTGTGTTTCCAGAAGAATGCTAGAATCAATAACTAGGGTAGAGAAATTCAGCAACCTTAGTATCAGTTGGTATCATCCAATGCATTTGGTTTCCACACTAAACAGATAGGAGGGGGGCAATTTCATGTTCTTCTTGAGTTGGGATACCATTTTCTATTGTCCCTTGTCCAGCAGCCCTCTGGATGACACGGTGTCACCTCTCAGCCACCACAATGCCATAATCTGATGCCATCATTTCTACATCTCTGTCCCTATGGCTTCAAAATCTCTTTCCTTAGAGAAATTTTTGTTTTGGTTTGTCTTGCTTTTGTCTTGCTCATCTAAGCTTCCCACACTTTTAGGACCCCCAACCTATTGTCTTCCCAGAAAAAGCCCCAATTCTGCATCCTGCAGAGCCAAGGATTCATTGTGTACAGTGTTGCGGGATCCGAGGTAGATGCTACTGTCTCTGCAGGGCCAAACACCATGCACAACACAGAGGAGGTGCCAGATGGGCTCTCTGGAGTTGATCTTGGAACAGAAATACTAACCTGCATTATTCTGCTCATGCTATACGTGTGGGTAGTGGTCAGCTGCTCCCAGATGTTGTATAATTAGACGTCATTATTGGTGGTGATGTATCTTAAGTGTCATGGGGGAGAGATTTGGCCAGAATCCCTTTCTTTGGTGTCTCAAGAAACATGCCAGGCACTCCTGTCATATGCTCATCTTCTGGAAAGCAGCTCTCCCTTTTAACAACAGGACGTTTAAAATCAAAATCCAGAAAATGCCTCTCAATTAAAATTTTATACTGCCCATTGCTGTGCACCAGCTTTGTTGCTGCCCATTATAAATAATGACCTTAGGACACATTTTGTAATCAGAGCCATTAACAAACATGCCTTTCTGCTCAAAGGAAACAAGCCATGCTCTGGTCTGGCAACGTGGTGGACAGATTTTTTTTCTGTTCTCCCTCTTTTTTTTTCTCCTACAGAAAATAGAAATTTCAGAGAAATAAAAGATAGCTTCTGCCTGCTTCAGGGGCCTCTCTATTTGCCTCATAGTTTGGGGGACCACACTTGGGCTGCTAAATCATGAAATGAGAATCTGTTAATAGGAGGATGGCTTGTCTTTATTCTGTGATTCCAGAAACAGGGAACGACCTTCTCGTCAAAGGTAACTTCGTGATGGAAGAGAAGACCAGAGCTTGCATTACACAGATAGGAGAGAGAATCCTAAGTCTGTCATGTGTCAAAGGTCTACTGAGCCTGAGGAGTCTTGGAGGATGGTGCAGGCCTCTATTCGGAGCTGATGAAGCCTTCATGGGGCATCGCAAAAGAGTAGTGGCCATCAGATTGTGTGACAGAGCTGACCTCTAACTAACCCATTCTGCAATAACCCCTTGCATGAAAGGAGTCAAAGCCTTCATGGCCTAAATAACTCCCTATAAGGCTTGCCCCAAAAACCTTGTGGATGTAAACTTGGGGACCAAATTTCCAACACATGAAATTTGGGAGATATAGCCAATCATAATAAAACAAGAAGAGACAAAGAGAACTGTTAGCATTCTTACTGAGAACAGTCAAGCAAGACTCTTAGCCAGGGGACACAGCAGTGGGATGGATTGATGACCTCTAGCCTCCAGATGATGCTCCCATTGGATGATTTCATCCAGAAGGCGGAATGAAAGGCACCTGAGAGATGGGATGTAGATGGTGGGCATCCCATGGCAGAACACAAAGGTTTGACCTGGGAAGCTTTGAGTTCTTGATGGCTGTGATTTGGTTGCATTCTTCTATGGTTGAGAACTATTTGCAAACCTGTGGCTCCATGAGCCCACTGGGGTATCAACAGAAACCCCCAAGTCTATTGCATGACAGTAACCTAAAGCCTTCTCAGACTTTTGAGACTGATACCCCTGTTCAGTCTGGTAATCTTCTATAGATATTTTGGTTTGGCAGTATGAGGGCCAAGGTCCAGGATCACCATCTAAAATGTTCCCTGGTAGCATAACGTGCTGTGTAATCTAACACTTTTAAACCACTGATTCCAAGATCCCAGTATGAGAAGAAATTGCTCCAGTGTCTTTTTATGTGTAATGGACTCAGAGATGTTGCTAGCATACTCCTTTATTTCCTAGACCATGTATCTGGCTTCTGGTCTGGCCGTTGGTGGGAGGCAGATGCTTAATCAAGTCATCACCAGCTTTAAGGATGGTGCCTCCCATCTGCTACCATAGCTGAGCCTCTAGTACATCATTCCAGCATCCTGTTAATTAATGCTGCTTCTAGGTAGGGGAGCTTTGGTCAGTAATAGCCCAGTTCATGAGCTTCTGTGGTCACAGAATGTGTTTTGTGGTTACAGTTAATGTAAAGGCATATTGTAGGCATCAGTAAGGAACCCCAAAACCCAAAATCTGTGAGTCTGGCAGAGCACCAAGGAAAGGAGATTAAAATTGTCAGTTAATTTACTTGTTACTCTGACAAAAATATCTGGTAAGCAGTAACATAAAAAGGACAGGTTCTTTCTGCTCACAGTTCAAGGGTACTATCCATCATGGTAAAAGAAAGTGTGGTGGCGGCAGCCTGAGATAATTGATCACATTATGTCCCCAGTTAAGGTGATGAATGCTGGTGCTCAGCTCGCTTTCCCCTTTTTAACAAGCCATGGAACAGAGCAGCCCACATTTAGGATGGGTCTTCCCTCGCAGTTACATATTACTCAAACACCTGCAAGGATATATCCAGATGTATGTGTCTGTGGTGTTTCTAAAATCCAGTCATGTTGACAATGAAGGTTAACTATCACATCACATGAATTCCTCTTTTTGAAGGAAGCTTGCTTCCATCTCTGTAGTGACAGGGCAGGTTGATGAAACTCTCAAAAGCTAGCAAACTGCCCTCCATGTCTTACCTTCATCTATACCTTCAACCTTCCTAATGCTGTGACCCTTTAATACAGTTCCCCATGTTGTGCTGACCTCCAGCTATAGCATTATTTTCATTGCTACTTCATAAATTTAGTTTTGCTACTGTAAGGAAATTGTAATATAAATATCTGAGATGCAGGATATCTGATATATGACCTCCAAAGGGGTCACAAGCCACAGGTTTAGAACTGCTGTTCTAGAGAAAGACACCATAGCAAGGGCTTAAATGACTGCTGTTGAAAGTACCCAGCAGCAAGTTTGATAGAGGAAAGCCCTTTTGCTTGGCCCTTCATCACTCCTATCTCTCTCCCAGGATGAGTTTGTCACAATAGAGATTGAAGGAAAGGGTTGGTGGACAGCTATAAGATACATGGTCTTCACATGATTCCAGTGACTCTTGTTAGGACTCACGATTTCTTTCTACTCTATGAACATTCCTAAAGCATCATCTGCATTCCTTCCTCTGGTAAATTCTTTATCAGCAAGGAATATCATTTGAAGGTTTATCCCAAAGTCAAGTCCCTAATACAACAGTGTTGAGAAGTAGGATATTTAGAGGGAAGTAGGTTATGATGACTGACTCTACCCACATTGATGGACTAATGCCATAACCGGGGGATGGGTATATCATTCGGTCTTCAACTTCTCTCTTTTGCCTTGTGGTAAAGTCCACCATGAGATGATGCAACATGGAGGCCTTTACAAGTGTGGCAACTATCTTAGGTTTCCTAGACTCATGTATGTATAATAATATATAACCAAACTATAATAAACTTAAATTATTTATAATTTCCCAGACTATAGTGACCTGCCATAACATTTTAAGACAGAAGGAGATAGCAGGTCCCTGTTCACGGATCAAAGTGTGTCCAGATCTCTTTATCTAGACCAATGGGAATCCTGATGTATGACCAAATGTTCAATCATTAGTGCCTGAAAAAAAAAAATGCCTTCTCTATAGCCTGGTGAGGTGGTGGCATATGGCTGCAATCTCAGCACTTGGGAGGCTGAGGCAGGCAGGTGGCCATGACAAGGCCAGCCTGGAGTATACACTCTTTCAAAAGTAAAGAGACACTCTGAAGCGTGGGCAGCATCAGTAAAGTGTCTACGGTTTCTGTGGATGAGGACACCCTCCTCAAAGTAAAGACAAGTGTTTCCATCTTGACTCCTAGCAATGAAGAAAGAAGTACAATGCACCATGGGCCTCTCTGTTGTTTAGGGGCAGCGTATCTCACAGCATATTCCTAATTGCTTCTGCCTATAAACCAAGTGTGACAGATGTCCCCATATTTGAGTAAGGCTTGCAAGAAAAGAGTTTGTAGTAAGTCTTGGCTTTGGGGTTAACACACACGCCATTTGGGTCCTACAGCACTTAGAGTATCTGTGGTAGGAAAAGGAGATGTACGGAGGTTGTGACAGGATACAATGGAGAGTTATAGGACCCTGAGCTTCTGTAGCATCTATGCTGTCTGCTATGATTTTAATTTGTTCCCCAATAGTTCATGTTTTAGAAACTTATCTGTCAGATTCATATGATGCTGGTGTTTAGAGGTGGTATTTGGGACATGTGATCGCTTAAATAAGAAATGTCCCCTATTGGCTCAGCTATTTGAACACTTGGTCTCTGGTTGGTGGCAGTGTTTGAGGAGATTTAAGTGATGGAGCCTCGCTGAAGGAAATATGTCACTGGGAGGTGGGCTTTGAAAGTTTGTAGCCTTGCCCCGTTTCAAGTTTGTTCTCTATGCTTCATGCTTTCCACTGAAAATGGGATACCTCAGCTTCCTGTCTTGCTGGCGCCATGCCACCCTACCATGATAGATCCATCCTTCTATACCACAAGCCAGAATCAACTCTTTCATAACTTTCTTTTGGTCACAATGTGGTGTTTTATTACAGCAACAGAAAAGTAACTAATACAATAGTTAATTAGGGTTATATGAGGTGATGACAACGAGGCCCCTGTGATGGGATTTGTGACTTTACAAGAGGAGGAAGATACAAACTAGCACACTTGTTCTATCTATAGATTTATATAACTGTATAGGGAAACCTATACAGTTTTCCCAAGGTTTTTATAACTCGCTTGCCCTCTGTTATAATGTCTGACAACTACCTGGACCAGCATTTACTTCTCATCTATGTGTATTATGATGCAGCAAGAAGCCCTTTTTCCTACTGCTAGTACCCATCCCTTACTTCGCAGACTACAGAATTCCTCAAAATAAATTTCACTTATTAAAAATTACACACTTTTTGGTATCCTGTTAACAGCAACACAAAATAGACTAAGACAATGTATTCAGTCCAAGAGTCACAGAGCTTAAAAACAAACAAACAAAACCACTGTTAGGTGGTGTAAGAATTATATCTTCTGACCACAAGACAAGCAAGTGACCAGGCAGGTCATCACCTGGTCCTGGCAGACCTACCAAGTCATAAGATTGAGTGGACCCAGGAGCAACTCTGTGTAAGGTCTTGGGGTGAAATTGGTATATCTAGGATTGAGCATAATCAGGACTAAAGGTCCAACATCTGTACCAACAAGTAGCCCAGCCCTTCATGTCATCTACCTCCCTGAGGCTGGCTCATCTAATCTCAACTCCTATCCATAGTTCCATGGGGCATGGGGAGAAGGAAGGGGAGGGAGAAAGAATGAGGAGAAAAGGAGGAGGTGGAAAAGAAAGCTTGGAGCTGAATTTACAAATGAACTGGTTTGGTTTGTGAATGAAGGAAGAAAACTTCAAAAGAACAGCAAGTGTGATGCTTTAAACCATAACCTTGACAGAGATCAGGGAGGTGTTCTTTGGGCCCCACCACATACTGAGGAGATATTGGCAGCTGAGAGCTGCTAGAGAAGGAAAAACCTTTCTTCTTTGAGAAACCACTCTCAAAGAAGGTTTCCCTGTTCCAGTGGATGGCCCCACAACCATGCACATATGAGCATCACTAATTGGACTTAGTGAGGTACTGAAAATAAGAAGGAGCAAGAGAGATGAAGCTTTGAGAGGGATGTGTTGAGATTCAGAGGAAGTTGGAGACATCACTACATGTCATCTAATATATAGTATAAATATATGTATAATTTTCAAAGAATTCAATAATAAAGGAAAAAAATTAATCATGGCTTGAAAGACAAAGACAAAGGTAAGCTTTCCTAAAGGCCAGAGCTTTGGTGAGCATCCTGGGTCACTGACAGGGGAAATGGCATGAGACTGAGCAGAGGTCAATAGCTTACTAAAAGGTCAGGAGCCCCAAGGAATAAACTTGGAAGACAATGAACATAAGGTCCTAGAGGGGCAACAGGTGCCATGGCCGATGGAAATGGCTGTCAAAGGTGAAGAATGCAGCCTGTGATATCACCCAGAGTGTACTTAACTGCCAGTGCCAAGGTTCTGTGCTGTTAGAGGACATACTGGCCTCTGACAAATGTCTTCTGGTATTAGTAAATGTCTGCAGAAGGAGGAGGCAATAAAACGTTCCTACTTGAAAACTGTCACACTAAACAACCAAGTTGACAAAAGGACTCAAATATTTTATTGTGATAAGCCTTTGTCACTTACTATCCCACTGACAACAGGGTGACCATCACATGTAAATGGCCACTTATGATGGTTGATTTTTAAGTATCTTTTAGTATTCTTTGACAATTTTGTACACATATACAATGTAACTTGGTTCCATCTTCCTCAGCAGCCTCTCACTCCCCCCTAACCCCATCCTGTTAACCCTCCCACCTTCATGTCTTTTCCTGTTTTTTCTCCTAGTCCCACTTATCGCTCCCCTCTAGAATGCTGACTGGTCTCTTTGGCTCCTTCTTGTGCCAATAACCATAGTTGTAGTGAGATGCCGAGTATAACTGCTATGGCATGCCCAGAAGACAGAATTTCAGAGCACTATTCCTTCCCCTTCCACTCTTACATTCTTTGTAGTCCCTCTCTTCTTTGGCTCCCCGAGGCTTATGAGAGTTTGTAAATGTGTCCCATTTGGGGATGAACACTCTCCTATCTCTTGTTCTCGGCATTTTGACTAGTTATAAGTTGCTGTACTAACCTCTGCCCATTGTAGAAAACAAACTGCTCTGGCCAAGGTTGGCAGCTGGAGCAATTTATGCAGATAAATATTTACAAGGTGGCTGGATCACATGTTTATTTAGTAAAGTAAAAGTTAATCTTAATTGGAGATTGGATTGGGATCTCCCCAGGAGATTAAGGACCCAGATCAGGGTCTGACAGTGTTTTCAGGATCATGAGGCCTCTAACTTAAGGAATAGTTTAAATCATTGGTGGATCCAAACTTGAACAGGTTCATTTCCCAGGTTAGCCCAATCCTAACAACCCCATTTTGAATGGAGTGATAGTAGGCAATAGAACTATGAAAAGGAGGGCCTGTTAGAGGCAGGTTGGTGTGGGTGTCTCTTTGGAGGTTGTGTCTTGCCTTGACTCCATCTTAGGGCTGTGCAGCTCTGCTTATGGGTGCTGTCATGTAAATGTTCAACATGCCTCCAATGCAGGAAACAGGACCATGAGCAAAATGAAAGTTTCTTCTTTAAGGTTTTTTTTTTGTTTTTTTGTTTTTTTGTTTTGTTTTTTTTTGTTTGTTTGTTTGTTTGTTTTGCATCAAGGTGATAAGAAAGTAACTGTCAGGTCATAGTAGCCAAGCACTGAGGTGGAGGCTGCCCTGACCTTAGCACCTTGGACTCCCATTTACCAATGCTGATCTTGCTTCTCTCTCTGCTAAACACTGGCCAACTGATCTGTTCTAATCTGACAAAAGCATAAACCAACAATGTAGGGGATGGGCTATATAGCCAATGTTTAGCCATCTTGTCAGAGCCTAGGTTCCTATTTCTCCAGCAGTCTGCCATTTACCAGAAACCAGCTGACCCTGTCGTGGTTCAGCAGTTTGACTAAAGATAAGATTTAGACAGAGCCACCCTGTTGTAGTTTAGCAGTTAGATTAGATGAAGATAGCAAAATATTCGGTGTGGCAGAAGGTTGTGACCTGCTTGGAATTTCTTGCATCTTGAGATAGCCTACAGCTGGGTTGCCATAGCAATATGCTTCCCTGCCCCCTGCCTTATAAAAACTCTGTGAAATTTCTCAGTAAACGGGGTTTGATCAGAATCCAGACTTGCCCCCTTCTTCGTGTCTTGTGTTCTGTCCCTATACAGGAAAAATCTCCTCCTGAGCGTTAGTCGAACCCCGGCGGGCCGGGACACAACAATAAGCATTATGACCCCAGTCCTCAAAGAGTCCAACTGGCCCATTCATTTTAATGAGAAAGACAGACTTTTAGGCTAAGAGTTTCCCTGCTCTGTGACATTACAACCCCCTTGCAAGTCCTTGTGTAGTGTTTGGTTCACTGGTCATTCAGTGTTAATCCTGTCTTTTTGTGATAATGTATTGTCATCTGGGACCTTCCTGGCTTTCGAGAAATTATACTAGGATGTTCCTAGTGACAATAAATTACTCAACTGTGAATGTAAATTTTGAATGCAAACTTACCAACCCAGAGGCCATATCTACAACCACCTCCTACATGGGGCTCTCACACTATGGGTCACCCTGCCCTAATCTACACAAGGCCAGACACCAGACAACTGGAGACAATCCCTACACACCAAAGCACACAGAAACAATCTAACCACCAATCCTAACCTGCTTCCTTTGCTCCACTCATTCCTTCCAGTGGGAAAAGCCTACAATAAGGCTCATCCTTAGGTTCTTCTCTGCTCTCTCTTATCCTCCACAGGTCCTGGCATTTCCCCATGCCACCACTGTACTACGCCCTCCTCTTAGGAACACTGGTCAGCTACATTTTCTGAAGCCTTCTCTTGTGATATAGTGGCCTCATCCAACTTAGATAAAAGTAAAACTTAACTATTCTTTTGTAAAACATTATATGTAACAATTAATTAATAAATAACAATTTCACACATGTAGACCATAGACACTGACCACTCCCTACCATTCCATACACCGTCCCCCTTCTCCACAAATCTCTTTTTCGTGTTCATGTCTATTCATTTTGGTTTGTAAGCCACTGGGATTAACCAAGGCCATTGTGTGACATAAGTTTGGAGCTATCCATTGGAGCCTGCTGGGTTCAGCAGTGGGTGAACAACTAACATCCTGCCTCTCCTTCTCTGTTGCATATTATTTGACCCATGTATACTATGGGTACAGATCAATAAGAGCAGTTAATATTTCTTGATCTGTATCATTTCTCTCTTTAGAGTCTTTGAGCTCTTCTTTAACAGTTCTGTAACAAACAGATTCCAGGGTGCTGTGACCCATAGTCAGCCCCTATACAGCAGAGCTTGAGAGCTCATTAAAATAGATCCCAGATGGCATCAAACTCCATGGCCTGTGTTACAACAAAAGAGGCAGCAAGTGGGTCTGTGATCCTCTAGGATCCACTGGTTCTGCAAGTCAGTGCCCTCGTTGGGGAGAGAAGTATAGTCCACTAATGTCCTGGAGGAATTACAGGAGCCTAAGCAGGAAAAGGAAGGTTCAGTGAGAGCCGAAGGGCTGCACTCCCTTCTAAGGCAGCACCGTGGGCTTTTAGGGCGTGGACAGCACTAGCTCCTCACTGTCTCTGTCAAGGCCACTACGGTTTTGGAGCTGTCTGACCTGAGGTCACATGCGTAGGGTAGCAGCCCCCATCTGGTGATACAGTGAGGTGGGACATGAAGACACAGACAGCCACCTCACTCCACAGCTTTCTGCCTGGTTGGATGCAGCTTTGTGGGGCTTCATGCTGGTCCATCTGATTACTTTGTTTTGAGCAACTCTTATACCCCACCTATTTCCCTCCCTCTACGCCAGAGCTCTATAAAAGCCTTGTCTTCCTCACATCCAATGCTGGCCTCTTGAACTCTGCTTCAGGGTTTTATTTTACACGAATAAAAATAACTTGCTTTAATTAATTTGGCCATAATGATTTGGCTTGGTGGTCTTTCTCTTTAAGATGCCAGTCTTACGTGATTGGAAACCACACTAATTGACCTCATTTCAACTTCATCAGCTCTCTATCCAAATACAGTCATGTTCAGAGGACCTGAGGAGAAAGATTCCAACATGAGAACATTGAGCACACACAGTTTAACTTATAAATTGCCTAAAGAGCATTTTGATCTTCACGCTCTATTTTATCATCTGCTTTGAGAAAATGCAGCCCGAGACAGTGAGCAACATAGTGAACCCTGAATCCTGATGTCTTAGCCTGACCTTGGCTAATGTTACTTCCCTTTTTGGTCCTCTCCATCCCTGCTCTTCTTCCTGCACCTTCACAAGTATCTACAGTGTATTCCTGGAGAACAGGTACCCAAGAATGAAGCCTTAGTGTATTAAATTAACATTAGTATCTAAATAGTTTCTAGCAGGTCCCTTCTTCCTGCTGTCACCTCTTTAGCTCATCTGCCATAATCCTCTGCCTGGATGTTTGTGCAGCACCCTCAGTGGCCTCCCTGTCTCTGGGCATGTCCATGTTTAATTCATTTCCTGTCTGGAGCCCTACTGATCTTCCTGAAGAATTCTGTGACAGGATGTTTTCCTAATATTAAACTGCTCTCCCTGCGGATGATGTAGTCGCCCCTGGAATTGAGTTGGTGGCAGACAGAGCTGAAGAGAGAGGCTGCAAATGCCTAAGAGGAAGAAGACTTGACTCACGTTTACATGACAATGAGACCTTTTAAGCCCCTGCAAGGAATGTTCTTTCCGATTTGTCTGGGGGTAAGAAATGGTGAAGGGTTTCACTTCCTTCTCTGTCTCAAAAGCCAGTCAGAGCTAGGTGCCCACCTGAGCTCAGTCTGCTTAAGTCCCAGGAGCAGCAGGATTTCCCACCCAGAGGACAAAGCTGGGCCTCAGAAGGTGCCAGGAGGAACTTCAGGAGAGAGGACGAGGCAGGATCCAGAGGCCAAGGGCTCGATGGGCTTCAAGTTAAGGGTTGACCCTCCCCCACACTCACAGGATGGGGTGGAGCCTCCGTGCTTCAGGCCCAGCTTCATGGGCTCTCTTCTCCTTTCTTTTCTCTTTCCTTCCCTTCTTTCTCCTTCCTCCCCTCTCCTCCCCCTTCTTCCCTCTCTCTTTTCTCCCTATCTCTCTCCTTTCTCATTCTCCCTCCAGTTCCTTCCTCTTTCTCCCTCTACCCACCTTTTCCTTGTGTCTCTCCCTTTCTTAACCTCATTTCCCCTTTTCCTTTTTCTTTCTTTCCCTTCCTACTTTAACTAACAGCGTGAGAATCTTGAACTGTTGGGGGACGGCTGTCTGCGTCCAGCCATCTCAGGACAATGTCTATCTTACTGGCAAGGACAAAGCTGAGTGCATGCTCCTAGGCTCCTGAACCAACTCCTAGCTGCTTCTTTGGGTGTTTCATGTTCGTCTTTTAGCCACTAACGGATGTAAAGAGGGAAGTCGCTGCTATCCCGTTACCTACACTAAGGCACCCACATCATAAATGCATTGCCTGTCTTGAGTTAATTGACTGTGTGCAGCTTTCCCAAACAAGATGGCCTGGACAAGGCCCCGTTACCAACACTAACAGTCCCTCTTGCTCCCCCTCGCTTTGTGTTCCATCCTTTAAAATTGCTGTACAGTCTTCCATTGGAGACATTGTTCAGATCTCTGCATATGTAGAAAGCAAAGTTTTCATTTTTAAGCTTCCATCTCTGAAGTGAGTTTTCTCAGTTTCCACCCCAAACCCAACAGAACTTTCTTCAGCTCAGCACTGACCATGCAAATTTCCTACCAATGTTCCATGGCAGACTCTGGGACCCAGAAGAATGAAACTTGGAAGAACAGCTGTGGTTATCTACCATGAGGGTACTGCTTTCTTCTTTCTGTATCTACATAGTGCAGGACAGGGTACTGTTGGGTTTCAAACAAGCAGTTGAGATGCATATTTAACATACCAAAGTGGACCTGACTTCTAGGTTCTCCCAGCATCCCTTGTCCCTATCTGTTGTATGGTATGTATGGCATATCCCACCCTCTACTCTGAACTTTCCAGCCAGGGACTGGGCTTCCCCAAATAATATAGACATTTTGGATTCCTCTACCTCTTTCTCTTTTAATAAAGAAAGGGAGGAGATGTTGGGGACAGGCTATATGGCCAAGTTTCAGCCATCTCATCAGAGCCTACACCTTTAGGCTCCTATTTCTCTAGCAGTCTGTCATTTACCAGAAACCAGCTGACCCTGTGATGGTTCAGCAGTTAGATACCTGCTGTGGTTTATTGTGGGGGGCAGTCATTCTAAGACCCCGAGCTCATAGTAAGAGCTACTCCTCTCTGGCTATAAACTAGCTTTTCCAGTAAGACTACTGGTAAAATCAAATTAAAGGCCAGCTGCCTGCAAGTAGCAGTTCTGGGAACTTTTTCCTGACTAACCAACTTCCCTTTCTTTCTGGAATGTCTCCATCTTCTGTGATTATAGCAGCTGTAAAGGTAGACACCTGCTGAAGCATTGCAGAGTTAGGTATCCATAGCAACCCTCACTTACACAAATACCCATGCCGCTTACGCAAATACCCATGCCTCCATGCCTATAAAAACTCTGAAATTTTTCAATAAACGGGGCTTGATCAGAATCCAGACTTGCCCTCATTTCTTTGTGTCTCCTGTTCCCCCACTTGTCTGCCCCCTCCACAGGTACCCATTGAAGACCCCGCAGGCCAGGTCAGTTCTCTCTTCCTGTAGGTCCAAACTTTTTCTCTCTTTTCACCTTCCTCTCTGTCTCCCTCCCCATGGTGACTTTCCTGGCCTCACTTCTTGGGCCCAGTGAAACCACCCAAGAGCTACATTCAATAAATCTGCCTTTGTGCTTTAATCTGACTTGAAACTGGCTCATTTTATCATCAGAACAAACTTATTAGGTACAGTGTGGGCAGAGTCCAGGAGAGACAGCCTGGAGATCTTGGACTCTGGGCAACCTTCAGTCATAGTTGAACTGTTTCCTTGTTCCCATGTAGGTTTTCCCCAATTTGCACATGAAGGTGAACAAATGAGTTAAAAAAAAAAAATACAGTTGTTGGGTCTGAGAGACATGCAGATAAAAAGAAGAGAGCCACCGAAATCTAGGTATACCAAAAAGCAACTTTACTCACCTCTGAGGAATGACTAGCAAGCTAGGGCTGCAACAGCTGCTAGGTCAGGGAATAAGTTTCTTTTCAAGCAAAAAACCCACAACGAGGTGTTCAGTGGAGGATTCAGTAAGCATTCATTCGCTCTTTGAAGTGAACAGTCAGTCATTCTTTGAAGTGGCAGATCTCTTTCCGAGTAAAGGGTCTGTTACAAGGATGACAGTGGGATGTTTAAATAGGTGTGGGTAGACTTTAGGATGCCTTCCCAGAAGTTAGACTCCTGTTGGATATAATCTGCTCCTCTCTGGGAGCCTTTTGAAGCAAAGCAATGCAATTTCTCTCTGGTTTTTGGGCTCTTGTTTATACCTTCCCAGAGTCTGCACAAGGATGTTTTTAGCTGGCAAAAACCACATGACCCACACAAGGCAGTCCCCAACTAACAAAGATCACATGCCCTCTCATGAGTCAGTTTCGCACCCCACACTTGGGATCAAAACAACAACAACAAAAAAACCATGCTTACATAACCAAAAGTTTCAATACACACACACACACACACACACACACACACACACACGCACACGCACACGCACACGCACACGCACACACACACACTTACAGGTAATAACAACTGAACTTTTACTTAAAAAAAAAAAAAGGATTTATTTATTTATTAGTATGTATAGTGCTCTGCCTGCATGTACACCTGTAGGCCAGAAGAGGGCATCTGATCTCATTATAGATGATTTTGAACCATCATGTGGTTGCTGGAAATTGAACTCAGCTTCTTTGGAAGAGACCACAGAGCCATCTCTCCATTCCCCTAATCTTTTACTTTTTAAAGCTTTTTATTGATTCTTTGTGGATTTCACATCATGTCCTTCAATTCTACTTACCTCTCTGATCCTCCATATCTGTCCTCTGCCCTTGGAACCTCCTCCTGAAAAGAAATACCCTTTTGCCTGAACAGCTTTTTTTTTTTTCCCCAAATGTTCATTGATTGCAATGATTCAGTAGTCTGTTTTGAGGCCTCTGGCTTCTGTTACAACATTCTCACTGGATCCTCACTGGGCCTCCTCTCAGATATGCTGTTGTTGCACTGTGTTGTGGAGGTCTTATAGGATTGGTTCTGCAGTACTGGTCCCTTCACAGGCTTCTGCAGTTCATAAATAGAGAAGATGTTCAGGTGGGCCAACTCAAAGCCCTGGATCTGGGCCTGGGCCTAGGTGGTAGCTGAGTTGCTCAGCCTGACAGCTCTCCAGCATTGCCCAGGTGTGGAGTGGGGCCAGCTTTCCCTCTCTCCTGCTCTAGGGGCTGGCTCTCATATGGCCACATCACTAGGGTGAGCTCTACAATGCTGTCCAAGCCAGTTGCGGGGCCTGCTCTGCCACGTGCTGCAGCGGGCAAGAGGCAGGGCCAGGTCATGGGCTCCAATGCCCTTGGGGACAGCTCCCCCATGCTGCCCAGGCAAGGGGCAGGGCCAGCTCTGTGTGAAACTAATGTTTTAAAGAGTGGATAACATTTTTGCTAACAGCTGACCCTCACTCAGCACTAGCTAGGATGGAGGACTAGAAAAGACAGTCTTTGGTAGGGGAACAGGATTCTTTGTGTCACAAATTCCTTTTCAGTACGGGCAGCAAATGTTATCATTGCAGCCAGAACAGTAAGATAAATGCAGCACTAGGGAGGCCTGGGAAGCACCAGTCTTGTTGCTTTGAGAAAGAGGGTCAGAAAGTGAACAGATATGTTAGTAGGACTTTTCAGTGTGTCCTCTGCGGATGAGTCCTGTCCTGTCCTCTGGGTGTAGATATTGCTAAGGAGTGTCTCTCAAGACCTAGCATCGCAACTCAGGCCTTTCCCAGGTAGCCTCTTAGCCTGTGGCTCTGCCATTTTGCCTGGATTGAATTACTTGAATATTAAATATTTGCATAATCAAATGTAAATACAACCCTCCATTTGAAAGTCAAATATAAAAGAATTCTGCATTTGTATCACTTTAAATTATCCAGGCTTTTGCTTTCAGCCACAAGAATGAATAAATAAGAGTTGTTTGAGACCAAAACAATTTTCTGGGCAAGGTGTTAAAATGAAGAAAAGGAAGAAAATCCCCCAGGAGATGGAAAAGTTTTCACTCAAGATTGAGCTAGGAGAGATGGAATCTGCCTGTTATTTTCCATTTGTATCATCTAGGCTTTTATTATCAAAGTAATGATGAGAGTGCAGGTACCATGGAAGGGAAGAAAGAAGGCAAATATGAAGAAATGACACTCATCAATTAGCCCCAAGCCAGGCCTGCTTCAGCCCTGGTACTGTGCTCTGCAAGCATAAGATGCCAGTCCAGTTTCCAGGCCCTCAAATTACTTTTAATAACTTAATATTTTGAGAAAGAGCTATAGGAAGCCAGCCTGCTTGCTAATTCACACTAAGGGGACTCTGTTTTGCTTTCTCTCCCCATTTTTAGGAAAGAGTAGACAATTCATAGAGTGAGGACTTTTCAGAGCCTTCTAGAATGAAGAGAAAAGATTTGTTACAGAGGCAGATCTCTCCTGACAACTCAGTATTTCTAGTTTTGGGTTCTTTAAGCAGTCCTAAGTATCCATTTGTTAAGAACAGCCTTTTTGATGACATTTATGTGGAAATTACTTCTAGTTTTTAATTATTAGTATATCAGCTCTTGCTTGGATTGGAGAGATGAGTTGAAGGCAGTGAGTTGAAGTGACATTTTAAAATGGGCTATTTGAGGCTTTTCTATTTATCCACATTTGAAGGCTGCTCTTGTGACTGTGAAATATGTCAACAGGCAGACAAGTGGCTCTAAAGTAAACTGCCAGTGGGATCATTACTCCCCCAACTCCGGGTTCTACTCTGTGCTCAGTCCCATTCATGCCCATAACTTCCCTAGCTTTCATTTTCTTTCATCTTTTGTTCCTGTTGACTTCCTACATACAGATCCTGAAATAAAAACAAGTTCCTCTGCCCCTCTGCTTCTGCCTCTCTCATTATGGTATATTATATATTTTGTTTCATGTTTTTATAAAAAGCATTTTTTAAATGTTCACATTGTCCTAATGGTATTAGAGGAAGCCTGGCTGGCTGGTGTCCCATTACTAGAAGTATCCACGAATGTTTAAACAGCTTACAAAGATGGAAGGTTTACTTTGGCCCATGGCTTCAAAGCTTTTAGTCTAAGATCAGTGGCCACACACATTGTTTCCAGGCAGTCGCGAAGGTGACACATCATAGTGCTACCATATGCCTCATACCTGGGAATGAAAGAGAAAAACAGGCACATACTCCAGGGTGCGGCAGCTCCCTTTGAGGACATATCCACAAAGTTTCCTTGGCTGTCAATAGTGCCATGACTATCAGTCAAATCTTTAACACAGGGGCCTGTAGGGAACACTAAAGAACCAAGCCAAAACACTCTTCAAACCGCTTGCGTATCTTTCTGACTGGCCCCTGTCATCTTTCTTCCAAAAGTCAACTTTATTTTAGTATTACTGTTAGAAAATGAAGCATGCCCATTCTAATGGTAGAGATCAGTCAGTGCTGACAAAGTATGTACCTGTGTGACTACTGTCACCACTGATATATTATAGAGCTTCTGTCATCCTTAAGCCAGCACAGTGGTACGTGCCTGTAATCCAAGCACTAACAGAGGCAGAGGCAGGTGAATCTCTGTGAGTTCAAGGTTATCCTGGTCTAAAAAATGAGTGCAGGGCTGCCAAAACAACACAGAGAAACCCTTTCTCAAAAGACAAAGACTTCTCTTTTAATTTTTATGTTTGGTGTGTCTGTGTGAATGTGTGCCATTGTGTGTGCTGCCTGCAGAGGCCAGAGAAGACAGTGGTTCCTTAGAACTGTAGTGACAGGCAGTTGTGAACCACCAACATGGGACCTGAGAACCAGACTTGGGGTCTCTGGAAGAGTAACAAGGGCTTTAACCACCAAGCCATCTCTCTAGCATCTATTCTTTCAATGTTTTTGGTGAATTTCCAGCTGTCTTAGCTACTTTTTTTTTAAACTACTGTAACAAAGTCCCACATAACCAAGGCAAATTATAGAAGGAAGAATTTACTGGGGGTGAGTCCATGATCATCATGTTGGGGAGCATGGCAGCAGATAGGCAGGCATGGTATTGTAGCAGCAGCTGACAGTGTCTATCTGTATTTGCAAGTAGGAGGCAAAGGCGGGTCATTGGAAATGGTGTGGGACTGTGAAACCTCAAAGTCCACTGCCAGTGGCATACTTTCTCCAACAAGATACCTCCTAATCCTTCCCAAATAATTCCACCAACTGGGCACCAAGCATTCTAATAGATGAGCGTATGGGGGACATTCTCATTCAGATTACCAGATTTTCTCTTATGACTGCCTTCTGTTGTTTTGTGTCTGCTAATTTTTCACTGTATATTTTTGGGGCTTCCTGCATTGTCAATGCTGAACATTCTTTATTTCTAAGTAGCACTATGCTGGAGGCTTTGCAAGCTCATGTATCTATTCACCTAACAGTGATCATTTTGAGTTGCTTCCTGTATAACCTGGGGATTAATCATCTATGAAACTTGAATACAAACAAGTTTTGTGTGGACATGGTTCATTTCTTGGAATAAAATCTAGAAAATGGCATCTTTATGCTTAGCTGACAGGACTGAAGAAGGTGGTTGCCCTAGAAAACAGCTCTACAGCATCTCACCCATATTCCACGCAGCTTGGCAGTTGCACTTGTGGAATCCCAAGACAAATGGAGACTGATGCTTGTGCAAAAATATGTATATGCTCAAGCTTTACTTGATCTCAAGCCCGAGGAAAAGATAGTTTAAGTTAGAGATAAGGAATTGGCATAGATCAACTAAGGAGTGCTGAGGGTGGGAAGATCGTCCTCCACAGGGAAGAGCACACTAAGTGGTCAACCCTGGAAACATACATGAAAACAAATATCATATAGACCAAGCAGGTTATATTTGCAAATGTATATTTATATTCATATATGTATGGATGACAATTATAAAAGAGAAGTCATGAATTTGAAAGACAACAAGGAAGGGTATACAGGAAGCTTAGAGGGAAGGAGAAATGATGTAATTATAACCTCAAAAAAAAAAAAAAAAAAAAAACCATGAAGTTGGGGTGGGTACAGAGGTAGTGAGGTTTTGGGAGGAGTTAGAGAGAAAAAAGAATATGACCAAAATATGTTGCACAATTTTTCTTAAAAATAAAAGAAGTAGCTATGGTTTCAGTACTCACACAAATATCATTCCCATACTTAAATAAATCAAAAAACAATAGCTAAACTACACTTTTCATGAAGTTTGTTTCTATTCTGCATAAAATGCAAAAGGACAGACAAGGAAAGTTCCTGCATGAGAAGGTGTTTTTTATTTCTTTTTTTATTTTTTCTTTTTATTATTTAATTAATTTATTCGAATTACTGCTCAATTGTTATCCCATCCCTTGCATCCTCCCATTCCTCCCTCCCTCCCGCTTTCACCCTATTCCGCTCCCCTTTGTCTGTGACTGAGGGGGACCTCCTCCCCCACTATATGATCATAGGCTATTAAGTCTCATCTTGGTAGTCTGCTTATCCTTTCTCTGAATGCCACCAGGCTTCCCCACCAAGGGGAAGTGGTCAAATATGGGGCAGCAGAGTTCATGTGAGAGTCCGTCCCTGCTCTCCACTCAACTGTGGAAAATGTCCTGTCCATTGGCTAGATATAAGTAGGGGTCCGATGTTTATTTCATGTATTGTCCTTGGTTGGTGCAGTAGTTTGAGCAGAACCCCTGGGTCCAGATCAGCCTGTCATGATGTTCTTCCTGTAGGTTTCTAGTACCCTCTGGATTCTTCTATTTCCCCATTCTTCCATACTTTTCTCACCTAGAGTCCCAGTAGGATGCTCTCACATCTATTCCAATCTCCGGGTAAGTGAAGACTCTCATGGGACATGCCTCTTGGGCTAGTGTCCAATTATAAGTAAGTATATACCATGTGAGTCTTTCTGCTTCTGGGTTAACTCACTCAGTGTAATCATTTCTAGTTCCGTGCATTTATCCACAAATTTCGGGATTTCCTTGTTTTTAATAGCTGAGTAGTATTCCATAGTGTAAATGTACCACAGTTTCTTTATCCATTCTTCGACTGAGGGACATTTAGGCTGTTTCCATGTTCTAGCTATTATGAATAAGGCCGCTATGAACATGGTTGAGCATATGGTGTTTTCATTTAATATATTAATAGCCACAGAGATTTCCTAATACTTGAAATACCATTTGGGAAACAGAAGTAGAGAAATCTCTTTTTGTAACATCAAAGATTTTTAGGTCAACTTCCTACATGCCAGGCACTGGTCTAAGCAATTTTTATATGCTGGCCATTTTATTTTATTTTATTTTATTTTTAAGAAACACCCTTGAAATAAATAATACAGTCAAGCATTTCACAGAGAAGGAAATGAGATGCAGAAAATCACATACTTAGTCTAAGAGCAGACAAACATGTGGCATCTGGGACTCAGAGCAAACAGCACAGACCCTGGGTCATGCTATGCTGCTCCTCAGTTGAATGAGATAATAGACAATAGAGACTGAATGGATATGTGTGTAAACCAACAAATACATTTATGCAAAGCTCCACAAGATCCAGCCTCTATGTCTATGTATGCTATTATTCCTGCCTTCGGATGGACTTTTTTTTTTTTATTACTGCCACGATCAATATAAGCAATTCCTTCAGGTCAGGAGGCAGAAATTCTGTGGTATTGGCTTTTGTTGCACCACCAGCTTGCTGACAGTTCAGGAAAATTGCTGACCTATTTTGTTGTCCATAACCAAGAGCATTCCCCTAGAATTTCCACTAGTCCATATTGCCATGGTTTGATGTGTGCTAGTGAGAATTGCCAGCTCAAGTGGAAGTCCAGCACTGGATTTGAGGCATGGTCTGTAGCAGGACTGAACAGACAGCTGTTGCCATGTCCCCAGGAAAAGTCACGCAATGCTTATAAAAAATTGTCATCCTTGTGGAATGTAGAACACCAAAGTCCAACTTGGTGATCCAATGGGTTTATTTGGGTCACTTAAAAGATTATGGGTGAGCGATAAGTTTAAGCACAGATGGAAAAAGGCATCTGCTTCACCAAAAAGTCCACCTCAGAACAGGAGGTGCTGTGGAAGCCTCTGCCCTGGAGGTCCTTCAGGTGATCCCATCTCCTCTCCAACAACTGTTACTTGTTCATATAACCTTGAAGAAGGGTCTTACAAATCTTTAAAGTTTCAAAAACTTCCTAAGACTTGTAGTTTGTTTGTTTCCTGAGCCTTGTAAGTTTCATTTACTTTTGGGATCTTAAGGAATCTCCCTCCAGGGTGAAATGTTTGAATATGGAGAAAATTGCTATGCAACACTTCACTCTTTCCTCCAGTTCTCACAGCCTTAATAATACCTCTTCATCAGTATTGCCTGAGCCTTGGAGGGGAATATATATGTCTTAAGCCTAGTTTCTTACTATGACCAACTTAAGATGATAGTAGCAATAATCTATGGATATAAACAGATATATTTAAAGGCACATCACATTCACTTAATACAACAACAGCATTGGCCTCCGCACTAGGGCTTTGTGACCTTGCTCCCCATGAGGATTTTTTCTGGCTTACAATCCTGGAAATGAGGACTGGTAAGACAGACCCTAATCAGAAATCAATTGACCAAACTTATAAAAGCCTTTCTACTATGGCACCTGTAGGCACAGCTTGCCTGACATACTGGTACTATAGTAGGCCGGGTCTAAAGCTGAGCAGGAATCTTGGTGATAATTCTCTACCAACAGACCACCTGGCACATCCTTCACTATGAAAGCCAGCCATTAGGAGGGCTTCTTTAGTTCAGGCCCAATCAGCTTTCCTCATATCCTGAAGCTAAAGTGTATGGAGTACTCAGCAACAGGGAATTCACCTCTCATTCTATCGTACAGCCAACAAACAGCATTGGCAATGCCTTTAAGTTTGTGGGGCATCAGGGGCCTCCCTGGTCAACAGATCATAGGTAAATAGCCCACTAACCTTATGGCTTCTACTCTTTAAAAACTCTTTCATCACTGCTTTATTGCTCTTTGGGATGTTTTTCTAATCTGTAAGACACCCAGTGTTTGCCTTCAGTAATGAAGCCTGTTACAAGGGGTGGGCAGGATCTCTGAAGGTCTGCCTTGATCCATTACAACTAAGTGCCAGTCAACTTGAGGCACCTAAGGGGATATTGAAAAAGAAATATTAGTATGGTCCAATAAAGTACAAGAAGATTTCATTGCTTCAGTCAATTGTTTAGCCAAAAGACCAATTTGAGTACCATGAATGGGAGCTACTCCATCTTACAATCCTTAATCCACAGACACTGTGCATAAGGGGTTTGCCAGCTCATCCTGTAGTGCCACCTCAGGGACAATGTGCAACTCTACAACCCCAGTGGACTGAGCAAGTTCCATCTTAGCTGTTCAACCTAGCCAGGGTCAAGAGGGAGAGAGACCACATACTTTCATGCTGTCCCCTTTGTGCTGGTTAACCTTTTGTCAATTTGCCACAATCTAGAGGCATCTGAGAGGAATGGACCTCAATTGAGAAAATGTTTCCTTAAGATCAGACTGTAGGAAAGCCTGCAGGGCACTTTCTTAGTGATTGATGTGGGAGTGTGTCTAGTCCCTTGTGAGGGCTCCCCAACCCAAGGGCTAAGGGTCTTAGATGCTTTAAGAAAGCAGGCTGAGCAAACCACAGGAGCAAGCAAGTAAGCATCATATGCCATGCTCCTCTGCCAGCTCCTGCTTCCAGGTTTCAGCCTTGTTTGAGTTCCTTCCCTGATGTTCCCCAGCAATGGAGGGTGACCTGAGAGATGTAAGCTAAAAGAGACCCTTTCCTCCCCAAGTTGTTTATAGTCATGGTATTTGTTTCATCCTAGCAAGAGAAACCCTAAATAAGATAGAAATTGATACCAGGAATGGGGTGTTGCTGTTCGAGACCTGACAAAATATTTTGGGATGGATTGTGGTAGCATTTGAACTTTGGGATAGAAAAGCTGTTGAGTGTCTGCAGCTCAATGGGCAGTTCTTTGGGTTCTTGGAAGAGAATTATGAAAGAAATGGAGATGATGGAGGCCAAGCTTGTGAAAACTTAGAGATAGAGTAGGATTCCAGCAGGCGTGTCTTGAGTTAAGAATCATGGTTCTGATCAACTGGAGCTGAAGAATTGGGAGAGACCAGAAACACTAATGTGAAACTTTTGCTTTTTTGCTCTCAAAAAATCTTCTGGGAAATGTTTCCACAAAGTCAGCACACAGAAACTGTGGTCCAAGGGAGGCTATGGCTACACCTCATGATGAGAGCTGAACTTGGTAGTATAACAATCTCTCAGGGGTTACCACTTGAAGGCATGCAGGGCCATGGAGAGTAGCTGAGACTTGGTTCCATGAGGGGCCTCAATAGCAGAGGGTTGAAGGGATCGTGGAGAGAGGCTGAAGCTTGTCAGAGTCCAAGTCCCTTAAGAGAGCAAAGGAGAGGCTGTTGGTGAAGGTGCAGGCCAGTTGCCATGGGGACCCTAGGATTTCTTTTATTTATTTATTTATTTATTTATTTATTTATTTATTTATTTTGAGATGCCAATACCATGGGATAGCAACCAAGGACATCAATAGCCTTGGACTGGAGCTGGCACAAACCTAGGATAACAAGCTATGTCTGTTGCAGCAAGCCCTCTGGAGCCAAGATCATGAGTCTCAGAAATCTGACTTTGAGATTTACAGTGTTGGATCTTGATATTGCTTTGCTATGATTGTCATTATGCTCTGGTTTTCCCCTTTTGGAATAAGAAAACATTTAATGGATTTTTATTTTATAGGAACCCACAGTTGAGCGAATGAAATTTTAAAGAGATTTTTGGAGTTTTATAGAGACTTTGGGTTTTTAAAAAGATTGGATATTTTAAAGAGACAATGTTTAAAGATTTTGAATTTGGAAAGACTGGGGCTTTTAAACTTTTAAGTTTTATACAGCAATATTAATTTTAATATGTTGAGAATAAATGAGAAAGAATATGTTCAAGTTGAAAATTTCTGTGTCTGTGTGTCAAGTTGACAAGGGGTCAGTTGTCCTGGCTAGTTTTTTTGTCAACTTGACATAAGCTAGAGTCAACAGAGCAGAGAATACCTCAATTGAGAAAATGCCACCTTAAGATCAGTCAGGCTGAGATCCAAGATGGTGGCAAGCAGTGTGGACCCTATTTAGAAGCTCCAGTAAACAATTCAGGGAATTGGACGAAATTCTTAAACAGGAACACCAACCTCCCCACCCCACTATGGCAGGAGTACTCCACAGTTCAAAAGGCCCAAAATACAGAAAACCTGCATACCCATGCACACGGGAGGAGCGTGGATGTTCTTGGACCAGAGCGGCAGCGGCAGCAGCTGAGGTTTGCAGCTGGGAACCCTCTAACAGACGCGATTGGTGAGGTGACTGGTAGGATGTGCTGAGGGAGAGGGGACTCTGCAAGATTCAGGCCCCACAGACCAATCTCAACTTGGAGAGCAGCTTGCACCCTGAGACACAAACTAGACTCGGTGCGCAGTTTAGGTGCAGAGTCCCTGGCTGAATTGGGTGCGTGGTTTGGACACAGAGTCCCTAGCTGAACTTGGCATGCGGTCCTGGCCCCTGGGACTCTGGCTGGCTCAGCACGCAGTTTGGGCGCAGAGTCTAGCTGAACTTGACATGTGGTCCCAGCCCTGAGACTCTGGCTGAACTCGGTGAGCTCAGGGTGCAGTTTGGGACCATGACCCTAAATGGACTCAGTGCTAACAGGACTAAGTGCATGGATTAGGCCCCAAGACCCATTTGGGTCCAAAGAAGCTAACTGGACTCAACGCTCAGGTTGGGTCCATAGATGCTAAATGGACTCAGAGTGTGTGCGGTTTGGGCCCCGTAACACTAACCTTGACTCTGCAAGCAGTCTGGGTCCCGAAACGTTACCAGGAACCACAGACTAGCAGAGCATCAGAGCTCTGGGATTAAGGAAATCTCGGAGAGACAGGGAGTAGAGTGGCCATCGGACCCCCTCTGCCCAACCTGTTTCAGGCCCTGGTTAGCTCTGGTGCCACAAGAGGACCCAGAGGCTGTGGACACTTTGGCTTGACCTAGCACACATTCTGAGACCCAGGACAACTACAGCGGAGCTGCGGATCACTGGCTGTGAGAGACCCAAACTACAGGGCTGACCTCCTGCCATCCAGATCAGTGAAGCATCAGAGCTTTCAGCCTAGAGAAATCGTGAGAAAACGGGTGAATGTATCCTCAGACTCCCTCCACTCGACTCTGGAAGCTGCCTGCCAAAACCAGAGATGGCAACCTGACTAAAGGACAGTGTAAACTCATGTGCAAAGAACCCCAAAACAATATGGCATCTCCAGATCCCAGCAATCACAAAGAAAGCAACCCAGAGAATAAAAACACAACAGAAATACAGGAAAATGACCTTAAATCCTTAATAATGAGGATGGTAATGAAGGAAACAAATAAAATTAGTAATCAAATGCAGGGAGACTCAGCTAAACGGATGGAAGACTTAAAAAAGGCCTATAAAGAGGCACTGGAAAAAATTCAGGAAAATACAAACAACCACATGAAGGAAATCAATGAAACTCTTCAATCTCTGAAGGCCTATAGGCAATGGAATAAACTCAGGAATATACAAACAATCAGATGAAAGAAATAAATAAAACAGTTCAAGGTCTGAAGATGAAAATGGACTCAATGATAAACACACAGACAGAAGAAAAATGGGAATGTGAGAGCTCAGAGAGAAAGGTGAGCAACACAGAGGCAAGCCTGTCTAACAGAATCCAAGAGATGGAGGAACTAATCTAAGGTACAGAAGATAAAATCATAGATCTTGAAACAACCATTAAAGAAAATACTAAATCTGGAAAAATCCTGACACAAAACATCCAAGAAATCAAAGATACCATGAAAAGAAGAAATTTGAGGATAATAGGCATTGAAGAAAGAGAAGATACCAGACTCCAGGGCCCAGAAAATATTCTCAACAAAATCATAGAAGAAAACTTCCCCAATCTAAAGAAAGAGATGCCTATAAACATACAAGAGGCCTACATAACACCAAATAAAATAGACCAGAAAAGAAAAACTTCCCGTCACATAATAATCAAAACACAAAATATACAGAACAAAGAAAAAATATTAAAAGCTGCAAGGGAAAAGGGCCAAATAACATTTACTGGCAAACCTATCAGAATAACACCCAACTTCTCAGCAGAGACCATAAAAGCCAGAAGGGTCTGGACAGAGATCCTGCAAACCCTAAGAGACCACAGATGCCAGGCCAGACTACTTTACCCAGCAAAACTATCAATAACCATTGATGGAGAAAACAAAATATTTCATGACAAAAACAAATTCAAACAGTACCTATCCACAAATCCAGCCTTACAGAAGGTACTAGAAGGAAAACTCCATCCCAAAGGGTCAAGCTACAACCAAAGCTACACAGGAAATAGATAAATACACCATCACAAAACACAACCACACAAACGCTTTACTCGACCTAACATCAAAATTAAGACTCTTAACAGTCACGGGTCATTAATATCTCTCAATATCAATGGTCTCAATTCTCCAATAACAAGACACAGACTAACTGAATGGATGCATAAACAAGATCCAACATTCTTCTGCATTCAAGAAACATATCTCACTCATAAAGATAGACGTTACCTCAGGGTGAAAGGCTGGAAAATATATTTCAAGCAAATGGCCACAAGAAGCAAGCAGGCGTAGCCATTTTAATATCTAACAAAATAGACTTTCAGCCAAAATTAACCAAAAGGGATGAGGACGGACACTTCATATTCATCAAAGGTAAAGTCAACCAAGATGACATCACAATTCTGAACATCTATGCCCCCAATACAAGGGCACCCATATTTGTAAAAGATCTATTAACAAAGCTTAAACCACACTTCGATCTCCACACAATAATAGTGGGAGACTTCAACAACCCACTCTCACTGAAAGATAGGTCATTGAAACAGAAACTAAGCTGAGAAATAACATTATTAACCAATGCTATGAATCAAATGGATCTAACAGATATGTATAGAACCTTTCACCCAAACAAAAAGTGTGACTCGCGTTACCATCTCGCCAGCAAGAACGACGCTGCACACACAGGATCCTTCTGCAGTAAAGCTTTAATGCATCTTAAGAGGGAGAGCATAAGCTTATGACAAGTAAAATGGAGACCCCAAACAGCAGAAACCCATCCCTTATATAGGAAACTGTTCTCCGCTTAGGATGTGTCAGTCCCTGATTGGCTGTTACTCATCAGGCGATATGACGCCACGGGAGAGGCAGAGCACAACAAGCGGAAAGTTCCTTCGCACATGCGCAGATTACTTGTTTACCAGATTACTGTGTTTGGGACACAGGATGTCAGCGCCATCTTGTAATGACGAATGTGAGTGCGGCCTCTCACATCTCCCCCTTCTCTTTTAATTAAAGGCCTAACTAAAAGAATAGGTGAAAACTGGCGCCACATCGGGTTCGCAGCTCGCTACAGTTTGTTGTATGGGCAATGAGCTTAGGAAAAGGAAATGGTCCGATCAAGGCTGGAGCATGACTCTGGACCAACCGATCGAGGACCATTTTAGAGGTACCACTCAGTGCCGTCCCGTGTGCAATGGGCAATTTTCCCCGCGTGGTGCAACGGCCACTGGGTGCACGTAGATATAGGGTGCCTTTCGACGTGCAATGGCAACTAGGCCCAGTCGAGTGCAAAGGCCACGCAGAGAGAAGAAAGAGAGAGAGAAAACTCATTGCCCTTATTTAGGACTTAAAGGCTGCCCGCCAAACCGCTGTCTCCCCCTATTCCTTTATTTAGGAAGCAATAAGACACCCATTAAAGAGAGTGGAGACAGAGGTAAATAGTTCATATTGCCGCAGAGCCATTTTACTGCAATGCCTCACTATGCAACTCTCCAGGGCTGCTGAAACTTACTCACTCCACCTCGTGCAATGAGCTGAGACTCTGAGGGTGCAGGAGCTGAGCAGCCAGCGACTTATTGCTTAAGCATGGATAGCCATATATCAGGGGAGGTCCCACTTTCTACTGCTGCAAGTGCTTGGGCAATAACCACCTTGTCTCTTTTTGTTTGAGCCCTGAGTTTACAGACCAACCATAGGGTCAACACTAACCCACAGCCGATCGCAGCTCCAAATAATCCAACCCCAACCCATTCCTTAAAGAAGGAGAAAGCCGAAGATATCCATGACAAAAGTCCCTCTGTAAGCGACAGATCCAGGCGTGTGGAATTAACTTGAATGATGGCAGTTCTTAATTCTCTTAATGTTTGCTCGAATTCTGTTGTCCAATTCGGCATCGGGAGTGGGAATGTTGACATGATCCCCCAGCATTGTTCCCTCTTTGTTATTATCACTTGGGTCATCACCAGGCTGAGTATCAGCATCTTCTGGAACCGTCTGGATTTTTCTGGTAAGTCTTTCTGGTACCCAAAACGGATTGTCTTCATCCTGTGGAAAAACGCACACAGCTCCCCTGGATCTTATAAGAATAGGATCCGGTCCTTTCCATTTGTTACTCAGAACATCCTTCCATTTGACCATTTCTTTTGGCCTGCTGGGCTTTGACAAACCGGTTCCCATATCTTTGAGGGCCCTGGGACCGAGGGACCGACGGCCCGTTTTTTGGCACGTCGGTAGCCTGGCTGTTATCGACAGTTTGATTGTTAATAGGTGGGAGGAGTCTCCCCTGCACATCTCTCACCGAGCGGCATTGGCTAGTCTTATGATATCCTTTGCCACAACGGTTGCAGAAAGTCGGTGTTTCTCCCCTTCTGTTTGAGTTTTTGCAGTCCTTTTTAAAATGTCCAGGCTTGCCACAGTTATAGCAAGTCCTCTGGTTGGTTTTACCAGCAGGGCGTTTTTGAGACTGGAGGATAGCAGCTGCTAGGCCCGCATTAGTAAGCGGTCCTCCGAGGTCTCTACACACTCTGAGCCAATCTTGTAAGCCCTTATTTTTTCTAGGGGCTATGGCGGCTCTGCACTCTTGAGTGGCTTGTTCAAATATCAACTGTTCAATAAAAGGTTCCACCTGCTCAACATCTCCAAAGATACATCCTGCTGCTTCTGTCATTCTGGCCACAAAATCGGAAAATGATTCCTCAGGGCCCTGAATAATTTTTGTAAGGCGCCTATTAGCCTCCCCTTCTTAAGAAAGCGCTTTCCAGGCTTTAATAGCTGTCTGTGAAATTTGAGCATAGGCTCCCCAATGGTAATTTGTCTGATTCACAGTAAATTGACCTTGACCTGTCAACAAGTCAAAGGTCCAGTTTCTCTGTTCAGGAGTAAGGGCAAGAGCATTGGCCTGGGCTTGTGTTTGAGCGGCCTCATACCAGAGAGCCCTCCATTCCATGTATTGACCCATGTCTGGAAGTGCGGCTTTTGCTACCATCTGCCAATCAGAAGGAGTTAAGGTGCCAGTGCCAATTCTATCCAACATTACCAGGGTAAAATTTGCATTAACCCCATATTTGCGGACAGACTCAGCCAATTCTTTAATTAGGTTATATTCGATGGGGGCATGTACTCGTCCCCCGTTCTCTGTTTCAAAAACAGGAAAAAAATTGTGTAATTTTTTACGAATCTTTTCTGGCCAAAAGGAAAATCCAGACCGAGTTCGTAGGGTGGAGGAGTGGTGGGTGTTACCCTACGAGAGGAGTTATGGGAGGGTTTTTTTATTATTTCCTCGTTCGTCTGGGTAGTATCTCTCCTCCTCATATTTGGCTGCCTCCTCCTCTAACTCTGCTTCTTCCTCTGAATCAAGAGCCTCATTGTCAGAGGCACTGGGGCTAGAGCTTGCAGAGCTATCAATATTTAATGCCTCAAGTTCCCTTAATGGGTAAAGTCCTTGTGATGTCCCTTCTGGGGAATCAGGGGACTGCACTCCTTTTACAGGAGAGTTCTTAGCTTCTTTCCTTTTACGAGTATCCCTTTTCTTGCGCGCACCCAACCTCTCACTACGTTCGGTTTCTGACATGCTATCCTGAACTTCCTCTAGGGCAACCTGTCCTTCCTCTACTGCCCTCTTGCAATTGTCATCCTCTAGGCAATTTTTTACAAGTAAAAAAATAAAAAATATCACTCCTAGAATCGGCCCAAGAAATTCAGAAATACGCATACCTCTCCGAACTTACCTATCCCTGCAGATCTGAATCCTCCTTGAAGTCAAGGGGTCTCCGAAGGTGCTGACGATGGTGTGGTCAATTTCCCGGGTTTCAGCACCAGATGTGACTCGCATTACCGTCTCGCCAGCAAGAACGACGCTGCACACACAGGATCCTTCTGCAGTAAAGCTTTAATGCATCTTAAGAGGGAGAGCATAAGCTTACGACAAGTAAAATGGAGACCCCAAACAGCAGAAACCCATCCCTTATATAGGAAACTGTTCTCCGCTTAGGATGTGTCAGTCCCTGATTGGCTGTTACTCATCAGGCGATATGACACCACGGGAGAGGCAGAGCACAACAAGTGGAAAGTTCCTTCGCACATGCGCAGATTACTTGTTTACCAGTTTGGGACACAGGATGTCAGCGCCATCTTGTAATGGCAAATGTGAGTGCGGCCTCTCACAAAAAAGGAATGTAATTTCTTCTCTGCACCCCATGGAACCTTCTCCAAAATTGATCACATTGTAGGTCACAAAACAAGCCTCAACAGATACAAGAGGATTGAAATAATACCTTGTATCCTATCAGATCACAATGGTCTTAGGCTGTACTTCAAAAAAACAGAAATAACCAAAAGCCTACATGTACATGGAAACTAAACAACTCTATACTTATTTACACCTGGGTCAGGGAAGAAATAAAGACAGAAATTAAGGACTTCCTGAAATTCAATGAAAATGAAGGAACAACATACCTAAACTTGTGGGATACACTGAAAGCAGTTCCAAGAGGAAAATTCATAGCACTAAGTGGCTTTAAAAAGAAATTCGAAACATCCCACATAGGCAACTTAATGACACAGCTGGAAGCTCTAGAAAAAGAAAGAAAGAAACAGAAACATCCAAGAGGAGTAGACATCTGGAAATAATCAAATGAAGGGCTGAAATTAATAAATTAGAAACAAAGAAAACAGTCCAAAGAATCAAGAAAACCAAGAGCTGGTTCTTTGAGAAAATCAACAAGATAGACAGACCATTAGTCAAACTAACAAAAAGGCAGAGAGAGAGTATCCAAATCAACAAAATCAGAAATGAAAAGGAAGACATAACAACTGACAATAAAGATATACAAAGAATCAAAAGATCCTACCTCGAAGGCATATATGCCACAAAATTTGAAAACCTAAGAGAAATGGATGATTTTCTTGATCAATTTCACTTGCCAAAATTGAGTGAAGAACAGATAAACAAGCTAAATAGTCATATTTCCCCTATAGAAATAGAAGCAATCATTGATAGTCTCCCAACCATAAAAAGCCCAAGGCCAGATGGTTTCAGTGCAGAATTCTACCAGACCTTCAAGGATGTGCCAATACCAATATTCTTCAAGCTACTCCAAAAGATAGAAATGGACGGAACATCACCAAACTCATTCTATGAAGCGATAGTCACATTGATACGTAAACCTCACAAAGACCCAACAAAGAAAGAGAATTTCAGACCAATTTCTCTTATGAACATCAATGCAAAAATACTCAATACAACACTTGCAAAATGAATACAAGAATATATCAAAGATATCGTTCACCATGACCAGGTAGGCTTCATTCCAGGCATTCAGGGATGGTTTAATATACAGAAATCCATCAGTGTAATCCACCATATAAACAAACTGAAAATAAAAAATCCACATGATCATTTCCTCAGATGCAGAGAAAGCATTTGATAAAATCCAACACCCATTCATCTTTAAAATTTTGGAGAGATCAGGGATACGAGGCACATACCTGAACATAATTAAGGCTGTATACAGCAAGCCAGTAGCCAAAATCAAATTAAATAGAAATTCCTCTAAAATCTGGGACAAGGCAAGGCTGCCCATTCTCTCCATATCTCTTCAATATAGTGCTGGAAGTTCTAGCCAGAGCAATAAAACAACAAAAGGAGATCAAAGGAATCCAAATGGGAAACAAGGAAGTCAAATTATCCTTATTTGCAGATGATATGATAGTGTACATAAGTGACCCCCAAAATTCCACCAGAGAACTACTACAGCTGATAAACACCTTCAGCAAATTAGCTGGATACAAAATTAATTCAAAAAAGTCAGTAGCCTTCCTATATACAAATGACAATCATGCAGAGGAAGAAATAAGGAAAACAACACCCTTCATGTTAGCCACAAGCAATATAAAGTATTCAGGAGTTATTCTAACTAAGCAAGTGAAGGACTTGTTGGAAAAAAATTTCAAAACTCTGAAGAAAGAGATTGAAGATGACATGAGAAGATGGAATGATCTTTCTTGCTTGTGGATTGGGGGAATTAACATAGTAAAAATGGCCATCTTACCAAAAGCAATCTACAGATTCAATACAATCCCTAGCAAAACACCTACACAATTTTTTAAAGACATTGAAAATTCAATTCTCAATTTCATATGGGAAAACAAAAAACCCAGAATAGCTAAAACAATCTTGTGCAATAAAAGATCCTTCAGAGGAATCTCCATACCGGGTCTCAAGCTGTACTATAAAGCAGCAGTAATTAAAACAGCATGGTACTGGCACAGCAATAGGCTGGTTGATCAGTGGAATCGAATCAAAGACCCAGATATGAATCCACACACATATGGTCACTTGATTTTTGACAAATAAGCCAAATATATTCAATGGAAAAGGGATAGCATCTTCAACAAATGGTGCTGGTCTAACTGGATATATATGTGTAAAAAATGCAACTGGACCCATATTTGTCACCATGCACAAAACTCAAGTCCAAGTGGATCAAAGACCTCAACATAAAATCAGAGACACTAAATCAATTAGAAGAAAAAGTGGGGAAGATCCTGGAACACATTGGGACAGGAGACAACTTCCTGAACAAAACTCCAACAGCCCAGGCCTTAAGGTCAACAATTAATACATGAAAGCTCATGAGACTAGGAAGCTTCTGTAAGGCAGGAGACATTGTTAACAGAACAAAGCAACACCCTACAGACTGGGAGAAGATCTTCACTAAACCTACATCTGACAAAGGTCTATTATAAAAAATATATAAAGAACTCAGGAAACTAAACACCACCAAACCAAATAACCCAGTTGGAAATGGGGCTCAGAACTAAACAGAGAATTCTCAACAGAAGAATATCAAAAGGCAGAGAAACACTTAAAGAAATGCCCAACCTCCATAGTCATTAGGGAAATGCAAATCAAAACGACTCTGAGATTCCATCTTACACCCATCAGAAAGGCTAAGATCAAAAACTCAAGTGACACCACATTCTGGCGAGGATGTGGAGAGAGAGGAACACTCCTTTATTGCTGGTGGGAATACAAACTAGTACAGCCACTTTGGAAATCTATCTGGCGCTATCTCAGAAAACTGGGAATAAGGCTTCCTCAAGACCCAGCTATTCCACTCCTTGGAATATATCCAGAAGATGCTCCAGCACACAACAAGAACATTTGCTCAACCATGTTCATAGCAGCCTTATTCATAATAGCCAGAACCTGAAAACAGCCTAAGTGTCCCTCAGTAGAAGAATGGATAAAGAAACTGTGGTACATTTACACTATGGACTACTACTCAACTGTTAAAAATAAGGAATTCCTGAAATGTGTGGACAAATGGATTGAACTGGAAATTATCATAATGAGTGGATTAACCCAGAAGCAGAAAGACTCAAATGGTATTTACTCACTTATATCTGGACACTAGTCCAAAGGGCATGTTCCATGAAAGTATTCACTCATCAGGAAAGTGGGTCAGAGGGGAAGACATCCTATTGGGTCTCTCGGTGAGGGAAGCATGGGAGAATGGGGAAATAGAAGGATCCAGAGGGTCCTCGGAACCTATAAGAAGAACATGAAGATGGGCAGATCTGGGCCCAGGTGTCCAGAGCAAACTATGGCACCAGCCAAGGACAATAAGTGCAGCAAACTTCGAACCCCTACCCAGATCTAGCCAATGGATAGGACGCTCTTCACAGTTGAGTGGAGAGTGGGGTCTGACTTTCACACAAACTCTGGTGCACCATATTTGACCACGTCCCCTGGATGGGGAGGCCTGGTGGCACTCAGAGGAAGGATAGCAGGCTACCAAGAAGAGACTTGATACCCTATGAGCATATACAGGGGAGGAAGTCCCCCTCAGTCACAGTCTTAGGGGAGGGGAGTAAGGGGAAAATGGGAGGGAGAGAGAAATTGGAGGATACAAGGGATGGAATAACAATTGAGATGTAATATGAATAAATTAATAAAATATATTTTTAAAAAGAACAGAAAAAAAAAAAAAAGATCAGTCAGACTGTAGCAAAGCCTGTAGGGCATTTTCTCACTAAGTGATTGATAAGGAAAGATCCAGCCCATTGTGGGTGGGGCTACCCTTGGGCTGATGGCCTTAGATGCTATAATAAAGCAGACTGACACACAAACTAAAAATCTAAATGATGAGTACAATTTTCTTGATAAATTCCACTTACCAAAATTGAATCAGTGATCTGCTAAACAAATTAAATAGTTCTATATCTCCTAAGGAAATAGAAGAAATCATCAAAAGTTTCCCCACGAAAAAAAAGCCCAGGGCCAGATGGATTCAGGGCAGAATTCTACCAGACCTTCGAAGAGCTAATATCAGTACTCCTCAAATTATTCCACAAAATAAAAACAGAAGGATCACTACCAAACTCATTCTATGAAACCACAGTCACCTAATACCTAAACCACAGAAAGACCCAAAAAAGAAAGGTAACTTCAGACCAACTTCCCTTATGAACATTGATGCAAAAATACTCAATAAAATACTGGCAAACTGAATCCAAGAACACATAAAAAAAATTTAAACACCACCAAACCACATAATACAATTTAAAAATGGGGTACAGAGCTAAACAGAGAATTCACAACAGAGGAATATTGAATGGCTTGGAAACAAAGAAATGCTCAGCATCCCAAGTTATCAGTGAAATGCAAATCAAAATGACTCTGAGATTCCATCTTATACCTATCAGAATGACTAAGACCAAAAACTCCAGTAACAGCACATGCTAGGGAGGATGTGGAGAAAGGGGAACACTCCTTCATTGCTAGTGGGAATGCAAACTTGTACAATCACTTTGTAAATCAATCTGGCATTTTCTCAGAAAACCAGGAATAGTTCTACCTCAAGACCAAGCTATACCACTCTTGGGCATATACCTGAAAGATGCTCCACATACAAAGACATTTGCTCAACTATGCTCATAGAAGCTTTATTTGTAATAGCCAGAATCTGGAAAAAAACTAGCTGTTCCTCAACTAAAGAATGGGTAAAGAAACTGTGGTACACTTACACAATGGAATAGTATTCAGCTATTAAAAAGAAGGAAATCTTGAAAATCGCAGGCAAAATGGATAGAACTAGAAATGATCATCCTAGGCAAGGTAACGCAGATCCAGAAAGTGGATAGTTACTCAACATTAGACGTTCTCTGAAAGACTCCACCCAGTTGGGGATCAGTTGGGACATATACTAGGACTGAAAGCTGGATTCTGGACAGAGGTCTGAGAACAGTTGGGGGTCAGGGATGGAAGGTCTAGGAGGGAACAGGAGCTCCACAGGGAAACCATCAAGGCCTGTGAATCTGTGGATCTGGGCATGGAGGGTGGGGGGGTAGGAGGCCTGCACAAATTGATACACCAGTCAAGGACAATGCATGCAGAGAACCAAACTCCCCTGTTCAGATGTAGCCAATGGACTGCTGATTCTCCTCATGGGGGGAAGGGGGGACTGCTGCTGAACCTATGACATGCACTCGGATGCCCAGGATTTGGTCACTGTCCCTTGGCAAGACGGCCTAATGGGCACACAGTGGAAGGAGATGCAGACTTTCCTGAAGAGACTTAATAGGCTGTTGCCAGAGGTCTAGGGGAGGAAAATAGGCAGAAGAGGGAGGAAGAGTGGGAATAGAAAGATAAGAGGGAGGGGATAACAATTGGGAGGTACTGTGAATAAATTATAATAAATAAAATATAAATTTAAAAAATCCAGGTGGAGGAGGGGTTTATTGCAGAGACCAATGCACCAACCAAGGACCATGCATGGTGAGGATCTAGACCCTCTGCTCAGATGTAGTAGACAGGCAGCATAGTCTCCTTGTAGGCCCCACAATATGGGGAGTAGGGACTACTTCTGACATGGACTCTGGCCCCCTAATGTTGATCACTTCCCCCAGGTTGGGCAGCCTTGCCAGGCCACAGAGAAAGAGGATACAGACAGTTCAGATAAGATTTGATGGGCTGAGGTCAAATATATGGGGAAGAGGGAGAGGGTATAAGGGAGGGAGGGTGGGATCAGGAGATGATGAGGGAGGGGCCTAAAATCATGATGTAAAGAATTTAAACTGCAGAACAAGCAGGTAACTTCTATTGCTAATTCCACTACATGCAATAGGTCTGAGACTGGCTGAGACATGAATGTCTAGGCACAGACAATGCTTCTTGTTGGTTACAGAATCCTTGTGATTTAGGACTAGGTATTGTTCTTAAAATTTATCTGTATTACCTGTAGGCCTGGCTAGCAATCAATCAAGACATAGACATGTGTTATATTTTAAAATAGCCTTAGTTAACCTGAGGCAGGGCAGATCTCAATCCTTTAAACTACCTCCCATACTGGGGCAGGCATAGGATCCCTGTCTCAATCCCATGCCATCTGTTTCTGATAACTTCTATCAAGCTATCTCCCATCCATAATCCCAAATAATTGCTAATGTTCTTCATCTGGACTGGATTCTCCATCCACACCGGTGGCTGTGTGCTTCTCCTCCAGCTAACTCATGGCGGCCTTTCTCTCTTCACTTTACCTCTTTCTCCTCCTGGTGGAGATCCTTCTTCTTCCCAGAATTCCTCTCTCTCTTAGCCCGACCTACCTCCTTTGCCCTGCCCAGGTGGGATGGTTTTTCATTAAGCAAAAGGTAATTCGCATCAAAAGACATCAGACCATCTCCCAACAATTAGATGCCTGCCATTCTTTGTATGGCATGAGTGAAGATTTACAGATGTCTTTCTTTTGCTCACACAAAAAGCAGAGATCTAGCCTTAATTATTCTGTGTTCCCTACACACCTCATATATTTATAATATTAGGGCTGTATAATGCTTGTGAGAAATTATATGTTTTCAGAACAAAAGAACCAGACATTGAAGCTGGATTAGATTTGACATAATTCATTCCTCTCAGCATGCTGGACACTGACATCCTGCATCCTTCATGTTCTAGCACCAAGTGTTTCAGTTGCTGTTCCTCATCAGAACAGGACAGCTCCCAAGACAGCTTCTGAGAAAGCTTCTAATCTCAATTGGTCCAGCATTTTAAACTTTCACTCACAGGACTGCTATTAAGCCAGAATTTCTCAACATTTAGAAACTGGATCACAAATGCCATTCCTAGCTTGTTTAATCATTTCCCACCAATTTTATTTTGGCCCATACAAAGGTATTATTCATCCCAAATCAGCCAGAAGAAACCTTAAGAGAATGACACCCCATTTCCCTTAGGGGAGATTGGGTAGGTTTTTGGTTGCTTTCTTGGGCTATAGATGTTTATTTTCATAGGGTGTTAGTTATAAGTTACTACTGGTCTTATTCAGAGAGAAATCGATGTTGGACTCAGGGATGTCTCTCTTTTCCTTTATCTATCTTTCTTAGATTTGGAGATGGGGTTGAAAAGAAAGAAGGGGAATATAGAAATATATAGGGTTGATTGGACAAAACGTAGACTATTGAGTCTACTCCTCAACTTAAGGCCTTAAATGTTACTCACAAGGTTATTTTTAATTCATTGGTATAGAATTTTGCATATTGATGCAAAATAAGTCTAATTTTGATACATTGGTATAGAATTCAAATTTAAGATTATTCTTCACACATTATATATATTTCTACTCTAATATGATACACTGTACCCATACAACTCAAGTAGAATACAAGGTTTACCTCCAGTGCTTTGAAAGTGCTATTGTAGGCTGTTTAAGATAGTAAATTATACAAGTTAGTTCATCAAGTCATGGCCATGTCAATTACTGGTCTATTTTTATCACAAGAATATACAACCTAGACAAATATACATCCTAACAAATAGATATGAGTCTATAGATAGATAAGATAGTTAGATAAGGTCTTCAAAAACCTCAGAGTCCTACAGAATATGGCATTTAAAGATGTTTTTATTGTGTCAAGGATTCTTTGACAATAAGACAGGTTAACTCTTGGCAACACCCAGCCTACCTTAAGAAGATGATGAGCATCAAAGGATCTTCTTATGGAGATGCCTTCCAATGTGGCAAACCAGCTTCTGGGCAAAATGTCCTCTTTTCTGCCACTGACAGCATTCTGCCTAAAAATAGGCAAGCTCAGATGCAGGCAGATTCGACAGCCAAACTCTGCCAAGACAGGGTAAGCAAGTCCTCCATAGTTCCTGCCTCACAAATATGTCTGTCAGATATATTTGGCCAGAAGGCTTAAGATGATGCTCCAACATTATCGAGAATTTTGGGTGACTGTTCAGGCAGCAAACTGCCTCTGTCATTTTTTTTTTTTTTTTTCACTTTGCAAGTTGCTAACCTGCACTTCCTGTTTTCTTGGGTAATTAATTTTATTCCTTCTCAAGCCTCTGATGGGGTTGAAGACCAGATAGTTTTGTTTTACAATTAATCTTAGTTGTTCAGGGGTTGAGATGTTTTTAGGTCTAGATAGATGTTTTAAGTTGATAGAGATGAGAGATGATAGATATTGATTTATATTCAGAATTTTAGACTCACCAAGATAGGAAGTAATGTTTTCTTCAAGGTTTCCAAATAGAAATTACCAAAACATTATGAATGTAACATTAATATAATTCCTGATTGTTTCTTAGTTATTCCTGCTGTCTGTAGCTTATTTTATATATGTGTAATAATATATATGTATATGTAAAAATATTTTTAAAAAATCCAAAGCTGTTAAAAAAGCAAGCAAGCAAGCAGGCTGAGCAAGCCATAGCAACAAGCCTGTAAACAGCACATCTCCTTGGCCTCTGCATCAGTTCCTGCCTTCAGGTTCCTGCCATCTGAGTTCCTGCTCTGACTGCCCTCAGTAAAGGAGTGTGACTTGTATGGAGAGTTGGTACTGACTCTGACATGAACTCTGGTGCCCCCTATTTGATCAATTCCCCTTGGTGGGGAGGCCTGGTGGCACTCAGAGAAAGAATAGGCAGGCTACCAAGATGAGACTTGATAGGCTATGACCATATGGTGGGGGAGGAGGTCCCCTTCTGTCACAGACATAGGGGAGGGGAATAGGGTGAAAGAGGGAGGGAGGGAGGAATGAGAGGATACAAGTAAAGGGATAATAATTGAGATGTAATCCAGATAAAATAATAAAAGAAGAGTGTGACTTGACAGCTGTAAGCTGAAATAAGCCCTTTCTTCCTCAAGTTGTTTATGGTCATGGTGCTTTATCACAGCACTAGAACCCCCAAGATACCCTCTGCTCAAGCTGGCTCCCTATGGCTGACAGGCCATGGGCTATCACTATGGCTGCAGCCAGGATGTAGCCTACCACAGCCATACATGGCTGCTGTGATAGCCTGAGATAAGTGAGCAATTTTCACTTCCAGTATACATTAATAAAACAACAACAATGACAACAACAAAGCACCAGAGATATGTGCACAGCTTGCTCTCCAGCGAAAACTGCCTACCCTTGAGGCAAACTTAATCTTTTTTATCTGTGTTTTTGCTTTTATAATTTATACTATCTATGAACTGTTCATAAGCCGATTAGCACAACATATGTCTGTCAATTTTTTTCCTTGGGAACTATGACCCAATAAAACTCTTACCACATTTGCCCTGAGTGACCCTGAGAGGCCCCTGTGTCTGCTCTGCCCTTGCTCCATCTCCTTGAGATTGCTTTAGCACTTTGCTGATGTGATTTATATTCCGGAGCTGATTCAGAGCCACCAAAGCCTCTCCTACCTTGTAAAGATCAAGCAGCGCTACGGGGCTGAGCAAAGCCACTAATGCCCCACGCCAGACCTGAAGTCCCCGCTAAATTAACTCCTTCCTTAGCTCTCCTGTGAACACAGCTGCGAAGGTTGCTTGTAAATGTCAACATGCCACAAATTTAGAACCACCCGAGCAGGAAGCCTCCATTGAGGAATTGCCTTGGTTTCCTTAATTGATGTGGGGTGGCTCTTCTGGGAGCAACCCATGACAGAGGGAACATTTCCATTCAGCTCTCTTGGCTTCCCTGTTGCTGCTTAGTTATTTATCCCATTGCTACTGCTGATTCCTTCACTCTTTATCAGAACCAGTGTCCCATTCTCCTCACATGCACTGAGGACCAGGAATCCTCTGAGTCTTTGGCACCAGATTGGGACTGCTGAGACAGCAGCCTCAAGAACTGTGCAACTAACCAGTTTTTGTGTGTCAGGTGTGAGGCAGCTGTCCTTACTGCTTCGGTTGGTTGCATAAGCTAGTCTGGTATATTCTTCCATAGATATGAATGCATTTATTTTACTGGTTCTACCCCGCTAGAGATCCCCAGCTAACACACTAGTCCTATTGGGCACAGTGAACTGGACATCAAACTCTACCTTCCTCATGCCTGCTTCTCTCAGTGATGCCCATCCTTCCTCTACTGCCTTCCAGTCCGATATTCATGATGATCTCATCCTGTGATAAGCAAGTGTTCCTAGTGGCTCAAATGAGGGGTTGATTTCTCTCATATCACCTCAGATTATGACCTCTATGTCTCAAAGAAGAGTTAGTAGTTACATTCCTCAGTTTCCACACTTCTCGGCACTCACAGATCCCATCTCTCCCCACGTCCCAAAGTCTCAACTCAGGCTATAACTGCTCTTTTCTTGCTTGTTTAAAAAGTATTTTTTGCAATTCAGACAATGTAGATATTAAGGGTTTTTTTGGTGTTTGTTTGGTTTGGTTTTTTGTAGACCAGACTGGCTTCAAACTTACAGTGATCAGCCATAATTTTTTTAAACCATAGTTTCTTGTACTGGGTCCCTATGAAGGTGACTGTTTACATGTTGACTGGCAGACAGATGCTTCTGTTCTATTAAAGGTCAGGCATGAGGGGCATCTTCTTTCACTTTTGCCTACTCTCTGCCTCCTGTATGGCCCATTCTCATGGCTGCCATGTATTTCAGCTACAGCAGAGGCTCTTTAGCACAGTCTAACTTGTACTCTCCTGCCCTTTCATCCACCTTTCTCAGTTGCAAATAAATGGCAAGCCAACGCCCCTCCTCCTTTATCCAACTCTATCCATTAATTAAAGTCCAATATATATAACCTCAAACAGGAGCATCCACAACAGAAACTTTAAATGGAAAAAAGAGTTTGGAATTCTGGTTTTTAAGTTCCTAAAGACAACAACTGCCCACTCAGACTACTATACTGAACAAAATGATCTCTCATAATTTAAAAAAAAATTTTTTTTATGATTTACAAAAAAGGCTAAAGGACCATTAAACCAACCAGCTCTACAAAAGATACTTGAAGGAAACTTTCTGACTGAAGTGAAAAACAAACATATTCATAATGCTACAGGAAAGAATAAATCACACTAGAATAGCAAATAAAGACCAGGAAAACACCAAAGAATACAAAATCAACAACCTTCCAGGTATTGATAGATATTTTAAAATATTATTTATGGCTATCAGTGGTTCTTGGCTCCCCAATAACAACACACAGACTTACAGATTTGGTGCCGACAATGACCTCACCTCATCACCAGACACAGATGCTGCCTTAGAATGCACGCATGTCACGGGCTTTGCAAGCAGATGGAAGTAGGATACAAGCAGGTGTCACTTTTCTAACATATGACAAAACAGACTTCAAAACAAAACCAGTCAGACTTCATACTGATTAAGGGAATAATGTATCAAGAGGAGACAGCAATTCTAAACATATGCACACCGAGCACAGGTGCACCCAATTTTATAAAACACATTCTTCTAGACAAAAAGTCTAAATCTAGATTTTTCCCAACATAATGATAATGAGGCATGACTTCAGTACTGCATTCCCACATGTCACTCCATCATCATCATCACCGTCATTCTCATCACGAACAACAACAACAGAGAAGCATCTGAGTGAAATGATATCCTAGGTCAAACAGATCTAAGAGACATTTACAGAGATTAAGCCACGCACCAAGGTCACTGGAACAAACCAAGGAAGTGTTTAGTCAGGGTTTGAGGCCAGCTTGGTTTACAAAGGGAGTCAAGGTCAGCCAAGGCTACACAGAGAAACTCTGTCTCAAAAAACAAAACCAAACAAGAAGTTCTAGAAAATGCAAAACATAACACACCCAAATTAGTGGGATACAATAAAAGCAGTCTTTTAGAAGGGAGTTTACAGCTACCGATGTTTATATTAAAATGTCAAAGAGATCTTAAATAATTTCATGATGCACATTAGTGTCATAGAAAAACAAAGGCAAAAACAGCACATCACAATATAGAAAGAAATTAAGATCAGGGTGGAAATTAATGAAATGTACATTAGAAAAACAAAATGAAGAGCCAATGAAAGCAAAAAACTGGTTCTTTGAAAAGATAAACAAAGTCATATAGTATCCCTTGGCCTCTTGGGAGGGAGGTGAGAAGCTATGGGGTCACTGGGGTACTGGAATAATCAAGGCAGGAAGTAATAGAACTTGTGACCTGTCTTAAAAAGCAACAAAGACCAGACATAGGGGAGTTTGATTCCTAGCAGATGTGATGTGTAAGTTTGCAGTAGAATTGATGGATGTGAGAAAGGGGGAGGGGCCTGAAATGTTGGACAGATTTGAATTGGATCCCATAGGAGGATAGTGGGGTTATTTACTAAGGAAATAGGAAACCTACAGGTATGGGAGGCAGAAAATAGAAGTAACCTGAATAGGTAGTGTAATTAAAATTTTCTAGAAAGACCTTGTTGGGGTACATAAGCACCTGGAGGGCATTAAAATATTTTAAATAGCTGAATTTGTCCACAGAACACATGTAGAAAGAAAGTGAAAAGGAAACCTAAGATACTGGGGAGTCTCAGAGCTAAGGTGAAAGTTCTCTGTGAGGTTTGTAATCTCAGGACCCAATGACAGCATGGAGAGGCTGGAACTGCACCATATTGCCCTAGTCACTCTTCTCCCTTTTGGGGGAACACCAATGCTTAGGGGAATATCACCAGGGTGGGGGAGAAGTTCAATGACAGTGTCAAACACCTCAAGGACATTACACAGAACTGAATGTGCTTACTAACTATTGTAGTTAACCATATTAATGACCCTGGAAAGACATTGTGGAAGATACGCACACAGGAGTGAGGGCTGGCCCCGGATGGAGACAAAGGAGAATACAGATCATTTGTCGGTGGAATCTTAAAAAAAAAAAAAAAATCAGAGTGTCTCTAAAATATGATGATGCAGTTGTGATTATGTGACCCAATAGACTACAGGTGTGTGCAAAGAATGGAGGCCAAGCAAACACAGCTTTTTGCAAAAGTGAGGCTTGTATTCAGTGCTTTTAAACAACAGTCCTTGGCCAACATGGTTAATATTAGATTCTAAAGCAGCACAGAGACAGTGAAGAGACCATAGTCAGACTTCTCCGGATGCAACTGTATTTGTTAGCACACATAGTGAGGGGCAGCCCCTCCTGTGGGAAATGGGCAGGTCTGTAGAGGGAAAAGCAATCTGGGATCTTTATGAGGCTTGAGAATGAAGGAAGTTGACAGAGTTGTGGGGATTATGTGTGTGTCTGTGACCTCTACTTCCAGGAACTGTTTGCTTCAGACAAGACAGATAATCTGGGGAGACAGGCTGTTTCTGCAACCTTCCTTTCTGGGGCAGAGCAAGGCTGAACAAGGTCCACTGCAATTTCATTGGAATCTTTTTTTTTTTTTTTTAAGCAACAGAGGCATTCTATGGGTAATAACGAGGATGATGTCAATCCAACATTAAATGAACAGGTAAGCAGAGGACTCTAAAGCTTTTGTTTCTGGAAGATTGTGGTTTTGACAGACCTTAGTGGCAGATACTGTTAAGAACTTTCTTCATAACCTAGCTTGCCTTGCCTTTGTTTGCTGACTAGGTTGGCAAAAGTGACTCCATTTTGATTCTAATTTCACATTTCTTCCACATTGAAAACGGCCTCTCAGTGCTGAGCTCCCTGCAGAGAAGCTACTCAAGAACTGAAAGTGGCAAATTCCTGTTGGAAAGACATTTGGCAGGAAAGTCACATTTGTTGAAAAAATTTTCATGTGGGGACTTTACTTGTGAACTTAAAGAACAAGCAAATGTCTCCAAAGGGTCGCCAGCATTTGATGGTTACGTATTATAAGTATGCTCCCTGTTCCTGGAATCAAAGCCAGGGTTTGTGTTCCTAGTCAAGAGTCATACGCCAAGGCAAATAGCCCCAGAAAGCCTGATTTTGTTGTGGTATCTGACCAATGCACCAGGACCTACAAATCATATGGAAATGTCAACCAATCAGGAATGGGCATAGTTGGCTTTCCTCATTTACATATAAAAGACCAATCATGATTTGCCTCCTGCTGCCCTCCCAGATTATACTCAAGTGGGGATGTGTGTGTGTGTGTGTGTGTGTGTGTGTGTGTGTGTGTGTGTGTGTGTGCAGGAGGAAGGAAGAAGCATTGTGGAGGGAGAGAAGTTGAGGGGCAAGTTAGGTTTAGAAAAGCAGGCAGTAATAGGATAGGAACTTTCTCTAGCAGCCAGGCTCTCTCTTTGGCCCTTGGCATACCCTTTCATTTTGTAAGGAAGGCTGCTGTCTCACAGTTTGCAAATTATTTTCTTTCTTTCTATTTTAAATAAAGCTTCCACTTCTCTTGAATTTTGTTCCAGTGAATCTTGTTGACATACCCTAAGGATAAGTAGAACACGCATCCGTATGAATATGCTTGCGGCTCATTATTTACAGTATTATTTTTAAGAAGCGCATGTGGCTAATGGTATGGAAACTAGTTAAGTAAATTATGGAACATATGCTCGATGGATAGAATATTATGAGGTCATTAAAATTATAATTATGGAGCTTATAGCACCACAGAAAGATGGTGATGACTATAAATGGAAGATCGGCTTTTAAACTGTGTGTGCTCTAATGGCAACCCTGAGAACATCCTTTCGTGCTAGCATGCGGCAGGAGAAGCCCTAATAATTACCAGCTGTTGGCTGCAGATAGCACTAAGAGCATGGACAATTTCTGTTTTCTTTCTCCATTTAGGAATCTTGTTTTGAATCCCAATGCTATATATTGCTCTGGATCAGCAAGAGCAGAGTAGCCTTGGTCTGCTATTGCTGATTACGCTATATATGACCTCACTGACTTTTCCCCTCTCTACTCTGACAGTAGAGTAAGGATTTTCTACGGTGAAGTGAGTCCACTAGAATCTACTTACAGCCTATCTTACCAGGAATGGGTGCTTCCAGTGGGTGCAGGATCCTTCTGAGATAAGAAATATATTTAAACCAGTGGTTCTCAACCTTCCTAATACTTCAACCATTTAATACAGTTCCTCATGTTGTGGTGACCCACAACCATAAAAGTTTTGGGTTTTTGTTTGTTTGTTTTTGAGACAGGGTTTCTCTGTGTAGCCTTTGCTTTCCTGGACTTGCTTTGTAGACCAGGCTGGCCTCGAACTCACAGAGATCCACCTGCCTCTGCCTCCCAAGTGCTGGGATTAAAGTCATGCACCACCATGCCCGGCCATAAAAGTATTTTTACTGCTCTTTCATAACTATAATTTTGCTACTGTTATGAGTTGTAATGTAAATGCCTGACATACAGGATATCTGATGTGTAACCCCAGTGAAAGGGTCAATTGGCCCCCAAAGAGGTTGTAACGCACAGGTTGAGAACTACTGGAGGACATTAGAGTAAGGAGTGAGCCAGCATTATAAGGGCAAGCATTGCATGTTGTCCTCCTCCATGAGGACAACAGAGAATGCACATCTCAGGGGTAGACTGACAGTGCTCAGAGGCTGAAAGTGTTATGCCGAGATTACCCAGATCATGAGACCCCCCAAAAAGACTACCAGGACTCAACATCGATGCAATATACACAGAGTCCTGCATTACAGGCTCAGAGCTTCGGATCACAATCCTTCCTGACACAGCAGGATAAGAGAGTGATCCCAGACCTTCAAGGATAATGGGTTTATAAAGAAAAACTGTAATTAGGTGTTGGGGTCACAGGAATGTAGGTCCTGAGGCAGGTTGGGTGGAGGCTGGATCTACAGGGGAAGTTTTTGTTTTTTGTTTTTGTTTTTTTTTTAATCTCAGAGGAACATTGGGAGTGAACTGTATCTAATCGCTCCTGTGGAGTTTCTGGAGACCGCTGGTAGGTCTAGTTTATGGCAGTGCGTGGTCTTACCCAGAATGCAGGAAGCAGCGAAGTCGCCTGGAGAACAACTTATCACAGACCATGGCATTAATTGTAGAATATACATTACATATACAATATGGCATTAATTTTGCTTTTACAAAGGGACAGTGAGAAGGAGAGCTGGGCAGGGTTAGCCAGTGGGCATTAAGTTACAGATGGACGGGCTTAAGCTCTGGGGTTCTTTTGTACAACATGGGGCACATCTCAAAATATCTAAAAGAGTTTTGAATGTTCTCACCATAACAAGAGAAGTTTAAGAGTTAGAGGCAAAGACTTACTAGGAAAATGTAGAAGCAAAGTAGAATTTGCTTGAAAGAAAAGGATAGAAGAGGAGGAAGGGAGCGCAGGAGATGGGAAGGAAGAAAGAAAAGCCACATTGGCAGCCCTGCACCGTGCCAGGGTGGGCAGTGGGTGAAAAGCAGGGCAGAGCTGGGTGTGGTGGCACACTCCTTTAATCCCAGCACTTTGGAAGCATAGGTAGATTTCTGAATTCAAGGCCTGCCTGGTGTGCAAAGTGAGTTCTGAGACAGCCAGGGCTACACAGAGAAACCCTGTCTTGAACCCCCACACCTCACCCATCCCAAAGGAAGAATGGAAGAAAGGAAGGAATGAAGGATGGATGGATGGAAGGAAGGAAGGAAGGGTGGAAGAAAGGAAGGATGGATGGATGGAAGGAAGGGTGGAAGAAAGGAAGGAAGGATGGATGGATGGAAGGAAGGAAGAGTGGAAGGAAGGAAGGAAGGATGGATGGATGGAAGGAAGGAAGGGAGGAAGGATGGAAGGAAGGAAGGGAGGAAGGATGGATGGATAGAAGGAAGGGAGGAAGGATGGATGGATGGATGGAAGGAAGGAAGGAATGAAGGATAGATGGATGGAAGGAAGGAAGAAAGGGGGAAGGAAGGAAGGAAGGGTGGAAGGAAGGAAGGATGGATGGATGGATGGAAGGAAGGAAGGGAGGATGGATGGAAGGAAGGAAGGAAGGATGGATGGATGGATGGATGGAAGAAAGGAAGGGAGGAAGGATGGATGGAAGGAAGGAAGGATGGATGGATGGATGGATGGAAGGAAGGAAGGAAGGGAGGAAGGATGGATGGAAGGAAGGAAGGAAGGAAGGATGGATGGATGGATGAAAGGAAGGAAGGAATGAAGGATGGATGGATGGAAGGAAGGGAGGAAGGATGAATGGAAGGAAGGAAGGATGGAAGGGTGGGTTTCACTTGTCCTCCTTTGCTCTTCATCCGACCCCCAGGCCTCGATGACCCCCTCCTCTTCCTTATCTCATCCTGCTCTGAAGGGGGTGTCCTAGGCTCTCCACATTTGCCTTTATCTAATTTGAGTCAAATGCCTTCTATGTTTCTTTTCCACCCCACATTTTGGTACCCTAGCATTTGGGGAGCTTATAAATGAATCAAATCATTGATCAAACACGATTTTGAAATGAGAACCTATGTCTAGTGGTTGTCACTCACTTCCGGGTACTGCACTGACTCGAGATGGAAGCAGTGGCAACGAGACCTCCCGGCGAGTGCTCTTCAGCAGGAGTAGCTACTAAGCCTCAGAAGTTCAGCTGGCAAGTCTTCTACCCATTTACATCTTTCATCAGGATTTGATTTAACAGTGAGATAATTCCAGATTCATATGTAAGAATAAAAGAATAAATGAGAATTTTAAAGTGTGTCTGAAGTGGGTGTATTTGGAAAAGTAATTCATATAGCTGAATGTGTTAGAAGACAGAAAATACACAGGCATCATCCCTGAATCATCACCTAGAAGGCTGGAATCCCTTCCTCACTCTAGGCCACTCAGCTGCTTATTCTGTTGTACACTACTCCATCTTGTGGTTAAACAAGGGTACTAATTAGGATGATACTGTTTCTCACATAGAAAACCAACGCACAGTAGCTATTCCCCCATCTGTGGAGATACACCCTGAGACCCCAGTGGATACCTGAATATGGATAATAACAAACCACATATACTTTTTCTTTAAAAAAAAAAACTAATTATATGATAGAACAATTACAATATTATGTAACTAAAGACCCATGAATGTGTTCTTCCTCCCTCCCGCCCTCCCTCCCTCTTCCTCTTCTTGTGTGTTCCGACCTGAATTCCTGCATCAACACTGCTGCACGTTTGGGGCACTGTTAAATAACTGTTACTCGGATGCCAGCCCTATGATTTCATTTAGTTAGTGTAGTAACTAGCATGGCTGCTAGGAAACTAACATGCAGGTGTCGCACACATCATGAGTATGTTGGACACAGGGGTGGTTCATTCCAACCAGAATTTTGTGTGAATTGTTTTGTTTTTGGAATTTCCCACTTAACAATTTAGACCACACAGTTCCCCTCAGATAACTGACACAATGAAATGCAGACTCTCAGATGAGGGGACTACCATATTCAATATGCTTAACAAATTACGTGACTCTTTAAAGAATTCAAAGTAAGGGCTCAGTTGGTACAGTGCTTGCCCTCCATTCAATCCCCAGCATGGCATAAAACCAGGGATGGTGGTACACACGAGAATCTCGGAACATAGGGTGGAACCAGAAAGGTCAGGCATTCAAGGTCATCTCTGGCTACACTCTGAGGCCAGCCTGGGCTTTATGAGACCATCACAAAGAAATACAGCTCACTAATTCAAACTATATAAAAATTGTGAACAAGATTTATAAACTTCTAAACACATACAAAGGGGAAAAAGCTTTTAAATAATTCATAATCCCATTGTCTGGACACCTGCACACATGTGTCTTAGAAGTCAGACACATGCATATTTTATTAAATAAGATTTATCTAAGATAAGAATAGTAATTGGCTCTTTTTAAAATATTTATTTTCATGTGTGTCTGTATTGCCCAATGAGGTCAGAAAAGGGCATCAGATCCCCTAAAACTAGAGTTAGTAGGTAGGTAGTCTCTATGTGGGTACTTGGAGTAGAACACAGGTCTTCTGGAAGACCTGGCAGCGCTCTTAGCTGCTAAGTCATTTCTCTGCCATGCCCCTCCCCCGACCCCAACTCCTTTCTCTGGCTTCAAATGAATCACTGTCTCAACTCAGTTTAATGAGGAGAGCTGGCCAGTATAGTATGAGCTAGCAAGTGACTATTTTCAGGGTCCTGAGGTTAGATAGGAACCCTTGACTTGTTAGGAGTATTAGGTAAGTACCAGTGGGATGTCAGAGCCAGATTCAACATTTTCATATTTTAGGCTTTCTTTTCTTTCATCTCTAGCCTTTGGCTGTGCACAGGTCCATGTGTATGCCACAAGCCTGGGAATGGATTTGGCTGGCAACAGCTGGGTCAATGGTCCTTTAACTCCCCACTCCCTGAGACATTTAACAATGTAGTTCCTATCCCGGGGACTGTTTTTGTTTGTTGAAGACAGGTCATTGTGGTGCCTGGTTGTCTTGGAATCCCAAGCGGCCCCTCCCCCACCCCAGTGCTGGGGGCTCACTACACAGGCCGGCCTCTCCTCTGAGAACACTTACTAATGAAAGTAGCAGGCCTCAGGGGAAAGGTCCACAACATGCCTTTGAAAGCCTCTAGGTGGATGCTAACTAACATTAACTCTGAGGTTCACTGATGGAGAGCACTAATAAAACAAACAAACAAACCCCTGACCCTTTCACATCAGCACATCTTACTCATTCTTATAAATTCTCCCAGTTTTCCCTCCACCCTGCAGTAGGCTACAATTCAGCTGTGATCACAATATAAGTTATAAAACTTATTAAGTTGGAGGTTATTGGGAGTGTCCATCAATTTACAGGGTGTGGAAACTTTTAGATAAAAACAGTCATAGGGGAGGGGAATAATGGGAAAATGGGGGGGGGAGGAATGGGAGGATACAAGGGATGGGATAAACATTGAGATGTAACAAGAATAAATTAATTTAAAAAAATAAAATAAAAATGAAAAAAAAAAAAAAAGAATTACCTCTAATTGGTTTTGAAATTGGCTTTCAAATCAATCCAATTTGGTTTGATAAATCAATTAAACCAATTTGTCTGCTCTTCTCTGCCTCCAATGTAAGCCCTTTCTGGTCCAGGTGTCCTGTTGTGTGAGATTCCAGGTTCCATGAACCCTCCTGTACCCTAAAACAAGCAAAAGCAGGCTAATCTACATGCCAGTCACACTGATGAGTCCCTGTCACCATGAAACATCACAGCTTTAAATGACTTCAGTAACTTGCAGGTTTGGTTTTCCTAGACTAAAATCAAGGCATGGATGGGGTGAAGACCAGAATGCTAGGGGTGGAGAGAGCAGTCATTTAATTGGTTGATCAAACCAAGTTGGAAAGGGAGATTAGGCCCTGCAGGGTCCCCACAAAGCCCAAACATCAGCATGGACTCCAAACAAGGAGATGAAAGCTAGATCAGTATGGAGCGGGATTCGCACCCTGTGAAAAACTGTTAGTGTGGGCTTCTAATTGATTCTTCCCTCAGAAAAGAGAATCCCGGGTAGCTGACTCTCCAAACAGAGACTGCTGAGGAAGGAAAACTGAGTGACCAATGGAATAGCTGTTACCAGGGAAGTGAGCTCACTTTTGTGGGTGAAAGGTCTCTTCAGTGTCATGGGTTCACTTAGGTCTTCTGCGTGCTCCTGAGAACCTGAGAGAACAGGGACTCTGCAGGAAAGCAAAGGCCAGGGAGGCCCAAAGACTGGCTTCCCGAACATGTACTCTGTGTCACATATTTTGCCAGCCCTTTCTCGGACCATTTGCTACCAGCCTCATGTGACAGATGAGGGCATGCCCCTAACACCTACCACACAGGTGGACTACTCCCACTCCCACATACAGCCAGGACTTAATTGCCTTCTGTTTTCTCTGTGTTTCTCTAATTAAGATCGTAAACTCTGAGGAGAAAAACTCGACTATTTTGTAATGATCTTGCTACTATGGACCCCAAGGTCAGCAGATAAACGTCAACTCAGAGAAGAGCACAGACAATGCCAGGTAGGGGAGACTGCTGTCATGTCAGCAATCTGAAGACATCTGTGGATCAGCAATGTGGCCTTTTTCTCTAGCAGGCAAAAACTTCTCTGCTTTCTTTGTACAGGTTCTGGGACAGAGTAAAGAGGAGTCGAGCCCTACCTGTCACCTTGACTGGGCTTCTGGACACACCCATGGATGGCTCTCACTTCATATAAGCTGTAGCAAATACATAGGCCACAGGTGCTGAGAAGAGGCAGGAAGCATAGGGCCAAGGACTAAGGTAGGCATGTCCTGGGCTCAGGCCTGCAGAGGGCTGCCGGAATTGGCATGGTAGGGAGGGTGCAAGGAGCCTAGGACACCAGCAAGATAGTGTAACCACTCAATAGCTGTGAGTTCCAGAGGGTTGGGCCCATGCTCTCCAGGCTGCAAATGACAAGCTCTGTAATAGGGTCTCCCAGGTACATCCCTGGGGCAGGTCTCTTTTGTATGTGCAACCTGCCACCTTCTGGGAAGATGAAGGGCTGTATCCTGGGAACTGTACCTTCTGCTCTAGCACACTTAGGATGACCGTCTTTTCAACGTGAACCAAAGGACAGCACTTTGGTAAAGGGGGAGGAAGTGAAGGGGGAGGAGCAGGGCACTTAGGGAGCAGTCTGCTGCCGGTCCAGTAGGAGCCTTTCTCAGTAAGTGTCCCTTTAGACAGTTCAGACTGCAAAGCAGAATTCAGCCCCCCTGGACTTTATCTACTGAACACAGCCATGAAAAACAACTGCTGCTGCAACTTTCTTCAAACAAGTGATATTGTGAGATACCAAAGGAGGAGCTCAACTGAATACTGGGGCTCACTGGGAGGAGCCAGCTTACTCCAGTAAGAACAGCCCAGGTAAGGCTAGGCATCACTGGGGAGGCTTCCAGAAGTAGCTTTCATTTGTCTCACAGAGAGACGTCACACTGTGAGGCCAGCTCCCCTGGAGGTTTCAATCATTTTTAGGAGGGCAACTAAGAGCTGGGGAAATGAAAAAAGGCAAAAATCGGGTGTTCTCCTGCAGTTTTCATTTAAGAGCAGTGATTTAAGGGAAAGTGGTGTTAAGACAGCCCTGCCCTCATAGCCCTGGGCTCTTTGGGCATCAAGGGCCGACAACGGTCAGTATGCATTCTTCCAAGTGCCTAGGAGCCACTTCCTGGAAACCATCCAAAGAATAAGATCTGTCTCCAAGCCTCCACAGGATTCCATGCCACCTGGGATGTGCCAGTGCACTAACCAGCCCTTGCTACTTTTTATTTCTCCTATTCTAGGTCCCCGTTCTCTCCCTTTTCTTCATGCTGAAAAGTAGCAAGCACATTTTTTCGGCGGGAATGCAGAGGCCCACAGTGGGACAGCCTCCCTGGTCTTCAGCAGCACTCCTTTCAAGTCCCAGTCTCTTGCTTCCAAACGTGGGCCAAACGTTTTAGGTGCTGTAGCCAGAGACACACAAACCCAAGCTGACCTCACTGGTCCCCTTGGCATTGTATTTCCCTCCCCTAACCAAAGCTCTATGCAATGGCCAGGCTGGAGCACCTATTATAATGGCACTGTCACATCTGCACAGGTGAGCTGAAAAACATTTCTCCTCCTCCAAATAGTTCCTCAGCGTCCTGAAGATTTTTTTTTTAAAGACATGTTTACTCTGCGGCTCTGGGGTCCAAAACTGCTGCCTAGGAAGGCAGGATTTAATAAGGCTCAGATTTACAAATACTTTTATTGTCCTATGATGACCCTACTTCATATATCTTTAAAAGGATCCTCTCCTTAAAACCATGGTTGAAAGCACTGTTCTGCTCAGGTCGCTGCTATTCCAGGCAGCAGTCACATCTCCACAGCAGGTTGGCCCTCCAGACTTCCAACCAGTTTTCACAATGAATTCTCTCCCAGCGACCTTCTGGCCTGCAGGTTTGTTCCTTGTGCCCATCTCTTTCTTACTGCTATTAGCACGTCTTCCCCCACCCCGCCCCGCCTCCCGCCCCCTGCTCATGTGCTCTCTGCTTAGGTGAAGGCTGGCTTTGGTCCTCCTCCTGGCTTTATCATTACATCACTCTGGGTTGTCCTGCCTCCCTGACATGGTAACAGCTGAGGTAAGGATCCAATGGGGAATACCCGTCAGTACCATGGGTTATAACAGGCATGCCAGATAAGGGAAGCGCCCAGTCGGTCCTCAGAAACGCTGGCAGAACCAATGTTCTCTCTACAGGGTCATGCCACACAGGAATATGTTGCCTTTCCTGTCATGCTGGTTTAAAACAAAGCATGTCTAAAGACTATGACTAAATAAACATGGCTGACCAAAGCCAGACATCACATCACTAGAGGGCCGGCTATGTGGCAAGAATCACAGAAGCTCACTGACAGCAACTTCACCCAATGCATTAGGTGCTGTGACACAGGTGTCTCTAGTCTTTGTTTTCAGCTTTGTGTTATTTCACTCTATAGATTTGGTGAGTACAAAATACTCTAAAACGCACGTGAGATTTTAAAAAGCAAATTTACCAAGAAATCACCACCGAACAACCTCTCTAGTCCAGAAGATCAAGGATCAGGCTCTAACTTCTGAAGGGGCCTTTCTGCTTAATTAAAGCAATTGTGGGTTAATACAGATTTTTTTTTTCAGCCATAAGGAATAAATAAACTTCTATCATTTGTAGGAAACTGAACAGAACTGGATATAATTTCACATTAAGTGAAATAAGCCACATTCAGAAAAACAAATATCACATGTTTTTTTCTTATATGTGGAATCTAGATAAAAAAAAAAATAAGACTTGAAAATAAATGCAGGAGAGGGTAGAGATATCCAAGAATATGGACAACGTACTGGAAGTGCAACTTGAGAATGTTGTTTTTATGTTTTATGCAATGAATACATGCTTATCTACATACACACAGATAAGTAACTGAATCATTTAATTTGAAGTATTCTGCCACAAACTGCCCTATTCTCCCTCAAAGACCCACCTCAAAGTCGCAAGAAGATAAAAATGGTAAGTTTCTGCATTTGAACCAGGACACTTAGGAAGCCCAGAGCAAACTTCAACTTATGTGTCAGCTGTGACTGAAGAGTCCAGCTCCTGGCCCAACTCCTGCGATGTCATATCCAACCACTTTACCTTGCAGCGCTCATACGGTTTTTGCGCACCTGGCCTAGGGTCCGCTCAATCTCTGGCTACCATTGGGAGAGTCAGTAAGGGACTCGGTCTGCCTCCCTGCCTCAGAGAGCCCCCTTAGTCTGGGTACCTTTACCCAGAAGACCTTTGAACCCAATCTTTTTTCAAGCACCTCTAGTGAGGCTCCCTCAGGGGAAGGATGACAATCTTGCTGGTTGGGGATGGATTCCAAAGTGGGCCAGTATAAAACTCAGTATGTGGTATTTCTTGTTTCATTGCTCTGGCAAGATAGCTGACAAAAGTCACTCGTGGGAGAAAAGATTTGTTTTGGGTTGGGATTTGGGGGTTCAGCACATCATTGCAGGGAGGCATGGCAGCAGGAGCCTGGGGCTTTCAAAGTCAGGAAGTAGATGAGTAAATTCTGGCAGTCCACTCACTTTCTCCTTTTCAGCCCATGTGGGATTCTGCCCACAAAATGTTGTCTATACTCAAGAGTTTCCCCATCTAACAAACATTTCTAGAAGTGCCCTCACAGGCAGGTCCAGAGGTTTGTCTCCCATGTGATGTTAAGTTGCATCAAGATGACATAAGAGAAGAATATATTCAGACTTTAAAAAAATGTCATGTCCATTTGAATTGATGAACCTCGAGTACATCATGCTAAATTTAACAAGACAGAAAGATGTTGTACACACTTTCACTTCATTGTGGAATCTATCAAAGCTGAACTCTTAACAAACAGTTAAACAGTGGTTACTGAATTCAGGGGTTGGTGTGGCAGGAAAATGAGACGACCCCAGTCAAAGGTTAGGCTCAGCACCACAGGAAGAGTAAGTCTACAGCTACCACACAGCATGCACGTTAGGAGTCTGCTTTTCATTTCACGCACAAAAGAGGGAGCCATTTGAGATGAAGGGTGTGTTATTTCTCTTGATGACATTAAACATGTGCATCAAAACACTCTAGAGTATGCCTTAAATATGTTAATTAAAAATTAATAAAACCCAAACTAACCCAAAGTGGGCTCGGCTTCTTCCCTTCAACTAAAAGTTGAGCTGTGCCTCTCACTGCTGTAGCCCCGTCAGCCACCCAGTGTGGAAACCCAGAGCCTCCGAGCTCTGCTGGGCTCCTGCTGGAAACAGCTCCTCCTATCTTTGGACACTTAGCTCTCAATTCCAAAAGCACATTGCAAGAACTACCGTGAGAGGCAACAAGCCTGGTGCAGCGAGTCCTACTGTGGGCCTAGCATCAGTGAGCAACAGGCTGCTTCACTTTTAAAATCCAAGTCCCACCTGGATAACAAGATAACTACAGCTTTCAGGTCAAATATGCAAGGTTTTGTACATTACATGCCTGTATTTTTTTAAAGAAAAAGGTAAAAAATAAATAAAGGAGTATGAATCTAACATTCTTTTTATTATTTTTGATGCTTTCAAAACAAAATAGCACTTAAAAATATATCATGTCATAACTTAAAGTCAAAACAATGTCTAAATGTGCTGTCGTCTCCCTTGGTCAGTGTATATGAACGTGCTCTACACGAGCTGGGCACAGACATGGCTGCTCCTCGCTCTCCTGTGAAAAGCCTTAGCGCTTCTTCCAGGTGAACTTTCTTCGGGCGCCCTCCTGGCCTGGCTTCTTCCGTTCTCTGATACGGGGATCAGGAGTGAGTAGTCCAGCTGCAGCATAAACAGAGAAGGTTTTGTGAGCCGTGGGAAGCGCAGGCTGCTAGCAGACAAGTGAACTGAATGGCATTTGCAGCAACTGTTATTAGACAAACCTAGAGGCATCCATGGCACAATGGCAGGTTGTCCTCACTCTTTTGGGGAACCTTTCCAATTTCAGATGAAAAACACTCGCAACATTCTATGAGTCTTTACAAGTCTTTCTTTGGTTTTTGATAATATTCAATTTAGGCTGAAGGCATTTGCCCATGGCCAGCCATTGTTTTACTATGCTGAAACGTACCCTTCCTACCTGAGGATGACCCTGATGCCTTTGTCTCCCAGGTGCTGGGGGTACAGGCATATGTCACTGTGCTTGGCCAGTGAGGAAGCACACAGACACTGCTCACAGCACAGGTGAAGGCTCTTAGAGACACAAACACAAATGGTTTGCTTGAACATACTTGAAAAGAGAAGTGTCTTGCTACAATTTCCATGAAAATGATATTCCTTCATGTTTTGTTTCAGAAGTTTGGATATAAACTGTTCGAGAAGAACAGAGTCCGTTTTAGCAGGAAGCTGCTGCTTGTCTAATCACCAGGAGCAAGCACACTTAGAGGCAATTCCTGAGTTACTTTACTTTCTGCATATGGTCCAAAGGGAATGTTACTCACGATTACAGACACCAGAAAAATGCAAGTGCTTATATAATATACGTAAACTACTGCTTTTACTTCTACTTTTGAAGCTCTGGCTTTCCTGGCACTCACGATGTAGACCAGACTGGCCTTAAGCTCACAGAGATCTGCCTGCTTCTGCCTCCCTAGCACTGGGGCTAATGGTGTGCGCGACTGAGCCTGGCCCTTTCCACTTTGTAACACTAGCAGTCTTCTTACTGCTGCAGGGCTTATGGTGCTATTTAGTAGGGATTCATGTAATAAAACAATTACTATGAATGGAATAAGATATGTCCTACATTAAATTGAAACCGATATGCTTAATATAGGTTTAAGGGAAACCTATGCAAGCCTCTATTTACTTATTTTCACAAGTAAGTGAATTTGACAAAATATCAGATTATTTATAAGCAAGCAATATCCCAATAGACTTAAAAAAAAAATTAAGTAGCAGGCTGGAGAGATGGCTCAGTGATTAAGAGCTCTGGCTCCTTTTCCAGAGGTCCAGAATTCACTTCCCAGGAACCACATGATGGCTCACAACCATCGATAATGGGATCTGATGCCCTCTTCTGGCGTGCCGGTATATATGAAGATAGAGCATTCATATGCATAAAATAAATAAATCTTAAAGAAATAAGTAGCTTAAGCCACACACACACACCACTTCTATCAAGTCCCAGTGGCTGGGCCACAGGCAGAGGATCAGGAGACCACTTTATGTGGGCTGAAAAGGGGTGAGGTTCAAAGCATCAAGTGATTGATTCCTGAACGCTGTTGCATCTGCTGCACATCCAGACTTTCTTCCTGTAGAAAGTGCAAAGACCAAAGACCACCTTCAGATTAAATGGCCCCTACATGTTTAAGCAATACCCAGAAAAATGAAGTACACTCTTTACCCTACCATGCAGAGACTTTTCCTTTCACTGCTCAGGTAACAAGGTCACAAAGTGGAATAAAAAAGAAAATAAATTAAAGCTATAATATCATGATGGAAAAAAAAAATCACTAATAATGTTGGAAAAATTATTCTATCATTAGCTAAACAATTACTACCGATTCTTATGATAAAGTAAAACATCTAATTTCTTTCAAATATAGCTGAATTATATGTTGGTTCAGCAGCACAAAAGACTATGCCTGCTGGCCTTGCGACTGCATATTTTAGCAAAGAGAAATGTCAATGGTTGGGAGGGAGGACCTTTTCTTGTCCTAATCTTGGATCACTTTGTAGAAACCCAGCCTGAAAATGACATTTGTGGTTCTGGAGAATGAAGGAGCCTGAAGTGTGCCAAGATCCCAAGAGGATTTTTTTCTCACCAGTGCAAGGTAACATCAATGTCAGCAACAGCAGGACCTGTCCACATGCGCACATGCAGACAGACACACAGACAGACAGACAGACACATATGCGCGCGCGTGCGCGCGCACGCGCACGCACACACACACACACACACACACACACACACACACACACACACATCCCTACCTTGTCTCATCCACTCAACCTCGTCCTCAGTGATGAAGCTGCATAAGGCTCTGGACATCGCCAAGCGTATGGCTCCTGCCTGCGCCGATCTCCCTCCTCCAGAGACTGTGCAGGTTACATCGTGTTTTTCCAGCCGGTCCAGGAAGTGGAACGGGAACATCAACTGTTCTCTAAGGCACATCACAACACATGGGTAAGCCCCCTGTGAAGACTTTGTGAACAGTTATAAAAACCAAATGATACCTGCTGCAGTTCACACTATTAACAGAAGTACAGATCCTCCTGAAATTTAGAATGCTTTCCTTATGCACAGTTCAAAGATATTTGGTGTGTGTGTGTGTGTGTGTGTGGGGTACAGACAGAGTGGAAGAGTAAACCAACTCTAACTGTTTACTGATTATCTCACGAGAACCTTGTAAGTTGTGAAAATCACCTTGTAAGGAAGTCTTACAGCCAAGGAACACCATTAACCCACTGACTCCAGCCTTTGGATTCAATGATCAGGTATAAATTAATAAAGCTTCTCAAGCAACACTCAAGTGCCATTTGGCTTTCCTGACCGAAATGTATTCTAACGCTTCTGCATAATATATGATGCTCATCTCTATAATGCTGTTTTTAAGTTACCAAAACCACAACGAACATGCCTCCCTCCCTACCACCTGAAATCACACGTCCCTACTAAGGTTCTCTAAGATGAATACGTACTCAGACCTGTCCCTTTAGGACCAGGGACCGAACCAAAGGTACGCACCAAAGAGCAGCCGCACACAGCACGGTCCTGAGCCTCCTTTCATTCAGGTGAACAAACACTGTCATCTCTCCAAAAGAGTTGGATTTTGTTATTTTGCCTTTACCTCTGCTGAGTTTTTAAATTTAATTTATTTACCCAAGGCCCTGTGTGCGCTCGGCAAGCACTGTCTCCCTGAGTTCCGTCTCCTGTACTTTTTTACTTAGAAGAGTTCATTTATACTGCATCTGCTTGCTTTGTCTGCTACTGCAGCTTCTAGACCCCAAACAAAGCTGATCTTACAGTTAACTGAGAGCTGAATACAACTAGAGATTCAAATATAATTTTTCACACTATGTGAAAAAATAACCCTGCAAGTGGACCCACAGAAGCATGTCAAGGCCATGGCAACCTGTATTTGGAATGGTACATCTAAGAATGAGCCTATCCTGCCTTTTTGTCAGAATACTACTGTAAGCAATAGCCACATTATGAACACTAAGAAAACCAGAGACTGATAACCAAAGTCTACCACTGCAGGGCAGAGTGGGGTTGTCCCACACATACACTGAGAAGTCCCTCACATCACTGACAAGTGAGTTGTGATGGAAGTAAAGCTACAAAAGAGGCTTTTGGACAACCATTTGTTTGGGACCATCAACATTAATCTGTCTCAGTTCCCAAGGTTTTAATATTCCCAAGCATATGTTTATATAATCACCAGACCAGAATTAAGAGAAAGTGAATTACATAATAAAATTTCTAGAGCTACATTGGAGTAATGGAGGCAGAATGGTCACAGTAAGAAAGATAACAGAGTCCACAGAGCTGGAAGTCGGTGGGACACTATGTGTAAAAGACAATCTACAAACCCTTTAACAACCAGTACTGATGGTTCCACTGGTACTGAGTTTTTAAATTTAATTTATTTACACAAGGCCCTGTGTGCACTGGGCAAGCACTCTCTTCCTGAGCTCCATCTCCTGCACTTTTACTTACTTTTAACTGAACTGGACTGTAACCAGCGCATACTACCAGGTTCATCAAAGAAATATACTTCACAGCTCTGCATCTTCTCTCAGGAACATCAATGAAGTCCTTCATTACAAGAACCATACTTACTTTGTTTTGGCTATATGAACTGGCATACTTCAAAAATATACAAATAGATTATTTTCTCACTTGTATGTTCTCTGAATGCTGCTCCTCTGGTACCACATACAGACACTTATCTTTGTGTGGCTGCTTTAAGTGAAAGCATATTCCTTCTCCTACATGATTGGTACACTGTATCAGTGAGTATTATTTTCCAGAAAAGTTATCAAAGTTTCTTGTATTCCAAAGTAGCAAGCATACATTAATCTGTGTTTGTTGTAAATAAGAGCAAATAATAATTTTTTAAAAATTTGATGACACTGGGAAGACAACGCTGTCAGCTTGCTCGGGATCAGCTTTCTGTTGTGTGAAAACAGCAGCCCTTACAGAAACAGCCCTGGAAGGATGACCAGCCTCAGTGACTTTAAGATAAGCAGCTCAGAGACCATCATGCTCAGCCCTCTCTCCCCAGCTGGAGACTCGACCTCGAAGCTCTGTGACTAAAGTTACGCAGCTAAGAAGCAGGTCCCCGATCCTTGCTGCCATTGGTCTGTAATCTCTTCACCGCTGACTTGTAATGTCCAGCCCTGCTGCTTTACAAGAAAAGACTAATTCATGGCTAACAGGGCACCCCTTAGTCCCTATAGCTATTTTTAAGTCAGTCAGAGGGTCTGAGCATCCTTCCCACTAATGGCTGTACTAGGCTTCCCTAAGAGATGTTCTCTGATAGCAGGAATCATCTCAGATGGCACTGACATCTATTCCATACCCAGGACAGCATGGGCCACACACAGTGCTGCTCATTGAGTTCAAACTGAAAATGTAAGCTTCCAAGAGTGGTGGACGTGGCTTTAATCACAGGGTTTGAGAGGCAGAGGCAGCTGGAGCTTTGTGAGTCTGAGGCTTGACAGGGTGGAATGCACAGCGGGGTGTGTGTGTGTGTGTGTGTGTGTGTGTGTGTGTGTGTGTGTGTAAGATTTAAGGTGTGACTGAACTGTCAGAACAGGCTATAGTTGAAACTTGCTGTTAAATCATCAGGAATTTTATCTGAACACCAAGTGACAGACAGGCCAGCCATTAAATACCACTCCTTGTTGTTTCTAGTGAAGTCACCATTCTGTGGTATGGGCCTGCCTCTGGCTTTTCCTAAGCTTCCTCCATCTATTCCAGTGCGGATGATAGCAGAATCAGTTTAACTTGTATTAAACAGAGTTAAGAACAAATTCCTTCTTGACACAGGAGCTCACACAAATACAAGAAATGACCATTTCCTGAGGTAGTTACTGTGCTACCTCAGAAGAAAAGGACCCCTGCTTCCTTTACAAGAATGTGCGCATAGGAGTTTCAGCCCCTTTGCTCTTAAACAGCACCCCACAGTCTGGAAACACAAGGAATAGAAGCTGGGAAATAATCAAGCGGCTTCTGCCGCACAGACCCAACTCCTGGGGCAACAAGCATCATCAAGAAGAGCTCTCTATGGTGGGTCCCTCAGAGCTCCAGGGCAGGAGAGTGAGTGGACAGAGGACGTCTGATCAGGACAATGTCCACCTCTCCAGGGACAATACACACATTACTGGGAACGGAGCAAAACTTGTATTTTGACTTTACACAGCCCAGGTTTCTTTGCTTCCTCTCTCTATATATAATTAATGACCTCAAACAAGAGAAAGCCAAAAGAGACAGGGTGGGCATTTTCTAATGTTCTTAACTAGGAGAAACTAGCATCATCTAGGGAGATCTGCTCTTACGTCCCGTTGCTTTGCAGCCTCGTCAATTAAGAAGCCAGGGTTGGTTGCTGGGGTTGCCGCTTTCTGTGAACACCTGTCTTCTCGTCAGAAGGTGTGCTTGCCTTACGTTTTGGCATACTCTGCATTTCAGAATGTGAGATAAGCCTCACAATATTCAAATTCCAGTAGAATCTGACAAAATGAGTCAATTAATGGGGGCTTCTAGGAATGTTTTTCTAAAAATCTGAAAAACGACCTAGAAAAATAGCAATAGTTTCTGCTTAGCTAGTTTATTAGTAAAGAGAAATAATCCTTTAGATAAACACTCAGAAAACTTCGGGTCTTCTTAATTATGGTGAAGAATTATAAAGCACGCTTTCCTTAAAGGCAGGAATCAAAACCACACCTGTCCTGTGTGACGGGAAAGTAGAGCAGATAATCAACTCCGTTCACGTGGATCTTCCCGCTCCCATGCTCATAAACAACCGCCTCTGCCGTGGCGCTCTTCCTCCTGCCTGCAGGGATGGAAAAGCCTGTGAGCGAGTTCAGGACCAAGCAGCAGGGCCACAGAAAGAACACTTTTCCCTACTGTGTGAACCTGCAGAGAGAAAAGTTCTAGGTAATAAAGTCGATTGTGGGGGCTGGAGAGATGGCTCAGTGGCTAAGAGCACTGTCTGGTCTTCCAGAGGTCTTGAGTTTGATTCCCAGCACCCACATGATGGCTCGCAATGATGTGATCTGATACCCTCTTCTGACATGCAGGTGTACATTCAGTTAGAGCACTCATATAAGTAAAATAAATAAATCTAAAAAAAAAAAAAAAAGCTGATTGTGAAGTAGTTACACTGTTCAATTCCATTTCAGAAAAACAAATGATTTTAAATTTATTTAAAAACCAAGTCATTCGCATTCATTTGTCTTGCTACAAAATAGCAACCAACTCACATTATGTTTCTTATAATTAATAAAAATGAACCAAGACAAATTTTTAAGATATGTGAACTCTAGAATGAAACACAACTGGAAGAAATGAAAGGTGTCCTTATGAAAGAAACCCTGTCTCAAAAAACCAACCAATCAAACAAACAAACAAACAAAAAAAGAAAGAAAGAAAGAAAAGGAAAAAAAGGAAGGTGACATTCAAGGGTAATTTGAAAAAGAAATGAGGTTAAAATTTTAAGAACTGTAAATATATTTAACAGGTCAATTTTTGAAAGAGGGATCATGTTTAAGGTCCTCACTCATAATCCAGGAGAATGCAAATTGGGACCTCAAGTTTTCATGTTATATGTTTACATTTGAAATGTAGATTCGCTGAGCATTTGTAGTTTTGAAAACAATCCCTTATCACAAATATTTTGTTGATTGTACCAATTGAAAACATGAAATAGTTTAATGATTGTATGGCTGTGGATCCGCATTTCCTCTTGCAACATTATAAGTTCAGTTTAAAAAACAAAAACAAAAAAATCTCCAATAGAATCTTAAAATTAGGAAACCCAATGTAGCATTAACAAAAGCCAACAAAGCGAATAGGTACGGGAGAGCACCAGCGCACAGCAGCAGCCGGAGTCTCCGCGGAATGCCATTACCTTCGCTGGCGCTGAAGGCCATGCCTCGCTCGTCACACTGCACGGGCTCAATCAGCTGCTTTTTTGATTGAATAGTTACACTTCTGCGGAACCTCTGCAAAAATTCTTCTTCGGCAGGACTGCATGGCAGTGTCAATAACTTTTCCAGCAGTCGAATGAACTGCACGTACTGCAGACAATAGAATTCATTAAAAGAAGCAAGTGTAATTGCATTTGCTAAAGTTTTGCTATTTTTATATACTTGATCTTTCCAATGCTGCTTTCTTGATGAATTTTGACAGGATGACACTTCTGCATCTGCATGCTGCTTTTAAAACAGCATGCAGACGCATCCGTGGGTCTTTAGTGCTTAAGCTTTCCTCTCAAAAACAAAGCGATTTATCACTCAAAAAAATCAATTTCTCTGCATTAGGGTTATGAAATTGGTATTTAAATTTATTTTCAAAAATATTTAGATGATCTTCAAAAGAATAACTTCTATTCAGTCAATAGAACTGCATCAAAAGGAACATTAGAAATAATTTCCAGTCAGTTATAAATAGCAAAAGAGTCTGATTTTGAGAAAATGTTCCCCTTAAGTTATATTTCATAATACATTTGGCAAATATATTTTTGGCTGTTCAAGCTGTGTTACTTTAATGTTTATGATTTCCTTTAAAACCGAACAATCAAGCTATTTAAAAATTCAAGAGATACTTGACTTAAAGGGCAACCTCTTGAAATAAATTATCCTTGCTACTCTGTGCATTTTTTTTAATAGTTCTTGAACATGTGATTAGAAAGTAAACAACTTGGTATTAACCCTTAAAATTAGAAGCCAGAATAATCACTCTAGAGTGTTTGTGGAGAAGGAAACAACTATACTTAAGGGCCTTAGTTAATATGGATCATGGAGCCCAGTTTTTGATGATTTATTTGTTCCTTGCCAACCCAAAAAGTCATACCCAACTTTGTCACACTCACCTTTCCAGTGAAAATCTGTCAATGATAATGTGAAATATTTAAGAATCTCATCAGTCTGATCAGTATTTAACCAACTTCTTGGGAGACAGGAAGAAAAGGGAAGGAAGGCATGCAGGGTCTAAGTCAGGGTGGAGACTCACACCCAGGACCCGTGCAGCCAGGCCTTTCCCACTGCCTCACCAGTTACACAGCCGTGCCCTTGGACTCAGCTAATCTCACAATTCCTTCCCACTGACCTTTAAAAAGCCCTTTAATGGGTCCCTGTGTATGACAGGGCTTTGTTCATGAACTAGGCTATGGTTCAGGAAGTCACAGTCCACTCCCACTACCCTCAGCTTTATCATAGACACACGTTCCAGGACTTCTGTTAATACCACAGACTCTGAAACTATAGAGGACTTTTTACCTAAGCTGTATTTTATTAGCTATAGCTGGTATTAAACTCTTTATAGCATTTCCAAAGTAGGAAAAAAAAGACAAAAATCCACAAATTTTACAAAAATTAAAGGACTCAGCAGTTCAAATCCTAGCAATCACTTCCAGATCTGCACCAGCCAAATTCCTGACACCTTGTCTAAGCAAACTGCAACTCTCCCAAGCACTGGACAGAGCTTAAAACCTGTACGGTGCCAAGACACTAGCAGTAGGATCTGTGAGGATAAATTGATGGAATCTATTCACTTGCTTTGAGAATGCTGGGCTCTATTAGAACACTCAACACAATAAATAAAATTAAGATCTAAAATAGGGTCATAAACTTTGCAGGGCAGAGTCATTGAGGGAGTTCATTCACCTTGGGTTCCTAGGTGGCCCTCCAAGGATTCTATGCCAGCTTGTAGCCAGCATTCTAAGAGTCTGTGAAACAGCTGATGTGCAGCTCCCCCCCTCAAAAAACCCTGGCCTCACAGACCTGGCATATGACTGAGGTAAACCAGGAGGTGACAGACAGCATGAAGGTAAAGATGGGCTGAGTCCGCTTGTACTCCATGGCTCCCCGCAATTCATTATTAGCTTATACATTTAACTATGGCCTAATTGAAAAGAACAAAAACCAACATCTGCTTTACTCCCTAAAACAACTGACAGGAGACATGAGGGCACTTAAAAAAGGAAAAGGAGGATCTAGAGACTAGATGTGTCATTTTCCTACTGAAGAAATCAACAAGGGCTTTATGAGAACAAGGGTAAGTGTCTGGGGACACCTGGCTCTGAGAAGCATCACTATTCGGATCTTAGTACAGCAATTGTCTGCCTTCTCATGACACAGGTCCCCTTAAATTAAAAAGATTAATTACTCACATCTTGATCTGACAGTTTTTCCACTAACATTTCTTCTAGTTCCTCCTTAATCAGCCATCTGCTGCCAATCAAGTCTCTGTTAAAATATCACATATATTTTTAATTAAGCATGCAATTAGAGTTATATCACAAAAGATCCTACATACAGTAGCAATTCATGATGTGGAGACAAATTTTCATGTTACTCGGGAGTACTCCTACCTACACCATTTTGGAGAAGCACTCCATTCCCTCGATCTACTTTAGAAAAGACACTGTGAGCAAACATTCTGTTTTAAGCGTTAAATGTGTTATTAAGAAACTTCAGTTAAAAGCTACCAGATTCCTTAAAGCTTAAAACTGCCTGGGTAATTTACTCAGAAGACATACAGGGCACAGTGTTTTCCTATCAACTGACTGAGTTAGTAATAAAAGTCCCAATAAAAAAAATAAAAAAAAAAAACAAAAAAAACCAAAGCCACAGCCACAAGCTGAACAAGCCGACTAAGATGTCTTCTGCACAAGAATGAGTCTGAGCAGGTCTGTCAAAAGCTGGATGCGCAGGCTCATGGAGCTGACTGATCGGCTTTGCGCAAAACACTGAGAGCGCATCACAACCCAAGAGTTTAATCCATACATTTGGAATGAGGTAACATAGAAATAAGCTCTATACATTGCTTCTTAATTGAAAATCACCTACTTAGAAACTTCACTTTAGTGACTAATGCTGAATACTGTGCAAATGGTATTCATGCTAATAACGAAAAACAAGAACTCACCTGGGCTCAGTTTGTTCTGAAAGTGGAGCTCTGTGCTTTTCTAGCTGGAGGACCTTTCCATATACTTCCTAAGGCAAACACAACACACAGCTAACATGAGAGGGATGGTACAGTAGACCTCATAATATATTTTGTCTTTTTTTTTTTTCTGAGCACGCCTTATGCTAGCGCTCCTTCCTCAATCTAGCCTCAGAGTAAATATGCTGAAATATGTTTTAATAAAACTAGTTCTGATCTGAACCAAGGGGCAGCAATTTCAATGAGAATTTACAACACTTTAACTGACTTAAATGTCTGTAACAACTTTCAAACCCACACGGGTATGGTTAAAACAACTAAAGTGTAAAAAATGTCTTTTCCTTATAGTTTCATAAATAGGATACAAATTTTTTCTTAAGAAAACAACCCTAACTTATGTAGCAATTATACCCCTTACTCGTAGACCCACTGAACTTACGGCATCTACAGCTTAGCGATTACCTTACTTTTAATGTTACAATCTAAGATTGTAGGAGACTGGCAGACTGTATTAAGAGTACTTTTAGCTGGAGCATGTACTGCGAGGGCCTGAACTCAGGATGGATGATGCTAAGCCAATGCTCCGCCACTGGCTTCTCACAGCTAACACCGACATGTTAGGGTAGTGAGTAGTTCTCAACCTGTGGGTCACAACCCCTTTCACAGAGATCACCAAGACCATCGAAAGCACAGATATTTACATTAAAACTTGTAACAGCGTAACATTACAGTTATGAAGGAGGAAAAAAAAAATAATTTTATGGTCGGTCGGTGGAGGAGGTCACCACAACATGAGGGACTGCATTCAAGAATCTCTGCATTAGGAAGGGGGAGAACCACTACGTCAGGGTAAAACTCAGATCAGAATGTTTTCAGCACAATGATTTCTAAAAAGCAGTTTTAAACACTTCTCAACACTCTCAAGAGGTAAAGCCACACGTACCAAGTGGACAGACAGCATGTCAGTGTGTAAGTGGCACTGCCTCGGCTGGTGCTTCAGGAAAAGAATGAGTCAACTAGCCCTTGGACTTGAGACTGCAATAGCTAGAAACATGACTTTCAAAGGAAGACAGGAATGTGTAACTTATGAGAACACTAACGTGGTCAGAACACACATTCCTCTCTTTGAGGGATGCCTCGTAGAGCCTGCTCTCCCTTTCGACTGCCACATGGGTTCCAGAGTCTGAATTCAGCAAGTGCCTCCACTCCAGCCATCTTGTAAGCCTAATTTTCACTTTAAGTCTATATTTTTCTATGAATATTCCTTCACTACACCACTTCTTTCTGGTGTTGTATATACCCATAATTACTCACACATGATTTAAGAAATGAAAAAAAGAGCATGGTGAGTGTGCATCAAAATGGCAAGCACAGTGAGCTCTGATCACGGATTTTTTTTTTTCAGTTCTTATGATGCTTTTATGTTCAGAATCAAATAGTACATAGCATATTTGAATACAAGAACAATGAATAAATATATATTTACAGTAATAATTATATATGAATAAAAGCTAATGAAAACCAATAGGTGATTGTTCTCATTTCTTTTCCTAGTGCTGTGATAAAAAGCAACTTTAAACACATCAGTATATAAATCACACATCAAAAATTACAAAACAAAAATTGTTACATCAGTAGATATATTACATATATCCATTCATACGTATCAATTTCTTTCATTATATTAATTTTTAAATTTTTGTTCAGTCACAGTATTAATGTTTGCCTAGGCTGGCCTACAATTTACTATGTAGGCCAGGGTGGCCTCAAACTTTTAACTCCTCCTGCCTCAGATTCCCAAGTATTGGGATTCTAAATGTGAGCCACTGTTCCAGTTCAAAATCTGGGCTTCTTAAGCAGGAGGTTCTGGGAGAGGAATCCAGACCCTCAAGCATGCAGGCATGTCTACCCTGACCTATACTCCCGGCTGCATACACTGTTTTCAATAAGGAAATGCAGGCAAAGAACTTCGCACAGCAATGGCCAAAATGCTTTCAATGGTCAAATAAATGAAAGCACTGTGTTGGTGTTCCACTGCCACGCAATTCCTTCTGTTAAGTCTCAGAAGCAGCTCTTCAATCTGCCTTGCAGTTAGCTAAAAATATCAGTTCTCTGGGAAGTAAATTCTATAGCTTCAATTCCCTGAAGAAATGTGTTCAGATTTGCATAGAAAAATAGTTGAGGGCATAAAATATGCCAGGAACTGTCAACATCACTGGTAGCTTTTGTATATTACTACATTTCCACTTAATTTTTAAGGGACACTAGAGAATTAGAATGACCCTACCTACCCTAAGCTTATATACTGTACTTAATAGTGTAATTTCAAATATGACAGGAATAACCCAGATGTGAAATGCTGAATCATTAATCACAGCTATGATTAATATTTCATAAAATCAAAGCAAGCCTATCCACCCCTTGTGCCATCCGATTTCCATAATGTATGAGTCAAATTTGGAAGGTGCCTTAATTTGAAAATACCAGATGCTCAGGTTGAGAAAAGAAATTCTTAAACTAAAAAGCCTTCCTGGAGGCTGAGCAGTGTGCATCTCCTCAGCACCCTTCTACGGTCTGTTTGGGTTATACTAATCATGTGGAAATTCCAAATTTAGGAAGGGTAAACAGATAATAGTTCGAAGGGCAGCACCTGAAAAGTCATTTGCATCTGGCATACAAAATAGTAATAATAGTAATCGCCATTTTAGGTAGTTCAATCACTGACAGTTTGCAATCTGTTAAAGAACCACAGAGAATCAACTACTTAAGTAATAATACCTCAAGTGTTTTGACCACTGGTGTAAAAAAAAAAAAAAAAGACACAAAATAAGCACCAAAATAAGCCACCCCTCTGTGAATGGTCTACCTATCAAAAAGGCCATTCAACATAAAATGGCAAGAGTCTTTCCTACAGGTCAACATGTGCCACTCTAGGAAGTTCACTGCCAGCAGCAAGGACATCAGAATGCTCAGGACTCATATCCCACAGATTTGTACTTCTTGAATTAAGGCCATATAATATTTGTACCATTACAAAAGAAGTAATCTCATAGAATTAACAGAGGCAGCAAGTTAATTCCTATTTTTAAAACGTTTTCCTAAATGTACCTTTGAGTATATAAGGTATACAATAGTAATATTCAGATATGAAGAAAATGTATATTAAAGATGGCTCTATATGGTACACAGCTTTTAAAAAGCAATCACTCCACATAGTTGTTAAACAGCTACTTGGTCACAGTTATTTTAATTCCATGTTTAAAGACAGCAGCACTACATCCAAGAGGTTTAAATATTCGCCACAAGATCACAAGAAGCATTTACAAACATTTAAGCCAAGCACAAATGCCCTAATAGTTCGCCCCAGGACCCTGACTTGCCGTCTATAGTGGCCTAATCAGGCAGCCCACTCTTGAGGCAGAAGAACCGGGGTTACTTAAGTTGTCAGAAAAAAAAAAAACAAAAAACAAAAAAACAAAAAACAACTGCAGAATCTCAGAAAGGCCAGTAACGTTTACAAGGCAAATGAGCTCTGTTTGTAAAACTTACCGGGGTCAGAATGCAGTTTTTCATTCTTCCTTTGTACTTCTTTTTTCAATTTAGCCCAATAACGTAAGTACAGAATGAACTATTTAGTCTTTCATTTACTACATTTTTAGTAAAAAAATTTTTGGTCAAGAACCATGTAGTTCCTTCAATTTAAGGAAGCATTTTGAAAATATCCCATTATTTCTATAAAATTAGCTGCAAAATATAAGTGAAGCTTCTACACAATACTAAGTTTCTGCTCTGGTTTTCAGAGATGTATATCTGTCTGGCCTCCCCTTAAGGGATGAGTAAACTATGCTTATGTAAAAATCCCTAAAACTAGGGGTTTATTTCCCTTCTTTGGAGGAAGTGTGGCAGGGACTGTATACAGATTTCACTCTTGCATAGCCTGTCCCAGCACAAGTTTCATGGGACATCAAATGAAGTCCCCTTTCTTGAAAAGCATTTCAGGGAAAGTGCACTGCAGTCATGTCTTAGTGAACGCATTTGACAAAGGGGTTCTGTAGTGAGAATTTTGTTTTCTTTAAAAACACAGACATGTTATATGAATATGTTTTTGTTTTAAACCCAGATATGGAATATGGAGGTGCTACAGATTGTCCACAGGACCTATGATTTGTCTCTTGCTCTGGCAGGGGGGTGATTCTGCCAGCGGGGTAATTCTGCCAGCTGAAGACAGTTTACATTTGGAATTCTGGAAACTCGGCAGAAGGTTTTTCGATGCCAGAGCCCCAAGAGAGGTGGGGCTGCCGCTGCCACCCCGATGCTCATGTTGCTGGTTGGAGATGACCCCACTACAAGATCAAACTTGCTGCGAGGAACAGGGAGTGATCTAATTGACACCCCCTTTCCCTTCTATCCTTTCTTTCCTATCTAGTGTTAGGGCGTTATAAAGGATTGGGGTGGAGAAGGGTAGTAGGAAAAGGAACCCAATAAAGTAGCCAAAAATATGGCTATAGGGTCCCCAGTCAGAGTCTGATAACCAATTCCCAAAGTGAGTTGTAAATGACTTTTGTTACAGTCTGGATAATATTGTCCCCAGCACCCTAGGGCCCATGTATGAAGGCTTTGTCTCCAGGGTGGTGCTGTTGAAAGATGACACCTAAAGGAAGCTGGATCCATAAGTCATCTTCTGCTCATTGGCGCATGACTCTAAAAGAAACCCATGGCCCCTGGTCTCCTTTATTTCACTTCTCTATTGCAAGATGAACAGCCCTTTGGCACATGTCCAAAAGAATAGCCATTGACTTAGACTCCCAAAGTTGTGCCAATAAAACATCTTAAAAACAAAACAAACAAACAAACAAACAAAAAAACCACAATTTCAACTTCCTTCTAGTAAGTGAATCCCATGAACACAGTCTACTACACCTGCCATGGCAGTCATCTTGAACAGGCTTACACTGTTCTAGGAAAGCAGAGCTAAGGCCACAGGCCACAGTAGCCTGCACTGCTGGTCCAGCCCTCTGACTATCCCACTGAGTCATACATATGGATGATGTCTCTCTCACCATCTACAGCTTGCATATCTGCTCTTTAGCAATTCCATTTCACAGGGATGGAGTCCAGAGCCTCATACTTACTAGGTAAGTAGTCTGCCACCCACCCATACCCTACTTTCTTTTTCAAACACACACATAAAACATCCTTTAAAATTCTTCTTTGTCCTATAACTTTGCTCAGCTTTTTCAGGAAATTTCTTTTATTCTCTCTTTCCATTTTTCTGCTCTTGAAACCTAGACTGCAGCTTCTTATGCCTGAGAAGTATACAAGTCTTACTCTTTAAATGGCTGCTGAGGGAGCAGAAACCATACATTTTCAGTAAAGAAGGCAGGTCCAGCCAATGCTGTCAAGCACCTAGTCCCTTTCGGCTATTTAAAGCCGCTCTGCAAAACCCAGAAAGTCTCCTACTTCTTGAAACCACTTTTTATTGTTTAAGAAGTTATGTCAAGATTGCTTTACACCTTTTTATTACATACGTACATCTCGCTAACTGGGTTTTTACTGATTTTCTCAGGATCCTGAAGACACAGGAGTCACTATGCCCACAGTAGAATTGGAGACCCAATTGACCTACAAATGAACCCTTGGAGTGTGACACAAAGTATAATCACCCCACTGATCAGGAACATTTCTTTTACTTTACACTTTTCCATCATGTTTCATTTCCTGTTAGGAAAAAATAAGTTACATATTCCTTTTCATTGTCATTTTTCCTCAAAAGTCTCATTACTTCCTACAAATTGATGAGCCAACTGTACATGAACTGGAAATAGTGGCTACTAAAGCATTGTATACGATCCACCACACCCCACCCCTTTCAATGTGAGACACAGTCTTGCTGAATTTCTCTATTAGCCTGGAATTCACTGTGCAGATCAGGCTGGCCTTGAACTTGCAGCAATCCTCCTGTCCCTGCCCTAAAAAGTACTGAAGTTACATGCATGTGTCATGCCAAACTATATACTGTTTTCTTTCCCTCCTTTTTTTAAAGGTAGAGTCTTCCTATGTAGTCCTAGCTAGTCTAGAATTCACTAGACTAAACCAGGCTGGCTTCAAACTCAGAGATCTACCTGCCTCTACCTTCGCAGTGTTGGGATTAAGGCACATCTCACTAGGCCCAGCTTACATGCTGCTCTTAGTGTGTGCTCTTAGTAGTGTGCATCAGAGCTACCTCAGACCAGTTACAAAGAGGTACGTATATATGCTTACTATGCAAACAGCCTTCCATACTAAGAAGACTCAGCACGACTGCAGGCCATAAGAAAGGTTAACGGGCTCAGAAATGTCTCCTCACATTGCTGCACACAGGCATAAGATCAGTTTCCTTGTCAAAAAGTCTGACCATCCACTGCCCTGCCTCACACAATTATGGCTGGGCACAGACAGGGGAAAGGCTGTTTGGCTGAGTGTCTTTTCCCCTGTCACCTTGGGAGAAAACTGTATTGGCAAAATCAAGTGGTAGTAACAAAGCTTCATTCCTAAGGCTTTGTAGTCTGCCAGTCTACAGGGCTGTTTCCCCGTGCTGCCTGGGGACAGAGGGAAAGAACTCCCACTGCAGGGTGTTCTAGCACAACAAAGGACAGAACGCTACAAACTGGTTGGTTTCGACTGGACTTTGTGTGCAGTGCTCACTCTTCTGCAGGCCAAGCAGAAACACAAAGTCCAAGCACCTCAGAAGCCAGTGATTTGTAAGATTTAACAGGTGACGTGGGTGTGACTGCTCCCTAATTAATGGCATTGGCCATAAGTGATGCTGATGTAAGTGGCAAACATTTAGAATTTCCTGCTCTAATGAAATTTAAAAGCCCAAAGAACTCTTCTATGAGCAACAAAACCCAGCCCAATCCAGGAGAAGAGCATTTATTAGTCACATATAATTTGACATTTTAGTCAAAGTACGGTAAAATCCTATCCCATCGGTTTCTGGAGCAATACCTTTTAAAGCACACAAGCAAACTAAAAATAAAGCTAGGCCTCTTACACAATGTGTAATTTCTTCATTATGATGGAATGCAACAGAATATCTTGCCCTTGGGTTGCTCCATTTCAGCCAAAACAAATGCAAATGGCTTCCCAGATGACAGCTGTTTGATAAGGCTCCTCTGTGAGACCTGCGCGCTTTACTTTTTTCCGTGAAACTTGGGATGAAGGCAGAAGGCAGGAAGAGAATTAATGTAGCATACAGTCTAAAGGCAATGCTACAACCGTGATTAAGTAGAAAAGTTAAAAGGCACAGATTTTCCACAGCTTCGCTGCGTGCAACCCATCCGTGTAACAAGTTGACAGGCCTAGCGCGTCAGCTCCATCATCCCCTCAGACAGCTAAAGCGCGCACTGCATCCCTTTTCAGGGGAAATTTGCGTCTGCACCATGAAGCGTTGTACATTATTTCTTAGCACTGCAGGGGGCTCAAGTCCATATGGAACCTTCACAAATATTACCACAGATCAAACCAGCGGCGTTTGGAGGCAGATTTGACATACCTATTTAAATGAGCAGCAGGGGTCCTCGGGCAGCCGCGGGCTGTGCGAGGGAGCCTCCGTGGAAGCTGGAGCACAGCCCCATTACTCAGCAAAGACACACTCTACATTTGTCATTCATTTCATTTCTGCCAGGGCAAGAAGCTCATTTGCCCAAGGTCAACAAAAAGCGAAAAGAAGGTTTTCTTTTTTTCCCTGAGAAATAAATGTACCTGACAAGTGGGGATTTCATCCTTTGGGTTTGTGAAGCACAAATAAACAGCAGATAGGTCTAAAGGCACAGGAATGAGTGCAGAGGGTCCAGGCTCTGACTGTGGATAGGGAAAGCCCCATAAATACTTCTATAGCTTTAAAAATCATATTATGGATAAAACAGAACTTGACACCATGTTCTAAAAATAAAACGGGTTCTGTCTTTTAAAAATGGTTAAGGCAAAAAAAAAAAAAAAAAAAAAAAAAAAAATGCTTCCTGGCATCCAACTTTTTTTTTCTCACAGCATTTTGGGGACTGCCCTCAAATTCACACTCTATCAAGCAGCTCTCTTTGAAGCCAGCAGAACAAGTTTCCCAGTATACTCAAAGGCAAAGCACAGCAGGGCATCACCCCTAGGCCTCTCTCACTAGATGCACCACCAATGGAAGGCCCAACTTTAACAGAAGCAGAAGCAAAGCAGTTTCTGGAGGCACAGGTCCCCTTGCCCAGAGGACTTGAACTTGTGAGCAAGTTCAATTTTATTTTACGGCAACAGCAGAGGCAACACAGTAAGGAGGCCTTTCATCAGCAGTCTCATCTCAACAAGTCCTTTGCCCATTATGAGATTGATCTGATGCTGATAGTTTTATAGCTTATAAAGAAATATACTTACGTGCATTAATGAATAGTATGCCTGTTTGCCAGTATAGAAGAGAAAATGAAATGGGCGGCCATCTTCTCCCCACTGGATTGCTAATGAAAACAAAAAACACGCAGAGATTAAACCAAACTACAGTATGGGATACATCTGTGATTCAGATTAGCTTATCAAAATATCTAAAATATCAAAATTATTCATGTTTAAAATTCATATATTTAGCATATTTTATATATAAATGCTTAGGACAGCTACTGTTTCATATCAATGATCATAAAATAATGTCTTATTTAATAAAATATTAAAGACTTTTATTTAAAACTAAATGGATTTTTCATTTGTTTTAAAATAAAATCTCCTAAGATATCCCAAATCACTTTGTTAGAATAAAAATATTCAGGTCCCACATTTTTCAAGAGAAAACTGAGTGTCAGTGAGTGCATTTGAGATCTGAAGCAGGCTCGGTGCTGCACATCTGCACTGGGGAGCCTGCTTGTCATGGTATTTATTCCGACCCCATGGTGATCTACCACTGAAAGTTTAAAACAGCCACCAGCAGAAGAGGCTCAGGAAGGAGTTATAGCCAATTGCTGAGCAAACTGAGACACAAACTCCAACTCTTTTGCCTACTCTCTGCTGAGGCTCTTCTGAACTGTTTTTAGTGACTGTTAAGGACTCCATCCTTATCTGGGTGTGGTGGCACACAAGTGTAATCCCAGCACATGGAGCACAGAAGGGAGGACTCTGAGTTTTGAGGCCAGCTCAGGTTGCATAGGAAAATGTTGTCTCAAGAGAAAAGTCATATTCCTAGGTTTACTACATAGTATAAATTTTCTTTTTCAGTTACTTCCTACTACTTTAATTTAGAAAACTTTATATACAATTTGTAGTGGATGTAAACATGTTTTTGTTTTGATCCCAAATGTGGGATAGGTATTGGATGTAAACATGTTTTTGTTTTGATTCCAAGTATGGGACTTGTGAGAGAACAGGTGATGTTTCTCCACTTAGAAGTCGAACCACTTAGTTGGGGGTGGGGGCTTGGTTGTTGCCAGCTGAAACACATCCTAGTATAGACTGAGAGTATGTGTGTGTGTGTGTGTGTGTGTGTGTGTGTGTGTGTGTGTGTGTGTGTGTGTGTAAGTATGTATGTGTGTATGTATGTATATACACACACACACACACACACACACACACACGTATATATGTATATGCCCAAAACAGGAGGCTGGGGCTTTTTGGGTATTGTTTGGCTGCTCATCTCTCCACTTGAGAGGCTCCTAGAGAAAACCGCTCCAGCGAAGGCTTCGAGGCTCTGGGCTCTGGCTGTTGCTCCGGGTTCCGGCTTCTGTTCCAGGGTCCAGCAGTAACTTGGATTGATTGGCTGGTCTGCTGAAATCCTGCCGACTACAAATTTCCCCATGTCCAAATGCATATGCAAATATGCATTAACATAGTTGGACTTAGTAGTTTTAAATGGTTTGTGTCTCGTCAAAGACATCAATCAATACGACTAGCATCATCATCCAATCCAATATTTTTTCCTTGTGTGGTTTTGGCTACTATAATGTCACTGGGTGGCAAGATCCTCACATAACTTCCATGTTTTACATTTTACCCTTAGCTCTTCTGTGGCATAAGCACTTTTGCTGCTGTTGTTTTAATCATTTTAAAAATTAACTTATTCAGATTACATCTCAATTTGTATCCCCTTGCTTATCTCTTCCTGTTCCTCCCTTCCCCTGCCCTTTCACCCTGTTCTCCTCCCTAGGTCTGTGACAGAAGGGGACCTCCTCCCCCACCATATGGTCACAGCCTATCATCTGGGTAGGCTGCTTATCCTTTCTCTGAGTGCCACCAGGCCTCCCCACCAAGGGGAAGTCGTCAATATGGGGCACCAGAGTTCATGTCAGAGTCAGTTCCTCCTCTCCACATGACTGTGGTCCCTTGGCTAGATCTGAGTAGGGGTTCAAGCACTTTTATAAAGGACATGACTTAAAATTTTCAGAACTATTCCACTTTAATGTCTGAATTCGGATGTCCAAATAATAACTTACCAGTAATGGTCTAATACAATTTTTTGCTTATACTTTGTCAGTTTCTAAGCAGGCAGCCATAATCTATGAACAGTAACTGAATTTCCTAGTATCTCTGTTGTTTGTTCTGACGTGCTGAGGACTGGGCCCCGAGCCCTGCACATGCTAGCTATGCTCCATCACTGACGTACAGCCACAGCCTTTGTCTCCCGTGGCCTTGAATTGGCCTGTGTGTCATTCATTTCCCTGATGATGGTTCTGACCTCTTCCCTTTGTACAGTTTTCGTGTATGTGGTGCTGGGGATGGAACCTCATGCATGCTAGGCAAGCCTCTGAGACTGAGCTGCATAAGCACCCAGTCCTATGTGTTTCTTGTACAATTCTAATGGTTAAGCTGCCAAATAATTGTTGGTAATTGATGTATGCTATTTCTGAATGCAATGGGATTTAATGACAATTAAAGATTTGATGTTTCTGTTCCCTCATGAAATGTCCTACTCAAACAAGAAAGTTTCTTTACGCCGGGTATGGTGGCACACACCATTAATCCAACACTCAGAAAGCAGAGGCAGATGCGAGTTCAAGGCCAGCCTGGTCTACAAAGCAAGTCCAGGACGGCCCAGGCTACAGAGAGAAACCCTGTCTTGGAAAAAAAAAAGAAAAAGAAAGAAAGAAAGGAAGGAATGAAGGAAGAAGGAAGGAAGGAAGTAGGAAGGCAAGCAAGCAAGCAAGCAAGCAAGCTTCTTTACATTACTACTTTAAACCCTTTTACCAAAACCAAAAAGCTCTATTCTGTTCATTGTTTTCCCTATATAAATGTTTTTTCCTTGAATCAAAATTAATTACATTAATACACTGATTGATGTTTAACCACACTTAAAATTCTGAGAATTTTTGGTAGTCTCTTAAAATGTCCTCCTTCTCAATCAGGAGGCAGAGGCAAGTGAATCTCTGAATTTGAGGCTAGCCTGGTCTACACATTAAGTTCCAGGTTAGCTAAATAAACAGTAAGACACTGCTTTCTCAGGGGTGGTATTAAGAGGTAGGGAGCTTTATTTACTTTTTATGTAATTCATGTCCAAATTTAATACTTATGTGACTTTGTAAGTGAATAAGAAGCCTTTTTTCTTTTTTGGTCTACAACAATTTATACAATAACAAGTTTCCTGTTGCTTCAAGGCATAACAGAATTCACTAACAGGCCCATTGATGGGATAATACTTTTTTAGTAAACCTGATGATCTGAGGCCTGGCTGACTGCAGTCTACCCAGAATTTTCCCAATTGGTGTAACTATGACAATTAAATTACTCTTTAAGCTACCTGTCTGAGAGTGTGGTGGTCACATGTTTGTACCATGAGTCATTACTACCTGTCTAGGCACCCTTAGAAATTACAAATGGGAAAAATAATAGTTTGTACCTAAAAAGGCTGTTATGAAAGTTTTGAGATACAACATGAAGCACTGAAGAACAGTGCCTGGCTTACTCTAAGATTCAAAAAGTGCTACTGTTATAACTTAGAAGAGCTTTCCAATTAGCATGAAGTTACTATTTTATATTCAGACAGCTTAGCCACCTTGTCCATAGAGCAGCCTGTGAATGCTGCCACTTAAAAATGTTAATACTGGACCACAGACAGCTTCCTGGCTAAGCATTTGTCTGCCTGGCATACAAGGGACCAAGGTTCAATACATATATACATACACACACACACACATACACACACACAAGCATGCACCCACAGGAATAATAATAAAAACAAGAAAATATCTGTAATATTATTCTCTGACTTTACTAGCCTTCTTAAAGATTATTCTGTGTTGCTGGGCTTTTAAAAATCTGTCATCAATTTAAATTTTCTTTTACTTAGTCTTTCTCAATCACTAACAGCCTATGTGGCGCCTGCATGATATAATGACTATATTCTAAGGACTTGATGGGAACTGTCAAATACTTCCAAATAGTGTGTAATTTCAATTTTAATCCAATAGTGATACAGGTCTATTGATTTTAAGTCAGAAAATTTAACTGATATAACTCTTAGGATTTAATTTTTTCCACAATGTTCCATTTCACTGTGCAAACTTGTACTCCTATTTGGTAGTCATCTGCATACAAAACATATTCTTTGGATTTGTGTCTACAATTACAAAACCATGATGTATTATTTGAATTCTTTACCCTTAGTTAACAGCCCTGCTTTATAACTTGTCAGTGCTAAGTGCTTGGAACAGAGAGGCTCAAGGTCATCAAATCCACTTACTGGACAACAGCTTCTATCAATACAAACACTGTTGTCTCACTGAACCATCCCACCTCCTCCAGTCCTGGGCTGTCTGTATCAGTGCCCCTTCTTGGCTCTGTCATCAACCTGCTACGTAACTTTATTCTCCCCAATATTTTTACCACTTTACAGGACAGGTGTTCTATGTTAACTCAACTAGATGCTTCCGCCGTCTTTCAATAAACCAAGAGGTGACACAACACAAGTACCGCCCCCAGTCTAAAGTTCACTCTTGCTTTTCTAAATGCATACAAACTGATTTATCCTATAAAAATTACAATAAAATTAAGAGCAGAAAGCCAAACTTCTGTTATTTCTAAAGGAGCATTGTTAAATACACTTAGCTGCAATGGTAGACAAGTCTAGCAATATTGGCATATTCTCAAAATCATACATGGGCAATTTGTATGGATAGCCTGAAGCTTCCGTGTCTTACTCTGGCTGCTAGTAGTAATGAGAACATGATACAGAGGAAGTATGATTTGAAGGAACCGAGAAGTCTCAGAGGGCAGAAGTGACACACCTCACAGAGATACACTAAGAGTTGGAGAGGAATAGGTAGGAAGCCTAATGAGATGGAGCAAAGAGAAGTCAGTGAGAAAAGGAAGAATAAATTGCTGCTCTTCCAAACACTTATCAGAAAACCCACTAGGTACAAGTTACTGTGCCTCACACAGATGACTGGACTCTACATGACACTATTATCTTCAAACTTGATGTACGCTTGTACACAGCATTCACCCATTTTTCCAAAAGCTATTTGGAACAAATGTTATCTGTGTTATAATTGATCATATCTAAGAAATGAGAAATAAGAAACACAGGACACATTTAGAAAGAGACTTAAAATACTTATGACAAATCCAAAATAAAAGTGACTTGAAGGAGTGAAGAGAGGGCCTGAGAGATGGCTCAGTGAGTAGAGTTCTTGCCATCAAGTCTGATGACCTGAGTTTGAGCCCTAGGACACACTTGATGCAAGCAGAGAACCAGTTACTCCAAGTTGTCTTCTGATGTCCATGTGTGTGTGCATGCCTATATGCTTCTGCTCAGACTCGTACACACACACACACACGCACACACACACGCACACACACACAAACGCACACATATATGTTAAAAGGCATTTTTTAAAAAATGAATGAAGTGAAACACTAGGACAGAAAGAGGCTTAAGGTGAGTGGAGCAGGCCTGTGACCCCGTCTACACAGAAGGCTCAGGCGAGTGGAGCAGGCCTGTGACCCCGTCTACACAGAAGGCTCAGGCGAGTGAAGCAGGCCTGTGACCCCCGTCTACACAGAAGGCTCAGGCGAGTGAAGCAGGCCTGTGACCCCATGTACACAGAGGGCTCGGGCGACTGGAGCAGGCCTGGCACCCCATGTACACAGAGGGCTCAGGTGAGTGGAGCAGGCCTATGACCCCGTCTACACAGAAGGCTCAGGCGAGTGGAGCAGGCCTGTGACCCCGTCTACACAAAGGGCTCAGGCGAGTGGAGCAGGCCTGTGACCCCGTCTACACAGAAGGCTCAGGCGAGTGGAGCAGGCCTGTGATCCCGTCTACACGGAAGGCTAAGGCAAAGAGCTAGGAGAACAAAAGCGACTAACACTCCATAGTCTGTAAAATTATGTCTCTTAAAAGGGAGAGCAGCAAGACTTCACACAGACGGGCTGATGAGTCGTCTGCAGGCCTACACCCCCAAAGTCCTTCTCCTAGATGCCTAGAGGAATCAGAACACAAGTGTGACATTAGCACATCCACAAGCTTTAACTTGATGTCCTATACAGAATCTGCAAACTCAGGCCACTAATTATTATACAGAGTTCTTTTGTCCTATGTCACATCCATTGTGACAAACTGTTGATGTGTAACCTAAAACTATAGTGAAAACAAAACAAAACAAAAAACCCAAACCATTTCAGTCTTGAGCAAGCTTACCTCTTTGTTTTGGGAATATTTGTTCGGGGTGCTGTAAAATAAACGCCAAGTGTTAATAGGCAGCCTCTATAACACATAAAAGTAGCTTTAAAAGTAGCTTTGATTACCTTCATCATTGGCCTGGCTTGCTTCTCAAACAAACCACTTGGAAAAAGGTAAGCAATAGCTCTCTGAAAATATATACAAAGGTTAATTAGCAACTGTTATAAAAACACATTCAACTTATAACTAAGTTATGGAATGCTTATTGTCTACCAGACATTGAACTAGAGTTTTCTATGTATTGTGGCAGTTCAAATAGCAAAGCAAAAGTACTAAACATATATTCCCAAAAGAAAATATAACAACAAAACCAGTAATTATTAACCTGGCTATTGACAACTTTCAAGTGTCAACATCAAGGGTTGCAAGTGAAATTAGAGGTGCTCTTATACAAACAACCCTATGGCACTGTGCTTGAGGGGAACCATCTGAGGTCCAAGCCAGGCAGAACACTACAACAGGCAGGCTTGTGTTTTACTCACTGTGACTCTGGAAAGAAGCAATTAAAAGGCACATGTATCTTGGTCCATCTTTTCAGTAAGGTGTGCCAGATCCATTGCTTTGGCTCTGAGCAGATGCAGAATGTAATGTTGGGAAAGTGTGGCAGAGACTTTTACCTTACGGTGGCCAGGACGCAGAGAGGAACTCTCTATAGGCACGTTGTACAGGACCTACTTCTTCTAGCAGGTCCCAGCCTCTAAGAGTCCTACCATCTCCCTCAACAGCACTCAGCTGGGACAGAGCTCTAAACCCATGAACCTGGGGGGCAGTTCTCACTCGGACCAGAGCATCCTGATTTTATCTTGACCCTGAGGACTGACGATGGGCCCTCACTCACACTGTACATGCACTCCACACTGACCCTGGTGATATTTCAAACTACACTTTTCAAACAAGTTCGCCACTGCAGATGTGTTCTCCCCTCACACAGGTCTCCGAGGACTCCTGGCTCATTGCCATTTATACCAGGGCGTGGACAAATGTCATCAGCCTACCTCCCACCCCAGGACAATTTGAACATCAAAGAGAATGATGACGTCCTACAGCACAAGTAATAAGCAGGTGTGCACACGGAAGTTCAGTAGGCAGGTACACACACACAGTGGACAGAAGGGCAGGGAAAAAAGAAAGCTGCTTACTAGAACAGTAGCAAGTATTAAAGTAGGAGCGATGGCACAGGTAGAAAGGCCATCACTTTACAACTTCCCGGTCAGTTATAACTCAGGCAAAGATCACAAAGCCCCTTGCTGACATGCCATCAGGGATCGGAAAACTCAGACTCAAATATTACCCTCCTCTGCTAATTACTTTTCCATTGCTGTGAAAAAACAACATGATGAAGGCAGCTTGATCGTGACTTTAAAGAGTTCACCGCCATCATTATGGAAAAGCATGGCAGCAGTAAGGCTTGGCAAGTGGAGCAACAGATTAGAGTTCAAATCTTAAACCACAAGCAAGAAGCAAGACGAAGCTAGCAATGGCACAAGTCTTAGCAATGGCACAAGTCTTTTGACCCCTGAAGCATACCTCCAGTGACACACTTCGTCCAACAAGGCCAGGTCTCCTAAGCCTCCCAAAGGGTCCCACCAACTGGGCATCAAGTATTCAAATGCCAGACACTGTGAGAAACATTTCCTTCAAACAAAGGAAAAAGGTACTTCCACAAGAGTTCTAGAAGAACTGCTAAGGAAGAAAAGGCAGCCCACCCTCCACAGTGGGAGGAACTGTGCCCCTCCCGGGTGAAGCTGGAGGAAATCTCAGCCAAGGATTTCCTTCACACACTCCAAACCCAAGCAGATGCTCCAGAACCTAAAAATCTAGACAATTAGGGACACTCTGGAAAATTTAAATATAGACCATCCACATAAGTAACACTACAGAACTGTTATATTAGAAGGGACAATTGTACTGTGAGAGATATTGACATGAAAGGTGTATCTACTTCAGTGTTTTACTGATGTTTGCAGTCAAAATTATTCTCCCCAGAGGCAAAGGAAATGTGGAAGATGCTGTGATATTTATCTACATGAAGAGCAAGTATTCAATGAACCTTCATATTTCATGGAAATTTGAAACATTTCAAATTTAAAAGGTAGAAAAAAATGTCAAAAAACTTCCTCACACCCAACCTGTCTAAAGAAGGCCATCACTGGCCTAAAGCATCTATGAGGCCTTGTCCTCACGTCCAAGGCTGTCAGCATCATGGCAAGGCCCAGAAGATTAAGTATGCCTGTCAGCTCACAAGCCATTCATCCTCCAATGAGCAGCAGGCTATCGTTGGCATCACTTTCAAGCACAACCTGACTAAATCACGTGATCACTGAATAACCCTAAAGGGAAATGGAAATGTAAGAATTCCACTGCACTTCTATATTGCTCAGGCATGGTCTGCAGTGAAAAAATCATGAGAAAGTTAAGTGATAGAGAGTAGTTTAAAAAGAAAAAGAAAACCACTGCAAGGGTGGCTGGGACGTGGAGAAAACGTCTTCAAACACAGAAACAAGTGAACAAAGAGCCTGATGGAAATATTCTGAAGGTCAAGTGAAAGGTAGTTCTAACTTAAAGAGAGAAACTCAATCTTATAATCTAATTAAAAAATAAAAAGGTGGGCAATGGATAAAAATGAAATGAAAAAGAACAGTAAATAAAATAAGCCAGTTGTTTGTAAATCAAGTAAGACAACATCCTAAACAGTAAAGACAGGCTCTCAGCATGCTGTCTGCATCTGTTTAGTATGCATGGGATAGTACTGACGTGACCTAACCTATTACTTCCATTCATCTCCTATGGGCATTCTATGCAGATTCCCCCTGCCCCCCCCCCCCCCCAAATTCTGAAGCAAACAAAGGATGCAGTGGCTTTACTGAAAAAGCAATGGTTGTTGCTTTCTGGGTTCATTTAACTACCAGTTAGCACACACTTGTTAAAATGTAAGTGAATGCATTTTAAAATGAATAATGAATAAATAAGAACAAGTTTTTTTTGTTTGTTTGTTTGTTTTTTGGTCAGTGTTGTGTTGAACAGGCTATAGTGTGTTCTGAGCAGAACACTAGATGCTATAAATGGGAAAATCTTGACTTTTATTACACTGCAGAGGAAGAGAGCAGGAATGAGAACAGGATGGAGACAGAGAAGCACAGAACCCATTTGTTTCAGACACCATCACTAGTAATCTGCTTGCAGGATTAACTAAAACACTTTTAAAAGGCAGCACTAAGTGTGCACTCACTATACATAAATGTAAAACTTCCAGCTTACAGAAACCATAGCAGTCCTCATTATTTTAAGACTGCCATGTACTTATTAACTCTATTTTACAGATGCATCCGCAGCAACCTAGAGTCAGAGCAGGAACCTGAGATCTAACCAGGAAGATGCTCTTCAGTTCTCTCAGATCACAGACTCACCTCCTCCCCGGCTTTAAACACACACAGCTATTTAGCCATAAATAACAAGAAAATTCCCAAAGAAATGAACAATTTACCTTCCTAAGCTTTATTTAACAAATATTTTCCCCAACCTGATGCTAGGTGATAGCCAGTTTAGAAAGAGGACTAAGATATGGCCCCCAACTTCATTCTGTCAGGAGACAAAAGGTCTGTGTCACATAAAACATCAAGACAGCAGAGTGGTCAGTAGCACCTCCCACTTGGTCTTCTTACTAGTCAGCTCCTCCTGACTAACAGGACCAGAGCTCACGGCCTGCCAGGCTGCACTTCTGCTCCCTTTCACCCCCGCAAGGCTCTCTAGACCTACATCAAGTGCAGCCCCGTAACCCTCTGGCTCCAGTTACTTTTCCTCGTTATGGAGTGTAATGCTCTCCACATTCTCCCACGCTCTGTCATTCTGTCAAAGAAATACCCTCTTCCCATCCTGTCACTGTCACCATCTTCCACATGACTTATGGCTACAACAAAAGGGTTCCTTACATCCCAATTATTGTCACATTTGTGAGCAAACTAATGTGAACAAGCTATCTAAATTAGACTGTACGATTATGGTGGCATCTAGGCCAATATATAACTCTCATTTCCCAAAACCAACCCTGTCCTTGGACAATATTACTTCCTATCATAGCCCCCCTTTCCAGAGATTTCTGTCCAGCCTCGCTGTTATCTCAATCCTGCAACTGCTTCAGCACCATGAACCAAAACAACTTATACAAGAAGGAGTTTATTTGGCTTATAGTTCCAAAGAGATTAAGGGTCTGTCGTGGCAGGGAAATGCGGCAACAGGTGGCAGGCATGGCACCCGGAGCTGGAAGTTTGGGTGCACTTGAAATGGTTAGTTTTAAAAACACTCTCAAAGCCTTCCTCCAGTGACACACTTCCCCCAGCAGGCCATACCTCCAAAAATGTGATAATTATCTCCCTAAGCAACCTATACTGAAGACAATTATTTAAACTTAGAAAGAGCTAGCCTTCTAGATGGGACCACATGTGTGCACCACCACACCCAGGTAGTTATTTCAAATAAAATAATTATGCCAAAGAATAAATAATAAATATGTTTGAGGACAGAAAGCTGTTATCAAATAAAAATCTTAGCTAGGATAAAGATTATGTTGCTCCAAACATCTAGATTGGCATAACAAAATAATGTAAAATTTCAGTATTAGGACAGGTAAAGTGTGGCCAGCCAGAAGCCCACAGGAGGAAAAGTGAGGAGCGAAATGCTCTGCTGAAGTGAGCTATCTGTTCACTTCCACTGCACTTTGACTCCCCAGTGCTGGTGGGAGTTAGCAGTCATGACCACTCTCTCAAATATCTTTTAAGAAATTATTTTTTACTATAATCTATTCACATTACATCCCAAATGTTATCCCCTTGCTCATATCTTACCATACTCCCTACTGCTCCATTATCCTCCCCTAGACCTCTGCATGGGAGGGACAGTAAGCCCTCCTGCCCCACCATCTGACCACAGTCCATCAGGTCTCATGAGGATAGCTGTATCCTCTTCCTCTGTGTGCCCAAAAGGCTACCCCTCCAAGGGGAAGTGATCAAATCACTGGCACCAGAGTTCATGTCAGAAGCAGACATTGCTCTCCCCACAACTGTGGAGAATGAGCTGTCCATTGGCTAGATCTGAACAGGAGGTCAGCATTTACTGCATGCATTGTTCTTGGTTGGTGCAATAGTTTGTGCAGGCCCCTGAATCCAGATCCACCAGCCTTGATGGTCTCCTTGTGGAGCTCCTGACCCCTCCACAACCTTCCACCCCTCACTCCCCATACTCTTCCGTACAACTCTAAGCACTCCATCTAGAGTCCATCTGAGAGTCCCAGCATCTGTCCCAATCCCCCGCTGGAAGGAGTCTCTCAGAGGACATCTATGTTGGGCTAATATCCACTTATAAGTGAGTATGCGTGTCTTTCTGGGTCTGTGTTTCCTCACTTAGGATGGTCGTTTCTAGTTCTATCCACCTGCCTGCAAATTTCAAGATTTCCTTGTTTTTAATATCTGAGTAATATTCCATTGTGTAAGTGTACCACAGTTTCTTTATCCATTCTTCAGTTGAGGGATATCTAGGTTGTTTCCAGATTCTGGCTACTATAAATAAAGCTGCTATGAACATAGCTGAGCCAATGTCCTTACAGTATGGTGGAACATTTTTCAGGTATATGTCCAGGAGTGGTATGGCTGGTTCTTGAGGTAGCACTATTCCCAATTTTCTGAGAAGGTATTAGATTAATTTCCAAACTGATTGTACAAGTTTGCACTCCCACCAGCAATGGAGGAGTATACCCCTTTCTCCACATCCTTGCCAGAATGTGCTGCCCCTGGAATTTTTTATCTTAGCCATTCTGATTGGTGTAAGATGGAATCTCAGAGTCATTTTGATTTGCATTTCCCTGATGACTAAGGATGTTAAGCATTTCTTTAAGTGTTTCTTAGCCATTCAGTATTCCTCTGTTGAGAATTCTGTTTAGCTCTGTACTCCTATTTCTTAATTGGGTTATTTGTTTTGATAGTGTTTCATTTCTTGAGTTCTATATATATATTTTAGGTATTAGCCCTCTGTCAGATGTAGGGCTGGTGAAGATCTTTTCCCAGTCTGTACGTTGTTGTTTTGTTCTCTTGACTGTGTCTTTTGCATTTCAGTTTCAAGAGGTCCCGTTTATTAATTGCTGATCTTAAGAGCCTGAGCTGTCGGTGTTCTGTTCAGGAAGTGGTCTTCTGTGCCAATGAGTTCAAAGCTCTTCCCCACTTTTTCTTCTAACAGATTTAGTGTGTCTAGTTTTATGTTCAGGTCTTTAATCCACTTGGACTTTAGTTTTGTGCCAAGTGATAAATATGGATCTATTTGCATTTTCTACACATAGATATCCAGTTAGACCACCACCGTTTGTTGAAGATGCTATCTTTTTTCCATTGTATGGTTTTGGCTTCTCTGTCAAAAATCAAGTGTCCATAGACATGTGAGTTTATTTCTGGGTCTTTGATTTGTTTTCATTGATCAACAACCTATTTTTATGCCAGTACCATGCTGTTTTTTATTGCTGTTACTCTATTAAACTAGGAAATAGCAAATCCTCCACAAAAAGAAAACTAGGGGTGTAGCTGGAACTCTGCTAATGATTTTTCAAGACGCTTCAGTGGACACTCCTGGACAGACACCCATCTGTTTCTGATTTAGCAAGTGTGTTTTAAGAGACTGCTTCTCTATGTAAGTAGCAGACTCTGGCCATGCTCTGCCTTAAATGCGCTGATATTCAACCACCTCTGATACATATGTACACATACTCAAAACAACATAAAGTCTCTGCCTATTCCATGATTAAAGCTGTCAGTTTTAAGTTCATCCAAAGAAAACGTTAGCTAGAGGAACAGAAAACCAAAGGGGTTTTCTTGTGGGTTCTAAATAGTTCTTACATGAAGTTCCAAAATTTGTATAAATTTAACCTGGCCAAGTTCTTTGATGCTTTACTAATATCGCACGTAAAGAAATTGTTACACATCAAGTTTAGGTTCAATGACTGGCTGCCCTCCCCTTATACACACAAATACACACACACACACACACACACACACACACACACACACACACACACAGGAAAAAAGGAGAACACACATTCCCTTTAAATATTTAAATAAACACAAAACCTTTAAATATTTAATTCAACTCCCAAACAAAAGGGCTGACCAAAAGACAAAGAATGTAAACTGCAAAAATTTAAGTCTGGGGATCTGGGAGTGGTGGCTCACGCCTTTAATCCCTGTACAAAGGAGGCAGAAGCACGCAGATAGCTGTGAGTTTGAGGCCAGCCTGGTCTACAAAGCGAACCCAGGAAGGCCAAGATAACATAGAGAAACCTGTCTCGGAAAACAAAAAAAATTAAGTCTGTGATAAAGTTAACATCATTATTAAATCTCTCTTTAAATATGTAATTTTTGTTTTAGCCATAATATTGTCAAGTCAACAGTTTCCTAAAATGAAGGCACTATACCTGACTACATTCTTACACTTCAGTCAAAACTATAAATGAACTGTGGGCTCAGCCCAGGAGAAGCACCAGGTCAGGAATGCAATCTCTATTAATTAGGTATCCCAGCTGGGCAGTGGGTTTGCAGCTGTTAACTTGATCAATGACTTACCTAAATGTCATCTCTACTGATTCGCTTATAAATTACCAGCAAGTGAGACTAATGTACAGGTGCTAATTTATTTAAACTGTTCTCCACAGTTCTACATAGCTTTATAAACTGCATCTGGCACCTAATGTTAGCTGTCAGTTGTACTTAGACATGCCTGTCCTAACGACTCTGTTCATTAGAAGTGAGCACAAATTATGAAATATTGTGAAAAATGATACATCAAATGGAATGGGCACAGCAAATCAATTAGAGAAACTTCATACAGCACATTCACACTGACGAGAATAAAACAGTCTGGTTTTAGAATGAGGTCTATAATACCAATTAAAAAGTAATTGGTAGACTTCAGCAGTGTTATACATCAGTTTGTTGGCTTTCTTCCTGAAATTCTACAGTAATCTAGAGCTTAACTTTTAATTCCCAAATTAAAGCATTAGTAAATAGAAGCACGTCTGTATTCACCACAGTTAATACTAAGTCAATGTCTCCAACCTAAAATTTATCACTACTATGTGCTTAGTCAAAAGGAACATAGAGTACCAGGGCATGACTTAATACAATAGTTTCTGATGCAGATGAAAGATTAAGAAACTCACTAACACCTTGCCAACTGGTGGTCAGTAGTCAGTGTTACTCATGTCTGCTCTAGCAGGACAGTATGTTCGAGCATCCAGAAGACCTACAGGTCTTAGTCCACCATTCACCAGGGTTCAGGAAAGAAACTGGACTGGCACTGGCAAATGTCCCACATTCGTGTCTTACTAGTTCCTTACAGCTTTCACAGACTACAGACTCTTACATAAACCCACTCAGCTCACTGCTCCACCTGACATGCCCCAGCTAACACTCATGAACTTGAACTACTGTAGACAGAAATAATTTTACACACCATCAACATGTGGTAGTAGCCTGTGGTCTACACAGTGAGTTCTACAGCAGCCAGGACAACACCACACACACCACTAACTGTTTGCCAGTATCTGGGCTTCTGCTCCAGCTTCTGAGGGTTTCAGCAGCCGAGAGCTGTGCAGTGGGTGAGAGCCAAAGCTTATTATGCTTCTTTTCAATATAATTCTGAAAGTAAGTAGGCAAAAATTAAATTATTATATTGAAGTAAGGGGAAATCTCTGTCAAGCACGAGGCTCGTTTTATTTTGCTATTATACTAAGATGAGGGCTGAGAGACATCTCAGTAGTTAAGAGCACTGGATGCTCTTCCACAGGACCCAGCTTTGATTCCCAGCACCCACTTGGTAGCTCACAACCTTCTGTAACTCCAGTCACAAGGGGATCCACAGCTTTATTTAGTTTTCACATGCACTACATGTACAAACATACATGCAGGCACATCATTCACATACATAAACCAAAAATAAATAAGCCTAAAAGTTATAAGATACATTTCTCACATAAACTTAATACAAAGATCAAAAATAATTACAGCAAGGTTTTTTAAATGTTTTTTGTTTCAGACAGGGTTTCCTGTAGCTCAGGCTAGTCTCATATCTGGAACTCCTAATCCCTTTGAGTTTTCTCTTCCAAATACTGGGGCTGCAGGCTTGTCGCAGCACAATTAGATACAGCAAGTAATTACTAAGAAATTCCAGACATATATTACTGTAGCCTAAAAAATAACACATCTTCCAAGTGATATAATTCTAAAGTTAATCCCAACAGTATCAAGAATTGTTTTTATTTTTTAAAAAGTATTCATTGGATTTCTTTTTATTTTTACTAAGACACTTAGTACCCTTTAAAATGTCTTATAAGAAACACTAGTGAGTAATATTAGCTGACTATAATTTTCACACATAAATATATATGCAACATTCGGTGAAGCCAGCTTTCTATTCAAACTCAATTCTCTAAGGTAATTTTGTAAACTAGAAATCAATTGCTCTTTGATGTAATTCATATTCCCAACAAATTCATTTATGCCAGAACCTTAGCTAGCAGGGAACAGCAGCTAGAGGTGGACACACAGGCAGACACTCAACAGGAAAAGAGAGTGCAAGAATCAGTAATAGAGAGCAAAGCCTGGCCAGTCACAGCAGGGGCAAACACCCCGCCTGCGCCTGCCCCCCCCCCCCCCCCCCCCCCCAGCCACAGCCAGGAGTCAGCAACCAGAGTGAAAGGGAAGTCCCGAGGCAAACACTAAGCTCACCCTGCAGTTGATTTCAGAAACCGCTAACCCCAAACACTGATTGTGAAAACTGCATGGCACAGCCTTCAGATAGAGGCTGCTCACCACTGCAGACACCTCAGCACTGTTTGTGCAGATTAAATGCGACAGTGAATCAAGCTCTGTGACAGCATCTCACACACAAGCAGTACTTTCCCTTAACTGGAAAACTCTGTTTTGTGAAACATTAAACACCTGATCATAGTTAAAAAGGATAAATTTACAGTGTTTACTTTTAATATATTAGCAATAAAAGATATTAGAGAAAAGCATTATAATGTCTAAATACATAACAACAAATGCAATGGCTGCTTCTGCTTCTTCATCTTTTTTTGATAAATTGTTTTGTCTTTGGAAATATCTAAGTAGCTTTTCATGGGAAATTTTCCAAATACAGCCTATACTGTCTCCCTTCCAGGTGATTACATGTAACCAACCCTCTTGTAAAGATAATAGGAAAACAGAAACCATACTGAACAGATGTCGGCTATCACTGTCTGCTTCTGTTTTTTACATATCCTTTTAAAATGCCAAGGCGAATCCACTAAAATTATTAAAAGGCCCAGTTAACTGTAATAAAATGTGATCAATCACATGCACCACAGTCTAGCACAGAAGAGTTACATCAGCACTTTCAAGATAATGGCACACACTCACTTCCGTATGGGCTTTTGGATATGGAGCCAGGTAAGCCACACCACCCTACAGGAGACCAGGCACCCTTCCCTTTAAATCACACGATGTAAAATCATTACTGCACAGTATCTCAGGTACTCTGAGGAAGGCACAGTGTTTCACACTGTATTATGCTTATACCCTTTATAATCTCAAGAGAAAACCAATGTGACTGTTAAACATCACAGCACTAGAGACACTGCAAGAAACCTCGTCAGCCCAGGCTCCACAGCTTCCTATACTGCTTCAACTCTAACAAGTCTACCACAAAGACGGAACTAATACAGATTCTGCACACTGTGCATTTATATTCCTCACAGAAATCCAACTCCATTTTAAAAGAGTCTATTTTTTAAAGCAATAGGATGTTTTTCATATTAATTCATGATTTCAATGCATAATTGGATAAAGTTAAATGTTACTAAAACAACAGATGTGTATCTGTCATTGATACTTCAACAAAAACATTTTATGATACTTCATTCCATAAAAAGATGTTTTGCTGGCTGGGCGGTGGTGGCGCACACCTTTAATCCCAGCACTTGGGAAGCAGAGGCAGGAGGATTGCTGTGAGTTCGAAGCCAGCCTGGTTTACAAAGCAAGTCCAAGATAGCCAAGGCAACACAGAGAAACCCTGTCTTGAAAAACAAAAACAAAAACAAACAAACAAACAAAAAAGTCTTAAATACATAACATAATGTTTAGGGTTCTTGATATTTCAACACTGGCAAAGCAATAAGGAAAATCAATTTCTAAGAAAATATATAAAATAACTAATAGTCTCAATGTCACTTAATTTACCTACATTAAAATTATAGGCAGCCTAAACTTTTAACTAGGTAACTCCATGAAGTTATAAGACATGTCTACAACTAATAGAATAAACACTCAAAAAACAGTTTTAATTTCCCAAACTAATATTCATATTAAACATTTAAGCAATAAACTTGCAACTCCAAAACATAATTAATTTTTAATATAGTGTGAAAATGTTGATCTTTCCCCTATGAATAAACCCTCTGTTTATTTAATTAAACAAAAATAAAATAGCTGCACAGAATTTTAAAGACCAAAGAGACACTGGCACTGTTCTAAGGCCACACTAGCTGGTACAGCATCTCCTTACTACTTCTCCATCCTTCTCTGAGGACCCCACTGACACTTTCAGAAGCCTGTTCGCTCACACAGCAGATTTGAAATGTTTTTCTACTGGTTCTTCACGTCTGTCCCGCTTTTAGAAAACACTTGTTCTTTAAATAGAACAATGAAAGTATTGAGTGATTTTCCTCCTTTCAAAAGGCTACTCATGTTCCATACTCATCAAAAGGTAATTAGCATGGACATGTGGGCACACACCTATAATCTACCACTGGGGAGGCTGAGGCACATGGATCAGAAGTTCAAAGCCTCCTTGAATGCTCGGCTTGGTAGCTCAGTTTATAATTCAAAGCCTCCTTGAGCTACACAGAAAAACTTTGTCTCAAAAAACAGACCTCAAACCCAAAGAGCTATGAACTAGTATCAAACTCAAAAATATTCACAAACCAAATACATAAATACATAACATTACACAAACTGACAGAGTGGAATTATCTCATAAGCAGAGACATTATTTTAATATCTGAATATTAATTAGCATGATATACTAGGTGGATTGATACAATAAAACACAACATATGGTCACAGAAAAAGTGTAAAGCAATATTCACCATGTTAACAACAGAAAGATTCAACAAACTAGGAATGAAAAGTAACTAGCTGAATGTGATAAAGCACTGTGGATAGCTTCCCTTGTAAGTGTAGAACAATAAACATCGCCAAAGCACCATCACAAGATGGGCATGTCTGCCCTCAAACTCTGTTCAATTAGAAAAAAGTAGATTAAAAAAAAAAAGAAAGAAATCAAAAGGTATTCAGATAGAAATGAAAGTTTATGTATTTCCTCACGGTGGTACAACAGAAATTCTAGGAGTCAACTGAAGACTCAGTAAAGCACCTCAGCAACACTGCAGACTTAAGATCATTTTACAGACATCTTTGTACGAACAAAATCAGTTACACATACTTGATGAACAAAGAAAAAGTAAGAAAATAATCGTGGCTGGGCGTGGTGGTGCACGTCTTTAATCCCAGCACTCAGGAGGCAGAGGCAGGCGATCGCTGTGAGTTCAAGGCCAGCCTGGTCTACAAAGCAAGTACAGGATAGTCAAAGCTACACAGAGAAACACTGTCTTGAAAAAAGCAAAACAAACAAAAAGAAAAGAAAAAGAAAGGAAATTAGGGCAAAGAAGTAAGTTTAACAAGCACCAAGCTTAGATTGTGGAAACTACAAAATGCTACAAAGAGAAACTAAAAGTTTAAACTAGCCAGACATGTTCTCAGAATTTAACCTTCGGATTACAACAGTTCCAAAACTGGTCTAGCCATTCATCCAAGTTCCAAACCACAACCCTAGGTGGCTTTTTGCAGAAAGCAACAAACTACAAAGATTCAAGAGGCACAACTATCTTAGTTCCCCATTTTCCAATGTAACATGCACTACAAAGCTACAATAATAAAAGAAGACTTGCACTGAATAAAAACACACAATGAAGACGAGCATGGTGGCACATGGCTTTAATCCCAGCACTCAAGAGAGGCAGAGCCAGGTGGATCTGAGTTCGAGCCCAGCCTGGTCTGCAATGTCATGGAGACCAGAACAACTAAAGCTACACACAGAAACCGTGTCTGAAAAACAAACAAAAGAAAAACAAAAAACCCAAAATAATAATAATAATAATGATAATCATCACCACCACCACCATCATCATCATCATCATCATCATCATCATCATGGGGGGAGGATAAGCCCAGGAAGTGGTGACTTAAATCCCAACAGAGGCAGGCATAGCTCTGTGAGTTCAAGGCCAGCCTGGTAGGCCTACAGAGAGAAGCCCTGTCTTGAAAAACAGACAGACAGAATGAACAAACAAAGGGACCAGAAATAAAATCTTCACATGTATGTATGTATTTATATAGTTAATATTTGGTAAAATGACAAAATTTAATGGATGAAAACAATTTCTTACAACAAATGATGCTGGAATAACTAAATATCCACATGGAAATGCAGCTGGACCCCATGTTCAACAACTTAAATCTAAGAGGCAAAACCATAAAACTCTTTGTCAGACAAAGGGCTAATATCCAAAATACATAAAGAACTCAAGAAATTAAACACCATCAAACCAAATAACCCAATTAAGAAATGGAGTTCAGAGCTAAACAGAGCATTCTCAACTGAAGAATATCAAATAGCCAAGAAGCACTTAGGAAATGCTCAGCGTCCTTAGTCATCAGGGAAATGCAAATCAAAACAACTCTGAGACCAGGTCTTCGGAACAGCTAAGATCAAAAACTCAGGTGGCAGCACGTGCTGGCAAGGATGTGGAGAAAGGAGAACACTCCTCCACTGCTGGTGGGAATGTGAACTTGTGCAACCACTTTGGAACTCAATCTGGCACTTTCTCAGAAAATTGGGAATCATGCTACCTCAAGACCCAGCCATACGTTTGTTCAACTATGTTCATAGTAGCGTCATTCATAATAACCACAATCTGGAAACAACCTAGATATTCTTCAACTGAAGAATGGATAAAGAAACTGTGGTACATTTACACAATGGAATACTACTCAGCTATTAAAAACAGCCAAGGCTACACAGAGAAACCCTGTCTTGTTAAACCAAAAACCAAACAAACAAAAAACTCAACCAAACAAAAAACCCAAAACACAGAAAACAAAACAAAAACAAGGAAATCTTAAAATTTGCAGGCAAATGGATGGAACTAGAAATGATCATCCTAAGTAAGGTAACCCAGACCCAGAAAGGCACGCATGGTATATGCTCACTTATAATTGGATACTAGCCCAACATGGATGTCCTGAGTCTTCACTAAGCAGGAGATTGGGACAGATGCTGGGACTTGCTATTGGGACTCCAGGTGATAGTGGTATGGGAGAATGGGGAGATAGAAGGGCCCAGAGGATCCAGGAACACTACAAGAAGACCATCAAGGCTGGCGGATCTGGACCCAGTGGGACCAGCACAAACTGTTGCATCAACCAAGGACAATACATTCAGTAAATGTTGACTCCCTGTTCAGATCTAGCCAATGGACAGCTCATTCGCCACAGTGGTGGGAAGAGCAGGGACTGCCTCTGACATGAACTCTGGTGTCCCTATTTGATCACTTCCCCTTGGCAAGGAGGCCTGGTGGCACTCAGATGGGAAAGCAGGCTATCCAGATGAGACCTGATAGGATGTAGACATATTGTGGGGGAGGAGGTCTCCTTCTGTCAGAGGTATAGGGGAGGGGAATAGGGCAGAAGAGGGAGGGAGGGTGAGAATGGAAAGATACAAGTGAGGGGATAACAATCAGGATGTAATCTGAATACATTATAATGAAAAAATTACATATTATTCATTATAAATTAAATTAATTTAAAAATAAATTTAAAAAACATAAAACCCCTAAATCAAAACAGGAGGGCAAATCTTCATGACTTCAGAATATCAATGGTATAAGTGAATATCCAAAAGAAGTGTGACCTAATGCTGACAAAAATGAGTGCTCTCAGCATATATGCTCACAGCAGCAGTATGCACAGCAGGCAAAAACAGTCCGAATGCCCATCAACTGATGAACAAGCTGTCCATCCCAAAGGTATAAGAGCAGTAACATGGAGGAAGGGAGACGCTATTACAAACTGAGCAAATCTTGAAACCATTATGCTAAGTGAAAGAAGCCAGTAACAAAGGACTGAATGTTGTATAGTATTTATTCATGTCCCAAACAAGCAGATGATAGAAAGTAGGGGGGTAGGAGAAATGGCTCAGTGATTGAGTACTTAACACTCTTGCAGAAGACCCAGGTTCAGGTCCCACCATCCATTTGGTGGCTTACAACTATCTGTAACGCCAGTTTGGGGGGATTTGAAGCCCTCTCCTGGCCTCCAAAGACACCAGGCATACACCTGGTCACATAAATACATGCTGACAAAAAAGTCACACATCAAAAAACAAAAAAAAAAAAAAAAAAAATTTCTTTAAATGAATGTATTTTTTAAAAAAAGAAAGGAATGCCTAGAGTTGGGGGTGTGGAACTACCTATGGCTGTGAAATGAGGCCTACACAAGTCTAAAGTACAAATGGAAGCATTTTCCTTTTTGCATGTGTGCATGAAGCCCAGGCTTCAGGAAAATGAAGTAATACCTACATTACCTGAGAGAAGTACCTTCATTCATCTTCTCGGAACTTTCTAGGTTACCATAAGATATAACGACAGAAGGTCCCTACCCGGAGTCACCTCTATGTACAAAGGCACTAACATACCCTCCTGGGCTGGATGTGGCTCTCTTGGCTAGAATCCTTGCCTAGCACACATGAAGCATTAGGCTTACTCCCATGCACCTCATAACCAGGCATGATGGAACATGCTTGTAATCCAAGGCTCAAAAGGAGAGGCAGGAGGATTACAAGTTTAAGGTCATCCCTGGCTACCAGATGAGGCTGAGGCCAGCCTAAAACATATGAGATCCTACTGCAAACAAAACCAAAAGACAATTCTTCTAACTGAATCAAAAATGCAGCTCTGGAGATTAATAAGGTACTCTGTACCATTTAAAAGTAAAATAAAGGTATTTATAAAAGAAATTAAACTAAAATGCAAAAAATAAAGATTAAAAATAGCAACCCAGCCAATTCTCTATATTTTAGAGTCAACTACCATCACATCTGTACCAAATTTGCATACTCTTTCCCCCTTCATTATTATCTAAATGCAGCATAGTAAATTTCTAAATAACTTTTATGTTATATAAAGTTGATTAGTGACCTAGAGATTAACTTAAAGCATGTGGGAATATATACTGGCTATATATAAAACATACAGTCATTTTATATGAGCCCTTGGTATCAGTGGGGATTTAGAATCAGTCCCCATGGTAACTGTATCACTCACATGTTGAATAATCTTTCAATCAATGGCTGATAATACTGTAACCTTGGTTTGTATAAAGCACTTTTTGCAAAATGACAGATTTCTCAGACTATATTCATATCACTTAGAAAGTTAAATTATGAAAAATAAGTAAAAATGTTATTCAGTTAAAATATTTTAAAAGTTAGATTTTGCTTTTAAAAAATAAGGTCCAGCTTTAGAGTTGCTAAATTCCCCTGCTATCTTTATTGGGGTATCTAGCAAAACTAAAAATATTCCCTACCCAACATCCCCCCACTCCAAGGCTAGCTGGAGTCTCCCACCTTATGCATCAGGCCAGTCTGATGTAGGTTTCCCCTCTCACCAAAGAAGCTTCTTTTTGCAGCAAACGGAGACCATGACAGAGATCGACAACTGGTTAAAATGTAGAAAAAAGTGGCCATGGCTCACTACACAACCCCAACCTATGCAATTATAATATAACCCTACACTTACAACTCAGTGAATATTGTGAAAGAGAAACTGGAAAGACTGTACGAGCCAAAGGACCAGGAAGCCTAGAGTAATATAGTATCTTCCAGATAGGACAGGGAAGCTGCCCCATGAAATCTCAACAGTATCACGCTAAACAAGATTGGCTAACAATACTACCAGTCAATATGCCCGTGGAAATAAGGAGAATATCACAAGGCCCATCCCTACAGCCAATCAGTGGCTGCTGTGGGAGGTGCGAAGAGACAGAAATAGACAGATAGACAAACAGGTCACTTTTTCTAGGCACATGGCCTCTTATAGGTTATTCAATCCCAAGTGGTCAGCCCTAAACACAACTACATAAAAGCAACACTAAACAGACTCAGTAGGGTGTGTGTGTGTGTGTGTGTGTGTGTACACCTATCTATATATGTGTGCACATGTATGTATACACATAGCTCTATATGTGTATATATATTCACACATTTGTGCACATATATTTATATACCAATTTTTCTGTGTGTGTGTGAGTGTGAGTGTGTGTGTGTGTGTGTGTAAAACAATAGAGAAATCGTGAATTCGAAGGGGAGTAGGGGACATCTGAGGAGTTGGAGGGGGAGAGGGAAGCGTAGAAATGATTTTAATATAGTATTCATACACAAAATTCTCCAAAAAATTAAAAAATTCAGGGACTAGAAAGATGGCTCGGTGGTTAAGAGACCTATGAGAGGCTCCAAATTCAGTTCCTAGTACCCACATGGTGGTTCACAACCATCTGCAACTCCAGTTCCTGAGGATCTGATGCTCTTTCCTAACTTCTGTGGGTACCAATTATGCATATGGTAAGCAGACATACAGGCAAAATGCTCATACATAGAACACATCCTTATTTTGAAAATTCAAATATGTATTTAATAAGCATACTGGCCAAGATTTATTTGTAAGAGTTTCCTTGACTCTACCTCTATTACCACATATATGATCATCTAAACTACACAACAAAACAACGTTGCCAAATATTGTACAAGTTCTTACAGTGGCCTCTATAACCTTGAATCATAATCAAGAAAACTACTTGTTTTTGGATATAATCTAAAGCTTACCATAATTTGTCTCTTTGAAATTATGGTTCCAAGTATTAAGTAAAAAAAATTTCTTTTCTCTAGCCAAGGTGAAGAACACAGGGAAGAGAAAACAAAAACAACAAACAGGAAATAAGCCAAAGTAAAGTAATCAAAGCTGAAGTCATTGTAAAGTAATCAAAGCTGAAGTCATTGTAAGAATTATTCAAATAATGTGAGTCTCAGAAAGAGAAAGAAAAGATGTGCTTCCAACTTGACACAATAGAGGCATCTACCCTTATTCTGATAACCTGATGTAAACTTCTCAGAGCTAAGGAGTTTATGCTAATGAGAAAAGTGCTGTGCACAGCCACAACCCTGCAGAACCACTTTCCCACTAGAGTTAGCTGCACTCACGTCAATATCCTCTTCAGTGAAAGTTTCTGGATCTTCTCCCATCATGTTGGCTAAGTGCCTCTTTCCTATGTTGAATTCTTCAATCTGCTTCTTAATAAAATCCTCTGTATATGATTCCTGTCTTGAGGCTTGGACATTTTTCTTTGTTGTTACAACTGTGGTATGTATTAGCTTTAATAGCTAAGGGACATAAATGGAAAGAAAAGAAAGCATTTAAAATTAAACAGTGATTTAACAGATCACTATCTTTAAATAAAACAAAGTATAATTTATCATCCTTAGTCAACAGACATCAGAAACAAAGAAAAAAGGTCTAGCACCCAACCAAGGTGCTAGAACTAAGCTCAACTCAAAGCCTTGCAAGTGCATTAATTCAGTAGCAACTCAGCACATTCGAATCAAAATACCTCCAAGCAGTGTGCTGTGCCTCTTCACTGTAAACACATTTGGTATTGTTTGCTCAGTGACAGTGAGCTATCACACTGGATGCATGAGAAATAAAGAGAAAATCACATGAAACAAACATACAAAGCTAGGCAGCACACCTTTAATCAGCACTCAGAAGGCAGAGGTGCTTGAGGCCAGCCTGATCTACAGATCAAGTTTTCAGATGCCTAGGGGCACAGAAACACGTCCTAAACAAACAAACAGGTAAATGCCTGAATCAAGCAGACAAGAGGATTGAGGATGGTAGTCTGGCCTTGCAGGCATTCCCCTTGTTTTGAAAGAGAAACACAGCACGTAGGTTTGGCTTAGGACTTTACACTATAATGATTCAACATTAAGATTTCTGGTAAACTTGGCTAAACACGCTGCCGTAAATGAAGGTTTTCTGTCTTTTTGTCTCCGTCTTTCTTGAGGCAGCAGTAATCACACATTTGCTGTTGTTGGTCCTCCTATGGTACAGTACAAGGAACTTTCTTCCAAGGCAGTAACACTTCACCTTCAATGAACAGTGTCAAATATTAAAACAGTCTTTTCTTAAGACCTAAACTGAACCCTTTTATCTCTGCCCCAGCACCTTTGAACACTGCTAATAATACTCATAGACTTAAAAGTCACAATCTCGGTAATACTCTTATTTCCTGTCTCATACACATTAAAAATCTCCTTTACACACAAAGGCCCATCCCTCCTACATTTTTTTTCCTTCCCTCTTGAGAATTCTAAATTCAGAACATTCTACAGTTATTTGCCACTACAGTTGCAACAAAAATGAAAGAAAAAGGAGAAAACATTACCCAATTAACAGTAAAACTTATGTTCTGAAGAGCCTCTGAATTAATTGAGTAAAAATTATTTTAACCCACTCTTTAATGGGTAAGAAACTAACTTAAAATTCCATAAAAACTTTTGTTTTTGCTTAGGAGAGCAGAGTTTCACCTTTGAGAAATATAATTACTCAACAAGATATTCTCATACATTGCTTTACAAAGTGCTAGTACTAATGAGGAAAAACAAGCCCACCAGTAGGTTAGGCTCACAGCAGTTCCTCTTGTCTGGTTTTTGCCTTTCCTGGTTCCATTACTTGAGGATAAAGGAGGATGAGTGTGACACAATTACTGTGAGGTGAGGAGAGGCATTTCTACCTAACTTATATACTGCTATAACTGCTGATTTTGTTATTAGTTATGGTTGTTAAGCTCTTATTATGCCTAATTCATAAGGAAAGCCTTGTTGTAGCTATATAATGGGAAACTACAGGGTATGTACAGCTGGGTACTAGCAGTGGTTTTGAGCATCCAGTGAACTCAATGCATCCATGCCCTGTGGAAAGAGAGGTCAACCAGAGACAACCTATTTTAGAGACACAGCCTATTTTAATGCCCTTGCTCACAGTCTAGTGCACCCATTTCTCCATTCTAGGAGTTTTAGCATATAAAATTTACATATTCTTTTAACTGGTTGTTTTTGTGATTCCAGGTCTAATTTCAGCAATGAAAAAAAATCTTCCTTCCATGTTGGCAATTAAGGGAGGGAGGCTTTTCTACTTTAAAAATCCAGGCAAAGGCATGAATTTGGGGACAAAAGCAACACAGTAGATTATTCTTTCAACTGTCTCAGTACCAAAAGGATCTGCACAGAGTACAACCAGATATTTTGACCATGGTGAGGGCAGTGCACTCAAATGCAGTTGAACCCAAGGCTCAAAGCAACCCAGAAGACAGTCTCTTGGGTAACCAGCACCACCCTTCCCAGCAGCCATAGGCACCAGGTCTGAGCCTCGGGTGAACTGGAGCCCATGCTCTGCAGTAAGGGATGAGAAGCACAATCAGGGGGGAAGTGATAGTCCAACTGCAGGAGAGCTGAGGTTGGGCCATCTGATGAGCATCCCAGGAAGCAGATAGTTCCGTGAATGTGCACAGGAGAGATCTGTGATCAAGCTGTATGTTGTTAAGGAAGTTGGGCATGGCAACACACACCTTTAATTCCTATATGTAGGAGGATGCCAAGTCTGAGGTAAGCCTGGGCTATACAGTGAGAATCAGTCTCAAAGAAACAAAAACAAAACAACAGGAACAAACAAAACTTGGGTTGGACAGAGAATTCAGTGGTTAAAAGCACTTACTGATGCTCTAGAGTGCTGAGAGCTAGGCTGATCCTAGGCTTTCCCTGAGGCCCTGATGTATGGGGACGCACATAGTTCCTCCTCTAGAACCAGGAATACTCCTGGCGAGCTAGTAATGACCTGGGGCCAAGACCTTAGAAGGGCTGTGGCTTCAGATCCTGAGATCTCAATCTTCCTACCCTAAGGGACCATTGGTTATCAGTCCCAGGGCCCCTGTGCAACTCCTGTGTTTCTCTTGTGCAACACTGTTCAACTGGCTTCCTGCTGACTTTTGGCCCATTGTCAGCATTTTCCTGACTGCCCCATATCCCCTGCAATATATACTAAGATGTTCTTAATAAGCTTGCTTGGCATAAAAGACAGTTTATTCAAGATCTCCTGATCTCAAACTTTTCTATCCCCTTATCTTTAGGTCTCCTGGTTCTCTCTCCGGACCCTTAACTGAAGAACAACCTCCTGGTCCAGATCAGAGTACCAGGGCTTAGCTCCTAACATCCACATCAAGTAGCACACAACCACCTGTAACTCTGGCTCCAGGGGACCTGACACCCTCTCTTTGGCCTCAGGTACCACATACATGGCATATACTCAACAGAGACACATAAACAAAAATAGTTTTAAAAACAAAAGTCAGAACTGCTTGACAGATGATGCTCACACATGGCAGTGTGGAAAATGGCAGGCATGAATTGATAGTATAGCAATATAGCTCTACCATGTAAAGAAACAGCTTAGAGCCAAGGAATTGTAGACAGAGAGGCAAGATCATGCCTTAAGACTACTATTTTCTTTGAGAAGTAGATGAAATGGTCTGTGATGATTAAGCGGGAAAGTGTAATGGACCAAATACTTTCCATTCAGAAGGCTGTGACATAGTGTTTAAAGTACAGATGAAGAAATCACAAGAAAGCATTCATACTGCTGTGAACCAGCATTCCATCCATACTGTGCCGGTAATAATTTCTTCATCAATTATCTTTTCCCATCAACTTAAATGCTGAAGAAAGCGCATGCTAGGGCACATGGTACCCTTCAGCACGAGCTTCCCACTCTTGTGAACACTTCACCTTGACTTTAACTCAGCTGGGTCATAATGTAACCCTGCCAAGCTCCTACTTATGCTGCCCTGAAGTATCAACGCCTGTAGTTTTCACTTGAATTCTAGGCCACTAGGGAATGTGAATGATTTTGTGTGTATGTATATGTGTGTACATGTGTGAAATAAGCATTTTAAAAACAGGAACATATCCTGTTTACATTATTTTAATAGTTGCTGTCTCATCTTTCATCTTTCTATAAACTTGGGAAATTAAATAATACCCACTTATTTTTCCCTAATCTGCATTTCAGGTATGGCAATGATCTTTTCTCCACTTATAAATTTTCCTGGTCTGTTTCTGTGCCCTTGTTTTTGCCTTCTGTACAGCTCTTAACCCTTCATTTCTACAGTCCTTCCCACTTTCTGCAGCATCAGTTTTACTTACTGTAGTCACTCAATTTTTAGCTTTATTGTTGGTCTATCTTCAAACTCCATGCCTTAAAAGCTTCCCCTAAGCACAGCCCGTCATGCCCCAAACCCACAGAGCTCTCCCTCACCCACACTTTCTAGGAATGTCCTTGGCAACATGAAATGGTTGTGATAAAGTAAGAGGGTTTTTTTTGTTTGTTTGGGCTTTTTTCTTTTGTTGTTGTTGGTTGGTTGGTTGGTGTTGTTCACCTCTTACCTAGAGAGGAACACTCCTGGGAGTAACTGAAACCCCAGGTAGCTCAAAATCCTATCTACTATTTCCATATATGCTTAACTTGTAAATTGGCACAGTAAATTAGCAACAATAATTCATAATAATATAGACAACTCTAACAATATACTGTGACAGAAAGAACTTTATGAATGTGCTTAAGACAAATACTCTGGGAACCTAAGTACTGAAAGCACAGAAGAGAAGGACTGCTGCAGTGCTTCTGCCCTGCTGAATGAGCATCCTCCTGCAGGCTCGGGGCTTCCTGGACCACTGTTCCTTTACTTCAGTTCCTACAGTTAAGCATCTTCTAAAGTGCAAGAGTTGATTACTGACTTGAAGGTTTGTTTCTGCACTTGATTTGTTTCTTCACTTGTCAATCATATTCTCTGGAGTTTGTGACATGAAATGACAGCTTTCCTAATTTTAACATAAGTGAGGCCTAAATATATTTACAAAAGTTTTTACTGTTCACTTAAAAAAGACTTTTAGAGATGTCACTAATTTGGGACATTTTCCATAAAAGCTCTTTAGGATCTTTTCTCAACAACATAAAAATACAACATCCTGAAATTCATAATACTTGTTATAATATAAGAAACAGTCCATAGATACATTCCTTCTTAAAAGTTCTGAATTATTCCAGCAATCACATAGAAATATGTATACTAAACAGAGTCCACTACTTGTTGGCACAGTCCATTAAGGTGAGGCTGAATGAAAAATGAAACAGAAAAATAGCTCCCTAGCCAAACACGTAATTCCAGAAGAGAATTTTTTTGCCACTATAAAACAATCCTGACAGAATCAGCTACCGGTTCCATCCCCAACTGCAGTGATGATGCCAGAATTTTCATCAGACTTTTGTTCAAAAAGTAGTATAGACACAATGTGACAAATTTGTTTCTTTTTAAAGATAATCAGTGGGTCAGACAACTATAATTTCAATCAAGCTGGTTGCAAAATAGGCAGACACATCCTGACAGCTATGATGTCCCAAATTTGGCCAAATGCCAGTGTCAACATTACTTTAATGGTATTATAGCAGTATTAGGCAGTTTCTTTTAGTTTAACTGGATAAAAAGGGAACAAAGAAAACTGGGCTGCTAATCTGAATAGGAAAGGCAAAAAAAAAAAAAAAAAAAAAAAAAAAAAAAAAAAACTTCAAGGAATTTTTAAATAGGTAAAAACTGAATTCACCTTAGTAAAATTGTGAATAAGACACTATACAAGGGCTCCAATAGAGGAATCACAGTAACCTCTTTGAATAGGTGTATAGTTATCAATTAGAAGCTTCTGGATATAGGCAAAAGAAAGCTCTCTGACATAACTAAGTAAAAGGTACCCATGCTCCTGTAAACAAGCCTAATGAAACTCGCTGGGTCATAAAACCAAGATAAATCAAAAGGCAGCAAAGTATAAAAGGACCGCTAGTTGAGAAGAGGAAGGGATGGGTGGAGGGAGACAACAAGGGATAAAGGAAGATATGAGGATGCTATGTGTACAAAATGTGATAATATATTAATGAACATTTGGGGGTTTTGTGATTTTTTTTTAACTACTCACAAATCTTTATTCACCAATGGGGCGATACTTCCCTTCCCCCCGGTTACTGACCCTCCCGATGAGGGTTCCACTGAGCTCAGTGTCATGGCAGGGGAAGGTCCTGGTGCCCAGGCACCTGGTTTGGAGAAGGACCTCATCCTTCTCTTGGGGTTACTGGTTTTTGTTGTCCGGAACAAGTCGGGGAGGAGGGACCACTGGCCATCAGCACTCAGAGCTCCATGATGTCCCCAGATGGGGATGCTGGGGAATAGGGACTTGGGGTATCCCCCAACCTCAGCAGCCTGATGGCCTCAGGGGTCAGGCTACCAGGATAGCGTCCGAGAAGCAGCTCTGGGCAAGGGCTCCTGAGTGGTGGCAGGGCGTGGGGAAAAGTCACAGGGGGACTGCAGTACGGGTGGTCATTATGTAGGCTGAGTCAGGAGAAGTGGGTGGCCATGTTCTCCTCAGACAGGAACTGCTTATGCAAGGGATCCCTGGCGTCCAGACCGCGAGTCACCCCAGTGGTGGCCTATAGGTCCCGACTTGGGGGGCCTCGCTCCAGGGGCTGTTGCAGGATCATTATGGTTTGGGGTCCTGCACATAGAGGGGTGGGATCCAGGCTCGTGATTTTTTTAAAATAGCTCTTTCTAGGAGCTTTAAAAAAATGTGTCTTGCTTATGTGTCTGACTGTCTGTATATATACCACACACATGCAGGTGCCCAAGGCAGAAGAGGACACTAGATCTCCTGGAACTGAAGTTATAGGCAGATGAGGTCACCCTGTGTGCTGGGAACTGAACCTATCCTACTTTCTGGCATATAAGACGACTGGGTGTATAAGACAACTTCCAACTTTTCCAGTTACAATATAGTTTGGAATATACTTGCCATATAAGACTACCGCTCTTCCAACGCACACCCTGTGCGGCAGACTCAGGCAGGGCACAGACAGCCAGGCACTTTATTAAATGCCAGCAGACAGCCAGTGCCAGCCTACACTGCCCCTTTAAGGTATGTTCCACACTCAACCCAAAAAAGCTCAGTCCTCTGGAGTCTAATGGGTTGGTTCTTGTGGAGAGACAATCCACGCCTACATTCTCCTCCTCAAGGTACAGGAAGATGTGTGCAGCTTGCCCCTCCCTGCTTCATACTCCCCACACAGGCAAAGCAGGGAATCAGCCCCCACTATAGGTGCCAGATATATGAAAGAAGGGGAAGCCAGGTGTGGAAAAGTACCCAGTATGTAAGACGGCCCCCAACTTTGGCACAGATTTATTTTTGAGGGGGGGGGGGGTTAAAAAGTTGTCTTATATACCAGAAAATACAGTAGTTAGTTCCTCTGCAAAAGCATCAAGTGCTCTTAACCCCTGAGCAAACTCTCCAACCCCATTTACAAAAAATAATTAAATAAAGAGGCTGCAAGTTGGGAGTGGTGGTGCACGCCTGTAATCCCAGCACTCAGGGAGCCAGAGGCAGTTGGACCTCAGTGAGTTCAAGGATGGCCAGGTCTACAAAGTGAGTCCAGGGAAGCCAAAGCTACACAGAGAATCCCTGTTTTAAAAAAGGAGAGAGAGGGCCGGAGAGAGAGACTATGAAGTTACATGCAAAAGCAGGCAGAATCTGAGGCGAATTCCAATGATCCACAACAGGATCAATATAATCAGAATTCAGTCATTATGAAATGAGACACCTTGTCTCTTATGTTCAGGATCTCAAGAGAGGAATTACCTAGGAGTGCTAAACTGGGCCAGGTATCCCAGGTCACAGTTCTTTTGAACATACTCAAAAACAAACAAACAAAAACTCCAAACACCAGATTCCTCCAGAGGTGCTCCCAGGAAGGGAAGATGCTGCTGCTTGCATCATGTTATACTGTCAACAACAAAAAAAGTCACCATTTATTTTCATTCTACAATCATCTATATTAAAACTCAGCATACTTACCAATCAAATAAAATATAGACCATGTCTGAATAATGATTGAAACAACCCAATAACTATAGTTATGGGTGCAACATCTAGGAAATGTGACTATGACAAGCATAAGCAATGCTGTCACAAAATCATTACTAACATAAGCAACAATGGTTGCATAGAAACTGTTTAAAGGAGAAAAACACCTTGATTCTGTGAGAGATGTACTATTTAATATACGTCAGATAATAGACTGTCTGGATTTATATAACCACCCCTGGGAGATCGAGCGGGTATTAGATAGAGAATGAGAAAGGCAAACAAGATGGGAGGTATGGATGGTGGTGGCATCTATTATCAAGCTTTCTTAAAATAAATTTATGAATTGCCACATAAGGAAAACATCAGTTTTAATGTATAGGTACTTTTATAATTAAGGCAATGAGGGATACACTAAAGTTTATCCAGGACAGGATGATGTCTTTTTTTTTTTAAAGATTTTATTCATTTATCATAGATACACAGTGTTTTGCCTGCATGTACACCTGCACACCAGAAGAGGGCACTAGATCTCATAGATGGCTGTGAGCCACCATGTGGTTGCTGGGAATTGAACTCAGGACCTTTGGAAGAGCAGTCAGTGCTCTTAACCTCTGGGCCACCTCTCCAGCCCCAGGATGATGTCTTAAAGGGAACAAACACCTTGCAAAAAAGGCTATCTTTCCCACTACTTAAAAACTACAGTTAAAAATATACACTCAAGGACTGGCCAGAGTATCTGACTACCATGCATAAGGCCCAGAGTTTGACCTTTAGCATACACACCACAACAGATACACAACATATACATGTATATGTATACATATATGCACTTGTGATACACATACCCTTGTGTGTATGACTAATACTGACATTCAAAACTTATCTAAGAAACATAAATAATTTACAAAACTGAATACCACTGTTAAGATGCAAGTGAATTTAAAAGTGCATCATTCAAAGTACCTTTGGCCACTGACTAAATATAATTTTTTTATAAAGCCCTTACTGTAGACCAACATGGTAATATACTAAATATGGGATTTACAAGTGTTGGGAGTTCATGAGAAAGAAAATGAACAGCTATTTTTTTTATAGAAACACGAACAAATTTACTATGAAGCTGTAACATACAAGGATCAAGCTGTCTAATGTCAGTGGTTATTCTTCTGACAGACCATCCAAATCAGCAAGGGCGGAGGTACTAATAAAATTCTTAGCAGAAAACGAGAAGTAAAGAGGAATCTCACCAAAATAACAAGGGGTTTGCCACTTTCATTTAAAAAGCTATAAATATATAAAAAGCCAAAACAGCATACCCACTCTACTAGATTACAGTCACAGATGGTTTTAAAATTCATGGGTAATCTTTCCAGAGAAGTATGAAAGGGAACTATCAACAGTTCAACAATAATGCCAACACCATTTTGTTTACTTGTGACAAGTTAAAAAAAAAAAAAAGAAAAAAGAAAAAGAAAAAAACGTTCACTACCTACAAGAACAGAGTACACATTGATACGTAACAATATTTCCAATCCCTCTGAAACCTCCTAGTTCCATTTACTTTTAGTTTCTTGCTTTTACCACCAATTTAATAGACTAGCTAAGCAGCATACTTTTCTATAGATTACACCACTAACTACAAGTCACAAGATTAATGCTGCTTTCATGAGCTGGAAAAGAACTCACGTCTGCTGTAAACAGCAGCTCTGTCTTTGCCTAATAACAAGTGACCTTTTGACTTCTTGCTAATATGGCCAATGTGCTGGTTAGTTTTTTGTTAACTTGTCACAAACTACAGTCATCCAGAAAAAAAAGTTCTTCAAAAGGGGAACTGCCTCCAGCAGAGTGGCCTGTGGGACATTTTCTTTTCTTTTTTCTTTCTTTTTTCCTTTTTTTTTCTCTATAAAACAAGGAGTTTTATTGCCTCAAAGTAATTCTTGATGGCAATATATTTCATAATTCATCTAAAAACATAAGAGTTCCACAAAAGGCCAAAGAATGGCAAACTACTTCAAATGAGCAAAACAATATGAAAATACAAGGTAGAACTTTTTAAAAAATATACATTCTTTTGAAATACTGATATGCAAAAAACTAACTTTTGGCCCATTGTGAAACTTTAAATTCCCAGTTAATTAAAATCTGAAATGCTGACTTTATTGTTGAAAGACACATTAATTGTTGATTTCAGAATGATACTTGACAATTTGATTTCTATATAAATGCCTAGATACAAAAAGTACCAAATATAAGCAGTAGTGTAGCAAGAAAATAACTGGCAGAAATAATTATTCAACCAGTACTGATAGTGATGATTGATGTAGTAAGGCCCTGGGCCAGTGGTTCTGGGCTGTATAAGAAATGAAGCTGAACAAGCCGTCAACAGTGAGCCAGTGTGCAGTGTCCCTCTGTGGTCTTCAGTTCCTGCACTCAACTCCTGGCTTGGGTCCCCTTAACAATAGACTGTAACTTCTAATCTCAAACAAAGCCTTTCCTCCCCAGTTCACTTCTGATGGTGGGTTTTATCACAGCAACACAAAGAAAACACAGCTACTTTCTGTGAAGAGCCAGAAAGCAGATTAGATTTGACAGACCAGCATCATCAAGGCACTTTTAGCCATCTCCAATTACCTTTCCTACATCTGAGACAATCATATTCTTTTATCTCAAACTCTAACCTCAGGGAGGCAGAGTTGAAACTTGCTTTCCTATGACCAATGGTTTGAAAGGTGAATAAATCATTTTCTCCAAACACATTGTTTCAGGGACTGGCATAGTAAGTAGTGGCTACAATGTGCCTGGTTTGGTAACTCCAATCTCTAACTCAGTCCCTAAACTCGAACCAGTTATTTGTTGCTGCCAGAACCTACTATGATTATAATGTACCTTTTTATACCACTGTAGAGCATAATACCTACAGAATATTTATAGATAATGCACTAAGAGCTAACACAAGCACAGAAATTACTAATGCTGCTAAAGCACTGCCCCCTGGGAAGCTGCCTGTACTCACCTCTCTAACTTCTACTGACTCTACACTGCATCAGGTAAATGCGTAATTAGGCGGCTCTTCTGTATTTCCTTCTATAAATCTCTCATAGTACATTACAGATTCCTAATATGTCCGGATGTACTTTATAAGAAGTTTAGTCACTCACAAAAACGAATGTTATCCTTAACCAAATTTGGGGTGCTGAAAGGTTTAATTGTGTTGAGACATAGTATGAAATGGGTATACTGTAAGAACAGCAGAGGAGGAAGCCAGCTAGCAAAGGGCCCAACTGAGAACTAGGAGTCACAGTGAAGTAAAACTTGCTTTCTTTTTTTTTTTTTTTTTAATTTTAATTTATTTACATGAGTATTCTATTTGCATGTATAACAGAGGAAGTCATCAAATCCTATTACAGATGGTCATGAGCCACCATGTGGCTTCTGGGAATCGAACTCGGGACCTCTGGAAGAGTAGACAATGCTCTTACCCGCTGAGCCATTTCTCCAGGCCCAAAACTTGCTTTCTTTTCTTCATTGCATTAGTGTTTCTCAAAATGTTTTACTGTCGCGCATAATTTCTTTTATATCACTACCCAGTATATACACTTACCAGTGTAAAAAAATTCAAAAACACTTTATGAAATGCACTTTTTTATTCTATTATGTCTACTCTTTTCAAGCTGTTTATGACCTATGAAGAGATTCCATAATTAATGGTACATGACCCAAATATGAAGTGGGGAGGGGAGTTAGTTGGATAGTGTTTTATTTGCTCATGAAGTCATTAATTTTTTTGCTTTACAAAACACAGGCCCCAAGAGAAATACAGCTATTAATGTTGTATGCAGAAGTGGATAAGTGTTTTTTAATATGGACATTAAGAAACATTAATATTTCAGACAGGCACTCTATAAAAAAAGCTTTCTTAATGTCTTTGTGCATGCACACATACATAGTGTGTATGAATGTGTGTTGGGGGTGGCCTTGTTGGAGGAGATGTGTCACCAGAGGATGAGCTTTGAGGTTTCAAAAGCTCATGCCAAGACCCAGTTTCTCCCTCCCCCTGTCCTCCTCCCTTTCCCTCCTCTCCCCACTCTCCCTCTCTCCCCTTGCTGCTGCTGCTGTTTGTGGATCAGGATGTAAGTGTGTAGCTATTACCACACTGCCATACCTGCTTGTCTCTAGGCTCCTTACTATGACATTCATGCCTAACCCCCTAAAAGTGTAAGCAAGGCCCCAATTAAATATGTTCTCTTATAAGTTGCCTTAACAACTAAGTAACTAAAGTAACTAAGACTCTGTGTGTGTGTGTGTGTGTGTGTGTGTGTGTGTGTGTGTGTGATGATTAAGGATCTACAGTAGTTAAATTTTTCACTTATTATTTAAGATGTACTTCATGTGGTAAAACATATTCAGGAATTTAGAGGATCAGGCCCAAGAGAATCATTCCTTGACAATGCTAAGAATCAATTTCATAGGTAACTGTCTACCTTAGAGTACCAAGCTCAAGAGAAGTGCTCAGCAAACATTTGCATATTGGGGTGGATGGGCCATTTCAAGAGTGGACAAGGAAATAAATATTAGCAAAGGGCACTGTTTTAGCCATCTTACAACCTTAGCAAGCAAATCCTAATGAAGGTAGAAAAAGAACACTTTATCTTAATGATGAAATGAGAATTGTACACAGCCTTCAGGGACAGTGATATGAAATACTGGAATTTGCAGCAATAACCTTACATATGAAAATCTCCTGACAGAAGTGATAGCACAGAACCAGAGCAAGATGCTTACTTTAATAATACTAGTGGGAGAGAGTAATAAGCAATTAGAATGTGCTTTAGACATAATAAAAATCTTATGTGCATTTCCCATATAAGTTAAAAAAGTGAAAGGCAGCTGGCAGTGGTGATTAAAGCCTTTAATTCCAGCACTAGGGAGGCAGAGGCAGGCAGATATTTGAGTTTGAGGCCAGCCTGTTCTATATAGTGAGTTCCAGGACAGCCAGGGCTAGAGAAACCCTGTCTTGAAAAACAAAAACAAACAAACCAAAAAAAGTAAAAGGGATGTTACCCAACAAGGCCCATTTTTTTATGTGCATGTTTACACATAATAAGAATATGGAGAAAGGCGGAAGGGTAGACACCAGGTTCTGAATGTATGAGAGAAAGCCACATTCCCCATATACACATTATTACCAATAAAAACATTTTGTCTGCTACAGTTCCTCTCATATGCAATTATGTGTATAAACAAATATTCAAATAGACGTATAAAAGATTAAAAAACAAACCAGCATATTTCCCAATTTACAACACAGAAAAAGATAGGCAGTCATTTTGCAAGATCCAGTACTTCTCTGCACTATCTGGTGCTAGTATTTCTTTACCAATATTTGGTATTCTATTTAAAATGTTCTGTTTTACACACCCCACTTCTTTGGCAGCACATTCTCAATCTCTTTGAGGTCTCCCGTTTGGCCTGTTTGGCCTTCAAAGTCCTGTTCCTCTGACCACTCATGTATTACGCTGTCTGTCTCCTGCGCTACTGCCTCGATTTCAGCCGAAGGCTCTACTGGCCATCTCTGTGTAATATCCCAGACACCTTAAACGCAGTTACAGCCAAACCTAAATTCGCCTTCTCCCAGTGGAGAAGCAGGTACCACGCAGAGACTGAAGCTGGAAATCACAGCTTTCACACTGCCCTCACGATTGAGTCAAGCAGTCAATGCCCTCTAAATAGCTGATGACAAAGTTTTCAGGAAAATCCCAAAAACTGAAGGCACTTGTAAAAAGTTTCTGTCCACTCCATAGTGCGGGTTTGCCCAAGACGTCTTCAGGGTCGCAGCTGAGTTCAGCTCCCGCTCCCCTGAGACCGTTCGCCACACCTTGGCAGCCACTCAACTCCACATGCCAGACACGAAAGGCCCCGGAAGAAGCTACAGAGGATCCGCCCGCGGCCGAACCTACCCGCGACCCTTACGTGTCACCTACGACCTCTACCCAACACCTTAGGGCCGGCTTCACATCACCTACCACACAGACCGCCATCTACAGCTCCCAGGACCTTACCTGGGACTTGGGCCCGGGCTGCCAGTCAACCGGCGAGGTTGTCCAGTATCCGGGCCTCTGGCAGAGGCTAGCCCTAACCGCGTGAAAGATCTGACGGGAAAGCACTCGGCCACAGGACATACAGGGCGCAGCCATGTTGGTCGTGAGAAAAGTCTGGACGGGAGGGTAAGGGGCGGGTGCCTAGAGACTGCGCAGGCGCGAGCCGCCCAGGCGGAAGCGCTTCACTAGCGATTAGAACTAAGGGGCGTGTCCTGCAGCCTGGCGCCTAGCCGCCTATAGGGTATGCGGAGTTTGGCTGCAGCTTGACTTGCACGTGGCATTTCAGCCTACCACTAGCTGTACCTAACTGTGCCCTCGCCTCTTCTTCCAGTTGTAGCTGAGGTCGTGGTACCCACACTCAGACAAGTCTTCCGCAGTGCTTGCTGTCACTCCATGAATTCCAAGCATGCTTTCTTGTCTGCCTGCCTTTACAGAACTGCCTTCGCCTCTTCTCGAACTTGCCTGTTTTCAGGATCTATGTCAAGACCTTCCCACAGCAACTGACTAGCTTCCAACTCACTCTTGTGTTGACTTTTAGCTGTATGACCCACAGACTGACAGCTTCACAGCTCTCCCTATGGCATTGCCTCTGGGCTTTGAAACCAGTAAGAATGGCTGTGTGGACATTGTTTTGCCCTTTGAAACTTTTCACTCCTAACAATAACTCCCAGGGTGATTTCTAGCAGGTACAAGTTAAGTGACGGAATAAACCACTCTTAAAAGGTTTTCCATACGTGTTGAAAAGGATCAATAGAAATTTAAAATATACACAGAAGATGTTATCAAGGTGACCAAGTAACAGGCTAAGGAGGCAGCTCAGCAGTTAAGAGCACTTGATGTTCTTGCAGAGGAGCTAGGTTTGGTACCCAGCACTTATGTGGCAGATCATATCTGTCTGTAATTCCAGCTCTGGGAAATCTGATTCCTTCCTTCTCTGTATTTCAAGAGCATCAGTCATGACTGTGGTGTACAGACATACATTCATGCAAGCAAAACATAAATATAAAATAGAAATCTTTTTTTAAGACAAGGAATATTTTATTTAAAACCCATCAGTAAAATGGGCATCGTGGGTCTATAACAAAGCATTCATATTTAAAGCAGAAGTCAGTAACTAGCTGATCCAACCACCTCTTTCTTGGCTGGAGCAGAATAAACTTCTCTGTGTGAGCAGCACCTTTGTATTTCTCTCCTTCCTCCTCCCCCTCTCCTTCAACAGAATCCACACCAACCTCCTCATAATCCTTCTCTAGGGCAGCCATGTCCTCACAGGCCTCAGAGAACTCTCCCTCCTCCATGACCTCGCCCATATACCAGTGCATACATCAAATCAAACTTGTGATGTAGGCGAGCCTCAGCAATGGCTGTGGTGTTGCTCAGCATGCACACAGCTCTCTGGACCTTGGCCAGGTCTCCACCAGGCACCACAGTGGTGGGCTAGTAATTAATGCCAATCTTGAAGGCAGTGGGGCACCCGTCCACAAACTGAATGGTACGCTTGGTCTTGATGGTGGCGATGGCAGCATTGACATCTTCGGGAACCACATCCCCTCGGTACAACAGGCAGCAAAGCCATGTATGTACCATGGCGAAGATCACATTTCACCATCTTGTTGGCTGGCTCAAAGCAGACATGGGTGATCTCTGCTACAGAAAGCTGCTCATGGTAGGCTTTCTCAGCAGAGATGACAAGGGCATATGTGGCCAGAGGGAAGTGGATGCAGGGTAGGGGGGCAAGGCTGGTCTAGAATTCTGTCAGGTCAACATTCAGAGTCCCATCAAATCTGAGGGAAGCAGTGATGGAAGACACAATTTGACCTATCAACCTGTTAAGATTAGTGTAGGTCGGTGCTCAATGTCAAGGTTTCTATAACAGATGTCATAGATAGCCTCATTGTCTACCATGAAGACAGAGTGCTCTAGGGTGGTGTGGGTGGTAAAGATGGAATTGTAGGGCTCAACCACAGTGATGGAAACCTGGGGGGGGGGGGCAGGGTAAATGGAGAACTCCAGCTTGGACTTCTTTCTATAATCAACAGACAGCCACTCCATCAGCAGGAAGATGAAGCCAGTGTCAGTTTCCCCATCAAAGTGGTGGAAAACCAAAAAGCCCTGAAGACCTGTACACTGGTCAGACAGCTTATGAATTCTGTCTAAAACAAGGTCAATGATGTCCTTAACAGTGGTATAGTAGCCACGGTATAGTTATTGGCAGCATTTTCCTTGCCTTCAATGAGCTGTTCAGGGGAAAAACTTGCGGTTGGTACCAGTGTAAACCTCATCAATAACTGTGTGTTCCGGGTCTACAAACACTGCCTGGGGCATGTGCTTGCCAATACCTGTCTCACTGAAGGTGTTGAAGGAGTCATCTTCCCCATCAATAGTCTTATCACTTGGCATCTGGCCATCAGGCTGGCTGCCTTGTTCCAGGCAGTAGAGCTCCCAGCAGGCATTGCTGATCTGGACACCTGCCTGGCCAACGTGGATGGAGATGCACTCATTCGTGGTTGCTGCTTTGCACCTGCCAGGAGGATTGTAGAGATGAGGAGGAGGTATTGCTTCTTACAGTGCGACTCTTAGGTGGTCAATGTAAGCGAACCTGCCAGAAATACTTTTCTTTTTTTTTAAATGATGAAGTAAATGCTGGCATCATATTGTTGTCACCTCACAAAACAGAGACCAAGAAAAATAGGTATTGCATAGTTTCAGAGGAGAAAAAAGAGAGTGAAACTCTAAATGGGATGGTTGTAGTTAAGGGGAGAAAAAAATCTATTTCTCCCTTTCTCTGTTACTACATTTTACATTAATGAATTTTTGGGAACAAGCAAAAGAAACTTATTTTAAGTACTACCATTTTGTTTTCAAACATCATTAAATCATAGGGAGAAAACTAATTTCAAGGTCCCAGGCCCTAAGGGAGCTGGGAGTTTCCCAACAGCTGAACAGAAGCTGTTGTAAAGAAACAGTTGTCTGTGTCCAGCCATCTCAGAGACAACTTGTAAGGAAACATTTGTCTGAGTCCAGATGTTTCAAGAGCAACTTCTCCATCTTGCTGTCAGGGTCAAACTAAGTTCATGTTCCCAACCCCAGGAATCTACTCCTATCCTGATTGATGGAAACTCCCCAGCTCAACCCTTTATGTCAAAATATGACTAGACAATGTTACAGCCCACCATGCTCCCCTTTGCTTAATGGTTTCATCCTTGAAATATGATGTACACCACACCTTTGGGGGTCACAGTTTAGCTCCGGAGTCTGCTGTGTGGCTCTGATCGATCAGTAATGTCTTTATAACAATAAGGTTTTGTCATCTGCATTGACCTGGTGTTTAAGTTATGTTGTATTCAATTGGACCCCACAACAGTGAAAATCTCTTTATTCAGTGCCAGAGGTTCAGGACTTAATTTTGGAGATCAAGACTAAGTTAGAGGTGCTGCAGTGCTGTCAAGGGAAACAGGTCGGCTAAGTGCACATCTTCACCTCTCCCTCCTTTTCTCCAAATCCAGTCCCCTAGTCTCACCACCCCTCCCCCCCCCACACCTGTAGAAGTCCTACTGTGGCCTCTCCTCACTCTCTGACCCCAGTCCCAGGGGACTAAACAGATCCTGGAGGAAGACCCTGCTTCTCTCCTTCTTAGACCCTCCTCACCAGCCTCCCAGCCCATCCTCATTCCTACATGTCAGCTCCCAATACCTAGAAACATCTTTTACCTAGAATCCCCAGTAGCAGAATCTCAGAAGCCTTCCCTGCCAGGAAATGCATAGCCATTACACTCTCCTAAGAAACAGGAAGCTGAACAGAAACCAAGGAAAGAACAGCTACCCAACAAAGACCAGATAGCAGCACCTACAATTACAACCACCCCAAACCCAGGTGCCTAGATGCTATCATAAAAACACAATCAAAAGCCAGGACAACATGTCACCACTAGAACCCTACCGCAATAGGCACTGAGAATCAAAACATACTGAGGCCAAAGCCAAAGACCTTAAAATAACTTTTATGAAGATGATAAAGTACTCAAAGAGGAAATGAATAAATCCATTTTAAAACTCTGAAAACACACTGGAATAAAATGAGTAAAACAGTCCAGGACCTGAAAGTAGAAATAGAATCAATAACAAAAACCCAGACTAAAGGAAATCTGGAAATGAAAAAGTTAGGAACTCAAGCAGGAACCTCAGAGGCAAACCTCACCAACAGATTACAACAAGTGGAAGAGAGACTCTCAGGCACTGAAGACATTGATACTTCAGTCAAAGAAAATGATAAACTGATACTTCAGTCAAGGAAAATGTTAAATCTAAGAAAATTCGGATACAAAGCTCTCAGTAAATCTGGGACACTATGAAAAGACCAAATCTAAGAATAATACAAATAGAAGAAGGAAAAGAAACCCAGGTCAAAGGCACAGAAAATATTTGTAACAAAATCAAAGAAGAAAAATTTCCCAACCTAAAGGAGGAGGTACCTATCAAGGTTCAAGAAGCTTATTGAACAGCAAATAGATTGGACCAGGAAAGAAAATCCCCATAATAATCAAAATACTAAGTTTACAGAACAAAGGCAGAGTTCTAAAAGCTATATGGGAAGAAAACTAACACAAAGGCAGGACAATTAGAATTACACTTGACTTTTCTATGGAGACCTTAAAAGACAAAAGGGATATATTTAGGTTCTACAAACCCTAAGAGAATACAGATGCCATCCCAGACTAGTATACCCAGCAAAACTGTCTATCACAATAGATGGAAATAAGACATTCCATGATGAAATCAAATTCAAGCACTCTCAATAAATCCAGCTCTCAATTAGACATCACTTTCAAACATGGCTGCTTTCTCCTATAAGCTAAACTTCTTTCATTGTTTGAAATTAAAGGTGTGTACTAAGGGCATGTCTGTATTCCAGCCAGATCACATAGACCTAGAAGGTTTTGGATGCGATTCTTTGCCAGAGTAACCATGTTGCTGGATTAAAATTCCTCTATACTGAGGAATTGCAGAGAATCATAACAACATATTTTAAAAACTTGTGCTCCACCAAATTGGAAAATAAGAAAGAAATGGATAATTTCCTTGAGACATACCATTTACCAAAGTTAAGTCAAGTTCAGATAAGCAATTAAACAGATCTATAATCCCTAATGATATAAAAGCAGTCATTAAACTCTCTCAACATCAGCAACAACAACAAAGCCCAGGGCCAGATGCTTTTAGTATACAATTCTACTAGACTTTCAGAGAGGAGTTGATGCCAATTCTCTTCAAGTTATTCCACAAAATGGAAACACCTAATTCATTTTATAAGGCCTCAGTTACCCTGATACCCATACCACATAAATGCCCAACAAGAAAAATAATTACACACCAATTCCCCTTATGAACATAGATGCAAAAATACTCAATAAAATATTTGCAAACCAAATCCAAGAACACATTAAAAAAGATCATCCATCATGATCAAGTAGGCTGGAACCCAGAGATGCAGGGCTGGTTCAATGAACACAAATCAATAAATGTAATCCACCATATAAACAAACTGAAAGCCAAAACTCACAAGATTGTCTCATTAGATGCAGGAAAGGCCTTTTTTGATAAACGTTATGGAGAGAGTAGGGATACAAGGCACATACCTCAATGTAATTAAGGCAGTTTAGAGAAAGCACATAGCCAATCAAGTTAAATGAAGGGACCCTCAAACAATCTAAACTAAAATCAGGAACAAGCCAAATAAAAATGAAAGTGGGACAAAACACAAGAAGTTTAGAAGAAAACTATGTGAAGACACAGAAGATCATTTACTGTACATGAACACACACACATGCAGAGAGGAGAGAGGGAAGGAGGGACAAGAGCGAGAGAGGAGAGAGGAGAGAGAGAGAGAGAGAGAGAGAGAGAGAGAGAGAGAGAGAGAGAGAGAGAGAGAGAGAACCAGAGAGTAGGGACAAGCCCTAGGGAAGGTCACTTTTCATGATTTCTAAGGAAACCAACTTTTCTGACACATTGAACTTGGGCTCCCAGCATTAAGGAATATAAGGAATATATTTATGTTGTTTAAACCACTCAATTTATGGAACTCTGTTATAAAGTCACAGCAAAACAACTAGTATGTTAGTACTTAACTGTCCCTGAGTTTTGACACTCCTTTCATCAAAAGGTAGAACCCCATCCACTTTAGGAATCAGCTGGTTCAAATGACCTGCTGTAAAGAGCAATAGAACGTGAAAGTCCTGGCCTAGAACTTTGTGTCTAGTGACAAAGGCTACTTTGGCTTCCCATCTCCTTGTTTTCTCCTTGTGGATCTTTTGGGGACAACCTAGAGGTCATATCTTGAGGAAGCTCTCAGAGACCCAATTAGTAAGAAACTGAAGATTTCCACTAACATCCATCGCAGATGTGACCCCTCCCACCAAGCCTTCCTATGGCCATAGCCTCTAGTCCCATCTGGATTTGACACTTTGGGGGCCACCCTGGGTCAGAACCATAGACCTTATGCATTTGGGGGACATCACTATGAACTAATATTTTAAACCGTGCAGGAATAGATAACTCAGAAACTTGAGAATTGGTTTAAATATCAATTCCTGCTAGGTAAGGTGGTGCAGCAATCAGGAGGCAGAGGCAGGCAGATGTCTCTGAGCTTGAGGACAGCCTAGTCTACAAAGCAAGTCCAGGACAGCCAAGGTTACACAGAGAAACCCTGTCTGGAAAAAACAAAAACAAACAACTCCCCCTAACCAAACAAAGAAAATGCAAGTCCTTCAATATTCCCCACAAAACTCAAGACTGATATATATATATATATTTACAGTGTATTATGAGATTCCATTACATCTTTTATTATTAATTATTATCATAAAACATGAACATTATTATTTTAGTCATTAGGTATACACTTAGGTATATTTTCCTTAGAGCATTAGGTATAGTCTTTAAGGCTGAATAATGGTCCCTTGTGTAGGCATGCTATATACTATGTTTTGTTTTCCTCATGGTCAACACTTAATTTAATTTAATTTCCTGTTAACCTTTGGATACTGTAAATAACTCTTCTGTGCACATAGTATATACTAACAAATATAAAGTCAGCTCCAGACTTTAATTCTTTTTTATATATACCTAGTAATACAATTGAAGAATTTTTGTTTTTAATGTTAACAGATTTTTAAAATTTTCTATCAACATAGGCAATTCCTACTAAAGAGACTTTCCATTCTATTTAAATGTACAACTTTAAAAAGTCTCTTCTTATTTACACCCCTAAATAATCCCTAATTTCCTAAACGACCCCTAAATTATTTACATCCAGCTAAATAAACAGTCTATGTAGGATATGAAACTGTGCAATGTAAATTTCCCTTAAATGGTAAAGTATTTAAGGAAGCAATTTCAGTATAGAATGACTGTATGTCAAGTTTCACTAGTTTAAAAATGAAATCTTATCTAAACCTACAAATCTGTTCTCACAAGATGCATATTGTCATATTAATTGAATTTTTGATAAATTGAAAATAGAAGATACTTGTTCTATTTTTATTGTTATTTATATTCTTTGGTTTTATTCACAGTGTGGCCCAATCCATCCACTTGTGTTCTTTACCTATGAGCTGTCAATTCTGTTTGCTATGAAAGACACAACACACACAGGGAGCTGTCAGTCAACACTGTTGTGATGCTTCTAGCATCATATTTCTCCAGACATAATTATCAAAAAAAAAAATCTCATGCAAATCCGAGGAAAACTATTTTGCTATGTGATGAAAATACCTTCAGTGTGTACAAGTTCAGAGTTGAAGTGCATAGACCCAGTGATTCCTTAATTGTGTCTATGCTTCCTTTGCATAGGTTTTGCCATTTTGAAGGATGCATTTGGTGTTTACCTAGCATGTGCAAGAACTACCATTTTATTCCTAGCATTATATATCTCTCCCCCCCCACACACACACAAAAGCATGCTAACAGCAAAAGAAGTTATGACAATCAGGGGATGAGTTTTAAAGTAGTTCCAGAGATGGGGGATAGGCCATTAAGTAAGGCATTTGACATGCAACCATTGAGGACCTGAGTTTGATCCTCGGCACTCACACAAAGAGCCAGGCATAGCGATGCACACTTGTCATCCTAGTGTTTGGGAGGTGAAGACAGGACTGGCCAGCTAGCCTAGCAAAATCAGAGAGACTCAAGTCCTAATAAGCTATCCTGTAATTGGCAACAAAATAGATGGATTCAGAAACGTGATGCCCAAGACATTCCCAGTCTCCAGCGCTCATGCATGAGTAATTCTACTATGTCAAGATACATGAATGCATAGTATCATGGCTTTCTCTCTCTCTCTCTCTCTCTCTCTCTCTCTCTCTCTCTCTCTCTCTCTCTCTCTCTCTCTCTCTCTCTCGTCTTCTCTCTCTCTCTCTCTCTCGCTGTCTCTCTCACACATACATACATACATACATACATACATACATACATACATACATACATACATACATACATTGGAGATTGAATTTAGAACCTTGTTCAGTCTAAACAAGTTCTATTCTATCACTGACCCACATGGCAGGCCCAATAGATATTTCTTTATTGGGTCCATGGGCATGGACTGGATGCCCAATTCCCCTGTAACAGTGGTTGATACTGAGTGGATGTAAAGAAAGGCCAGTAGAAGAGAGCTAAGAACAAAGACTGTAGACTAGAAATACTTAAGATACAAGAACTTTACAATAAAAGAGAAATGAATATAATTGAAATCAGTAATACTACACTTGGCAAAGATAGATTTAACAATAAAATCCCAGAGCACTAGAACCCAAATTAAAACCCCTTGAGGCATAAAAGACTATTTTAGGACAAATGGAGGAGATACCACTTTACACAGCAGGGAAGGTAACTTAAAAAGTACATTGCTTGGAAGACATGATGGCACCTGAAAATGTAAATAAGTAGAAGGAGGCAGCATTCCAGGCCCGCACAGTGAGGAACATTCTCAAGTGTGACTTTTGTCTCAGCCTTTAAAGGAAGTATAGACAAAAGCAAGAGGAATCTGGGTTTCCTTTAGAAACAGGATAGGGATTTAGAAGGATTGTAGGGACCATACTAAGACAAGTAAAAAAAAGAAATACATATAGCCACACATACCTTTCTTTGCAGGGACCAAGTTCACTAGCCCTTGGGTTTCTGTATTCAGTCTTACTCTCCTGTGTGAGCTACTGTCAGAGTCCACCCTACTTCCTACCTATGGACATTATATTTATCTGGCTTGCTTTGCAGTGGTCAAAAACTGGCCTCCTATTTTCTGTCTTCTTTGTCCAACAGAACCAGGTGTGTGTGTGTGTGTGTGTGTTGTGTGTGTGTGTGTGTGTGTGTGTGTGTGTGAAATTTAAACATGAGTGCTTTCAGCTGGTCACACACCACTTCTACCATGGCCTCCCCATCTTCCTCCTTAGTGTCCTGGATCAGGCTGTTCTCAAGTTCAGGTTCCACCCATGTTTTCTGTGACCTAGCCTGAGTGGCGCATACTCATTTCATGAGCACTTCCCGATATAGACTTGAGCCTCAGAACTGCTCAGACTTTGTTTATTCAGAAAGAATTAGAATTCTGATATCCAAAGGATTCTTCTAGAGAGGTCCTCCAAAAACTGATTATCTCGTGATTTGAAGACATGAAATGTCCAACATTCCTGCTGAACTGGCTGCCCAGCTGACAAGTAGACACTGGATGTTTCAGAAATTGAGGTAAGAGGCTAATCTACACAAGGCCTATGTAATCATTATTAATATGTATTGAAAGCTATTTTTTCAAGGCTTCAGTGACAGGGACCATCTGGGTAGTGAGATGAAACCTGCCTTTCAGAGGCTCATAACCTTATAGGAGGAAAATATATTCACACAAATATAATTCTAGAGAGACCATGATAAAATCAGAAAAGAATTGCAAAGTAATTTAAGAAAGCAAGAAGCAAAACATTGCTTCCTGCCAAATGGATCAAGATGGCTTTGTTTCCTAAATGTTTTACAGAGCTGCAAATCAAAATAAAGAAACTGTCTAATTCATTTCTCTACTTTGGTGCAGGACTACTTCTAAACTTTCCAAGAGTGATCCAACTATCCCATTTTTATAGCTACAAGGTAGAATTTTCTGTCTCAATTCATGAAATCATGTGATTAAAAATTATCCTTCACTATCCTTAAATGACTCTTCGGCATTTGCACACCACCTTTCCTATTTCCACTGAATTCCCAGCCATTTCCCAAGTGTTTTCCCAAAATCAAGAATCAGACCTGATATGTGAAATTGTGTCCAATTTCAAAGATCGCATCAGTGCCTAGCATGTGATTAAACTCTTTATGAATCGGCTTTGCTGTGATTAAATTGTAAACACCTGCATGGTGCTATTTTGACTGTAGCTGTCTTAAAGGAAGACTTTATACCGAGAAATATAGATTTCCTGAAATAAGCGTATCATTTTTCAGCCAAGCTATTAGGGATACATCCTTAATGACCCTTGAAGCGTAGACATACTTATATTTATACGATAACGCCGTGTTTTCCTGTCATCCTAATTGTATGTTGAGCATACTGTAGATGTACATTGCTGACCTCAGGGCAAGCAGCTGTCAAATAGTCATATTATTTATCATTTCTTTTCCATTCAGGACAGCATGTTTGTGTTTTTAAAACCAGGAAACTGTTGGGGGATGGTCTGATGTATTTTGATGCTAATTACTGCTTGCTGTCTCTGTGACTTACCTTTTGCTTAATAAAAAGCCATCCCACCCAGGCAGGGAAGAGGAGATAGGTGGGGCTAGGAGAGAGAGAGAGAGGGGGGGGGGGGGGGGAGAGAGAGAGAGAGAGAGAGAGAGAGAGACAGAGAGAGAGAGAGAGAGAGAGAGAGAGAGAGAGAGAGAGAGAGGGAGAGAAGAATTCTGAGAAGAAAGACCGCTACCAGGAGAAGGAGAAAGACCTGAGGAGAAGAGAGGAGGACCGCCATGGGGTAGCTGGAGGAGATGGCCAGTGTGGATGGAGAATCCAGCCCAGATGAAGAACATTAGCAAGAATTTGGGATTATAGATGGGAGGTAACTTGATAAAACTTATTAAAAACAGATGGCATGGGATTGAGGCAGGGATCCCGTGCCTGCCACACTATGGGAGGTAGTTTAGAGGATTGATATCTGCACCGCCTCAGGTTAACTAAGGATATTTTAAAATATAACAAGTGTCTGTGTCTTAATTAATCGCTAGCTGGGCCTACAGGTAATACAGATAATTTTAAAAGCAATAGAAATTCAATTTGGAAATTTACATGTGCATACTGTTTGTAGGATGATCAAACTGATAACACGAATTTGTATAATTTCTACATTTTAAAAACAAATTTGTACACATTTGGCCTAACGTTGAAAAGAAAGATCTTGAGAAATACAATGGAATTTTAGCCTTTGGCATTCCATTTGTGAATATGGTGATAACAAGAAGGATAATGAGAGCTGGTAGTGTGGCTCAGTGGGTAAAGGCCCTTGCCTCTAAGCCTGATGACTTGAGTACAGTCCATGGAACCAACATTTTTAGAAAGAGAAAACTGATTCCTGAAAGTTGTCCCGACTTCTATATACACATCTTGGTGCATATGCACACACACACACACACACACACACACTTAATAAAAATGGAAGCAAATGTTGTAGATGTACAAAACAGAGCAGGGCTCTTGCTAAGTGATGGGTATGGCCATTTGTTTTATCACCTTGCATCCATTTGTGTGGCCAGCAGGAGGCACAGAAACAACTCTAATGGGTTGCAGTAGAAAGGGATCTACTGCCACCCGTGTGTTCATTAGCTCGCATGAGCTCGCATGATCACTGAAAAGGAAGGTGGCCCTGGCCACAGTTTAACTTTGGCAGCACCTCCCAGCCCCTGTGACTTTATTGCCTCTCACGTTGACAGGAGTAACTAAGCTGAGCCTACCTACTCTTAAACACTGAACTCAGCTACAGTTTCCAATCCGATGTGAGTGTCTCTGAGAGCAGATACTAAATCACATCTGGAGCTCTGGGTTTTCATGTTAGCAATATATATAAAAGAAGTAACTGTTGAACTATTTTGCTTGCTGATCCTGTACAGACCATTTTCTCAGAAGTATGGAGAGCTGGCAACATGGTGTGTGTGTGTGTGTGTGTGTGTGTACACTTGTGTGTGGGTGCACATGTGTGCATACACACTTACAAAGACCAAAGAACAATCTTGGGTGTTCTTTCATAGGAGCTGTTCATCTTTTTTTTTTTTTTTTTTTTTTTTAAGATAGTGTCTCTCACTGACTGGGCTAGTCTGGTTGTCACCCATCTATGGGTCCCATTCCTGCTCTCAGAATGCTGTGATTGCAAACGCATGCAACAGTGCTTGGATTTTATGGGGGCACTAGGGATGGAATGCATGTCCTCATGCTTGCAAAGCAAGCGCCTTTTCCCCCTCTTCAGTCCCCCTAGATGATTTTCCAGGAAGGAAGTAGGAATGGAAATTGGAAACTAACCTACAGTTTTTGGGACAACCATGAGCACACTGCAGAGAAGTCTTAAAGATCCACTAAATGATTAGATGAGATGAATGTGAGGTCATTTTCAAAGACTTTACGGACAGGGACCATATCTGCTCTGTATATATGGTATCTTTGACTTGGTTTTATTCCTACTATGTAGTCAGTTGATAAATATTTTATTAAACAAGAGGTTACATAAAACACAAGTTGCCCTTTTCTCCTAACACCACCATCATTCAGTGACCAGCATCCGTCTATTGATTATTCTCTAACTTTTGAAGTCCTGTGGATATTAACTTATGATTTTGTCATTTTGTTTCTTTATCTGGATTGAGGGTGTGTACAAATTGAGATTTTGTGAGTACATTTGTATTGTGTTTTCTATTAAAACTGAAAATTAAATATATTTGGCAGTCCTGAGCAGGACAGTACAGTAACAGTATGGATACACGATAAGTTTTTCCTCCTACATATCCACCCATCTTTCTACCATGTCTCTATCTATGCATCCATCTCTACAGTTCTAGGAATCAAATCTGGCTCATGCTAAGCATGACTTACCAGTGAGATATACCACCAGCCCACCATTTCTATTTTTATTGCCTGGTGAAGTATCAATAAGGATGTATAAACCTGAGAAAGATGTCTTCCTTTTAATCTTAGGAAAAGTATCTTGGCTCTTGAGGCATGCTGAATGCCTGTTGGCTTCTACTGGTACTAACTGGAGGAAAGTGTTTGTTTGGTCCCATGGTTTCAGCCAGTGGGTGCTTGTCCCCATTGTTTTGGGCATATAGCAGGAAGTATGAGGTGGAGCATAGCTTCTTAGCTCATAGTGGTCAGAAACAGAGAGCAAAGAGCTGAAAAGGGGTCAGGGTTCGGATATCCTCAAGGTCACATTCCAGCAACTTCACTTCCTTCTTCCCGCCCTAGCTCCCCACTGTGCTGTCAGCTGTGACACAACCCTTGGGAGACAGTTAAGATCCACCCTACTATGACTTTCTTCCTGTAATGTGGGCTGAAGGATAACAAGAACTGATGATGATGTGGCAAACACCTCTCTCCTATAACCATTCTCCAAGTACAGGTTTTCTTATGGATTCCCAAAATGTTCATTGGCGCTTCCCTTTCTATTAGAGGTCTGTAGAAGCCTTAATTTGATTTTGTGTGCAAAGACAGCATTGTAGTTGAGGTAAACATGTTTTTTGTTTTGATCCCAAGTGTGGCACATGAAACAGACTTGTGAGAGGACACGTGGTGTTTGTCCACTAGAAGAGGAACTGCTTCTTGTGGGGTAACTGAGAACCATTCTAGTACGGACTCTGAGAGGAGATATATATTAGCTCAAAACCAGAGGCATGTTTGTTTGTTTGTTTGTTTGTTTGTTTGTTTTTGCATTGTTTCCTATTGTTTGGCTGTTCATTGTTCCATTTCAAGATGCTGCTAGAGAGAAACACTCCGGCTGTTGCTCCTTACTGTGGCTGCTGCAGTTGCAGTCACTTTTGCTGAACTGATGGTTTGCTGTTTAAGAGGTCTGCTGGAATCCTGACGATAAAGAGTGGAATCTGCCCAAGGAACTGAGTCTAAAAAGGTCTACTACTTCTCCTGTACCCATTAACCTCCTTTCTCTCCTATCTAGGGTAGGTGGGTTGGATGCAAAGTATAGACATTAAAAAACCCTAAATAAAGTAGGTTTGGAAAAGCTCAAAGCCGACAGGGCATCTGTGTATTTCTGTCAGTGAATTATAGTGAAAATTATTTAATTGAAGTACCCAAGTTCAGATCCTTTCGGAATTAAAGTGAATATATTATTCTTCATGTACAACAACACATTTTACTTTGAAAATTCCCAACTATTAATATTTTTACAGGGGCTGGAGAGATGGCTCAGAGATTAAGAGCACACACTGCTCTTCCAAAAGTCCTGAGTTCAATTCCCAGCAACCACATGGTGGCTCACAACCATCTATAATGTGATCTGATGGGCACTGTATACATAATAAATAAACAAATCTTTAAAAAATATTTTTACAAATTAGATTACAAACTATACCTAACACAAAATTTATGTATTTACTTATTTGGTTTGTCGAGGCAGGGTTGTGTAGCCTTGGCTGTCCTGGACTCACTTTGTAGACCAGTCTGGCCTCGAACTCACAGCAATCTGCCTGCCTCTGCCTCCCACGTGCTGGGATTAAAGTCATGTGCCACCATGCCCGACAAAATTTATTTATTTAATAATTTATGTTTTTCAAAGTGGTTTCAGTGTATTTCCACCTTATTTGATTCTCAGATCAACCTAATTATGTTTTAAGTATGCCAAAAACTATGTGAAATTTGGATATACGGGACTGTATATTTAAAGTACTAAAACCACATGCTAATAATGGAATGGATTGCTTTAACATCAGAAAGAAAGAAAGAAGCCACAACTTAAATACAAAATATTTAAATATTTCAAAAGTGAAACACAATGTTATCAGAGTAGATTGGTCAAGAAAACAGAATCAATTGTTCCATTTTAAAATATTCACTTAACTTCTATGTATACAGTTGTGTGGATGTGCATATGGCATGTACACCTACACACCTACACACCTACACACACACACACACACACACACACACACACACACACACACAGAGTAAGTCAGAAGATCCTACATAAGATGAAACGATTCTTTACTAGTCTTTGACATAATTGCATTACTACAAACAGTAATTTTCTCTAAGTATTTATGCATTTTCTGCTCCTTTGGGAATAAGTTTAGTCTTCTCTTTTGGGAGAAGAGTGAATAAGCAAGGACTGAGAGAGCAGTAGGCGCTGCTCTCCCTTCTGTCTTTTCCTTGACATGTCTCCTTTGTTGGACTAGCATCCTCTTCCCATAAGCCTTTCTCCTTTAAATAGGTAATGGTGCCTATATTTTTTTGATTGTGATTAAATATACTTCGACCAAAGATTCATACATTAACCACTTCATCACACTGCATTAGAGGTGTCAGCACATTCTGTGTGTGTGTGTGTGTGTGTGTGTGTGTGTGTGATCAGCCTCCATTCACAGAACTTCGTGCCTTGTAAAACTTGAAGTATAAGGCCCAATTGCTGAAGACAACAGCAACACAACTCACCAAACATGAAGAAGTTGGGCTGGTGCTTATATATGGAGCCTTCACCCCTACATTCTAGCATCTTGGTACAGGAAGGTACCCTGTATGCCACCAAAAGAGAAACCTAAAAAAACCAAAGCTACAAACCCTTTCATCTTCGGGGATGTCCTGCCTAGAAGATATGCTAGGGAAATGGTGGCACAAATCTTGTGGGAGTAATCAACCAATATCTGATTTGACTCAAGGTCCTTTCCACCAGATGGAACCCATACCCCACACTGCTTGGATGACAAATGATCTGAGACTAGATAGCCCAGGAACCTAGGGTAAAACCAAATACCACTGGTATTTAAAACAAAACCAACACATAGTGATAAAACGGCTCCTAATAATATTCTGCTATACTCATAAATCAGCACTTGTTCAGCCATCATCAAAGAAGCTTCCTTCTGTAGCAGATGGGAATACAGAGATTCACAGTGTTGTTTTTACAGTAAAAAAAAAAAAAAAAAAAAAAAAGCCAAAATATTTTATTTTACCAATAAAGACTCAGAGCGGCAGAGAAAGCACCCAGCTGACCTTCCTATACAGCTGTGTCCCAGGAAAAAAAAGCCCTTCCTACTCAGCCCATGTCTCAAAAGGATAAAGCCCTTTCTCCTCCTGTGCTTGCTTGTGTTCATTCCCTGACTTCCGGTTACTTGCTGCGCCTCTTGACCTATGATTCACTTTATTAGCTCTTGGATTAAAGGTGTATGCTAAGGCTGAGCCATACTACAAGTGCTTGTTTACAATAAACAAAAAGCTCTAGGATCAAAGACAGCCATACTGCAATTTAGAAACAGGTTTTTATAGTTCACAATGGCATCAGATCTCCTGCAACACCACAGCCAGACATTGTGCAAAGAGAAAGAAAGACCTTACAACACTCTACCCTAAATGAGCCGTCTCTACAAACTTCCTCATCTCAGAGTTCAGGAAACCCTGATGAAGAGGATACAGAAAGGATGAAAGAGCCAGAGGGCATGAAGGACACTAAGAAAACAAGATTTCCTAAGTCAACTTCAGCAAAGCTCATAAAAACTGAAGCAGCATGCTCAAGGGCCTGCAGGAGGCTGTAGCGGGTCTTCTACATGTATATTATGGACCAGGTTAGTGTTTTTATGAGATCCTGTGGGAGTGAATGAGTGAGTCCCTGATTTATATACCTTTTCTTGGACTCGCTTCCTTCTATTAGTTTGTTTTGTCCAACTTCAATGTGATGAATTTTGTTTTATCTTATTATTATGTTTTATTTTGTAACATTTTATTATTATCTTTTAGAAGCCTGCTTTGTAGTGAGAAGCAGGAACGGAGTGGATCCAGATGGGAGGGAAAGTGGGGGAGGAACTGGAAGGGAGGAATAGAGGGAGGGGGAAATGTAATCAGGGTATAGAATGTGAAAATAGAATTTATTTTGAATAAAAAGAAAATTTAAATTTAAAAACTTGAAATATGAACACAAAATAGGTTCATTCTATTGCCTTTTCCTGAGCCCCTGGCAACCACTGTTCTACTTTTTGTTCTTATGAATGTGACTTGGCCCCTCAAAAAAGAAAAACGGGGGCTCAAGACATGGTTCAGCTGTTAAGAGCATTTGCTGCTCTTGCAGAAGACCCAGGTTTGTTTTCCAGTACCCACATTGAACATCTTACAAGTGACTGTGACTACATTTCAGATCCAATGCATTCTTCTGGTGTCTGCAGGCACTATACATATGTGATGCACACACAGACTAGAAGTACACACTCACGTTCAAATAAATAAATAGATGATAGACAATAGATAGATAGATAGATAGATAGATAGATAGATAACTTGAAATGTTTTCTCCAACCTCATTTTCAATGTCTTTGTACTTCTAGATCTAAAATCTCTTAGAACTGATACATATTTGCATCGTTTTATTTGTATGTTCTTAATGGAGATTCTAATTTAATTACATTCAAAATAGTTCTATTTTCTACATGTCTTCGCAGTATTTTTGCCCATTTTTTATATTTTGCCTTTTTGCTTGGTTGCTTTTTTAAAATTATTTGTTGTGGAATGTCTTAATTTATCCTTCCTTCCTTGTACATTCTATAGATATTTTCTTTGTTGTTTCCATGGGAATTAGGTTTTATTGCTGAAATTGTCAATAACAAATAAAACTCTTCTCCTTTAACAGTAGTACAATTATTAATGTCACAAAGTTACAACTTTTGATATTGTAGGTCCAAAACCTAAAAACATATTTGTTGTGCTTTTTGCATTGATTTCTTATATTATATAGAAAGCAAAGTGGGAATATCTCCTCCTCCCCCTCCCCTCCCCCTCCTCCTCCCCCTCCTCCTTCTCCTCCTCGTCCTTTTTCTCTTCCTCGTCTTCTTCCTTCATTTTGAGAGACAGGGTTTCTCTGAGTAGGCCCAGTTATCCTGAAACTCTTTCTCTTTGTATTCTAGGAATGCTTAGAGCTCAGAGACACACCTGCCTCTGCTTCCAGAGTTCTGGGATTGAAAGCATGGACCACCTCACCTAGGTAGACTATTAGTTTTTCTAATTGTCCACGTACATATCATTACCAGTTGAAAGTCGTGGCTGTGAGTTACGGGTCCCTGAAGCTTCTCTGTAACTAGGATTGCCTTCATTATTCCCCAGGGCTTTTCTTAAACAGCTCCTTTTCCTGGACATACATAGCCACTTCCTAATTTCCTCACACATATTGTGACTTTTAAATGCCTTAGTCTTCAGTATCTCGCTCAAGAACAAACCACAGAAAAAGAGATGATAAAAGAATTTAAAAAGTCAGTGCCCCTTTTCACTCTCAGAAGTTATTTCAGACTGAAGGGAGGAGACCTGGCACACAACCCTACGAGGATGGCTGCTTTCTTCTGTGCCTGTACCTCCAGGATCAGAGGTAACAGTCAGAAGCACAGCTCTGTATTTAACAGATGGATTCTTATTTCCCACCCTGGCTCTTGGAAACCTCTATACCTAGCCCGGAAGCGAACACTACAGTGGGTTGAAACTGACCTAAGACTTCTTTTAAGAAGTGATCCCTTCAGGGTAGAAAGGAGATGAACAGCATCACAAGAGCCATTCTTTTCTAAACACGGAGGCTGAAAATATACCTCGTGTCTCCATCACTATTAAAAAAAAAATGCCTGAGATAGTTAACTTACAAAAAGAGAGGTTGTTGGGGTAAAACTACACAACTGATGGCTGGGAAGAAATGAGAGACTCAGGGCCTGGTCCCATGACTTCCTTTTTAAGACATGACGCCAATGACCTGATGACCTCCCTCTAGGTATTACTCATCAAAGATCCTACCATCTCCCAATAATTCCACCTGTTTATCAAGTCTTCAATGTGTGTGCCTTGGGGTACATTCAAAACTCAAACTAGCATACTGAATAAAATGTTTCATTTTCCACAGTTGTCAGTCTGATGGCTTTCTTGACAATTAAATTTACTGAAGAATTTTATAGAGAAGAGAGAGGGACTTAAACAAAATGTCCAGATGTCATCTGTTAAAAAATGTTTTATTGAGACAATAAAAAATAACATCAACAAGCACTAAAATTTTAATTAAAATATGATTTACAATGCTGCTATGCCCCACTACAAGCATTCTTATTGATAGAAAATAGCATTGCTCATATCCTGAGGACACTTGAACACCTCATTTGACTTTTCCAGTCTTCCACCCAAGATGGCTGCTTCCAAATCCACTGTCAATACCAATTCCTTCCTTTCATTGCTGGGCACATCACTCGATACATGTATATTATGTTCTCTTGCCTTCTGCTCCGAATATTCCAAGTATTGCATTTCTGTCAATTCATTGATTGAAGAGCTTACCTCCCAGAATGTTGACAGCTGTTTCAGACATTTACTAAATAACTCGGGTAACAGCTGCAAATGGATTGGCTAAAGAAGATTTGGCACCACGTCATTAACATTCATCAAATGCACACATTTCCATTGAAAAGCCCCTTCATTACAGACGTTGTCTATCAGGAAGCAGCTCTCAGGAAGCTTGCTCAGTGTCCAAACATTTAGCTAGTGTTTAACTCTACACTAGCTGGTGAAGTGGACAGAATTGATAGACTTGCTGTTAAATGAGTTAGCATGCTGTCTATAACTAACATTACTTTCATTTGGCTCCTTCATCCATGTGAGCAAGGAATGGAGAATTAATATGTGTTTTACCCACACAAATCCAGGTTCTGGCTCACTAGGTGGCTGGTGGTTTCATATAATGCACTATAAAGCCCTTGTACTTGAGCAGATGATGCCCCAGATATAAAGTGGAAGTGACCGAGTCGCCACACTCATTAGCTTTCTGAACACAAAGAAGTATACTCATGGGAAACAAAAAAACTTAAGTATTTGTATCACCATTATGCCCAAAAGTCTACTAAAATTCTGCAAGTAAACACCTAAGTCTATTGAAAGTTATTTAGTGTCGTGTAAACATGGATGATCCTTCTTTCTTCCTGTATGCTGTAATACTTTGTTTGAATGTATAATTCTTTCGTAATTGTAAGAATAAACTTTAAATTAAAATTCTTTAAGGACATAAAGGAAACTATAAGTCACCGTTAGAGGTAAAAACTCCTTGGTCCTTCAACTATCATTAATCGGACCTTCAGTTTGAAAGGAACTTTCCCAGCGGCTGATCCCATAGATCTATATATAGACGATGCAGTATTGGCTGTGTAAATGGTTCAGGGCCTTTAAAAGAATTCATGCATTAGTACGCTATACGGAGAGAGCATTCTCAAACACGGGTTTCTATTTTTAAAAAATGATAATATATGATTCGTACTGGAGATGCAAATCTGAATATCTATACAGCCCAACTTAAGATACACAGGGGTAGAATGTGTGTTTTTAACTCAGTCTGTTAGGGTTCCAGACATCAGCGTTTGTTCAGATGGCTCAGCCAATAAGCTTTATCTATCCTTGTCTTGCCATCGGTTTAAATAATCAGTGCTTGTTTTGAGCACTGTTCCTCTTCTTGAGCTTTTTCTAATTCCTAGTCAGGTATTGACCTCTTCTTTGAATGTTTTTCACTTTTTAGAACTCCTCTAATACACTGATTTGGGTCTGGTTTCATCCTGCCATCTAGCCTGTGAGCCCTTGATTGGAGAGCAGAGTCACACAATGACATTCATCTTAATTTTTCCCTGCTACCATTGACTGGTAGTTCTTTGCTTCAGTAGCCTTATTGCAAAATGATTGATACAGATAAACTGCACCTATTTAACGACTACAACTTGATACATTTAAAACACAGTCCTTACCTATGGAAACCCTCACTTTAGTCATGACAAGGATAGCCATCCTTCCCCTATGTTTCCTAATGGTGATTGGAAATTTTTCCATCCAGCCCTGGCCTCAGGAAGCCTCTGAGTGGTTCTCACTATGAGTTACCCTGTATTTTCTAGAATTTTACATAAGTGGAGTTGTGTTGGTGCATTCCTGTTTGGTGACAGTGGGGAGTGGGTCTGATTGCTTTAATAAAATGATTTGAAAAAATTAACCCATGTATTTTAATACTAAGTTAATTCCTTTGTAGGACTGAGTGGTGTTCCTGGTAAAGAACATAATTAATCATATTTTTGGTTTATCCATTCATTGATTAATAGGCATTTGGCTGTTCTAATTGTGCGTGTGTGCGTGCGTGCGTGTGTGTGTGTATGTGTGTGTGTGTGTGTGTGTGTGTGTTTTCTCAGGGCCTCCTGTCCCTGCCATATACTGTCTGTTCTCAGGAGCCTTCAGACACCTTGTCATAAACATCTGTGATCCCTTTACACCTGTATCTTTCATGGAAAACCCTATAGACAATGCTGCCAAGTTGTGCTACTAGCTTGAGATTCAGTTGCTTGGACCACAGTTGCACTGTGCTCTGTGTGCTGACCCTGAGAAGTGCTTCCCTAGGTGGCGGTTTTGAGCAGAGAATCTCTTCACTGACATCTTAGTTTTGGTGCTTTCCTTTTTACTTAATTTGCATTTATCCAGGATGGAGTCCTGAATGAGCAAGGTCTTGCCTTTGACATTTTTCCTATTTTCCCAGTACAGAGCCCAATATTTCTTTATAATGATGCTTATCTCTTTAACAATTATAGCTGTTTTCCTAGAACTTACTTTGTATAAAACTTTGAACTCATTTCTTTCTGCACCAAACTTAAAAATTTCTGTTCTACTTGTTGCTCTTAGACCTTGGTAAAGAAGAAGTACAGCTGAATTCTATCCTGTTTTGACTTTAAATTCATTTTCATTCAAGTTCTCAGGACACAGGCAGAATGAAATACCTCCAGCCCCAGTTCTCCATAGTCACTGTTTCCCTCTGAAAGGCTATAATCTGGCCTTCCACTAGGCACTATTCTCTCAGCAATCTGGTCTTTTGAGCACCCACCAGAATCATTCTTTAAGTTCTGTTCTAACATTCTAGGGATTTCCTAGGCCCTAATTCCAAACTTTCCCATTCCTCCCACAAACCTATTCCAAAGTCTTAGTAATTACCACATGCTCAAGTTTACTACAGCCACCAAGCAACTCTCCACTCCAGAAACCATCAGTGAATGTGTGTGTGTGTGTGTGTGTGTGTGTGTGTGTGTGTGTGTTAGTCACTTCTTTCATTGCTATGATAAAATATCAAGGAAGGAAGTGTTGATTTTTTGCTCGCAGTTCGGCAGTATAAAACTCAGTGGCAGAAACATGTATTACACAGCTGATCAGATGTCTGCTGTCAGGAAGTCGTAAATCAATGAATGAATCAATGAACTTAGACAGGAAGTGGATTCAGGAATCTCAAGGCTCACCCCTAAAAACCTACTTCCTCCAGCAAGGCTGTACTTCTGGACGGTTACACAATCGTCTAAAACAGCACCATGAGTTGGGGATCAAGTCTTTAAACACATGGTTATATGGGAAATATTTCACACTCAGAACCCAGAATTATCCTCTTTCTACTGCATTTACTAAGTCTCTATGAGGATTCTATGGATTGACAGTGATTATGGAGAGATGGAATGTTACAAATTAAGAAAAATATTCTCTTGAGCTATCTTTGGTTTTCCTTAATAGTTATTCATTACTAACTTCTGTGTCACACCGACCATCTTCGAGATTATTAGGCAAAAGCTTAGGAAATTTTTCACCTACCATGCTACTAGTTTTCACAGACTCAGAGCTAAGAGTTTCACAAGACAGCATGGGAAACCTATAAAAGAAACTACCCATTCTGCTCTAACTCACCTGGCTACTGCATTCAGCAAAACATTGGTAAACGCTCTTATTTATGACGTCCTTTCATTTGAGGACCACTCGAGTTGATGTTATCTCTTCCACGCTGGAACACACATGCCATTCAGATCAACCTCCATGTGTGTTTCCAAGTTACAGCCCTTTAACCTTGTTTCTATTTTCTGTTGCATGATTCTTCCTGGGAAGACATACATAAACTCCTGCCCCCAGAGAGAGCACTAATAGACCCAAGGAATCAACTCCATACAAGCCTAGCTTGGTGAGGCAAAGGGTTTATTTGGAGTCATTTATAGGAACATGGATGAGGAGTTAGCTTATGGGAACTTGATGAACCTCTGGTAGCTAAAACAATGAAAACCACACCCTAGCATGGACCATGATTCACAAAAAACAAAACAAAACAAAACAAAACAAAACAAAAACCAAAAAAACTGTATTCCAGGAGTTCTCTACTCAATTTGCAGGGAGCTCTACAAAAATGTCTCCTCTTCACCAACAATCTTCCTAATTACTGCCTGTATCAGCTCAGGGAAGAGCCTTTTAGTCTTGTAATTTTCTGAGCTTTGAAACCCTTGTAAATTCACTTAGCTTCTTGACTCTTATGAGCATCCTTCCTCACTCCAGTAGGGAGAGCTTCGATTCAGAAAACACATGGCATCCTCTTTGGAGAGAGAATTGTGTTTTTCCTTGACAGAGGTCAGGATACATTTGTCTTCCAGCATTGATGTGTAGCAACATGCTAGAAGATTGTTGGCCAGGAACATTCTCTGGAGCTCAGGGCTCGAAGTTTCCATTAGAGGTCTTCATTGCATAAGCAGGATTGATGATCAATTGCCCATCTGGTTCACCTAGAGGAGAAGAGGTAAAGATACAATAAGAGAAGGGACGAAAGAAATGCTGGTTCGATTCTGAAACCTGGATATTACTTAGAATATAGAAAGTAATTAAAGCTAACAGTAGAAATATGGTTCTACTTTCATTTACTTATCTTTTGATACATACAGCCCTGTGTGATCTCAGAGTCACAACCTTCCCATTTAGCTCCTAGAGAATTGCGATGACAGATACAAATCCAATGAAAAAAAAATTTTTTTGTTTTGTTTTGTTTTGTTTTTTTGAGACAGGGTTTCTCTGTGTAGCCTTGGCTGTCCTGGACTCACTTTGTAGACCAGGCTGGCCTTGAACTCACAGCGATCCGCCTGCCTCTGCCTCCCGAGTGCTGGGATTAAAGGTGTGCACCACCACTCCCAGCTGAAAAAAAGTTTTTTAACAAAGGAAATGGCTAATGAGAAATTTAAGGTTTTACCACGTAAATATATAGTAACCCTTGTCTATAAACTGTTTATAAAAATGTACACAGTTGTAGGCTGAGCTGTGTTCCTCTCAAAGTCACATTGAAAAGGCAGTGACCTCCTAAGCACCAGCACTTCATAATATGATTGCATTGGGCGACAAGGCAATTGGTAATTGCTGTCTGTCACTGTGAGAAAACATCACGGCCAAAAAAAAAAAAAGTAACTTGGGTCAGTTAGGAAGGGAAGCCAAACAGGAACTGAACGTAGAAATCTGTAGACAGCAACTGAAAGAAAGTCCACAGAGGAAAAACCTGGAGGCAGCAGCTGAGACAAAGTCCACAGAGGAACACTGCCTGCTGGCTTGCTTACCATGCTCACTCCTGCCTGCCCATAGGTGGCACCGCCCACTGTGGTCTGAACCCTCCCACACTAATCATTAATCAAAAGAATGCTTGCTCCCACAGACTTACCTGCAGGGCACTCTGCTGGTGATATTTTCTCAGTTGAGGGTCCTTCTTTCCAGATGATTCTATCTTGTGTCAAGTTGGGGTGAGGAAAGCACAATAATTAAATTAAAATGGAGTAATTAGGTGATCTCTAGTACAGTATATCTGTTGTTCTTATATGAAAAGATTAAAACAAACGAGTGCTCAGTGGGCAAACATATGACAAGCACAGGAAGAAGATAGGTATCACTATGCTACAGTGAAGGATCTGAAGAGAAACTAGCCCTGCTGATACCTTGACTTTCAGCTTCTGGAACCATGGGGAAACACATTTCTACTGTTCAAAGCAGCCAGCTTTTCGTACTTCCTAATGACCACATGTAACCCGCTCACGTATTTATCAAATGCAGTTAAGGAAGATGGCTTAGGAAGGGCATAAATCACGGAATGGCTTTTGAGCAGAAATCAGGCTAGAGCAGGGTCCCACAGCAGAAGCAGGCTGTCCAGAGCAGCACTGTAGAGCCAAACACCATCTTGAGAAGTCTCAGAATCTTTAAGCAGTTTGGGGAGAGATTTGTATATGCATGGGAGGTCTGGGCCATGTTGTGGACACTCAGCTGTCCCGTAGACCCTCACCACACTTCCTAACCTAGGAGACTGGAATCTGCTTTGGCAAATACTTGTTTAGATAAGGAGTTGGCAATAGAGGCCTATGAGGCAAACCTTGCTTGAGGCTTTTTGTAAATACATAGTGTCACTATAGAGGCCTGTGTGCATATGGGCCCAAACCCTACTGAATGCTTTTATTTGGTTTTGTTTAATTTTGTTTCTCAAGACAGGGTTTCTCTGTGAAGCCCTAGCTATCCTGTAGACCTCTGGCTGACCTGGACTCCCTTTGTAGACCAGGCTGGCATTGAACTCACAGAGATCCACTTGCCTCTGACTCTTGAGTGCTGGGATTAAAGGCATGTGCCACCAGGCCCAGGCCTCTATTCAGTGCTTTTAAATGCCAAGTCACTGATACACAGCCATGTCCCGCTGGTATACCCATTATCGCTGGCTGTTTTCATGCTATAATGCCAAGGGTGGATAGTTGGAAGGAAGACCCTCTAAAATTAAAAAAAAAAAAAAAAAGGTGTAAAAGGAGATGACTCAATCATATAACAAGGACCCCCCTGTCCCACCCCCACCCCACATACACTTGGAAGAAAGTACTTTGCTGTCATGTCTGCAGGCTGAGAAGATTGAGGGAGAGTGGTTTGCATTCTAGCAGTGTGACTTGCTGTAAGCTACGCCTTGGTTATTTGTGCCACCTGTCTGCTTCCCTGCTAAGGTGTGCTTCTGGTTGCTTCTCACCTACAGTCTCAAGCCTTGGATTATCCCTCTCTCCATCCTTAGCTCCTCGTCTTCTCACTTCCTTCCAGGCTTCTCCCTTTCCACCTGTTTCACTCAGTTCTTGAAACCAAAAAGCATGCTATTTTGTAAAGCATAGGGATTTCCTTAGGCTGGTGATCCTGGAAGTGCAGATCCAAACAGCATGGTGTGGGCTCCTGTGAGGCTCTGTCATGGCGGGAGTGTGGGATTCTAGGTGGTGCATTTCTCTCTTTTAATAAAGCCACCTGAATCCAGTGACTCCATCACGGGGCGACATCCCAATGACTTGATCTAATCTAGTCCCTTTGCAGAGAGGCATCTCTAAACACTGGAGTCAGGTTAAGTTTCTGCCCTCTCAACACCATTAACATGAGATTTTTGAGTATCAAACATTTTTGTGCGTTCTGGGGAGAGAAGTCATAATCAAACTGCTGTGTCTCATGGAAGCCAGGATTCTGCTCTGGGTTCTAAGCTGACGTATTGATTTAAAATGTTTTTCCTGTCTTATGGACACTAACAACACCGGTAAGAAGGTCATTGTCTTTAGGTCGTTGTGGGTGATTTGCTTTCTTCTACGCACGTTTTAAGAATTTCCAGTCATTCTATGTCTCTTGAATGCGTCCTTCCCTGTGCTGCTAATGGAGGTTTAATCTGAGCAGCCACTCCTGAAACTTCCTGAGGTAGAATCTATTCTAAATCTTACAGCATATACACAAGTTCCTTAGTTCAGCAATTGCAATCTTCAAATATTTTTGTACTTCTATTTGGTTTCTTAAAGAATTGTTAGATATAGTTTAATGTATTTTCAAGAATGAAAGAAACACGAGGGCTCGGGAGATGGCTCAGAGGTTAAGAGCACTGTCTGTTCTTCCAAAGGTCCTGAGTTCAATTCCCAGCAACCACATGGTGGTTCACAGCCATCTATAATGAGATCTGGTGCCCTCTTCTGGTGTGCGGGCAGGACACTGTATACATAACAAATAAATCTTAAAAAAATAAATAAAGACATGAAATATTTCACAGGGTAGATAATAAAAATACAAATATGATATAGTATAGTCAAATTAAAGAACCTCAGACATCCCAAAGAGATCAGATTTTTGTAGCAGTACAGCCATGCCTGCAGCATGGGCTTGTTTCATTATCAAATGAGAGTAAGTGATCTCCGTTCCCCCCTCTTCCCCTCTTCTTCTCTGCTGTGCTGTGCAGCGATGGACTCCAGGATCCACATGTGCTAGGCAGATGCTCAGCCACTAAGCTTCTAGTGTTTATTTCAGTCTTGAATGATTAATGGAAATAGGACTTTTGTTATTGTTTTAAGTTAGATGCTTTTAATCATTTCGAGGAGGTAACATTCAGGTTTTAGTTTTCTACAACTTGATGCTTTTTATTATGATTAGATAAAAGGTTTTAGTATATACCTTTTTGTTTTGTTTTGTTTCAAGACAGAGTTTCCCTGTGTATATCCCAGGCTGTCCTGGATTCACTCTGTAGGCCAGGCTGGCCTCAAACTCACAGGGATCCACCTGCCTCTGCCTCCCTAGTTCTGGGATTAAAGGTGTGCTCCACTGTGCCCAGCTTAATCTATGCTTTCTAAAATTGATGATCTATATATTGGCTGATGCTTTGGGCTATGCTATTGGTGTTGATTGCATGCCACTAAAACTTTTCAGTCCATACTCTTCAATTCACTAGTAAACGATACCTTGAATTGTCTCATAATAAAGGGCAATGACTCAAAGCGGGCAATTTCCCTTGAATCCCAATTGAGATTTCACAATTCTCACACTTATCTCTTAAAAGCAATACAGAGAAAAGATCACCTCAGTCTAACCTAGTGATCTGAACAACCTACACAGACTCTCTCTTGTCAGCTATCTGGCTCTTTTCTTCTGTTTTTTAGGATGCTGCTGCGAGCTCAACCTGCCTACACTTCCCCCTTACCCTGTGCCATGGCGTCTACCTTCTGATGGATTAACTCTTTCTCTTGTGTTTTTCCCATCATACATATTTGTGTAAAATGAATATAAATTCACCCTGAATTATTTTTCACTTTTGAAGACGATAGTTTCCTGGACTAGTTATCCCTAGGATGTGCAAGCGAAGGAGCAGACAGGGTCATAGTCTACACTGGCATAAATTCCTATGATAGAGTTTATGTGTGGTAGGGCATTCACTAGAGAAGATGGCTCAGATTGGGGTTCAAGCCAACAGAAAATCTTTATTAGCTGGACAGAGACTACACTGAGTGTTCAGGATACCATTGTAGCCCTGGGGCCTTTCTCAGGTTGAGATTTTAAGCACAAAAACCATGTCTTGGGTTGACATACTTGAGTTAACAACAACAGTCAGCAAGAAGCAGGACTACAGACGCCAAAAAGCAAGATTGGTATATTAAGAGACTTTCCCACAACTGCGGCCTTTGTTTTAATCTTGGCAGGTGTACTGTCTACCTTCGGAGTTTACAGCCTGAGTGGCACTTCCCTCGTGGACTCAGTTGTGACAAGGTCTCAGGGACTGCTGAGGTCTGGGGCCCTGTTACATATGCGTGTGCTCTCAGACATGACTTGTCTCTGGACACCCAGACGTCGGTACTGCCGCTGTTTTATAAGATATGGCCTCTTTCTTTCCTCCTCTTTTGTTTTTCATATGCTGTCTGCATGGTGAGTTATCTGGCATCAACGCTCAGCTTCTAGACGCTTTCCATCCATCTGAATCTATGAAGTGCCAGCAGCACTTACAGCGCTTACAAAGATAGTGTAAATGCAGGAAGCAGCCTCACCTAGAACTGGAAGGAGAGAGTGGAGCGCTTGAGGCTCTTCAACCTTAGACACAGGCCTGTGAGGAGTGGTGTAAGCCAGGCAGGGGCTGGCATTTCAGCGGAGATAAAATGAGACCAGAAGAGGATGCAGGCACCCCCCATCCCCCAATCCCCCACCCCCTTCACCCCCTTCACCCCCCCTCACCCTCCCCCACCCCCTTCACCCCACCCACCCACCCACCCCCCGTCACCTTCCCCCACCCCCAATCCACTTCGGCTCAGGGTTAGGCAGTCCTGTTGAAGAGACTTTATGGGCGTAGCTTTCGACATCCCTAGGAGACACAGTCCCACAGGAAACTCTTTAGTTCTCTAGCTTTTGCCATCTTTCTGCCCTTTCTTCCACAGTGTTTGCTGAGCTCCCCACTGCCTCCAGCTCACCTGAGACTGTTCTGGAATAGGAATACAATGCCCCTCGATGCACTCTGCTTCTGGGGCTTCAGGTCCACAAAGCGCAAAGTGGAGTGGAGCAAAAGAAGAGCCTTCGTTTAGAAGCACGTGTTCTCTGCTCCTGGCAGGTTTTAAACGTTATTCTTTATTCTGCAGGCGTTTCTGCAGAGCATCTCATTACTGAAGCTTTTAGTCTGTAGCACCTTCAACGCAAGCCTTATTTTGGTTTCCTGTGGCTGAGCATGTTGCTGCTCTGACAGGAGAGGCTTCCATGATGCAAAGGTTGCAGGTATGAAGGGAAAGGTATCCTGGCAGTTGTGAAACAAGGAAAACCACAGAATTACACCACACAACAACCTCTGCTTGGGTGAGAAGCAGCTGGGAACTGAGTAGGAGGCAGGTTTATAAAGGGTTTCTTGAGGGGGCTGCTTTCCAGGATGGCCTGGGATGGAAGGATTATGGGGGTTGATCTTGGGGCAAGCTCAGGATATATATATATATATATATATATATATATATATATATATATATATATATATATATATATATATATATATATATTTTTTTTTTTTTTTACTTAGAAGTAGGCTTGGGCCTTTTACTCTACACTGTAGATGAGAGGTTTTATTGTTTTTTTTTTTTTTTTTTTTTCTTAGCTAGCATTCACTTCCACTGTTCACAGTTCAGCTTGTCCTCTTAGGACAGACTAAGCAGTTTCTGACAAAAATCAATTGTCATTAGATAAGGATTGGTGTAGACCGCGTTGCTTTAATGGGAATGAAGAGAAGAGGTGTTACTATGCTCTTCCCCAGGAAGCAAGCACTGCCTGTAAGAAGCTATTCCCAAACCAGGCTGGTCAGGGGAGTGGCCTGGTCTGCTCCCCAGAGGCTCTCATTTGCATAAGGTTGAGGAGGGTGGGGCCTCCCCCAGGTGCTGATCCTTTCTCTATAGCAGCGATTCTCAACCCATCTTATGATGACTCCCAACCATACAATTATTTTCATTGCTACTTCATAACTGTAATTTCGCTACTTTTATGAATTTTAATGTAAATATCTGTGTTTCTGATGGTTTTAGTTGGCTCCTCTTTCAACGCCCAAAGGGGTTGTCCCACGCTGGTTGAGACCACTGCTCAAAAGGCCAGCCAGGGCTTATTCTTAGCTGACAAGAGGGTTCCCTGACCCAAGGGTTACATACAACAGCGGGATGGGCTGCAAAACATAGAGCCTCATCCCTGCCACAGGTAATGGGCGTGCCAGCTTTGCAATGGAGGAAGTAGGGAAGTTAAAAGAGTCACAAAGAATGTATGGCTAATTTTCGTAGTTTATACATTGCTCTAACATCCTCAATGGCTCATCCTCTACTGCACCAAGAGAACTAGCCAACAAACAGAAGAAGAAGAAAAAAAAAAAAAAAAAGATATTTGCAGGGGCCAGGCCAGTGTGCAAGCCAAACCTCTCACCCTCCAGTAAGAATGTCCTGAGAATCCAAGATCCCTCCTCTGGACCAGGGCAGTCAATTAAGACTAGGAAGATTAGCAATTAAGTTAATTATGATTTTTTTCTTGGCCTATGATGTCAAACAAATAGGCCCTTTGTTTTCTTTTATAGCTATTCTATTTTAGAACCATTTAATCTGGACTCAAAAGACTCAATTACAGCTCAAGCTGTAATTGCAGCCATTTTGTAGAAGCAGCCACTGCAGGTTCAAGGTCAGGCACAGACCCTGTGAAGATGCTCTGTGATGCTTCATATGTGTCTGATGCTCCATGTGGCAGCGAGGTGATATGGCACAATTACCGTTTTCCACTCATGTTCTTAAAAACAATGCTGCTCCAGACTCATTGCACTTAAGACTTTAAGAAGATGTTTGAGTTTTTCTTGATGTGTATCCATAACAAGTGACACTTTGGAAAGACAAACGGGCTTCACCTAGCTCTCACGTGTGCAGGTGAGGGTTCAACATAAAACAATATGTCATAGCAAAACATAGCCTAATTATTTAAGACAGATTATTTTTTAAACATTTTCATGGTTTTACTACATAAACAAATTAGCCTGGAACAGTACCTTTTTACCCATTTCCCTCCACCCACTCATGTGGAAGAGCAAGTATATTTTTATAAATTAAGAAATTAGTTATTTTTTCCCAGGCAAATGAATGGGTGGAATTTTCAAGGCATTTTCCAATGCTACACCTGCATCCTGCACAGCAGAAAGAACCTCTTTGTGTTTCAAGAAGGAGGGAAACACCAACCACCAAACACCCCTTGGCTTCTGCACTACGATGTCATTAGTATGATATGTATTTAAATTATAGAGTTGGACCAGCATTTGGGCAAGTGGCCAATGCATAATCACTGGCATTATTGCTGAAACAGCAAGATAATGCAAGGTAAGATAGTGATGGGCACTTGATTCAGTCAGTGTACATTTTGGTACTTTGTTGAATACTAGCTCTGTTGGAATCTCTGGGTTCATTAGATAATTAGGTGCAAGTTGTTTGTGAAAAATGTAACAGGGGCATCTTTGTTGCTTTGACTGTGAGATTGTTGGCTCTATTTCTTAACAATTAAACTTTATTATACAACTCATCTAGTGTACACAAGAGGGAAAAAAGGTTAAAGGGAAAAAAGAGTGAACCTTCTGGTATCTGTTCCACGGTATAGGTCCCTAGGTGTCTCTGGCCTACGCACTGGCCTGGCCTGTTCGCTGATCCTCTTCCTGATCCATGTGCGCTCAAGCCCAGTCTGAACCTGCTGTTCCTCTCTGTCCTCTTCCTGTATGTTTCTGTCAGTCCATGCAATGCTGTACATTTTCTTTCTTTGAATTGGACTAGGAAACATCCCCTGCGCTTGCCTTCCCAGTGCAAATATATTCCATTTACCTTCAACAATAACTTCTTGTCCATACACTTCAGCTCAGAAGCTCATGGTGACTCCTCGGTGAGCCTGAGCCGAGTGCAGTGGCATTGGAATAGAGCTGTCTGGCGTTTTTTTTTAATGGCTGGCCTAGGGCTATTTCTGGTATCTTCTCATTCACCGAGGAAATGCAGATAAGGTGGCCCTTCAGTCACAAGTCTCTCTCCTGTTGAGGGTCGATTAGAAACACAATAGTCCAGGTGGAGTCCCACTGAATTCCAGGCCCAGGATGGCTCCACCCAGTCTATCTCAAGGTTAATCTCGGGGAGTATCCATGGTGTGTCCAAGGGCAAAGCCCACCAAGACTGCTTTCACCTGTGACAAAGCTTACAATCCTTCCCACATGAGATGGTCACATTTCCTACTGATTGCTGAAAAGATCCAGTCTAGTGCCAACTCTTGTTTCATTCCCTTGCTGAGGTAAAATACTGTGATTGGAAGCAAGTTTCAGAGGAAAGGCTTTATTTCATCTTATAGGTCACAATTCATCACTGAGGAAAGGCAGGCAGGAACTCAAGGATGAAACTTGAAGCCAAACATATTTGCAATTCTGCCTGGCATTACCTCTTATGAAGAACTCACTCACAGCCAAGGAAGTACAGTAGGAACCACAGAGGATACTGTATGCTTTGTTGGCTTGCTCACAGGCTCCTACCTTTCTTATATAGCCCAGGTCCACCTGCCAAGGAAATGGTACTGCGTACAGTAAGCTGGGCCCTCCTACGTCAACTGAGACAATCAAGACAATCCCTCACAGGTATATCCACGAACGACCCTGATTTCTTTTTTAAGTGGTTCTACGTTGTGTCAAGTTGGCAGTTCGGGGTTAGCTAGACACCCACCATCTTACCAGCTACATTGGTGATATATTTGTACATCATTGCCAGTTGCTGGCCAATTGCAATTAGCAGCCAATTGCTGCTTTTTGGAGTTTCTTTTGAGCCTTTTCAAGATCCCTGTTCTGTCTTCAACCTCCCCCACTTACCAGTGGGAGAGTGACCTCTGCTTTGTAATTGATGATGTGTTGGGCATTTTCATTGTCACAGATGAGGAGAGTGTGAAGGGACTCTGTCCAGCCCAGCCTGGCAAGCATAGTCCTGATAGGCCCTTCTTCCACATTTCCTCTGCCTTGCTAAAATCACAAAACACCCCATTAGATTTCATCCCTAAAGCAAACCACCAAGGTCTATGCCCTTATTTGGCCACTTCCTCCTCCTGAGGCTGACTGCCAAGGTCCAGCTGTCAAAGTATTGAACTCCAGGAATCAAAAGCGTCCTGTGGATCACCTAATCACATGCCCAATTAAAATTAAACACTCATGCCAACACAGGTTTCCCTTGTACCTGTATAAACTGTCATTTTCCTGTGTGCCATATCTTTCTCCCTTCTATCCAGAGGCAGTCCTTCGTCCATCTCCAGAACAAGTTACCCTGTCTCTCCTCCCCCCCCCCCACCACTTGTTTCCTTCCCTTTTCCCCTCATCCTCTATATCCTGTCTTTACCTATTTTTCCCTGCTATCTGGGACTAATAAATCTCCTTTGTGCTGAGAACTTGGCCTTGGGGGGTCCTTACACCTGTATATCTAGGAGATCCTTCTAACCATATCCCACAGTGACTAGTGACTCCTCCCCGAGGAATCATGCAACCCCACTCTGTCCTGCCAGCACTGGTAACTTTGCCTTCCAGCGCACAAATGTAAGATCACAGTCATCTTTAACTTACTCTATTCTGACCCCTGTTCCAACTCATAAGACAATCCAGTGAGTATACCTAAAAAGCAGAGCTCCCTTGTCACAACCTATACTGCACATCAATTTGCTTTAAGCCACTCTCGTCTCATCTGGATCGTGGCTATAAGCTCCCAGGCGAAGTCCTTGCTTGTATTGCTTCCATCTTAAAATGGTAGTGGGATATGTCATTCCACTACTCAAAATCTACCAATGGCTTCCTCCTTGCTCAGACTTAAAAAAAAAAAAAGCAAGCTAGTTTACAAAGGCTTTGTAGGATTGCAGGACTACTGTATTAACAGTTTCCTCCAAGATTCAAACTTGCCACCTGGCAGGGAAGTTCCTAAGCAGAAAGGTAAAAAATTCAAAATAGCTTCAGGATGTCCATGAAATTTACCAGATTCACTAAGCCCTGTCCTCCCTCCTAAGAGTAAACAAGTCAAGTTGCAGGGAATCACTCTCAAGCAGGCCAAGCTGCAAAGACTCTTACATGAGCCACGCTGCAGAGAAAGCTCGGAGAACAAATCAGCTGCCTGGGAGAAGGAGAAACTAACCAAGCTGCAAGGAAGAGGTTTAGACCAAGTGGAAAAAAGAACTCTTCAACCTGTTGAGTTGCCTACAGGCTGTGCAGTGTGTTTCAGGTTTCCAGCTGTCACTAATGCTGTGATGGGCTTTGGTGATTCAGATAACTATGAGTCATTTCATCTCCTGTTGTTGGCAACAAGCGAAAAAGTACTACCATAGCTGGGTGTGGTGGAACACACCCTTAATCCCAGCACTTGGGAGGCAGAGATAGGCAAATTACTGTGAGTTCAAGGCCAGCCTGGTCTACAAAGCAAGTCCTGGACAGCCATGGCTACACAGAGAAACCCTGTCTCAAAAAACCAAAAAAAAAAAAAAAAAAAAAAAAAAAAAAAGGTACTACAATTTTGTTTTCAGACTCCATTTAATCATAGGGAGAAACTAAGTTCAAGGGGACTTCCCAATACTTAAACAGCTTCTCTTGTAAGGAAACAGTTGTCTGTGTCCAGCCATCCCAAGGACAATTTCTCTATCTTGCTGCTATGGTCAAAGTAAGTTCATGTTCCCAAGCCCAGGAATCTATTCCTTTCTTGATTGATGGAAAAGCACCTGCTCAACCCCTCATGGCCAAATATGACTGGACAGTGCTACTGCCCACCCCTGGTCCTCCTCACGTTATGGTTTCATCCTTGAAATATGCTGTATTATGTCCCTCCAGGATTGCAGTTCAGCTCCCGTGTCTGTTCTGCTGTTTTGATCAATCAGTAATGACTTGATTAAAGTAATTTTTTTGTCCTCTGAATTGACCTGGTGTTTAAGTTATGCTGGATTGAAGCAGACCTCACAACAATGTAAGTAACCAGTCAACCATATTTCTGTAAGTAACCCAAATAAAACTCATGGTTTATCAGGTTGGACTCTGGTGGCATCTATACTTTGTCTGTTATAGGCTGGGCTCCATATTTGGTGTGAGTAGACTGTGTGTGCTACATCTGATCTGGAAAGTCTTGTCGGACAATAATGGCCTTTCCCAACATCATCTCCTATTCTGTCCTCTTTGCTGACCTGTCCCAGAACACATTTCCGAATATACCTGACACACGCACATGTTGGGCTTTTTTGCTTTTGTTCCTTTATCCTGTTGGGTCCCCAGGTTTTTTCATATGTGGTCAGATAGTCATGTGGCTCCATTATTCCCTCAAGAATATGCTCAAGACCATGAAGTAGCATTCTAGCAACTATGCCTATGCCCACAACCAGTGCCTTCATCAGTTTTGGACAGATGAACTTCTTTTTTGCTGCGCTCAGTGGTGATAGCAGAGACTCAGAACTGGCCAAAGTACTGAGAATAAGCAAATGCTGAATGCCTACTGTAAGGGGAACATCTATACCACTTCCCTCCAAGGCCTGAGGAACATTGCGGAACCAGGGGTAGAATGACTATAACAGCTGAGGAAAGGAGCTTATGGGCCCCTTCATTTCTTAAGGTTGATGGGAGAGAGAGGAGAGAGAGTGTGTGAGTGTGTGTGCGTGTGAGAGAGAGAAAGAGAGAGAGAGAGAGAGAGAGAGAGAGAGGAGAGTGTGTGTGTGAGAGAGAGAGAGAGAAAGAGAGAGAGGCAGAGACAGACAGAGAGGAGAGATGGGGAGAGAGAGAGAGAGAGAGAGAGAGAGAGAGAGAGAGAGAGAGAGAGAGAGAGAGAGAGAAGATTTTTTGCAATCATGTAGCCAATGGAAAGATGCTTATGTGCCTATAAACCTTCAGCAGCCCTAATGCAACCTACTAGGTCAGATTACTAGGTGCAGGAGGGCATCTGCACAAACTGCTGTACCAACCAAGGACAATGCGTGCAGTAAACCTAGACCCCCTATCCAGATCTAGCCAACGGACAGCTCATTGTTCGCCTCTGACATGAACTCTGGTGCCCCTTACTTGATCACTTCCCCTTGGCGGGGAGGCCTGGTAGCACTCAGAGGAAGGGGAAGCAGACAACCAGTATGAGACCTGATAAGCTGTGATCATATGGTAGGGAAGGAAGTCCCCTTCTGTCACAGGTCTAGAGAGGGGAATAGAATGAAAAATGGACAGGGGCGGAGGGGGGCGGGAAAGGGAAAATACAAGTGAGGGGATAATAATCAGGATGTAAAGGGTGTGGTGGTGCACGCCTTTAATCCCAGCACTCGGGAGGCAGAGGCAGGTGGATTCCTGTGAGCTCGAGGCCAGCCTGGTCTACAAAGTGAGTCCAGGACAATCAAGGATACACAGAGAAACTCTGTCTCAAAAAACCAACAAAACAAAACAAAACAAAACAAACAAAACAAACCAAAACAAAAAACCAATCAGGATGTAATCTGAATAAATTCTTAAAAAAAAAAAAATGATAAAAAGTTAAAAAAAAAAAAGAAAGAAAGGCATGAAAACGGAAGCTAGATTGGAAGAGGAAGGAAATTAGCGAAGATGGGAAGGGGAGAAGAGGGGGGCTAGAAAGAGAAACATGAGGAAAGTTTATTGTGCATATGAACATGTCATAATAAAACATATTGCATATAATTAATATATACTAATGAAACATTTAAAAGTATGTTCAAATGTTTCCTTCCCACTGATGATTTTCTGGATCACCAAGAAATGGAAAACGTCTGACCTTTCATTTTCTACTTTAATTAATTAACTGATTAACTTTTAAATAAAATAAAGTAGTACCATTTACCTATTTCCTTCAACCTTTCACATGCCACTCCCCACTCAAATCTATGGTCTCTTATTTTGTAACTTCTATTGCAGCGCGCGAGCGCGCGCGCGCGCGCACACACACACACAAATTCAGGGAACATCTACTTTATTTTTATGCAAAACATTTACCCTTACTTATCATAGGTTTATTGCTTGATTTATTGTTTGTCTTCAGCTAAGGTGTAGGATATGAGATGCATGAGCACACCAGATGTTTTTCTCACGGCTACATTTCCAGTGTAGAGAACACATAGTAGGCATTCAGTTAGTATATGAGCAAATGGATCCGTGCATGAAGGCCTACATGCCAGTGCCTGAGCCGATAGCCTTTCCTCATGCAAATGAGAGATAAGTGTGCAACTGTGCCCTTGAATATCTTGCCAATGATAAAAAATTAAGTCAGAATCGCTGAAATGATTATTGCTGTAAATATAACCAACATATTATGCTGCCGTTCCATGAAATGTAAAGTAAACATGATTTCATTGGAAGGGAAGCTGGTTATTTGCATTAAACCCTTGCTCACCTAGATGTTGAAGGGTAATTAGGGGGCCAAGCAGTGTGCCTAGAGAACGTGAAAGGCAGGCTGGATCTTAATTTTGAGTCAATGGCTTGATTATATCAATTTCTCATCCTTCTGCTTTTATTCCTTGCTGAATGAAAAATGAGCTGAAACTTTTTTATTTTTTTATTTTACAATTTCCTGCATTAAGAAAGCCTTGAAATTTAAATAAAAAAGTCTCTTAATTTTTTAAAGCTCTCTTTTAAGTACAACCTTCCTACCTGTGATGTAGCTTGAGCACAGAACAGAGTTTCAACGATGCCATGGGAGGTGGTGGGTAATGTGACACAGTGGAAATGAAGTGAGGTTGGTTTGGCTGGGCTAGGGTCTCTCCTTCCACTTTTATAAAGCTGAATCTCCCAACAGTCTTATGTTTTCAGACTACAGAACATGAAGAAGAAAAATTGTCACCTTTTCATAAGGACATTATCATATTTTATAAATGGATGCCCATAAAGTTATTTTGGGCTATTGTTGAGTTATTTTAAAACCCAAGGAAGATGTTCCCATTTTGACGTGAAGAGCTATACTGTATTTAACAAGTGAGCGGATAGGTGTCCATTGGAACTGACAGGATGAACTCAAGGCTGTGGGAAAGGAATGTCATGCTGTGTTGTCTTTGTTCACAAAGAGGCCTATAGGCACCTCTACATTTCTTTACTCTAATTAATGCACTCAAGGAATTATATTATTGCTTGATTACACATTTCTTTACTTTAGAAAACCTTTGTGTCCCACCCTCAGTGAGGAATGATCACATTTTAAACAACTCAAAAGAAGCATTTACTTCAACCATGACCTGAAGAATAGTGGTGGTGACAGCAATGGTAGGTGTATAAATGTGGTAGTGATGCTGGTGATCGTTATGGGTTTGGTCTTTATGATGGTGGTATTAGCAGTAATAGTGTTAACTTGGTGATAGTGCGTGATAATGCTGGTGATGTTATTGTCCCGATGTTGGTGATGTTTGTGTTTATGGTGGTAACATTGGTGGCAATGGTAGTTGTAATAACACTGGTGGTGAGTGGGTGGTGGTGGTGATGATGATGGGTTGATGGTGGCAATGGCTGTTGATATGGAAGTACAATGTAGTCAAATGTTAATTGCTTGTCCCCAAAGAGCCTTACCATCCTATGATCAACTTCTCACCTATCCAAACTGACCTTGTGTGAATCTGGCCTCCCAAGTTATCCCTGATTGGCTAATGAAGTTGCCTACAGCCTGGGTTGGGAAGAAGAGAGGTAGGTGGAGTGAAGGTTCTCAGGCTTATGAGGTTGCAGAAGGACCAGGAGGAAGGAGAGGGAGGAGAAAGAAAGGAGCAGATCGCCATAACCAGGAGCATGTGGCCAAGAGCAGCTTGTTCTAAGGAGTGTCCTAATGGACCAGAAGCAGCCCAAGTGGAACATGTGAAATTGTCTATGGGGATTTTGGGTGGGAAGCAGAAAAGCTAGCTTAGAGGGTTGGTACATGCCCAGCTCTAGTGTTTTAAGATTTATTACAAATCCAACAAATGTGTGTCTTTTACTTATTAAATAGCAGGTTAAGGAATAACTGCCACCCTAATAATTTCATGCACTTAACTAACATATACAAAGTGATTAATTCATGTTATAAATGATAGTGATGGTAACAGTGGTGGTGAAAGCTGTGGTGGTGATGGTGGTAACAGTGACATTGAAATATTTGCCCTGGCCCTAATTCTTTTCTTTCAGGTGATCAGAATGGCTCTATTCTGAAAGGCTGGCTCAAATTAATGAGTAATTATCCTAAGAGCCAAAACTCTGGATCTCAATATTTTGACATATTTTATAAATGGTTAGAAAATTAAATCATCAGTAAAGAAAGCATAATGACAAAAGTATTCAAATGACTTTTTAAATTGAGTAAATTAGCTAAATTAGCTGGAGATTCCCACATAATGAAAATACATTATTTGACATTGATGGGTCTAACATTCTGATACATGCACTCCCTTCCTCTCTTGCTTCCTTCTACTCACTCTCCCATTCTCTTCCTCATTTACCGAGTAATCAGAAATAAACTGCTATGATATAAATTGCTACTTATCTCATTTCCGTGATCAGTGTGTGTTCTCGCCTGATCCATGAGTCTTGTGGGCTTTTAGTTGTAAAGCCCTCTTTCCAGGCAGTTTGTTCTTAAATGCTCCGTGCTCCCAAGTGTAGCCCAAAATATGGATATTATCGGAGTTTATACAGGCTGAGAAGTAGCTGTTATCTCGACGTGACAGTAAAACAGTTGATTACTTCCTGAAGCACCACTTTAAATCAAGAACCTCTCTAATAAAATCTTTAAAACATTCTTTTAAATTATAGAACATGGAATTAATCGGCCTCCACACACCGTGGAGGCCTCTCCCGGGCTCAATTCTGAAATGTCTCCTTTCGCCCTGCACGGTGTAGAATTGGGAAATGCAGATCTAACTCTCGCTGGAAGTTTTGTGGGAAGACTCAGGCTCTGTGCCTAACCTGACTGATTACCCAGTGACCAGGGCCAGCTGCCTCCACACCTGTTTCTTACCTAGGCCTCAAAGAAGTAAACACACCTCTATGTTATAAAAGCACAAAACACTGAAGGAAAAAAACTCATGAAAGTTCTAAGTCTGATAGTCCCTTTTAGGTTCTATTTCTCTGGACTAAACTTAAAAAAGACAAAAATAAAACCAAGCCCAACTCCTAACAGTTGGCCATAGAGAAGAGTCCTGGGCTTTTACAGGGTCACTGGGTCACTCGTTTCCATATGACAGAAGCTTCATTGCACACATACTGCCTATGGTACCAGGTCTGATGAATCTTGTCATTGCGACTGCTGCATTTAGAATCGAACACCCATCTGGGCAGTGGTGGTGCGCACCTTTAATCTCAGCAGTCAGGAGGCAGAAGTAGGTGGATCTCTGAGTTCGAGGCCAGCCTGGTCTACCGAGGGATTTCCAGGACAGCCAGGGCTACACAGAGAAACCATGCCCTTGATAAACAAAACAAAATAACAAAGAATCAAGCACCCATCTCAGCAATCACAGGGCAGCCCTGTCGTGGAAGAACTTGCTCTCACCACAGTGCATGACTGTATTCCATCAGAGATATTAACATCTGATTGCGGTCAGGCCAGGAAAGTGTTTGGTCAAGGGATTTTTGCTTGCTTTTAGTTTTAATTCGGACTCAGCCATTATTTGTTGAAACCTCACCATGTATTTCTACTTACAGAGCCCACTTTCTCTGCTTGTTTATAGGGCTGTATAAAGCATCATGCTGGCAAGGGTCTTGGGTGCATTTGGTACTTTCTCCCTTGCGGCTAAATGCTTATGTTCTCCCAAAACTAATCTGTTGAAACCCAAACCTCCAGGGTGCTGGTTTTAGGCCTTTGGGGAGGTGATTAATCACAAGAGCAGAGTCAGTGGGAGTAGGGGTAGTGTCCCTATGCAGACTCTGTAGAGCTCTCACTCTCCTGCTCCGTTCACTGCACGAAGACGAAGAGAGAGGCCTTCATGTGGGAACTAGGAGGTGGGCCCTGGCAGGCAGCAAATCTGTCAGCACCTGGGGCCTGGAGTTGCAGGTTCCAGAATGCTGAGAAATAATACAATGCTGTTGTTTAAAAATCACCCAGTTTATGTTATCTTGTAATAGCAGCCCCAAACAGACCAAGACAGTGAGTGTGCATGCAAATGTAATCTTTCCTTATCTGGTGTAAAATATTCTCCCCAGCACCTATGCTAACTAGGATATCTGAAGATAAGGAATGAAATATTCATGGCATAAGGCATAGAGCTCTGAATTTAAAAACACCTTGGCATATTTTAGGGACTCTAACAAGGAGACGAATTCTTTGCTGAAAATGAGACATTCCATGTTCATCATATACAAGGGAACGGACGTCCTTTCCTTTTATCATCATCCACTGTGCCACACGCACTGTGGGCCAGAGTGTGACATGGCATGGGTGTGGTCAGGGCCTCGAGTATCGATTGGTAAAAGCCAGACTCAACACAAAGGCCTTAAGGTTTCTTCAATTCTGGAATGAAATCAGTGTCCTGTGACCACATTGCATACAGAACACATGTGTCTAGAAAGGAAGATTTTTTTTTCATGAGTTCAAGAGGTTTTGAAAGTAACCTTAACAAAAGAAAATAACATTAAGTAAATGGTTTTTCTTTCACTTATACAAACTAGTACTGGTAGAACCAGACTAAAGTGCAGCTCTCATGGTGATGTGGAAGGACAGAGAGCAGATAGATGAGGCCTTCCTTTGACAGACTGCCTCAACAAACTTTGTAATACAGAGATGCAGGCATGTTACCTAGTGCAGAGACTGCTGAGGTGAAAAGCTTATCTGAGGCAGAGGGTAAATTCAAGATTTTCAATGTTGGTAGCTGACAGCCAGTACGAAGGAAGGAAAGAAAGAAAGAAAGAAAGAAAGAAAGAAAGAAAGAAAGAAAGAAAGAGAAAAGTCTCAGGGATGTGTGAAAATGAGCATGGTTTTAAGGTCAGGGACAAGTTGAGTCTTAAGCATAAAGCTGGCTAATAAAACTTCTCCAAACTCAGGCCTGACAATGCCTCCTGTTGTATGTGGTTCTGGAGTTGTGCCTTGGGGCTCCTGTGTGGTTCTGGAGTTGTGCTGGGGGGGGGGCATCCTGCGTGGTTCTGGAGTTGTGCCTTGGGGCTCCTGTGTGGTTCTGGAGTTGTGCCTGGGGGCATCCTGCATGGTTCTGGAGTTGCATCTTGGGGCTCCTGCATGGTTCTGTGGTTGCACCTTGGGGCTTCTGCATAGTTCTGGAGTTGTGCCTGGTGGGGGGCTCCTGCATGGTTCTAGAGTTGCACCTTGGGGCTCCTGCGTGGTTCTGGAGTTGGGCCTTGGGGCTCCTGCGTGGTTCTGGAGTTGGGCCTTGGGGCTCCTGCGTGGTTCTGGAGTTGCACCTTGGGGCTCCTGCGTGGTTCTGGAGTTGGGCCTTGGGGCTCCTGCATGGTGGTCTTGCACTCTACCACCAAAATACATCTCTAGTCCTGACTATGGCTCTTGAGGTAACTGTGACTGACAGTATGTTTTTATGCTGATAACTTACATAGCAGAGGTTCATTAGATATTCCTTCTGTGGGCAGATCTACATTAGGCACCAGGAATATATCAACTAATTTTAAAACATGAAAAGAAAAACAAAAAAACCCATGCCCCCTACCCTGCCAGAGCTGTCTTTCTGATGGGGATATCAACTAAATAAATGCACTTGAGATATAAATTGTGATTGGTATCTAAAGATTATAAAGGACTAAGAGTAAGATGGGAAAGACAGGTATGGTAGTTAAATTTCTGTGTCTACATTGGAGGGAAGGGTAAGGTGTGATAAAGGCAGCTGTCTGAAGGAGTGACTCGACCTCAGAGCTAAAAAATGAATAGAAGTTTGATGGGCAAGATATGGAAGAGAGATGTCAGAGGTCTGAGACAGGAGAGAGCAGCAGGTGCCCAGCTAGCACACAGTTGACAGAAGGAAGTTATCACCCAAACATGGAGGAGACCACGCAGGCTCTTTAATCTCTGCTTAAACATTCTGACTTACCCCTAAGTGAAGCTTTGGAGTGCTCTTCCAAAGGTAAGAATATGTTCCCATCTGAGTTTCTGAGTTCTCACTCTGGGTGCTATAGAAAGCATCCTGGAAAAACTAGTACAGTGGTTTAATTTGTATGTCAGCTCAATGAGGATACAAAATGTCCAGATAGCCTGGAATGCATCATGCCTGGGCTGGCGTGTGATGGTGTTTCCAGAGATTAGCATTTGCATCAATATGCTTGGTGAAGAGGATCTGCTGTCACCAGTGTGGGTGGGCATCGTCCACTCAGCTGAAGTAATGAAAAGGCAGAAGAAGACTAATTTGCTGTCTTGTCTTGAGCAAAGACATCTATTCATTCTGCCATACACTGGAGCTGCTTGACCTTAGGCTTTTGGACTGAGTCCAAGGCATGTACCATTGGCCACCCTCCTTGTCAAACCCAGGGTTTAGATTGATACTGTACAAGCAGCTATCCTGTTCTCCACCTTGCTGAAGTAAGACCCTTTTTAGGCTCCATACTTAGATGAACAAATCCCTCCTGATCTCTCACTCTCATGTGTGTGCACATGTGTACATATGTATGTAATTCTGCTTTTTGTTCCATTCATTTATCAGGGATGAAAGATCCTCATTACTCAGTTGATGTATTCAAATGAAAATCTTTTCTGAGGACACCATCACATGCAGAAAACCAGGACTTTTTTGGAGGACACTACTGTGACAAAATACAGGATGATTGCAGAAGTCCAGGTAAGAATGCTGACAGCAGGGAATGACATGATTCTGTGGAGTGAAGGGGAAACTTAGGGCTCTACATTTGTTCCTGCATGATAAACTGGGAGCAAATCAGATAAGCGTCCCACAGTTTGATAGCTTCTTTCAGCGTATGGCCAGTGAGTTAAGCATTAAACATGACATGCTGATAAGAAAAGTGCAAGTGAGAGCCTAGCTATCTAAATGGTGATAGACAGCATGTGCTTCCTTTCGAATGAGCTATTGCCAGGTAGGTTCTCTCCCCCTCTGCTGGTTTGTTTCCCTTAGGAGTAGGTGCAAATAAACAAAGCCTTGTTGTCACTTGGTAGCTCCAACTCTAGTGGCCATTGTTGGTGGGGTTCTGTTGCCATACTTTGCCCAGTGCCTTGTCAAGAAACACCCAGTTCACTGCCGGTTTTTCCTAGTAGCACTTGTATATGGTTTCCAGCAGCCCCTCCCTCCTCATAACTCACCTGGATCCCCTTCTGGTACCAACTCCAAGAGATCCAAACAGTTCTATGGTCAGAATGTGGAGTTAAAAGCAGAGGAAAGATAGAACAGGGCTGTAAAATGCTCCACTAATAGTCAGAAAAATGTAAATGAAAAACACTTACCAACAGATGCCTTTTATAGCATCTACATTATTACACTAACAGAAGTAAATTGTATTTTGATTGTGGCTGGTTGAAAACCACATCCTACACCAGTGAGGTATATAATCAACTTAATCAGTTGCTGATCCCAGGACAATTTCATCTCAGAATATTGGGAAAGTGCAAATAACACAGAGTTTATTCCATTCTTCTTAGTAATTTAAATGTCACTTTGTTAAATGAACTTGCAGACAGATTTGCATTACTTGAATTCAGGGTTTCCAATACTAATCTTAACACTTTTTCCCACTCTAATACCAAGACAATGACTTAATACACAAAGCAAGTGATTACATTCAAAACATTCCCAGATGAATGTTTTTGGTGCGATGGTTTCCTTTTTGGGGGGGGGGGTTTATGGTGTCAAATTTGTTTTCAAAAGTCTTAATAAATACATCACTTATTAAATCATTGTCTCTCAAGTACATCTTACCCTTATATAATTTGATGATGTGAAACAGAGATGTGCAAAGCACACTAGTCCTACTGTTTCTCACATAGGCATTGACTGTATGGGCTTGGGTAAAGGGGGCGGAGGGGTAGATGGAGTCCTTTGGAGATGAAAAAGAACTGGCTACTTCTTTGCTTCCTATCCCCACTGGACTATCTCACTCAAGTGGCAGCAGCTTCTTGCAGTAATGACAACAGAATTTAGTATGTCGAGTTTCATTCTATTCCAATGGAGAGGCCAGGACCTCTGTGGGCACCTCTCTCCGGGAGCTATTTAACCTCCAGTGCAAGAGAACGAGCTATGTTCAGCAGCTGATACCCCTTTCTGCTTGTTCAGCTCTTCCATATGCAGGGAACGTGTGCGCGTGCGTGTGTGTGTGTGTGTGTGTGTGTGTGTGTGTGTGTGTGTGTGTGTGTGTGTGTTCACATGCAGGCACACACACAGAGGTCAGAAAACAATGTCTGGTGTCAGTTCTCTACTTCCACCTTGGTTGAGACAGGGTCTCTTCATTATATATATATTTTTTTTCACTGCTGTTTGGCCAGGCTCATGAGTGCCCTGTGATTCTTTTGTCTCCGCCTCCTATCTCTCCTTTCAGATCTCACCATGCAGCATCCAGTTTCTAATCAGGTTTGTAAGATTCAAATTCAGGCCCTCAACTTGAATGGAAACTGCCTTTATCTACTGACCTATCTGTTCTGCCCTCCATGTAACTTTTGAATACAGGCGCTCATTGAACTTTGAGTTCACCGACTTGGAAACCAGTTGACCAGAAAGACCCCAGTGCCCAGAATCTCCACCCCAACTTCTAACACTAAGATTACAGACATGCACCACCACAGTAAGCTTTTATATGGGTAATGGGAGTCCAAGCACTTTACTGGATGAACCATCTTCCAGCCCTGTCGCTAACTTCACCCCCCAGCTTCTGCCTCTCTATCGAGAGACTACATAGGAAGGGCCAGCAGTCTAGGACCCTTGCCCAGTGTTCACAGTTAGTGCCCCATCTCTCTGGAGCACTTATAAATAGACTGAAAAAACTTTGTATGCTTTTATGTTTGTTTGTGGTTTTGTTTGTTTGTTTGTTCGGTTTTGGTTTTTCTAGACAAGGTTTCTCGTGTAGCCTTGGCTGTCCTGGACTCATTTTGTAGACCAGGCTGGCCTCAAACTCACAGTGATCCACCTGCCTCTGCCTCCCAAGTGCTGGGATTAAAGGCGTGCACCACCACGCCTGACTTTTTATGCTTTCATATCTGATACTACCCCAGACAGTCTTTAGCTTGTTGATGTAACAGTTTTCTTTATTTAACATTTTTATTATATTTATTGATTGGGTGGGGGGCTTTGTCATGGTGCATGTGGAAAAGTGAGGACAACTTTTAGGAGTTAGTTAGTTCTGCCCTTCCACTATGTCTGTCCTGAAGAGGACTCTGCTATAGGCCTTGGGTGCTGGCTGACAACACATATAGTAGCCGGTGGAAAACTAGGGTTTTCTTAATAAATTTTAAAAGGTTGTTATCTTCTGTTAGGCTGTCGGTTCTAGCTAACAGCAGGATGTTTGGTTGGATACAGAGGTTGGGACAAGGAATGGGTATTTAGTAGGCTAAAGATAACCCCCGATAAACTGTAATTAGACTCTGGAATTGCAACATTCCAACCTCTTCACATCACTGAAGTTTTAGTCAGTCAATCAGCCTATGTAGACAGATTCTTTGCAGGGAATCCTTGTCCACATTACTCTTTTTTTTTTCCATTTTATTATTTTACTCATATTACATCTCGATTGTTAGCCCTTCCCCTGTTTCCTCCCATTCTTCCCTCCCTCCCACTTCCCCCCTTCTCCCCTCCCCTATGTCTATGATTGAGGGAGACCTCCTCCCCCTATATATGCTCTTAGAATATCGAGTCTCTTCTTGGTAACTTGCTATCCTTCCTCTGAGTGCCGCCAGGCCTTCCCATCCAGGGGAAGGTCCACATTACTCTTTATCATTAAATCACTTGTGTGTTTTCAGTCCCCTAGTGGACACCTGGTGACAAAGCCTCTATGTATGAGTGACACCTGGAGCCTTTGAATTTTCAGCATCTTTTGAAACCCTGAGACTGCCTGGAGGAGGGGGACTGGTCCCTCTGGGCTGTGAACTGCAGTCCAAGGCATCCAAGGTCATCAAGGCCTCCACGGCTGTGCTACAGAAGCCTCTCAGCCCTGCAGCACTTGGCCTTGTGGCTAACAAGCTGCTAAGATCCAAAGATGGGAAGAATTACAGAAACCAAGAGTCACAAAAGTGGCTCTTGGCAGTTTTTCCAGCTGAACTCCACTAAGAATTCCTAATAGGGGGATAAGTGGATTTCTTTCCTAAGGGGAGATGATAAACAGACAAATAAGCCAAACACAAAACAAAATCGATGTTGGAATGCCCAAGACTCACAGCCTCAGGGTACCTCTTAGGAGCTGTTAATAGACTTGTGGACATGGGTTTGGGAGCCGTCCTCAGCTGTGGAGTTCTTCTTGGCTTCTTTTATAAGCACCCTGTCCTCACTTGTTTTTTGTTACCTTGACATAAACTAAGGTCATACAGGGAAGAGTGAATTTGAGTCAAGAAAATGCCTTCATCAGATTGGCCTGTAGGCAAGTCTGTAGGGCATTTTCTTGATTAGTGATTGATGTGGGAGGACCCAGCTGACTTGGGGGGGTGGTGGTAATCACCCCTGGCCAGTGTTCCTGGCTTGTATATGAAAGCAGGCTAAGCAAGCTTTGAAGAGTCTAATTTGAGTTTCTGCCTTGACTTCCTTCAATGTAACTTATAATATGTAAATAAGATAAGCTCCTTTGTCCCCATATTGCTTTTCGTTTTGTGTGTGTGTGTGTTTCCTTACAGTAATAAAAAGCAAACTAGAATGTACTTGAAAATAAAATACTAAAAAGGAATTAGTGCGCGCGCACGCGCGCGCGCGCGCACACACACACACACGACCTAATATAGATGTATGTCAAAAAACTATTTCTGCACCTGACTTCTCCACTTGAGACATGGTAATTTGGTGGGTTCCAGTTGCCATATCTCAAAATACCTGGTTGTAATTCTGGCCTTGGTTGGCTATTTCAAGAATTGATTGGGAGTGTTGGGGGCAGCCCAGGACTTGCTGCCTAATCTGTGGCAATGTCAGCATCTTTCCCCACCTCCCCAGAGCCTGTATAGTCCAAACTACTATGACTGTGGGAGCAACCCCTGCTCTTGTGCCTAAGCCTGGTGGACTGAGCCTTCTTCAAAGTCAATCAGGTTGATGCGGAGAGGAGGCACAGACAGGATTCAAACCATCCTTTTGTTTTTGTTTCTACTTTAGGTCTCTATGGTCCCCACTGCCATGTTTATGTTCTCATAGAACAACAGAACCAGGATGTCAGTGTTTGGTTTACAGAATTGGTTTCCCATGCCCCCTTGTTTCCAGCAACTACCTCTTTCTTTCTCTCCTGGAATATTAGGAAGTAGTTTGTGGAAATGGAAGAGAATTTAGGAACAATACTCAGAGCTTCTGTTCATGACAAGAGTGTGTGCCTCATCTTTATACTAACCTGTTTGGGTTTGTCTTTGAAGATCAGTCTGCTGTTTACAAGAATGGAGACTTTCTGCTTTGGGACCACAGGGCTCTTGGTCCTGAATCAAATTCTTGGCATCCAAGATTTCCTTAAGCCTCCAGAGATGTCCTCAGTTTCACCCTGCCCCCCCCCCCCCCCAAAAAAAAAACAAAGGGGTCATTCCTTTCTGATCTGGTCCACACATAATCAAATCCCTCTCCTACTGAAAAGCCTCAGTGACTCCATGTTATTTACAAGATAATAGGCAACTACCTACTATCCAGCCTTTAGAGACCTCGTTGGGCCACACCTTTGGGTAGTTCCTCAACAGCAAGCCTTTTAAGACTATGATGTGGAAAGCTTTTTGCTCCTCTCTTTCACTCTTGGACAACCACTCTGGGGGCAGTAAGCTGCCATGTAAGTAATGTCATTGCTCTGACATCATCATTCTGTGAAGAAGGCAAAGGTGGGGCCACATGGAAAGGAGCAGAGACTACATGAAGAAGGGGCAAGGACATCTATCTCCTTACTCCTGTCCTAGGCAATTACTGAGTACATTTGCGTGAGATCCCAGGGAGGTCTGCAGAACTTGGTGGAAGCCAGCCAGAGCATGGTAGAAACTGGAATGAGAGGCTGAGGCAGGAGGAGAACAGCCAGTAGTTCTGTCTTCATGATGCTCTGTGGGCCCTTGTCTATAGGCGGAGGAGATGCTCCCTCCCTGTAAGCTCCAATATAGGTGAGCAGAACCCCCTGCTGGTAACAATCCACCAGACCCAAATGTGTTAATTCACACAAAAGGTGTCAAAAGCTGGCTCTTTGAAGAAAAACATATCAAAGGTGCCCTGGAGACAAGCCCCTAGAGAGTGTCTCCTGCTATTGAAGTAAGCTTAGTTTAAAATCCCAGAGGCAGGAAGGTTGGCAGCACAACCCCATCCCTCCCATATAGCACTGTCGTTGTTCTTTTTTAAGCTTAGTGAGTTAAAATCTAGTTGTTTGACTCTTTTGTCTTTATTTTTAATAAAGTGCAGTCTGGCCTTTCACAAGCCGCAGGCCACCTTTCCCTTCTGGAAGGGATGCAGATTTTTCTTGTCTCAACTTGGCTGAGCACAGCTGCCCTGGGCTCCCTCCCTGCCAGAAGACCGGTTCTCAAAACAGAGCCTTCTTCAGCTAGCCTCCAGAAGGCTGACGAAAACTCTGGGGCCAGAGTCTCAGCTCAGCCTCCCAGAGAAAGGAACCCACCAAGCTCCACTTCACCACATGTTCTCCCAAGATGGGGAACTCTGTCTTGCCTCAAGGAGTGATGATGGCTTCCAAGTGTCAGTGACCTCAAAGCTGAGGGGTGGAGGAGGCCAGATCCTTAAGGCTTGGGCTTGGAGAGTGTGTGGCATCCCTTCTGCTATCGTCTGTCATTCATGCAGCCACAGAATCTGTGATCAAGGCCAAAGGACACAGACATATCTTTATGGGAAAAGTCTCAAAAAATTCAGAAACCACGTTCACGAAAATCATTATCTGAACTGCCCAAAATTATTTATATTTATATCTCCTGTGTGGAATACACACCTTCCTTCCTTATACATACTCCAACCACTACAGGCACAAGACCTTTTAAGCTACTTATTACACAGTCCCCTTAATTTTCTCTGGGATAAATAAGCTACCTACTCCATCCTTGCATTCCTCCTCCTGTCTGGTGTGCACATCATACAAAACATACTTGTACCCATTCTTCTTGCCGATCATCTCCAAAGACCTGAGACCCATGCAGTCAGTTTACCAACGCTTCAGCCCTCCCCACCAGGGCCCGTTTCCTGCATTATGTTATCCATCTTATGGTTTTGACAAGGGAAAGCCTGTGGGAAGAAGGACTCCTTTAGCTCACAGTTCAAGAGCTCATTCTACCATGGCAGGGAAGGCATGTTGGTACAGACTTGAGGTGGCTGGCAATACTGTCTGTGCAGCCAGGAGACTGATAGACATGAAACTAAAGATAACAGAGAAAAGGATCAAAGGCTTGGGGTGTGGAGGACAGAGAAAAAGAACGGCACTGGTCTCAGGGCCTCTTGTTAATTCAGAGGCTGCTTGGAAGTGTCCGAGTAGAACCAGAGTAATCACACCTTTGTGCCCAATGGGATTTTATGGTTTCTTTCTGGAGACAGGAGGAAGTTGCTTCCCCTTATCCAAGCTCAGATAAAACTGGCTTCTCCAGAGAAAAGTGACTCTTAGCAGGAAAATTAGAGTTTTGTTAAGCTAATATATTCCAAAGGATGAGGCAAAGAATGACCACTTAGCCCAAGATAAATCAATAAGCCTTTTCAGTAGCAGTTTCTTTTCAGGAGTTTTGCTCACAAGATTCTAAATCCAGTCAAGTCGACAAGTTCCTACATCCTTCAACTTTGATCCAAAGCACTTTCACCTGATATCACTGACTATGATGCAAGGCAGGGGAGGTCTGTGATAGGCCCAAGTCACCCACAAGCCCCTGTTTATTGAAAAGACAGCAAATAGGTTCAATCTTATCCCAGAAGCAGCTGTGGCATCTCAGTACTTCTGTGGCTCTCCTGTTTCCTTCTCAATCCCAGAAACACGACCCTGGTGTGGCTGCCTCTGACAGTGTCACTGAAATGTTCGATGACATACAGGTGGACAAGTCCTTAACACCAGAAGAAGTGAAATAGAAGAAGGCAGTGCTCTTCTACACGAGAGAGGGCAAGAAAAGCATCATCCCAGAGAATGGCACAGAGACCATGGTAGGATATGTAGGGGCAGACTGTGCACCACTATCAAGATGCTGACAGACAAGGTATGCTCGCTACCATGTGGCATACCAGACCAAGGGAGACTGGCTGTCTGTCTTCTGGGCCCATGACAATGAACCCCTCGATAGCCAAATAATTCATGGAGGCTCCAAGGATGCCGTCCAGTTTTATGATGAGGTCAAGGGATGTTGTACCCTAGCAGAAAACCTAAGTGGCAGCACGGTCACCTCCCTGGAGGGCAAGCCTTGGTGAGTTACTTCCAGCCTCTTCGTTGGAGCATTCAGCAGCTCCAGCCCTACTCTAACGATGCAGGCCACCCCCTTTCCTTCCAAACTGGAGGGGATAAGGGGTGCACAGTAACAGGAGGACAGCAACCTTCACCCCAGTCGCCCAATACACTCCCCACATCCTGGGCCATCCTCCTCCCTCCACCCCTGGTGGTTCTGACCATCTCAAACTTCTTCTGATCTCTGATTCCCCTTAGGTTTAAACAAACCAAGCCACCTCAAGCACTCAGAGTTAGGGGAGCTTGTATGTTTTAATGACATCCCTGCTCCTCAATTGTGCTGTCAATTTCTAACTGCAATAGTGACTTTGTGCTTGTCTGTTTAGCTCTGTGTGTAAATAAACTGTTGTGGAAATGACTCTCCTGTACGCAGATGGCCTTCCATTTTTCCTTTGCTCTCAGGCACTCAGGGAAGCAGGACCAGTAAGGAACCTTCATTATAAAATAATAATGGTAATTAACAAGGGAGGATAGGGCCAGGTATGGTGACTCTTGCCTTTAATCCCAGAGTATTCATTCATTCATTCAACAAATGCAATTTTCTAGTTACCCAGTCACCACTCGGGGAAGCAAAGGCAAAACTCTTTGAGTTTGAGGCAAACCTGGGCTACAAAGAGTCCAGCACAGCCAGGACTCCATTACACAGAGAAACCTTGTCTCAAAAAACCAAAACCAAAATCAAAATCAAAACAAAACAAAAACAAAGCGGAGGGGAAATAGTATATGAGGGTTAAAAGGAAGGAGGGAAGTGTTTATTTAGATTAAACGATGATGAAACCTGGAGACAAATTCAGAGACAGAGTGCTGTTTCCTGGGTTCATTAGAGGAGAATGAGATAGAATTCTTTAACTTCAGTGGTCCTGATGTCAGACCCACATTAGGATCTGGAAAGGAAATGAACTAACTCTTGCTATGACTAGTCAACATGACACCTGGCACAGGACTGGCCTCAGGCTCAGGGTGATCTTAAAATATAGTGAAGATCAGCAGTGAGGTGCTTGGTAAGTCAAAAGAGGAAACACATTCTTCTTTCTTTCTCTCATCAATAAGTACTATGTACAACTTATTTGGAGCTAGTCACTGAGCCAAGCCCCAGATACAATGGTGCAGAAGACAGTGGAGACCTCACTGCCTCTGTCCTTGTCCTACTGAATCATTTGCTTCCTGCTCTGTTAGCGTTTTACTCACAGGACCCATGGGTTCTCAAGACTTCCTGTTGTTGACTAGCTTGTTTCTCAGACAGAGTTGAAGCTTTCCTGTGCCTTGTTTCTTTTTAAAAATTGGTGCTGACTGGGTAACTAGAAAACTGCATTTGTTGAATGAATGAATGAATGAATGAATGAATGAATGAACGAACGAACGAATGCACATTATAAGTTAACTCAGCAGTCTGCTGCTATATTTGCCCACCTGAGGAGACTGACTAACTTAGAATAACTTAGAAAGACTAGAGTAGAATGTTTAGGGTTGAACATTCTACTGACAATCAGGTAGGATCACCTAAAATGTATTACTTAAACAAACAAACAAACAAACACACGAGGGTGAATGGAGAGATGGCTCATTGGCTAAGAGTGCTGCTTTCTGTTCCAGAGAACCCAAGTTCTGTTTCCAGCACTCACCTTGGGTGGCTCACAACTGTCCATAACCCCAACACCAGAGGATATGATGCCCTCTTCTGCCATCTGCATGCAATTATACACACTTGGCACACATCCACAGAACATAAGTAAAAACAATTCCAAAAAAAGTTTTTCAAGAAATGGCCGGGGAAATAACACAGTCAGTAAATGCTTTCTGTATAACATGAGGGCCTGCTGCCCAGGACCCACAAGAAAGCCAGCATGGTGGCGGGTTTTGTACCTCAGGGCTTCTCAGAAAGAATCAAACAGGTTTTTTTGGAGCTCAATGGCCAGCAAGGCCCATTGTCTCAAAAAGCAAGATGAATGGTTCCTGATGAGCTAAACCTGGCTTGATCTTTGGCCTTCATGTATAAACACATACATACATGTACACATGAACACTCATACACATGTACACAGACAACACAATAAATGCATATTTACATAAATATTAGATGAGAGGTAGGTAGGTAGGTGATGCCTGTTGGATAATAAATGCATATTTACATAAATATTAGATGAGAGGTAGGTAGGTAGGTGATGCCTGTTGGACTGAGGGGGTGTCTCAGTGGCAAAGCAATTGCCATCATATGTTAGGTCTGGGGCTTCATCCTTAGCACTGAAGGAAACTGGGGTGGTTTGAATAAGAATGTCCCAAAGAGGCATACATTTGAATGCTTAGTCATCAGGGAGTGACACTATTTGAGAAGGATTAGAAGGACTAGGGGGTGTGGCCTAGGAGGACGTGTGTTACTGGGAATGGGCTATCAAGTTTTAAAATCACAAGAGAGACTCAGCCTCTTCCCACTCCTCCCTGTGCCTCCCCCCACCCCCGCCACCTCTCTCTGCCCATGGCTGAGGATGTAGTTCTCAGCTGCTGCTCCTGCACCTGCCTGCTTGCCTCCACACCCCCTGCAATGTTATAATGGACTAACCTCTGAAACTGTAAGCAAAGCCCCAATTAAATGTTTTGTCTTATAAGAGTTGCCTTGATCACAGTGTCTCTTCCCAGCAACAGAACAGTGACTAAGACAGAAAAGGAAACTCAGTGGCTTGTGGAGGATTGCTTATTGCTGAATCATTTTTCTGCTCTCTGAGCATCAAAGTTTTCTGTGGAAGGCACGGACACACAAAAGAATCTAACCAAGTCTAAGAGAATTGGGACAGGCTGACCTCCAACAGAATTTCCAGATTAAAGAACATGAAGAAGGCAGATCTGAGAAAAGTGCTTTTCCAACTGGCCTCTGGTTCCATTCTTCTGGGTGGATGCCTGAACATAAGTGATGCTCAGAGTAGGTAATCTTCCCCCACAGGAGCAGGGAGGGGAGCTTTGCCTAACAGTAAGAGCTGTAAGAGCAGTGCTAAGTCGTGTCTCAGGTTGCTTCTGCACATCATGCAGTGCTGGGTACCAATGTTCTGGCCATAGCTGGCCCACTGAGAGAGATGACTGGGCAGGCCTGGACTCGCCTGTCCAACAGAGCTTATGTGAATGCTTCCTAGTGAGACAGCCTGCTGCCTGTCTCTGGGCTGATTTTTCTTGTTATCAGTCTAGCATGCTGTGGAAGCAGGGGGTCCCAGCTTCCTGCTAAGCCTTCAATCACTTCTACTACTGACTCTCCCCAGGGATCAGCCTGTCCTTTAGTTTTCATCACAAGCTAGGAGATTGCTTAACCAGCTCCTCTTTAAAAATCCACGCTGCACATAAGGAAACACAAAACCAACTTCTCTGCTAGTGGCTAGTTGACTGTGTAGACCATTTAGAATCTTGTGTATGGTACTTGCATAGCTTAATAGATCCCATGCACAGATAAAGCAGAGAAAAAAGCAGTAAAGGATGTCTTAGGACCTTTGTTTAATGGCATTTATCTGACAATACCTGAACTTAAAAGGTGATGAGTGTGTGTGTGTGTGTGTGTGTGTGTGTGTGTGTGTGTGTGTGTGTACGCGCGCACATGGAAGTCAGCCCATATATCTACATGTACAGAAAGTAAAGGAAGGAGAGAGGAGAAAGGAGGAGAGAGAGAGAGGTGGAGAGAATTAAGCAAGCATCAGAGAATCTGCTGAAGGTATCAGGGAGGAATTGGACTTTTGAGACACTGGCTTAGCAAGGTCAATGCTGAAAGAATAAAATCTTCTTCTCACCTTTTACTTCCCAGATGATGTCCTATAACATCTCAAAGCCATAAGAAGAGAACTGTGCACAGGTCACAGCCATCCAGCGTAGTCAGGGAAGGGTGAGGCAGGCGAGGCCTGAGGACCGAATGGACACTTCCTCAGCCGAGGCCAGCCAGCTCTTCTAACAACCTTTGTCTGTTTTCACCATCCCACATATGTTCATTGCATAATAACTTCCTTCTGAAGACTTGTGTCTTTGAGGCTGCCAGAGAGAGGGAGCTGGGGCAGGTGCCGTGCTTGAAGATGTTTCTTTCTGGTAGACATCAGTAGCACTTACCTTTTGACAGGTGATAACCCTAGCCCTTCTCTCTCCTGAACACTCATATACTCTGACCTTAGATTTCCCCTGGAGCTGCACTGAAGATGATAATACTCCAAGGCTCAGTTTCTTATAATTGTCCACTCTAGTTCTTGATCTCGCCTATGAATCTTCTGTTACTGCATGTTGGTCTGATATGGTTGCTCTCTTCCTTACAGTCTGGAAGCATCTGGTATCAGACCCTCATATTCCCACTTCCATGCTCCAAATGGTTTGATTCCATCTTAAACATCAAACTATGGATGTTACAGCCTGCAAACCTGGGAGGTTCGGTGACCCGCAGGCTTCACCCATCTCTGTGCTATTCCCTTCTTAGAGTCACTCTGGTGACTACGTCTTGGGAGGTGAGGCTGTTCCCTTAAACACCCAGGATGACCTCATCTGCTTAAAGAAAATCTTCACCTTGCCTGCCCCTCTCTGCTAACCATTCTAGGTACCCCCGTTGGCCTTGATCTCCCTGCAGCAACAAAGGAAACCTTTCCTCTTTCTTGAGCTATCTGCCACTGCGAGCTTTGGTTTGATTTGCTTTAGGGGGCTCTGTCATCTGGTTTGATGTTTCACATATGTCACTCAAGCCTCCGGACTAGAGGCACGTCCACGTTCCCAGTTGTACTTCCTTATTTTTACATTCATACCACTACGCTTTTCTCATTTGGCTCTTTTGGGCTTTTGATTTCCTACCCCTTGACAAGAAAATAGATTTTGGTGGGATGTTGTTGCTGTTGTTGCTGTTTTAGGGGATGGCTAAGTCATGTGCTGTGGTTTGAATATTGTTGGAATCTCTAAAGACTCATGTATTTAAACCTTGGTCCCCAGGGTGGCACTGTTGGGAGGCAGTGTAGCCTGATGTGAAGTCTTCAGGTAACTGAGGATATGTCACTGAGAGTCTAGTTTCTCTTTATGGCTTGTCGGGCAAGTGGTTTGCTCCACTGTGTACTTTTTCTGTGATGTGTCTCTTTGGCCAGAGACCCAAAACAATAGTTTTGCCTGATTTTAGAGTGGCACCACCGGAACTATTGAGGCAAAATGTACCTTTCTCTTTAAAAGGCAGTTGTCTGTGCTGTTATTTGTGCATAGTAACACTACTCTCACTAATACATGGATTCCAGACCCACACCTCTCCTGATGCTTAACAGTGATGAGTCTCAGTGGCACTGTGGAGGGTTAAGGATCCTTTCAGTGATTTTCGTCTTCATGCTCTTTCATTTCACAAAATCCACACTGCCATCTTAGAATGAGGAGGTCTTTAAGCGAGCTGTAAGCTTGTGTGTGTAGCTTTAATGTATCTTTGCATTGATATATTAAATGCATCATTTAGAATGTCTCACATTATTTTGTATTCTGAAAGGAAAATGTCCCTCAGATGTGAAAGATAGCACACAAGTTAAGTGCTTCTGACAGCATCGTATAGCATGTGTGGGAAGTCACAATTTGGAGACGTCACCTGGCACTTCCTGAGTGCATACTGAATTTTGAGATTTCTCTCCTTATATAAATGGTTTTACCTAACAAATGATTTAGAAATAGCCTCAGATAAAAGAGAAATTCATATTCAAGAGAAACCATGAAATTATCTGGGTACCTTTTTCAGGGTAGGAATTAGAGTGGTTGGGGCTTCCTTTTTCTTCCTTTTTTTTATTTTTTATTTTTAAAGAAAATTCTCTTTAGATATCCCTGGCTGTCCTGGAACTCATACAGATCCATTTGTCTCTGCCTCTTGAATGCTGGGATTAAAAATAGGTATCACTGTGCCCAGTAGTGAGCTCGTGGTTTTTAATTAGAAATCTCCTATAATATGTTCCTACAATTGTCTGCAAAATGTAATCCATATTTTGCACAGTTCTTTTTTTCTTTCTCTTTTCTTTTTTTTTTTTTTTTTTTTTTTTTTTTTTTTTTTTTTTTTTTTTTTGGTTTTTGGCGACAGGGTTTCTCTGTGTAGCCTTGGCTGTCCTGGACTGACTCTGTAGACCAGGCTGCCCTCAAACTCACAGCGATCCACCTGTCTCTGCCTCCCAAGTGCTGGGATTAAAGGCGTGTGCCACCATCGCCTGGTTTGCACAGTTCTTTATAAGGGACACAAGCATAAGAGATGCTGGCTTTAAAATGGATGTTTGAATGCTTGGATTATGTCCAGCCCCTCATTATTGACTTTTTCTCTGGTAGTTTGTTATAATCTTACCTTCGTCACTGCATTGCCATAGTCATCTCTGCCATTTCTACTAGTTATGAATGATTCCTATCCCAACCAAAGGCTCACTTCAAACTAGCTACCAATAATAAACATCATAAACTCTTACAGGAATTTCTTAATCATGATGGGCTGAAGCTGCTTTACTCGGCACCCATACTACATCTTTACAAGGAAAGACAGGCAGATGCTTTATCCTTGTTTCATATTCACGATGATGTAGGTGGAACAATTCCTTGCTCCTAAGAAATGTACATCAGATCAGAATAACTGTAGAGGTTAAGTATCTAGTAAGGAGGGGAGGCCTGCACATATAGATGAACCAACCAAGGATATTGCAAGCAGACAACCTAGACCCCTTGTTCAGATGTTGATGGACAGCCATTCTCCATGTGGGGAGGGTAGACCAGGGAATGCCTCTGACATGAACTACGGTGCCCCCAATTTGAGCACTTCCTCTTGGTGGGGAGGCCCAGCATGCAGAGGAAAGGGAAGCAGGCTATCCTGCTGAGACCTGATCGACTGTGGTCAGCTGGTGGGAGAGAAAGCCTCTCCTCATCCCTGTCTCCTTGCCCTGTTAGAGGTCAAGGGGAGGGGACTAGGGCAGAAAAGGGAGGGAGGGTGAGAATGGGAAGATACGAGCGAGGGGATAGCAACTGGGATGTAATGTAAATAAATTATAATAAATAACAAAAGTTTTAAAAGTAGTAAGGGACAAAGGGAAGAAATGCTTTCCCCACGGAAGGAGAAATAGAATATAGTTGTATAAAAAAAAAAAAAAAAAAAAAGAGGGGGCTGGAGAGATGGCTCAGAGGTTAAGAGCACTGCCTGTTCTTCAAAAGGTTCTCAGTTCAATTCCCAGCAACCACATGTGTGTGCAAGCAGAACACCGTATACATAATAAATAATAAATCTTTAAAAAAATAAAGAGAAGAAAAGGAAACTAGGCTCAAAGGAGGAGGGGGATTGGAGGGCAGGGTAAAGGAGGAAATACTAGGAGAAACAACTGATACCAAAGGCCTTTTGAGAAGCTATATGGGAACTTACTATTGCAGAATTTAAATGGAGTCACCATATAATAGGGGAGCAAATGCTCCTGCTAGACATCTTACACCACTAAGTAAAACCTCCAATGCCAGGAATGAGTTATGAGCTATATTTTATTATGTTGTTGGCCAAGGAGGTCCAGTAGAGTCGTCCTTCAGATATAATAGACTGTTGCCAAGGCCCTTGGATTCCATTTACAGCCTGACAGCAAGTCTCTGTTGTTGAAGACATTACGTACTTATATCATCAAACATGGAGAAATCAAGCTAGTGCCCAGCAGAAGCTTTATCCCTACTCAATAGAATTCATGGTGCTAAAAAGTATGATACACACTTCCACAGGAGTAAAGTAAACATAAATATCATTTAGCTACCAACCCTATGGCCAACAACAGATACCTGCTTTCAAGATATACTGGTGTAACAGTGGCACAAATGTTGTTGGGGGTAACCAACTACTTTGTTGTTGTTGCTTGAGACAGGGTTTCTCTATGTAACCTTGTCTCTCCTGGAACTCACTCTGTAGACCAGGCCGGCCTTGAACTCACAGCGATCCATCTGCCTCTGCCTCCTGAGTGCTGGAATTAAAGGCATGCGCCACTACACCCGGCTTACTTTTTTTTTAAGAAATTGATTTAAAGCCACGTCATGAGATAAAACACATACCTGACACCAATAAAGTGATCAAGAACCTGAGACTAGATAGGTCATGAGCCTAGAGGAAAGCATAGCAATAAAATGACTTCTAGTGATATAAAGTTATACTCCATAGATCAGTATATTACCAGCCCTCATCAGAGAAGGTTCTTTTTTCAGTAGATGGTAATTAACACAGACACCTAAAACTGTACAATGTGCAGAGAGTGAAGACTTTGGAGCACTCAGCCCTAAATGTGATGTCTCCATCAAACCCCTTCCATCATGGTTCAGAGATTCACAGAAGAGGTAGAAAGGTTGTAGGAGCCAGAAGTGGTGGATGATTCCAAGGGAACACCAGCGTCCAGACACTGCAGTAGGGTTGATCCATGCACGGACTCAGAGACTGAAACAGCATTACAAGACCTGCACAAGTTTAAACCAGATAAAATCCCAGCGCCGCAGAGAAGTAGACACAGAGCTCTGCCCCTTATCAAGAAGCTATCTGCTTGTGATTAGAGCACTGGCTGCTCTTCCAGAGGAATGGGTTTAATGCTCAAGACTGACATGGAAGTTCACACCTGTCTGTGACTCTAGTTCCAGCGGATCCGACACCCTCACACAGACATACATGCAGGCAAAACACCATTGTACATAATTTTTTAAAAATCCTAATTTAAAACAGAAGCTATTAGCAATTGATACTTGCGGGGAGACAAAAATCATTTTTCCCCAATGGAATGATACTAGAGGGTAGTCTTACTACACACTGCAGGGTAGTCCTACTACACACTGCAGGGTAGTCCCACTATACACTGTAGGGTGGTCCCACTACACACTGCAGGGTAGTCCCACTACACACTGCAGGGTAGTCCCACTATACACTGCAAGGTAGTCCCATTACACACTGCAGGGTAGTCCCACTACACACTGCAGGGTAGTCCCACTATACACTGCAGGGTAGTCCCACTACACACTGCAGGGTAGTCCCACTACACACTGCAGGGTAGTCCTACTACACACTGCAGGGTAGTTCCACTATACACTGTAGGGTGGTCCCACTACACAATGCAGGGTAGTCCCACTACACACTGCAGGGTAGTCCCACTATACACTGCAGGGTAGTCCCACTATACACTGCAGGGTAGTCCCACTACACACTGCAGGGTAGTCCCACTACACACTGCAGGGTAGTCCCACTACACACCGCAGGGTCATCCTACTACATAGTGGAGGGCAGTCCCATGGATGGGAGTAGTTGGCCAGCACAAAACTGACTGCCTAATCTTTGTGTGATTTTTGGGTATATTTTTGGCTTATTCTTTTTTATTTGTTTTAGATTTTCTTTTTCTTTCTTTTTTGTTTAGAGAGAGCGAGGGAGAGAGGGGGGGGTGCACAAACGTGAATTTGGACAGGTAGGCAAGTGAGGAGGCTCTGGTAAAAATTGGGAATAGGGAAAATATAATCAAAACATATTATATAAAATTATATTTAATTAAAAAGAGAAAGATATATGCTCCTCGGGTGGCAAAATAGCTCAGAGAGTAAAGGCATTGTTGCTAAACTTGATGACCTGAGCTCAATCCCTCCTCCTATATGACAGAAGGAGAGAATTGATTCCATAAAGGTGTCTTCTAAACTCCACACTTACACACCTACACACACATACATACATCATACATACATACTTACACACACACACAGATATATATGTATATATATATATATATATATATGTACATACAGACAGACAGACATGCATCTACAAGGAATGGTAGAAATAGAAGATAGTATGTTTTTGTGTTGTCGTGTATGTGTGAGTATGAGCATATGTGCTTATTATAGACATGTATGTGAGCATGTGGAGGCCAAAGGTTGACATTATGTGTCTCTCCTCAATCATTCTCCATCTTTATGTTTTTAAAAACTGGATATTTCATTGAAGCTGAAGGTCATCAGTTTGACTAGGCTGGTTGGCCAATGGCCTGTCTTTGCTGCCATCCCCCTCAAGGCAGAGGTCACAGGCACTTTACTGGCTGAGCCAGCACTCAGATCTCACTTTAAAATTTTAAATGAAAGAATAAATCTAGCCAATGACTATTAATGACTGCTAAAGCTCAGCTGATGGAACACTGTAATGAGTAAATCTGTCTGATAATGCCTGAGCCTGTGTATCACACTCACTATCACATAAGAGGTGTGACATAACAGCAAGAGCATAGCCGACTTAAATTTTAACTCTCTAAACTTAACAACCAGTGTACAGAAACGCACACACAGAAGAACACATTGAAAACATCATGATCAGTGTGTGGAGGTACATGTCTGCAAGTCCAGCAGTAGGAAGGTTAAGGCAAGAGCACTGCGAGGTGGAAGTGAGGCTGGGTTACGCAGTGAGTCCCAGGAAACTCTAGGCTGCATAGTGAGACCTTGTCTCCAAAACCAAACCAAAACCACAATAGCAAAATAAAAGATGTCATGAATGTGCAATGTGAATCAGGAGGGTGGCAAGTTCTCTGAAGCAAACAAGATGTTTTTTTCTTATCAGATAAAATAGAAGAATTTTTTTTAAAGTTGTGCAGGGAAAAGAGAGAGATCAATAGTTTAAGAGACCAAATACAAATAGCCAAAGCACTATGAATGCAACATATATATATATATATATATATATATATATATATATATATATATATATATGTGTGTGTGTGTATTTCCTGATTGTTTCATGGTTCTTTTTGCTGTAGGTAGTTAATTGTATATATGTGTAATAATATAATTGTATGTGTAAAAAATTTAATAAAAAATTAAAAAATTTAAAAAGGGACTTAACAGACTTATCAGATAATACAGTTTGAGCCTTGTTTGAACTCTGATTTGGAAAAAAAGAATTTACTGCATTTTATTTATTTATTTATTTATTTATTTATTTATTTATTTATTGTGTGTGTGTGTGTATGTGTGTGTGGGTGCATGTGTGAAAGAGAGGGAATAACTTGTTCTTTCCTTCCACCATGTGGGTTAAAGGCTTGATCTCAAGTTTGTCAAGCCTGCTGGTAAGCACCTCTCACTGGCCCATGAAAAAATGTGAGTAGTTATAAGCCCATGTAGAAAACTTTAATGGTAATAGGAACTTGAACGTATCAAAGATGATGATGAGTACCTTTCAGGGATAGTTTTTGAAATGATTATGAATAAAATTATATGCTGAACATGGTAGTTCTTCTTCAGAACTCACTCCTTCAGAAGCTCAAGGCCAGCCTCTGCTACATAAGTTTGAGGCCAGCCTGGGTAGCATAGAACCCTATATCAAAAATATGTACATGGCTGCATGTGGTGGCATGCACTGTTAATCTCAGCACTCATTAGGTAGAGTCTTTGTGAGTTTAAATCCAGTCTGGTGTACACATTGAGTTCCAGGCCAGCCAGTGCTACACAGTGAGACCTTGTTTTGCTGTGGTTTTAAATGTACACCAATGTCTTGGGTTTCCTCTCATATAATCCACTACATAAAAAAAAATTCACATTAGTGTATTGTAGAATAAGAATTGCTAGAGTTTCCTTCTCCAAGTGAGAAACTGTCTTATGAAAGTGTGAAGCCAGCTGCATCAAAGCAGATTGAAAAGTCATAGCATTTGCTCACTAGAGTCCCTCCTCTCAGCACAGCACGGCATAATCAAGGATCCACCCATGGTAGCTGACCTTAGAGCACATAACTATAGTTTCAGCACTCAAGAGCCTGAGGCCAGAGGCTTACACGTGTGAAGTCAGCATGGGCTACTTTAAGAGACTCTGTCTCAAAACAAACAAATGACAACAGCATAAATCTCTTTGAATTCCCACTGCTCCCTGGGGGAAAACATGAAGAGTAGAAATTATATCTAACATTTTGTCCAATCAAGGGACCACTAAAACAATTGACGATGAAATTCTCAGAGCACTGGGATTAGATGGTTCTGAGAATGATGGTGACCCGTACCACAAGGGAGCTCCTGAGGAGAAACTGGCAGCATCCTTCAGTTGGGAGATGAGACAGGTGTACCAGCCCAGGGAGCACATAGCCCAGAAAAGACTCAAAACAGCCTCAAGTCCCTGGTCAGACTGATAGGTGAAAATTTGTCCTGTATGGAACCAAACTACACAAACAAGAACTGACTCATTTTTCACATCAGAAGGCTCTAATAGAAGACCAAAAAAAAGAACAGTGAATATTGTCCTATCGAAGGAGCACATTAAGTCTCTAGAAGATGACTCCAAATACATATAAAGTTCAGAAAGGTAATTAAAATAGACATTATTAGGATGCTCAGTGACCTAAGAGCTCAAGTAAACATCAAGCGACAGAAATTCTGGAGCTGAAGATTCTAAAACTGAACTGAAAAATTCACCACAGGAATAAACATTAAACTTGAGCAAGTGAAATGAGCAAAGTCAAAAAAAGGACATTCAAAATTACTGAATGAAGCCAAGCCTGGTGGTGCACCTCTTTAATCCCAGCACTCAGGGAGACAGAGGCAGGCGGGTTGCTGTGAGTTTGAGGCCAGCCTGGTCTACAAAGAAAGTCCAGGATAGCCACGGCGACACAGAGAAATCCTATCTCAACAAACAAACAAACGGAAAAAGATTCTTGAGTGACATGTCTGAGAACCACAGAGGTAGATTAAAAAGGTGAAGGCAGCCTCAGGCACATTGGGATATCCTCACTCAGACAAACACGTGCATCATGTGAGTTCCAGAATGAGAGGAAAGAGAGAAATGGCCAAAGAGCTAATCTAAAGAAATGGAATCCAAGACCTCCCCAATTCTGAAAGAAAGAAAATTAGATCTCCAAATCAGGAAAGTCAAAGGACTTCTACAAAGAGCACAAGCCCAGAACATTCCCACACTGACACTCAGTCTAACCAAGCAGCCAAGAAGCTGAGACAGGGGTTGCTAGTGAGAGGAGCAGCCTGTACACGAGGGAGTGCCTACAGGGTTGTTACCATATTTCTTAGCACAAACCTCCAAGGCTGGAAGAAAGTAGAACAGTATATTCACGCCTAAAGTGCTGCCTACCAAGAAGAGTCTGTTCTCTAAAATTACATGTCAAAAGTGAACACATAAAGCTTCGCAGATAAACAGCGGCTGAGAAACTCACTGACATCAGAACTCCTGTTAAGAAGCTAAAAGGAGTTCTTCAAGTACGAATGAAAAGATATTAAACAGCAAAATAATATTTTAAGATATAAAGCTCAGGGCTGGAGAGATGCCTCACTGGGTACTCTTCCAGAGGACCAGGGTTCAATTCTCGGCACCCATATGGCAGTACACAACTGTCTTTAAGTCTAATTCTAGAGGATCTGATACCCTCATACTGACATATATATAGGCAAAATACTAATGAACATGAAATAAAAATAAATCATTTAAAATATGAAATAAATCTCATCATTAAAGGCAAATATAATACAAACACCAGATATACTAGTGCATAAATCACTTGATAAAAAACTTTCTAAAACTAAATATGAAAAACTATAAAACCGTGTTAATGGAAAAAATGCCTCTGGTTATAACTTGTTACCTAACTGATATAAATTCTGTATGAGGGAAATGTGAAAGAATTGAGTGCTTGATAGAAGTTATCAGCTTAAAATGGGTTGTTACAGAATATTTTATAATAGCCTCATGGAAACCATTAAAAAATCTATATGGTAGATATATAGAAGGGAATGAAGAAATAATCAAGGAATCTTAGCACAAAGGAACAACAAAACACAAAGAAAAGCAATAAGTGAGGATAAGAGAAGACAAAATCACTATGGCAGGCAGAAATAGTAATTTCCAATCAAGTTTCTTTGAATTTAAATGAATTGAATTTTTCAATCAAAAGACATTAGAGAGTCTAAGTGAATAAAAAAAAAAAGAACTATTATGTTTTCTACAGAGATTTACCTCAAAATTTAAAATTAAGGACACAGCATGAGAGATGGCTCGGTTGTTAAAAGCGCTGGCTGCTCTCCCAGAGGACCTGAGTTTGGTCCCCAACACACACACTGGGCAGTTTACAACCACCTGTAAGTCCAGCTGCAAGGACTCTGCCACCCTTTCTACATTTCTCTCAGGTACCTGCAATCATGTGTAAACAGACACACATAAATAAAAAATGAAACAAATCTTAAAAAGAAAGAATTCAGGACACATATAAGCTGAAAAGAAAGGATAGAACGGTATTTTTCCATGTAAATAATAACCCAAGGGGCCTCACATGATGCAAAAAGGTTCTGTTTTAGAAACTGTTCAAAGGCAAAACTAGATGTTATATAATGATAAAAAGAGTAATTTCTTTAGGAAGATATTACAATAACAATGATGTTTGCTTCTAAAATCAGATCATTCAAACATTAAAAAACAAACATTGACAGAACTGTAGGGAAGCAGAGAGAATAGCAGAATTATATAAAACATTATAGTGGCTCATTTTCAATAATGAATAAAGAAAACAGGTAGAATGTTAGTAAGGAAGCAGCAGGCTTGACTCGCAGTACATGCCAGCTGGATCTAGCAGCCATACATGGCATGCCACACAACAACAGCAAAGTATACATTCTTCTTATGCATATAGAACATTCTCCAAGACAGACCATTGCTATGGCCACAAAACCTGTAGTCATATGTTCAGGATGACTGCAATCGTACCGAAAATCTTTTCCAGTGATCATGGGATACAATTAGAAATCAACGATAAAAGCAAAACTGGAAAATTTACAAATACATGAAAATTTAAAAATTCTTGAAGAGCTCAATGTTTCAGTGAGGAAACTTGCAAGGAGAGGGTATGAGGAAAGATAGGAGCCAAAGTAATCCCCAGGAAGAGCAAAGCTGGAGACCTCATACTTTTCAAAGTATTGCAAAGCAACAATAAACAAAACAGCATGGCATTGGCATAAAGATGGGTACAGGAAGTGGTGGAGTAACTGAGAGTTCACAAATATTCCCTGCGTAAATGTGGCTAAATCACTGGCAAGGTTATCCAAGACCACACAGAGAGATAGGCCCTTCAGCAATGCTGCTGGGAAGCCTGGCACCATAGGCCAAAGCAGAACAGCAAGGCACTCATCTCCTGTCATGCACACAAATTAACTGAAAAAAAAAAAAAAAAAAAAAAAAAAAAAAAAAAAAGACCTAAAGATAAGATTTGACACTATAAAACTCCTACACAAACCTTAGAGGTAGACATCACAGTGTTGGCTTTGGCAATGGTTTCTTGGGTCTGACACTAACAGTAAAGATAACTTCCTGGGAGTAAACCATACTTGAAAACTTCTGTATAACTAGGGAAGCAATCTGTGAAGAAAATGACAACCTTCAGGGTAGGAGAAAGTGTCTGCAAGCTGTATACCTCAGAGCAGCCTGAGCAAGGCGTAACAAAGAACTCCCAGGGCTCACTAGCGTAAGACCAAAAGCTCCGTGTTTAAAAAGGAGTAGTTAAGATTTGATATTTCATAACTGTGTAGACAGAGTGTATTTTCAAGTCTTTAAAAACAAATAATTATTTTTTTTCTCTCTTAAAAAAAAAAATAAAAAGGAGTACTTACTCCCAAAATAGATTACACACATGGCAATAAGTTTTCTCCAAATAGACATATGAATGGCAACGAACACACAAAAAGACATCATCATTAGTTACAGTAATCAAAACCATAATGAGCTATCACCTGTAAGATGGATACTACAAAATCAAGAAGGAATGAAGAGCTGGGCCTAGTGGCACATATTTGTAATGCCAGATATTTGGAAGTTTGAGGCCAGAGAATTATAAATTCAAAAGTTCCCTCGGCTACAGAATGAATTTAAGACTAGTCTGGACTATTTCAGAGACCCTATCTCAAAATAAAACATAAGATAGGTTAGGATTAGGAAGATAGGTAAATGGTAGAATGCTTACCTAGAGTATATAAGGGGGGTATCTAGGGGTATCTAGAATCCCCAATACTGTGAAAAGAAAGGGCAGAAGAGAAAAATGTAGGCGCACACACACACACACACAGAGAGAGAGAGAGAGAGAGAGAGAGGGAGGGAGGGAGAGAGGGAGGGAGGGAGGGAGGGAGAGAGAGAGAGAGAAATACTGCACAATCTCACGTTTATGAGTTTATCTAAAGTAACCGAACTCATGGATATAGAGAAGAAAGTGGACCTCTGGAAGAGCAGACAGTGCTCTTAATCTCTGAGCCATCTCTCCATAAGCGTACATAGTTGGAAGAAGTAAATCAGAACTGGAATAATATCTGCAGATGACTTTAAAACTTTTATGATTTCAACATAGTAATTTTAAAATGTTTTTATTAGCATGTATGATGCACAATTACATAATAATAATGGATTTTATGATGGTGTTTCCTTCTATGTACATAATTTTTTTTTTTTTAAACATATCCACTCCTATTAACCTTCGTATCCTCAGTGATGTTCTTACTCTTTCCCAGCTAGTCACTGCTCTACCTTCATATTTTTGGGCTTTTCTTTGTTTTTGTTTTTTTTTGACCTGATAAGTTTCAACAGGGTTGTTTCTGGAAGCATGGGTGTGGGGGTGCTTACAAAAGCATAGGCACCTTACCAGTAGCTACGCTCCAAACTTCTCTCTTCTGGCAGCCATGTCCTCTACTGTGTGGAATGGGCCACGTTTTGCACAGGAAATCACAGCTGTGAGTTCAAGAGTACAGCCTCCACTTCAAGTCTAGAGGACAATATTCCCAACACACCTCTTCTACTAATATTGGCATTCTCTTCTCTTCTACAGTTTTCCCGGAACTTGGATGGGGCGATGCAGATGTTCCATTTGGAAGTAGGCATTCAGTAATGATCAATTATTCTGATCTGTTTGCTCAGTCGTAAGTCTCTGAAATTAATACTGTAGATTGCAAAGCTGAGGGTAGCATTTATCTAAGGGCATAAACTATTTTTACAAAAGGTGATCTGATAGGCACATTATAGTCTGTTTGGCGAGACAACACCAGTGGCTTCTCTATTAGGGCTCATGAATTTTCGAGCTGTGTGTTTTCCACCAGGTTTATAGTAACAGACATGAAGTCCCAATGAGCAGATTGTAAATCCAATAAGAAATAGGTTGATTAGCCAACAATAGACTTGCCATTATCTCACCAATAGGCACTTTTTCTTCTGCCACATCAGTGTAGCCCCTAAAGTCCACAGCTCAGTGACACTACTGATGACACTCTCCCCAGCAGCTTGCATATATTGTCTGACACAAACGGGACAGTCAGCAAGGAAGACACTCCCAGCCTTGTTCCCATAACTAAAGCACAAACTTGCTTACCATCTAGTTCTGATGGACAAGCAGGACAGTGTCAACTGGCTGTATTATTTGGAGAGCTTCAGGGGTCTCACTGATGAATAGCTTCCAGGAAAGTAGCTCACCCTTCGCATGAGGATTTTTATTTAATATCCTATGGCTTCTGAGAAGATGCTGATGTGGTTGAAGTTCTTATAAAACAAATAAAAAGAAAATGCCAAACTCTGCTCTCTTACTTACTATGTGACATTATGTTGTTATTCCTTGTCATGAACTTTCCTCCAGCCTAGAGTTTGAAACACCACATCTTTCAAACTTTTTAAGATTGTAAGAGCCCTTGGAATACTTATGTCTTTAAACCAAGCTTGTTCACATGCATCCTGAGGGACAAATGCATCTCAGGATATCTCTGAGTGTGGCCCGACTCAAAATTGTAAACTTATATAAGACATTGTGAGGTCGTCGTTGTCATCATCATCATCGTCATCATCGTCATCATCATCAACCTCTCTAACTCAATTTCAAAGTTCTGTAGCATGAACTTTGCTGATGACCATATTCTATCACAACGTCCAAAGATCTGAAACAGCCAGAATCCTCAGCTAGTGCTTGGGAGTAACTCTGGGTTAGATAACATTGCTCTGGCTTTAGTTGGCCCCATTAAATTGCATGTTGAAATTTATTCTCTGTTGTAAAGTATTAACAATCACACTGTGCTCTTTGGAGATGCATCTTTTGGGATGAAGTTAATTGAGGTCAGAAGAGTGAGACCCTAACAGTGGCTGTGGCTTTGTAAGAAGTATGCCAAGCTAGCATACTTGCTCTGCTCCACCATTAGATGGTGTCCTCCACACTGAGGAGCAATAGGAAAGTGCTCACCAGGTGCTGAGCAGAGGGCAGTACCATGCTAGTGAATGCAGAACTACAAATGACATGAATTTCTTTTTCTTGATAAACTCCTAAGAAGTGGTATTCAGTTATTACAAATAAAAACAGATTAAGATAAACTGCTAACTAGTCAGTGGACTTGGTGTCCACTCAGTAAGTGGGGGTTTCCTTTCTTCTGTAGGCTTAACACACTTTTATTCTCAGATAAATACTGAAATGTTTAAAATTGTATTTGGCTCTTGACTAGAAATAAGCAAAATGGTTAGCAAGAACCCAGCAACAGTTAAGAGTTTGCATATTCGCCTCCAGCGGTGTGCTTTCATCTGCAGATTGTCTCATACTGTCCATAGCCATGTTCTAGTAGTTTGATGTCAAAGAGATGGAAAATATCCATTTGTGTGTGTGTGTGTGTGTGTGTGTGTGTGTGTTCATATTCATGCATCTGTGTAGGAGGATGTGTGTGTGCATGTGTGTGTAGAAGCCAGAGGTTGATATTGGGCACTTTCCTCAATTACTCTTCACCTTGTTTTTTTTTTTTTTTTAAATTGGTTCATTGTGAATTTCACATTACGCACCCCAATCCCACTCATCTCTGCCTTCCCTCATACCTCCCTCCATGTGTGTAACCTCTCCCCCGACAACAGAGGAAACAAATCATAGTGTAAGCTGTAGTGTGTTACAGTGTGTCCCACAGTGTACTCTTTTTTCCATACTTCTTTGTTTGCAGATGTTCACTGCAATGAGTCCTTGGTTTGGTACGAGGCCCCTGGCCTCTGCTAAACTATCAATACTGGACCCTCACTGGGACCCTCTCAGATAGCCTGTTGTCGTCCTGTGACATGGAGATTCTGTAGTTTTCTATCTGTATGCACTCCTTCATGCACTCCTGCAGTTCAGCAATGGGGTAGATGTTGGGGTGGGCCAATTCAAATCCTTGATCTAGGCCTGAAAAGCATCTGAGCTGGTCACCCCTCCAGCTCTCCCATGCTCACACCACAGGACGAGCTCTCTTGCCCTGCTCTGGCTGCCCGGCCCATCTAATGCTGCTACCAGCAAGGGGGCAGAGCCAATATTCTGGATCTCATGCCCTCAGGGTTAGAGTGAGTCTAGCTCATCAGAGCCCAAGCCACAAGGGCCAGGAGAGGTACAGGATGCTCTCTCCCAAGTGCTGTAGCAGGTGAGGGTCTGGGATGGACCTTCTGCTCTCACATCTTCGGCTGGTTCTCCACGTAGGATAGGTGGTAAGGGATGAGGGAGGGGAGGGGACATCTCTCCCTTGTGTGTGCTACTACACAGCAGACAAGACTCATGGTCTACTCTCTTGTTGCTCATACCTTCTGGGTTGGCTCACCAGCAATCGCCACATCCTGGGGCAGCTCTACTGTACTGCCCAGGTGATGTGCAGTGCCTATTCTCTTGTTCTCATGATCTCAGTCCAGGTCTCCAGTCCACAGCAGGTGGTGGAGGACAAAATGGATGAGAGGGGGATTTCTCCCTTGCAGATGTCACCATACAGCAGACAACAGGCAGGCCTGGCTCTCCCATGCTCCTGCCATCTATCTGGGCTTGCTCACCTGCAACCTCCACATCCAGGGCCAGCTCTGCTGTACTGCCCAGGCAAGGTGTAGGGCCTGCTCACTTGAGTGCTGCAGTGAGGGACAGGAACAGCTCTCCCACTCTGATGACTTTGGGGCTAGGTCTCTTGCCTGCTGTTGGTGGCAAGGGCGAGGAGGTAAATCTCTCCCTTGTCCATGTCACTGCACTGCAGATAAGTTGTGGAGCCAGCTCTCCCATGCTCACACCCTTGTAGCTAGCTCACCCACAACTCCCCAAACCAGGTGAGAGGTAGGACCAGTTCTGCACAGCCTTCAGACATCAACATGTCCCCAGGTGGCAGCCCAGACCAGGGACACCAGCCTAGCCTTTGGGGGTGGCAAATCCCTGCTGCTGCAGGACCATGGACCCAGATGTAGCCCCTGGTGGCAGCACAGGCCAGGACCCCACCATGGTCCCAGATGGCATTTCCAGCTACTCATACCATGCCATTCCTCACCACCCTGGAGTCTGCAGTTCCGCCTCTCTTCAGTGTGTCTGCATCCTTCTGTTTCTCTTTCTTTTCCATTTCTCTACCAATGTGCTTGCTCCTTTTAGTGGCACTCTGGCCTCTGAGTGTTTTTAAGAGGGCTGTGCCTCACCAGTGCATTATGACACCGGGCGGGGTCATCAAGGGCGTGGTCTACCACACACATAGCCTGGCCTATGCAGCATCAGACTGGTGGTTATCTGAGGCTAGCTCCCAGTTTGGGCCCCATGGCACCAGGCTGGTGGTTGTCTTGGGCTCGTTGCTTGCCTAGGACCTCCAGGGTATCCCTATGAGGGGATCGTCTGCTTGGGGCTCACTCTGGTCTGGGGCCGTGGTACCAGACAAAGTTCGTCAGGTCTCTGCCTCAATCATTCAGATTTTCACAGGTATCCACCCTGTTTTTAATTTATTTTTTATATTTAATTTTATTAATTTATTCATTTTACATCTCAATGGTTATCCCATCCCTTGTATCCTCCCATTCCTCCCTCCCTCCCATTTTCCCCTTACTCCCTTCCCCTATGACTGTGACTGAGGGGGACTTCCTCCCCTTGTATATGCTCATAGGGTATCAAGTCTCTTCTTGGTAGCCTGCTATCCTTCCTCTGAGTGCCACCAGGTCTCCCATGCAGGGGACGTGGTCAAATGTAAGGCACCAGAGTTTGTGTGAAAGTCAGACTCCACTCTCCACTCAACTGTGGAGAATGTTCTGACCATTGGCTAGATCTGGGTAGGGGTTTGAAGTTTACTGCCTGTATTGTCCTTGACTGGTGCCATAATTTGAGCGGGACCCCTGGGCCCAAATCTGCCTATCATAATGTTGTTCTTGTATGTTTCTAGGATCCTCTGGATCCTTCTACTTTGCCATTCTCCCATGCTTCTCTCATCTAGAGTCCCAATAGGATGTCCTCCCCTCTGTCCCCTTTTCATAGTAAGTGAAGACTTTCATGGGACATGAGATTTGTCCTTTGTCAGTCTCAAACAGGTATATGTTGCATTCTGATTACCCTGTCTCCACCCCTTATCGCTTCTCTCTCCATCCTTACCAGTACCCCGACTCCTCTATGAATCCCCTTTCCCAGATTCATGGCTTTTTGGTTTTGTTTTGTGTTCCGTTCAGTTTAATCAGGGCCAACTGTGTGAGTGTTGGGTGGGACTGTCTACTGAAGCCTGGTAGAGTCACCAGTGGTTACGCAACTAGAAAATGACTCCCTTCGCTCTGACTCTATCAGCAGCCAGGAGCTCAGCATAAGGTGGAGGAGGGCATTCTGAGTCTCTCTTACCCACCTTAGTTTTTAATCCCTTAAGGATTCCATGCATGCAATTCAATGAAATCGGAGTCTATCCACCTCCACATTATCATATTATTATCATTCGCTGATTCAGCGATTCAGCTAGCCTGCCTGGCCAGGGAGGCCAGAGAGCACAAGCATCTTCCTGCCTTCCCCTCCCTGGCCCGGGATTATCTGTGCGCAGTGCTATTCCTGGCATTCAGATGAGTGTTGGTGATAGAATTTAGGTGTGCATGCTTTGGTCACAAGTATTTTAGCAAATGAGCCATTTCTTCAGCCCTCCAAATTTATCTATATTCACTTTTCAAGGATGAGGCATTGTATCACCAACAAAATTAGATAATCAATAAAATGTTCTTTTTTTTTCCTATATTTTAAACTTCAGAGCAAATGAAACACATTGTCATTTATCTCTTATTACAACTGAGATATGTCTTATATATAACAATGCTTAAAGACTGTTAAATATGAAATTTAAGACATGATTTCATATAACAGCAACATAAGATATTTAACTTGGATTTTCACAACTAAACAATGCGATGGTTGGGAATAATTCCTCAATGTGCATCATAGAGGCAGCACCCAGTGCTTGGAAAGCTCTGCTTGCTGTGCTCTTTGAACATCCTCATGTCACTCTTGGAAGAACTTCTCTGGAGTCCGAAGATTCTGAGGACAGTTGCATTCACAGCCAAAGTCAGCTGGCTGCCCACAGACTCAGCAGCCCTCTATGAAGCTAGCACTGTGGCCTGCTCAGTGTTCCAGAAACGACTGGGCAGCCCAAGCTGGGTGCAGTGCCAGTGCAGGCCTCTTTGGCCCTGCTCAGCTGGCTGTGTGGGGACTGTGACTGGGGGAGGGGAGCTAGAGAGATGGCATTTGCTGCTTGCTCTGGTTAGTTTCATGTCAACTTGACATAAGCCAGGGTTATCTGTAAAGTGGACCCTCCATTGAGAAAAATGCCCCCATCGGATTGGCATGTAGACAAGACTAGGCAAACACATGGCAAGCGCTGCCTGATCGGTCTCCCCAGCTCCCAATCAAATCAACTGAGTTGGATGCCTGAGTCATGTTTGCTAATCAGAAAAGGACACAGCCTGAGCTATTCCACAGTCATCAGCTGGGTCAGGTAGCAGACAGCAAGGAATCCACTGAGCTTAGAGAGAATAATGTTTCTATATAAAAAAAGGATGGGAGTATAAGTCACTTGTTTGTATCATACTCCTGGGTCTACAGATTAGATGGGTAGGACAAGTGGATCACGGGAAGTTTTAGAATGGGAAAGCAGTCAGTGTATCACGAGGGTAATTGTTTCTGTTCTGGTTCTGTGAAGGGTGTGATGGTACCTAGAAGGTCATGATAAGATTTGGGCCAAGGCCTTTATAACATTTGGAAGTGTGAAACAGTTTGCTGTTGCTCTTCTTGTTGATTCTTAGTTAGTATGGTTGTATTTGTTTGGTTTGGTTTTTGAGACAAGGACTCTATATAGCCCAAGCTGGAATCAAATTCACAATCCTCCTGCCTCCTGCCTCCTTCCTCCTGTGGGGGTGGCAGGTGTCTCACCCAGGTCCTCGTGGATGTTAATCTTCCTCATCATTTTTCATCTCCAAATACCCCTGGCCTTTGTAATCAAATTTAGGGTAGCTAAGAATTTTTCCCTGATTGGTAGTTTATTTAATAGCATTGTGTTTATTTTAACATCTCAGTCTTGATCACTGTGGTGTTGTGATGTACGGTGTCAGCATTAGGGACAGTGGAAGATGGTGCAAGGGAATGTTCTATGCTGCTTTTCCATGAGCCTCCAGGTATTTTTAGATGAAAGGTATAAGCGTAAGTAGATGTGAATGCCTAGATACGCAGTGTGTGAAAATATCTCTTTTTATAAAGAGTGCCATAGGATGTAGGCTACAGATTTTTGATACCACCTAGACGCTGTCTTTTTGCCCATCTCAAATGTCAAACCTACTCTGGGAAATATTTGAAGAAGAGCCTTGAAAATGCTTTCCTGTGCTGAGTACAGTCAGCTTGCTATTGGAGCACTGTCCAGTGCTGAGGATCCCTTGTGGTCTCCCTTTGTAATGTGTCTGCACCTGGCCTTGTGGGGCAGAGCCTAAGTCCGTCCCTTCTATGTCCTAATTGTGCTGCTTTCTGGCCACCCATTGAATCAGGTCTCTACTGCATTTCACACTTGGATTAACTCAATCATGCAAATTATGTCAAGCCCAAAAAAAATCAGGCTGTGGGCAAATAAGAAATGATAATAAAAATAGAAAATATGGCTCACAGCCTCTACGCTTCTTTATAGAACTGCTGCCAATGGTCCCCAGATTCACCAGCTCTGGCCCAGTGCAAAAAGAAGGTGTAAAAAAGATTGAGTTCTAATATAAGTGAATAAATAAATAAATAAATAAATAAATAAATAAATAAATAAATAAACCGCGTAAATTAGATCCCCACATTTTGGCAAACTTCTCCACAGAGAAAAAACTGGTTTTGACATGCTTAGCAGAGTAAAGTATGCATAGGTAAGACTACCTATGCTGAGCATTCCTTGAAACATCTGGTTTGTCTTTCCCAAACTGAGATTTCTAGACAATTCTTTATAAGTTGTCTAACACTCCTTCCCGTATATGTACCATAGAGTACTGACCCCTGGCCCTTCCTCTGCTAACCTGCCCACCCAGAATGTGCTGTAGTAGGCACTTCTATCACATGCATGGTCCTCCAAGGTCCACTTAAAAGGAAGTCTTGTAGTTCTGAAAGCTCCCCTGACTGCCCTCAAGTGAGTGCTGTCTTGTTTTTGGTAGCTTTTAACATGTATCATAATAACATGTGATATTGCAGCAGCATGTATGATACCAGACAATTTGTTAAGGAAACACCTTTGAAGGCAGAAAGGCCAAGATCAGGTGTTTCTACCTGTTTGGCTGCTAGTGAATACCCCCCACCCCGCACCACTTCATCGGAATCTCATAGAGAAAGGAAAGGAGCCAAATACATGTGTGATCTTGCTTTATAACAGCCTCCTCTCTAGACAACTAACTCCCTCATGGGACCAGCATTCCTCCTTCCAGTAGTAACTGTCTCTCTTTATAGGCTCCACTTTAAAGATTTAACATTCTACCATCCCAGTCACCCAGCCTCCAGAAGGTGGACCTTGGGGCATATATTCAAAACAAATGCAAGCCACTGTACACTCTTAAAATCTGTTACTTTACCAGGTTAGTTAAGCATCCAAACTCCTTGCCACCCAGCACACAGGTTTGCCATCGGAGAAGCCAGGCTCCCCAGCTAGCTCCTCCTAGATCTGGCATTGTGGTTTACACTCACCATCATAGGTGCTTGGTCAACATTTCCAGATACATTTTTGGAAGAAAAGATCATTTGTTTTTCTGGCTTCTATCTGAAACTGTGCTGTGTAGTCAGATGTGGTTTCAACTCTCTGGAGGTACAGAAAGGAAAGTGACCCACCATGTGTGTCTCTAAACAAGAACCAGGAATACACACAGAAGTGCTGGCCTCTACTGGAAGTGCTGGAAGGCATGGCTCCAGCTAATCTGCAGCTCTGAGGGAGAACCCAAATATGTAGCAGGTGCTCGGTTCGATTCCCTGCTCCTTTCTGAGTTGTTGCTCCCCTCAGCCTTAGGCTTCCTTTGGGGACCTCACCTATTTGAACTTTAAAGCTCCTGACTTAAGATATCTAGCTTACACAGAGAGTTCCCCTTAAGCATTAACGTGGGTTAGATTTATGCTTATTGAGTGCAGAGCCAACATTGCAAACATCTCTGGATCAGTCACAGTAGCCAGACGTATGAACCCAGAAGTACGAGCTCAATCCTCATCCAAGTAGTGAGCAGGCCTGGCAGGAGCCTTCTGGAAATGTCTTCCCTTCCCAGGGCTCTGCTGGCATGCAGCTGGGGAGCACTGTGGGGATGCACCCGGGGAGCACTAGGGGATGCAGCTGGGGAGCACTTTGGGGGATGTAGCTGAGGAGTATTGTGGGGGATGCAGCTGGGGAGCACTGTGGGGGATGCAGCTGGGGAGCACTGTGGGGGAAAGACTTTCCAGAGGACACTTCTCCCCTGGAAGATGGATGAAAGTGTCGAGTGGTACTAAAACCAATGGCAAGAACAGCTTCCTGTTTGCTCCTTGCAGGACACGTGTTGGGGTTGCGCGATTTATACTTGTTATTTTATTTAATCCTTATGCACCCCTGTAAGGAATGCGCTGTGTCCTTTACACTGCCACACAGAGGGAGGACTGCACTGGGGCTCAGGAACCTGGAACTCACATCCACTGAATGAGCAGGGAAACCTACCTGCCCCTTGGCCCTAACAGTACCTGTAAATAGGCCATAAGCCCAAAGCAAAGGCTTTGAAAATGCTGTTTTTTTATAAACAGTACTTGTTCTAAGGAAAGGGCCTATGAGATGCTGTCCCTGTCTTCTGGGCTGCTGTCCACAGTCTGGGTTGAGGAGCACCTTATCCCCATAACTGGCCAAGAAGCTAAAGAATATTTAGTAGAAGGTTTGACTGACTGACGGCAGGCACATCCAAGCTGGCTGTCTGCCTGCAAGGGTCATGCACCAGCACAGAGCTGTACAAAGCATCCTGGGAAAGTTGTGCCAGCAGACCCTATCACAGCTCCCTAGCGCAACATTCCCACTTCCCTAAAACAGCATTATGACAAATATCAGTAAATATCACTTTTTGCTTAAGCCAAGTCACTTATGTTTAATCCTACTAGGTGGTTAAAACAGGTCCAAGAGTTCGTCTCTCCTTGGAGGTGACTGGCGTGTCTTTCCCCATTCAAAATGAGAGAAATGCCCAAGCTGAAGCAAACTTCCTTCTGGAGCTTATTGGAACCCGGAGCACATCCCCTTGACAGATACAACAGGGATTAATGAGCCATGACCAGAAGTTTGATTTTTCTGTCAAGTGCTCCCATCCGTTTTTAATAAACAGAAGAAGAACAGCAACTTCACTGCCTGCTCTCCATCGCGTAAGTGGGGCCGTCCGCTCCTGGTAGCCGGCTTGCAGAGCAGAGTTACGATGGTAAATAACTGACAAATGCGTTTATGAGCCCCTTCGGTCTGCTTCTCTGGTGGCTGCCTTCCACCCCCCCCCCCCAAGTTCCATTTCTCTGCCTCTGTTCAATGTGGGAGGCTCAGAGCTTTGCCAAGGGAACCCGTCAAGTGCAATATCACATTTACAACTAAATGGCTTCAATTTCGTGCCACTGGGGCACTATCTGTGGTGTAAAACTGCCAAAATACCCACTGTTTTCCCATTAAAGCACACTGGGTGCTCTTTCGCAGAAGCCTTATTCCTGTGAGGACTCGAAGCGAGCCAAGGAACAGCCACCCTGCAACAGCAGATGGTAGGAAGAAGGTAGGGCTGAAGTGCAACGCCCAACAGCATGGTCCTCCTCCCCCAAACCCATGAAGCTGTATTTGATCTCAGTTAAACAAAAACACTTGTCACCAGGCTTAGCTCCGCTCACATTCACTGAAAAAAAATGTCACTGCTCACAAAAGTGATGTTTCTGTTGTAGAAACAACAATGTGGTATTTCTCTTTTCTCTATTCCTTTCTTTCTTTCTCTCATTCTCTCCTTTCTCTCTTTATTTTCAGTCTTGCAAAACAAGCTGAGATTTTCAGGGGAAGCCTTGCTAAGAATGGCTGCCTTAAGCCATACTGACCACAGGATGTCCCCAGTGTTCCATGAAAATTCCATGGAAAGGGCATTTACCTGGTAATGCAAAAGTGGTTTCTTAAGGAACAAAGGTCAGAGCATAGAGCTATGGTCACATCTTAGGTTTCAAACCAAACTGACTTTGCAGAGGCTGCCCCAGCACCACCACCCAACAGCACAGCATCCTGAGTTGAGGTTGTCCTTGACGCAGAATGTGCCATCTACAAGTAAAGCCACTAAACTTAACAGCCCAGAGCTCATATTTAATCGCCCCTGAAGAGAAGTCACCCTGAGGCAGAGGTAATAACCAATACCAGATCTTCTTTTTTTTTCACTTTAATTTTCTTTAAAAGCTTCATGCTCAAGCAACGTGGTCACCAATATCTGATGAAACTGTATGCCGTTCAAGATATTTTTTTTTGAGTTGACACATTTATTAAATCCCAAGATGAGAGTCTAGAAAAACTTAACAACACTAGAAAGGAACATGAACATGAACTTACTGCTGAGTTAAAATAAAATCTTTAAAAACTTAAACTAGAACTAGAATAAATAATCCATAGCCCTATTTCACAATTAAAGGGCTCCTGCAACAATGCCCCAAGAAGACTTTCCGGTTGCCACGCACAAGACAGCGAAGGGAAGATTCTCAAGTAAGAGGTCTCATCCATCAGCCCTTTTGGAGGCTGGGTATAGCACAGAGCCCATTGGAGGCTGGGTATAGCACAGAGCCCATTGGAGGCTGGGTATAGCACAGAGCCCATTGGAGGCTGGGTATAGCACAGAGCCCATTGGAGGCTGGGTATAGCACAGAGCTCATTGGAGGCTGGGTATAGCACAGAGCCCATTGGAGGCTGGGTATAGCACAGAGCCCATTGGAGGCTGGGTATAGCACAGAGCCCATGAGATACCAATTTTCTCGTATTTAAGAAGTAGATCACAGATTTCAGTGCTGGTTCTAGTCATCAAAGGACTAAGGTAGCTTGTCAGTTTCCTCCCTGGTTTTGATGAACCCCAATTTAAGCAGACTTCAACTAGCTTCTGCTTTCAATGCTTCCTGAGTTGAACCCACAAGAATATTATGACAAAACTCCTTTTTGTTAACTTAGCCTAAGAGAGTCTGGTTTCCACAGAGGTCTGTCAGAGAGCAGTGACTCGCCATAGGGAAGATATACCACGGATCTAGATGGCCACTGCTTTCCTGTTTGTTTATATACACAGCTGTACAAATCTGAGCTATTGTTATTTCTATATACTGGTGGAAGCTATGGTTTTCCAGATATGGAGCTCTTGTGGTCTTAATTGTGCCCATGTGAATCCCTTTGTTGAGTTTTTAACCTTGAGTACCTAAAATGTGACTGAATTTAGCACAAGCCTTTAAAGAGGTCTTTTCACTTAGGTCAAGGTCACTGCCACGAGCCCACAACCAATATGAATGGTTTTCATGTAAGACGAGGAGATGGAGACATCACCATTCACACAAAGGTCCTGGGGAGTTACGGGAGAAGACAGCACACACAGCACACATAGCACACACAGCACACATAGCACACACAGCACACATAGCACACACAGCACACATAGCACACACAGCACACATAGTACACACAGCACACACAGCACACATAGTACACACAGCACACACAGCACACATAGCACACACAGCACACATAGCACACACAGCACACATAGCACACACAACACATAGCACACACAGCACACACAACACACAGCACAAACAGTTACACAGCACACAGCACACACAACACACACAGCACACACAGCACACACAGCACACACAGCACACATAGCACACACAGCATACGCAGCACACACAGCACACATAGCACACACAACACATAGCACACACAGCACACACAACACACAGCACAAACAGTTACACAGCACACAGCACACACAACACACACAGCACACACAACACACACAGCACACACAACACACACAGCACACACAGCACACACAGCACTCATAGCACACACAGCACACACAGCATACACAGCACACACAGCACACACAACACACAAGCACACACAACACACAGCACACACAACACACAGCACACACAACACACACAGCACACACAACACACAGCACACACAGCACACACAGCATACACAGCACACACAGCACACACAGCACACACAGCACACACAACACACAAGCACATACAACACACACAGCACACACAACACACACAGCACACACAACACACACAACACACACAGCATACACAACACACAAGCACACACAACACACACAGCACACACAACACACACAGCACACACAGCACACACAGCACACACAACACACAAGCACACACAACACACACAGCACACACAACACACAGCACACACAACACACACAGCACACACAACACACAGCACACACAGCACACACAGCACACACAGCACACACAGCACACACAGCACACACAGCACACACAACACACAAGCACATACAACACACACAGCACACACAACACACACAGCACACACAACACACACAACACACACAGCATACACAACACACAAGCACACACAACACACACAGCACACACAACACACACAGCACACACAGCATACACAGCACACACAACACACAGCACACACAGCACACACAGCATACACAGCACACACAGCACACACAGCACACAAGCACACACAACATACACAGCACACACAACACACACAGTACACACAACACACACAGCACACACAGCATACACAGCACACACAACACACAGCACACACAGCACACACAGCACACACAGCACACACAGCACACACAGCACACACACAGCACACACAGCACACACAGCACACACAACACACACAACACACACAGCATACACAACACACAAGCACACACAACACACACAGCACACACAACACACACAACACACACAGCACACACAGCATACACAGCACACACAACACACAGCACACACAGCACACACAGCATACACAGCACACACAGCACACACAGCACACAAGCACACACAACATACACAACACACACAACACACACAGCACACACAACACACACAGCACACACAGCATACACAGCACACACAACACACAGCACACACAGCACACACAGCATACACAGCACACACAGCACACACACAGCACACACAGCATACACAGCATACACAGGCCAAGGCAAAGCCTCAGGTGAAACCAACCTTGAGAACACCCTGACCTCATTCCAGCCCTCCTCTGCACCCAGGGAGCATCATGGGAATTCTAGAAAACTACTCCAGAAGCTTGGGAATACCAATTGTGTACCAATACCCGTTGCAAGTTCTTGAATTAAATGCAGTCCATGCCTTAGTAATATTGGCTGCTGGCACAAGTGAATTCCATGAGTCCTACCTACCAAGGGTTTTACAGATATACACTTATTTTGTGTTGGAGGCAACCGGTTTTGTTAAAGTACTCACTTTTACAAGAAAAACTGCAGTGCAGACTCTGCTCCTCCAGACTCTCGCACCCATGTTCAGTCCCTGGGCAAAGTGTACCTACCAACAGGAGGGAGGGACTTAGAAAGGCAGGAAAGAGATGGGGCCCTTTCTCTGTAGTGTTCTGTTTTCTACAATACTTTTGGAAATGGATATTGTGGTTTAATCACATAGGAGTGAATTTTAAACAGGGTGCACTTGTGTCCTGAAATGGAACTTGGTGTCCACTCTGTTAATTATGGAGTCACATCTATTCTCTGTTTTAGGGCACCTGTACATCTCCACATGTTTACCTTTCAAATTATCTAGTATTAAAATTCTCTCCACACTGTACCAAATGGACCATGTGACCAAAAGTGAGCAGAGAAGTCTGTGAGGTCAGGGAGAGGTCTGTGATTGAGTACCATCCTGGTTGGTGATGGGTCCACAGTTCACTGAGCTGCCCAGGGTATATGCATTTCTAGCCCATTTCATTCATTGGCTGTTTCAGGACTTACTTTATCCTGGGCAATGTAGAGCAGTTGTGTCTGCCTTTCTCCTCTCCTCCCCCCCTCCTCCACAATAGGCTCCCTAAAATGCCGTATGTGCTGCACCTGGCAGATGCACCTGGACAAAGCCAGGATGTAAGTCCTCCTTCCTTATCCAAACCCGCAGATTCTGATGCCTAAGGTTTGGACCAGTGAGTGTGACTTGCCAGCCTTTCCAATGTGTGTAGGACCTGCCTGGAGCCTACATGGCTCAATGGCTAGTGTTCTGGCTACATAGCACATGGGCGCATACTTCAGAAAACTCTGATCTCTCTCTCTCTCTCTCTCTCTCTCTCTCTCTCTCTCTCTCTCTCTCTCTCTCTCTCTCTCTCTCTCTCTCTCTCTCTCTCACACACACACACACACACACACAGATTAGCTGATAGGCAATTATTCTAGTTGCAGAGGAATTAATTACTCTGAAAGGGATCTGCTATTGAGCTTCCTTCAAAATACAGGCAGCAGCTCCCTGTGTGGATGGGACTGCGATGGTTTTACAGGAGCTCTATTGCTATTCTTAAAAGCTCACAGATTTTTTAAGGGGAAAGGGAGCCGGGAAGCATTCATGACTTATTGGTTAAAAATATTACCTGCTCCAAAGTAATCCTTCGAGAGAGTCAGGGCCAAAGAAGGAAGGGCAGTCTTTCACTGCTCTGAATGTGAGCTTACTGCCCAGTGGACCCAACACCCAGAAAAGCTATCCAATTTTCACAGGTCAGGAAATTGGATCTGCAGAAACTTTTGTGAGGTCAAGTTCCTCAGTGACCAAACCCACTATGAGCTTAGAAGAAGAGAAGGAGGAAGAGGATGAGGAGGAGACTTCAAACATTAACTTGATATTAAAAACAAAAATAGCTGCCACTGACTTAAATATAGAGAAATTGTGTAATAACTGAAAAATGGTTTTTTAAACCAGTTTGGCAGAGTTTTAAGGGGCCATTTAAGAAGAAGAAAAAAAAAAACACTTTTTTTTTTTTTTTTAAAAGAGATTGGCTGCATTTCCAAGGTACCAACAACATTCTGAGGTGAGGCAGGGAATGGATAAAGAGGACATGTAATTTGTAAATATTTTACCACTAATTGATATGTAAGTAAAAATGAAGAAAATCCATATATTTTTCACAGTAGTAGAAGACTCCCCTCTAAACATCCCTTTTAATGGTTAGGCAAAACAACCCGACTCTTCACTGGTTGGTCACATTTAGTTGTGTTAACATCTTTTTTTAAAAAATACTCAGCTATGAGCCAGGCAGTGGTGGTGCACATCTTTAATCCCAGCACTCAGGAGGTAGAGGCAGGCAGTTCTCTGAGTTTGAGGCTAGCCTAGTCTACAAAGTGAGTCTAGGACAGCCAAGGCTATACAAAGAAACTCTGTTTTGAAAAAAAAAAAAAAAAAACCCCAGCTATGATCTCAAAGGGTACACATGTGCTCTCTATGTCTTCTCTTCTGTTTAAGAATAACAAGTAGGAAGTAAATACAATTTGGTGTTTAAATAGCATTCCTCTGCTCGTTGGTCACCCAGGCCTTCATTTCACTGCATTGGTGTGTTCCTATGAACCAAGCTCTGGACAGTGTGGTGATATTTAGATTTCCTGGTATACAACAGGAGGTCTGTGAAGCTTCATACGGGGGTGAGTGTTCAGAGGTGGGTGGGTCTTCCTGTGGGCTATTCTGGAAGTATCTTGCATGTGATAAGAGATTTGATAAGTGGTCTCTATCTGGTTTGGCATCCTTTGCAGCTGAGGCAAAGTGAGTGATTTATAAGAATCACAAAGCACAGCACAAGGGTCCCACCGGCTGCCAGGCTCCTTGGTGCTGTCACCTGCTGCTGTATTGGGTGCTAACTTCTGCTGCTGAATATTTACTTCCAGAAGCTTGCCTGGTTTTCTCTATTGTTCTTAATGCACAGTACAGTTGTCCTCAGCAAGCCTTCCCCACTGACCCCCGACCCCTACCCCGTTCACCCCTCTCCTCAAGGCTGCTCTGGCCATGCGCCTAGAGGGACAATTGTGGATCTAAGGACAGGTGTAGAGTGGAAGATGAGGCCAGTGAAGGACTTCCTTTTATCTTTGATGCCTTTTCCAGGCCAATGCTCTGACTAATGAGCAGAGTCCACTAATGAGGAGCGAGGCTAGGTCTCGCCTTTTCCGGAGACTGAACCCATTACCCTTTGGGTCCCTGTGAGCCTGAGGGCACTAGGCCTGCTTCCTGAATGGGTGGCTTCCAGCTCACCGTACCACTCCCATGCTTGGTGCCAGTGGCCATGAATAACTTCACTTTTGTGCGTTTAAAAAAAATATTTCTCTACCCCGGTTCTTTCCACCTCCAATACCACTCCCCCCCTGCCCCCCCCCCCAGCTTGGTGGCCTCATGCGGTGATGTTTCTTGAAATGTTAGATTCTTCCTTCCTCTACCAACCCCGCCCCCCTTCCAGTTCTGGAAGCATTTTGTTTCTGTACTGCTTTGTGAATCGGGTGCTGAATCCAGATCCTTGGGGCTTTAAAGTTGAATTAATTATTAAACAGGAAGGGGGCAGTACTTTTAGCAGGCGCCAAGTAAGTATACTTACACTGCAAGCTGGCACCACTCGGCTATCCTGTGCTGTGGTTTGCTGAAGGCAACTAGAGACTTTTATTCTAGTTTTAATCATGAATTTCTATAAGTTTGGGGGTAGTGGAGAGTTGGCAAGCAAAGAACTGGGAAGCCAGTCTTCGTCACCTGACCGTTTTGGCCAAAACAGTTTTCCCCCTTTTGAAAGGACTCAGAAATACTTTCCCAGTTCATAAACCAATCTGAAATTATCCACTCCCAACTGTTTTACTGAGAACAGGGTGGGCTTTTTCATATATATACATACTCTCTATTGATAAGTTTCCCTTTGTTTAAAAAAGTGGTTGTTGTTGTTTATTTGTTTTTTCCCAGAAACGCCATTGGAAGGTTGACTTTCTTGCTTTGTGGTTTTTATGATCACTCTGTATTGGAAGTCAGGGGGTAGGATAAGTGCATTAGAACAAATCTTATCTTTAAAAAATGAATATGTGCCACAGTATTTCTTGATTCCCTGAGTGAAGGCATTGATATTTTTCAGAAATTCACATTCCACCAGAGCCGGTGGACTAGCTTGTCCCAGACGCGGCGTGTATGGGAACTGAGCTGTGTGAATGGAGCTGGTGGAATTCCCCAGGGAAGCTGAGCTCCCTGATGTGGCCCCAGATCAGGTGGCCATTGGATCTTCACCTCGCCTCTCTGAGGCTGCCTCTCAAGGGGAGCTGAGGTCCCTCAGGCTTCACTCTGTTGATGCTGGTGGAGACTGTCGGTGGGGAGGGAGGGAGGAAGAGCTCTTTGAGTGCAGCTGGGTGCGTGGGCCGGAGTGTGAAGCAGCCTCGAGAAGAAAGAGAACAAAGATTTGGTTAAAAATTTAGATTCATGCTTATAAATTTGGAACATGAGAGAGAGAGAGAGAGAGAGAGAGAGAGAGAGAGAGAGAGAGAGAGAGAGAGAGAGAGAGGAGAGAGAGAAGAGAGAGAGGAGAGAGCAATACACATTCTACACCCCTCTCAGCAGACGGTGATAAAGCATGCATGTAAAACCCCTCTGGATGAATCGCACATCATGTCACCCCTCACCACATGCCTTGAGAAGCTACAGTGCACACACCTTAGAACATTTAAAACATGCAGTATGTTCTGTGAACCATGCTAGCCAAATAGTCCTTTTCAGTGCTTATTTTCCCTTTTGGCACTGAAAAAAAAAGTATTCTTGCTGACAATTCTTTCGTCTAAAAATATGTAATTTTGTACCTCATATGTATTATCTACATCTTGACTGTGTAATTTCCAACAGTTAATGCATTTCATTATAATAATCCAATAAATGTACTTACTGTGAACAAAAGCATGAGGTCTAGTGGCTTCTTTTGAAAGATTAGTTAAGAGCTAAGGCTAGGTATCCAAGGTAGAGCACTTGCCACACATGCGAGGGGCCTTGGGGTCAATCCCCCAGCCCTGAGAACAATGTATACTTTTAAGCCTTTAAACTGAGCATTCGAAGCACCCCTCATACTCTCCTCACTGGCATTTTATGTATCAGCATCTGCCTTGGGCTGTGGTTCTGGACTCCTGTCCTTGGATGTCCAGTTTGTTCTTGATATTTAGGCTTCTGTGCTGCCCACATTGAGTTCACTATGCTCCTCGCCATAGTAAGTAATTTACAGCCGAGCTTGGAAGCAGTATCTTCCTCCTCAACCACTACGCGGAGGATTTGTGTATAAAGGGGATGGGGACAGCCACATGCACAGTGGCAATCTGTCTTATTTCCTTTTCAAAAAATGTATTCAGAACTGGCTTTACAAAATAAAGAATTACATTCCTGATCTTTGATTGAACAAAGGTTCTGGTCGCTCTACTTAAAAATGGCCCCTCTCTCATTGCTCATCCATTGGAGATTTCCAATGCAAAACTGAAAAGACTACATACAGTTCTGATACACACCACAACTCTTTTTTTTCCAATAGCTTTTACTTAACTCTAATAACTTAGAATCTTTGTACACTTTTAAGGAAAGTGTCCTTTTGTTTGCTTGTTGGATAATGGATTATTTGTTTAGGAATATTTTGTTTGAGAGGTCCTTCCGGGAGAGGGCCTCTTGGCTTACCACAGCACCCTTGGAAAGTGAAAAAGCAGCTTCAATTAGCTGGGGACATAACTAGCAGACAAAAGTGATAACCCTCTTCATACAAAAAAGTAATTTTAATGTCATGGGAGATGTCAATCATGCATGCATTGCTTTTTAAATGCATCTTCCTCCCCTTAGCTTTAAGGAAAATTGAAAAACAATACATACACCGACTTATGTTTTCCTGAGGAGTTTCTTGGCTGACTGCTAGAGAGAGACAAAGTTGGAAAATGTGTCTGTGTCTGATCATGTCAACTGTGTCCTAGAAGCCTGACAAGGCCTTCCTTTGCCTTGGAAGACCAGTCCCTGGCTGGGCTGTAGTCAACCTTCCTAGCAAGATGTGCTCACGCTTCCCTACCCAGGTCCTGGGTGAGGCCAACTGCTTGCCAAGAGGCTGGCCGACTCTGCAGGTGTATGAGCCGCAGCCCTAGGCAGGACTGCCTCTGCCTCACCGAAGGTCCCCAGCCCTTCTGCAGCCCAGATGGTTCCAATTTGAGGCCTACACTCCACGATGGAGCTGTATTGAGTTTCTTCCCTGAAACCAACAAAACCTGCTTCAGCATTTTGCTTGGATTAAAATATTTGTCCCCCTTTTTTTTTCACAGGGCAGGAGGAGGGCTCCTGATGCCTGCAAAGGAAGGAAATCATTACAGGGCCCTACAGAAGTAGGTCATGTGCTACAGCTGCTCATAGTTTGAGAGGAAGAAACATTGGACCTCAAACCTGGAACACGACTCTTTCAAAATGTTTGTGAGCAGCCCAAGAAAAACATCCTCCTGAGTCTTATCTAACAAGCGTGATCTCTAATCGCCTCAGTGTGTGCCCGGCTTTTCTTAGACTTTGCACCTACTTCCCCGAGCATGGAGGATGCTGGGGCAGAACACAGAGAGCCTTAATGAAGGGGATTTAATAGTTTGTGTTAAAGCTAATATGGTCCATTAGGAGCTGTCATTTCTATAAACAATGAAGATATGTTACCCTCTTCTGGGGTGGAGAGTCACTCCTCGCAAGACCTTGTAAACATTCAGTAACGATCTGTGGAACACGCATGACCGACAATTAAAGCACTGTTGAGAAAAAGGTTTCCATCACATATTTGGTTTCTTGCTAAATAAACTCATAAAGATCATACATGTGTAAGCATACACTTACACTAGGAAGAAATAACACGTGTGCGTTTCATTAAGAAAATCAAAGAATGGTTATCTCGTGAGTGCCTCTCAGGGAGCGTCAGCCTGGAATTGTTAGTTTAGTTAAGAGACCAGTTTTCATTCCTTAGTCCTTGTGGTGGTGAAACTTTAGGAAGACTTAAGATTATCCATTCCCAATGCCAAGAAAGGCGCAGTTCTGTCCCTTAGTGACCATAAATATGAAAAACGTCCAAAAACCCTGTTAGAAGCATTGCAGAGCCCTTGGTCAGACACTTAGGAAATTTAGTTTGTACTTGCAGCGGATTCCAGGGAGAAGTGGACTCAGAAGCCGCACACATTGGGACTCATGGAAGGCACTGGAGAAGTTGAGGTCTAAGCAACTCTCTGACTTTGTAAATAGAATATGTTCCTTTACACACACACACACACACACACACACACACACACACACACACACTCACACACACATGCATCCTCTTTTTAAAAATTTTTACTCTTAAAGACAAATGATTCTTTTTCATAGATTTCAAGTTTGTCAGAATTTCATGAAAAATTCTATGAAGCCTTAATATTTCCTTCTATGTATAGATGTGAAGGAGGAAGGGATTGGCTCCTGTTACAATTATTCTAGTTGTTCACATAGACTAAAAACCTCCAGCGAACCTTTTTTTTTTTTTTTTTAAAAGAAGCAGCCTCGGGCAGAACTTGCTATCAAGGAAGGCCAGGAACAAAACAGCATTTTAAAAGCAGATTACAAATCCCTTCTAACAAAGCAAAATCAAACTGCTGATCGATAAGTGCAGCTGGGTTTAAATTGTTTCCTTATAAAAGCCTTAAAAAACTTTTTTTGAATAATAGGCTAAAGGCTGAACTTTCATGCTTTGGAGCAAGCCCCTTCTGGAAAAATCTTTCCCCTCCTCCAGGGAGCAGCTTCTGGGAAGAGCTGCCTGCGGCTTCTCTTCCTTCTTTTCGCTGTGAAGAGCCTTGCGTTGTGGCTGGAAAAGGCTGGTAAAGTGGCTTCCAAAGGAAGGGAAAGGTGGTCTTTGATCTGTGCTGAGCCTCAGAAGACACTCCGGGCAGCAGCTCCCACCGCGCAGCTCACTCTCCATGCTCGTCCATGCATCATCTTTGAGATAGACGCTCAACCCCGGGGTGGCTCTACTTCCTGGAAATTCAGCTTGGAGCCTAAAGAAAAGTCCTAGCCTTTGGGTTATTGAAAAATCAAAATGCATGCCTGATAGATTGTGGATTGCTGTTTAGGTGGGGATGGAGTTAGGGACCTTGAAGCAGAGTTCCAGCCTCCTCCTTCACTCAGATGGGCCCCGTCATGACTGAATTCAAATAGGGCTTTGAGAGAAAAGAGAGAACACCAATGAGTGAGTGGTGTTCAGTTTCTTCACATATGCTCCAAATGGTACAGGGATAAGCAAAAAGCTCCTGGTGTGGGTTTTTTAATGATTTTATTATCACTAGAAAGGAACTGAAAGATCAGTCAGATGCTATTGGGAAGATAGAGATGGAAGATTAATAATAATAATAATAATAATAGTAATAATAATAATAATAATAATAATAATAATAATAATTAATAAACAACCACACATGATTTCTGGCCCCAATAAACAGTTGAGGTGAACCAAGGAGATTTTTGAAGTTAATAGTTTTGTTTTAAAAGAATGTTGCAATCCTTTAGAAAAATGAAAACTTACACAAAAAATTGATCTTGGACAACTTTACTCCTCTCCAGGAGTTACAGGGCAGATTGCGATTTCAGCAAGTGGGGCAACAGAGTGAAGACCAACATATATAGCCAGGCTGCACAGAAGCCTGAGCAGTGACTATCCACAGCAGGAGTGGAGGATGATCAGGGTTCTTCCTGTCCCAAGTGCAGTGCAGCGCTTAAGTCACTGGTCTGCCCATCCCCCCGCACTACCTCCCATAATGTCCTTCTTGATGTGACTTCTTCTGTGTAAGTACAAAGCACCCAGGCACCCTCGTGCAAAGAAGCTTTTCCTGGGTATCCTAGAGAAGTGAGCCTGCTTTGTCCCCACTGAGGAAACGAGAGAGAGAGAGAGAGAGAGAGAGAGAGAGAGAGAGAGAGAGAGAGAGAGAGAATCAACAAACCACAGCCTATTAGGTTATTCAGTGATAAAAGTAACAACCAAACAACCAAACAACCAAGCCTGCATGGTGGTGCATGGGGAGGCTGCATGGTGATGGCACAAATAACTCAAGGACCCAAAGCCTGTTTTTTTATATTCCTTAGCAAGTATTGCTCAAAGAAGCCCTGTGTACTGTGAAAAGGGGGGAGAACCATGTTTTTCTAAGAGACAAAGTGTCTTCTATGACATCACAGTTTCCTTCTATGCTATTCTACCATATCCCAAGCTGCCCTCTAATTCCACTACGGCAATCACCCTCCAGTACTCAAAAAGGCCTGGAGCTGAGCCTGTAGCACATCATTTTATCAACCTTTGGTCTAACAGTTACTTCTGCTACCTAGTCTTTACCTATGCTAACCGACAAGTGTTGTTTCACAGCTCTCTTCTCGGACATACTTTGCACTCCCAGGTAGATTTCCCCAACAATGATGTTTCCTGACTTCACAGACATCTCTTTCTGTGCCAACTCTTACACAACCATGACAAAAATAGGTTTTCTTGCTGAAATTTTAAGTTGTCATTTTTTATTAGATCTGAAAAACTCTAGAAATCTTTTGGCTTCCAAACCTTTAATTTTTTACTATAGACATTTCCCATTGCCTACAGCTTATATAGCCCTGGAGAAGAAATAGATAGAAGCTATCCCAGCATAGAGATGTTTTCACTCATGAAAGGCTGACCATGGGACCCACTGAACCGCTGACCATGGGACCCACTAAACCACTGACCATGGGACCCACTGAACTGCTGACCATGGGACCCACTGAACCACTGACCATGGGACCCACTGAACCACTGACCATGGGACCCACTGATCCGCTGACCATGGGACCCACTGAGCCACTGACGATAGGACCCACTGAGCCGCTAACCATAGGACTCACTAAAACGCTGATCATGGGACCCACTGAAATGCTGACCATAGGACTCACTGAACCACTGACCACGGGACCCACTGAAACGCTGTGTTTACTCAGCTGACTTGAAGGGCACATCCTCACCCACCAGCTCCTTCTAGTCATTAAGGTGTTGCTGAAGTTTTGTGTGATTTTAAGACAGATTTTATTGTAAAGGAATAAATTAATCCCTTTAGTTCAAAACCCACTTACAGAGCACTCAGTGTGTGCCAAGCACACAGCAAAACACTGCCCGCACAAGATTGCCAGCTGTGAGTGTGGTCGGCTCAGTTTCTCACTCATGTCACTAATTGGAAACAGAGGTAGCACATCCCACTTATAACCATGGTGTCATCTTCCTTATGATATCCTGTTTGAAAGAGGGATAATCTCCAGTGGACAGCACTGTAGTATCCATTAATAGAAGAATGGACATATAGAAGGTAAAGACATGCAGTTTGGGGCCCTCCACATGATGTCAGATACCGTCTTCTCTGCCATTTCCGCTTGCTTTGAGATGCTGCAGGCAGAGGCTAAATGCGTCTATCACTTTCTCTTGGTAAGTGGAGTCGTTCTTGCCTTTTGATCATTCTGGAGTCTCAGTATCGCTTCACAAGACAGCTTTCTAAAGTTCTTCATTTAAATTATAACTGTAATAAAGGGCTGGCAAGCATTGGTTAATTCTAGTGAGCAATAGGGCTATGGCTCATCTGGTAGAGTGCTTGCCTGTGCCTAAGCAGCCACAATGCCCTGGGTTTAGTGCGCAACACCATACAAACAGAGGAGTGGCACTTGGCTTTGAGCCCAGCACACAGGAGGGTAAATGTAGGAGGGTCACAAGTTCAACGTCATTACTAGCTACTTAGTTCAAGGCCAGTCTGGGATATATGAGTCAGCCTCAAAAACAAAATATCTTGTGAAGTAAAAATTACTTAATCAAACTTGGGACTACTGTATCCAAGCACAGGCTGCCAGTGCTTGTTTTGCTGTTTCTCAAGTGCTCTTAATGAGCTCCAGAGTAAATCTTGTCCCTCCACTTTCCGGTACTCTCTTAGGTTTTAAATGTTACTGTGGGCATGGTGAGATTTTAGAAGGACAGGAGTGTATCTGCCTGTCTCTTCCTCCTGTTTCATTGGGAGTCTTATTTTCACTGACTAGCTATTATCATAGGGGAGTCTTAATAAATGTCAATTTCCTGGCCAGACTTTTAGGCAAAATTATTATGAGATCAGTCAAACTTTTGCTGGGAAGGGAAGATGGGTGAAAGTGCCAAAAATGGTCCAGTGCCAGGATAGTTCCAACTCTGAATTTGCACACTTAATAATAAAAACTAAAACAATGGGGAGATCTAGTACTTTGATGTTCTTGTTGTTGTTAGTATTTGTTGTATTTCCATGCATTCACGCACATTGACCACATTCACTGCCAGTAAGTGGCTTTAAATGTAAATTTTTTTCTATGTCCCAATTTTAAGTAGGTTTGGAAATGCATAGTTGCATAGCTTGTCATCAGGTAATGAAATCTCCAGTTTAGTTGAAAAGTGCGTGTGTGTGTGTGTGTGTGTGTGTGTGTGTGTGTGTTATAAAGTTTATTCAATCACATGTATAATATCAGTTGGCCATTTTATTTGTTCATAATTAGATAGATAGAATTTTAATTCCATTTTTGTATGTACAATTTCCTGGCCTAGCAATAGGGCCATTATACCAAAAAGAAAAAGAAAGAAGAAGGAGGGGAGGTGGGGTGGGGGTCTGGGGAAGAGAGAAGGTAAGGGGAGAGACTGAGGGAGGGGATGGAGGAGGGGAGAGAGGGGAAAACTGCGATAGGGATGTAATATACGGGAGAAGAATAAAAAGGAATTGAAAACAAAAAAGAAAGAAAAGAAGCAGGAGGCATCCCCATTTGTTTAGCAATCAAGGAAACTTCTTTTATTCAGGACACAAAGACTCTCTGCATGAACGCATAAGAGATTAGGAGACAAAACAGTAGCATCGCCCTGGACGATGGCGTGCATCTAACACATCCCCATCCAGCATCCTAGATAGATACTGGATTTGATCTTTGAAACTCATGCAGCTCTACGAAAGCCTGAGTGAGAGGAAGCAGTGTGCGGGGACCACTCCTCCGAGCAGCGGCTGCAGTTTATAACCAGGAGGAGTGTTATAGGAAGTCTTAAAGAGGTACAAGATGGGGCACTATTAATCCACTAAGAGTCTCTATGGCAAACTTCTGCTCCTTGGAAGGAGCTAGCCGATGCACTTCATAGACACATTAGTAAAATTTCTCACTTGGAACAAATTATATACATCTGATGCTATTATATTTACCTAGTAGTCAGAAAAAAAAAAAAAAAGAAACACCTCAATAAGCTAAATAAAAATATACATCATTACTATTTTCCTAAGTGAAATCAAATTAATAGCTCTAACTTGTGCCTTTAAGAACACACTTTGCCAGAAAGTAACAGTAAAGATTGCCTAGTTTGTTGTCTGAATTAAATACAAATTTACACACCCAAATGACCAAAATAATGAAAGTGATAGATTAGTGTATTGATGCATAATCACTGTGGAGAACGCAGAACTTACCAGAAGCTGATTTTGAGACAATTGCTTGTAATTAAAGCTGTGCTGGCTACCAAAAAAATAAAAGAGAGGGAACAGTCCTTTGTGTATAACACCAATTAATTACTTTTCCCCCCATGGTGAATAGTTCTTAAATGCCTGTGCAGCTATTTATATATGACCACATTCAGGAGTGATAGGAGGTAGATTGCTTACCAGCTTTCTCGGGATTTCTATTTGCAACTCACACTTTGCTGTTGGTTTCCTTAAATCCATCTAAAAAATAATAATAAGATCCAGACGACTCTAACATAAGAAGAGTGTTAACCTTCCTGCTTCCTTTACAATTAATAAAAATAAATGACAAAGCCCAGCTATGCAGTTGTAAATCAATTTCTCTGGCTATCATCCTAAGCAGAACAGTGATTGGGTTATAAATATAGTAAATGTTGCTCAGGAATAGCCAACATCCTTTCCCTGTAAATACCAGAAATATCTGCATTTGCCTAGCTTCATAACAGTCCTGTCAGCCCAAAACACCTAAAGGAGGCAGCTGTGGTGGTTGTTATTTGTGTCACCAAATGCTATTCCTTTTAGAAATGAGGCAAGGTCAGATGGCCCTTAGCTGACCTTTGATGCCAAGGGTGTGGCCACTCCCTTGCTTCTCCCTTCACTGTTTTGAGGACAGGTGGTATAGAAGGGCCACAGCCAATCACACACTGTTCCTTCCCCCTCCTAGGCAAGTTCTAGGAGTTCTTGTTCCCTGTGAGTCCCTTATTTAACTCAGAATGCCTTTCCTGGTGTGGAGGCCTCTATGGGAATACTTTCAGAGACTGGGCAACTGAGGTAGTTGTGGTGGTCACATCAGGATCAGGAGACTAGGAGAGGAAGCTCCTGAAAAACAAAGCAAAATAAATGTGAATGTGGAATTGGGGGCATGGGATTCTGCATGGTACTTTTCTTCTCTTTATGGGTTCAAAAGGTGTGTGTATGTGTGTGTGTGTGTGTGTGTGTGTGTGTGTGTGTGTGTGCGCGTGTGTGCGCGCACGCATGTGCGTGTGTTGCATCCCTGTAGTGATGGCTGTCTGTTATTGTGACGAATAATGCAATATAGGAGGTCACAGGCCTAACCTCCATTCTTGGCTTCATCTGAGCACTAGGATGGTAAAAGATTTAGCTACCCTTGTGTCTCCGTGAGTCCTATCTTTAAGTCTACACTAAGGCAATTGTAGAGGTTAAGGTAACATGTGTGTAAGCTGGAGAGATGGCTTATGGTTAAAATAACATGGGTAAAGATATTTTAGGATCAGTGAGATGGCTCAGCAAGTGGAGGTGCTTGCTTCCAACCCTCTAACCCTCCAACCTGAGCTCAAATCCCAGAACCCACATAATGGAAGAAGAGGAATGATTCTTGCAAATTGTTTTCTGATCTCCACAAGTGTGCAACAACATGTGAATGTATGCACATTCTCATCTACAGGTACATACACAGAACTCTCAATCAGTTTTTTGTTTGTTTTTTGTTTCTGTGTCTAGGGAAAGGAGCATGTTAGAAGAAAGAAGGTAAAGTTTACATTTGTGATTTCCTGTAACATTTGAATTCTTGCTCTGCATCTACTACAATACTAGACAGTAACACATAGGTATAAATGAACGCTTAAAGTGACTCAGCAGATCACTAGTTGCAAGAGATGAGGAGAGAGGGACGAGAGAGCATCCACTCACTGAAGAGAGCCATAAACATGTAGGGGTTGTGGAAGTGGTCCTGGGTCCTAGCCCATCTCTGAACACAGAGCTTCCTGATGAAGAGACTAAGGTGCGTAGATCTTGGCTCAATATCAATGGGAACTGATGCTGAGCACAGTGTGGATGCAGTCATCTTTGAGCTGTAAGAAGGTTACCTAGTCTTTCCATGCAGCACTTTAATGACTGTATAATTCTTTAAAAGGAAGACTCTCAAATATAATAAGATGTGGCTGGGCATGGGGTGGGGTGTGAAAATGAGTAAATCCTAGCTCTTCTCCCCCTAACTCCCCTATCCAATCAGCCTGTAAAAATATGTATCTCTCTAGAAGGAGAAATAGAATAGAGTTGTGGGTGGATATGGGCAGGGTTGGGGAATAAAGGAGAGACTAACGGGAGGAATAGCTAAAACTAAGGGCCATCTGAGGGGTTTTATGGAAACCCATAGAGTAGAAATTTCTTAAAATATATATACATATGTGAGAGGAATCTAAATGGAATCACCAGATAATAAGGGAGCAAAGCCGAACTAGACATCTCTCATCATCAAATGAAACCTCTGGTTCCTGGAATGGGTTACATCTAATCCCATTTTGGCCAAAGGGGCCCTATGGATACTCCAAACAACCCAGGCTATTTTTTTGCTCTCCATAAACTGATGGTAAGGTCCTATTGCTTAAGACAATATCTATGCCATTCACTGAACACCAAGAAGTCAGGCTGATGCCAACCTAGAGCCTACACCTCAGCTTACTAGTTAGTGTTCATGGTACTGAAAGAGACTCTGCCTGGTACAACAGTGGCACAAAGCTTGTGGAAGTAACCAACCAATATCTGATTGAATTTTAAGCCCACTTCATGATATGGAACACACACTCAGTGCTGCTTGGTGGCTAAGAGCCTGAGACTAGTCTCAGGGACCTAGAGGAAATACAAATATTACTGTTTTGCTAAAGGAGTGTAATCACAAAATGACTCCTATACTTGTAGATCAATGTCTTGCTCAGTCATCATCAGAAAATCTTCTTCTTGCAGTAGCTGGGAACAAATACAGAGACCCATAGTAGAACATTATACAAAGAATGAGAGACCTTGGCACATGCAGCTCTAAATGTGATGTCTCCATCAAATCCCTCCCCTCAAATCTCAGGGAATTTGTGAAAGAGAAAGTAGAGAAATTGTAAGAGCCAATGGGTTAGGAGATATCAAGGAAATAGAGAGAGCCTTCTAAACACAACAGGACCAACACACACACACACACACACACACACACACACACACACACACACACACACACAAACTCACAAGACTGGCACCAAGCACAGTACCCGCACAAGTCTAAGCTGATGGATGGGGTCCTAGACCTGAGAGGGGAAGTGGACATAAGCCCCCCTCCCTAATCCAGAAGCTATCTCCAGTGGATAACCATTCTCAAAGGAAAAAATTATCAGTGGAACCTCACTAGGTATACAAACCTCTTTTAAAGCCAGGCTCCAGGCCCTGCAGAAGATGACCAACACAAAACTAATTTAAAGGTACTTTTGGTGGTTACTTTCTCCCTTCCCTTCCCATCCCTTCCCTTCGCTCCCCTTCCCTTTGCTTCTCTTCCCTTTGCTTCCTTTCCCTTCTTTCCTCTTCTCTCTATTTCCCTCCTTCAAGTCCCTCTCTATATATATTTCCTTTTTCCCTTAGAAGTCTTTTGTGTTAGATATTATGGTTGCTAGTGTTTTGGTTTTGAGATTTCTACATGGGCAAATGTGCGTCTGGATCTATATGTGTTTCTTGTGCTTTTTCTTTGTTATTATCTTTTCATTAAATGGACCATACTTTCCTGTTTCTCTATATGTCATGATTTTTATTGATATTGTCATCAAAACTGGATATTTAAATCTAATAACTCTGTAAATCAGACTATCCTCATTCCAGAGGATTTACTAAGTTTATTTTTGTGTTTTTATTTTTGTTTTATATGTAAATATGTATATATATATATATACTTGTGTATGTAGTATGTATGTGTATATGTGTATGTGTATGGTGTGTGTGTGTGTGTTCTTGCAGAGGCCAGAAGTGTCAGGTCCTTTAGAGTTGGAGGTACAGACAGGCTGAGCTGTTCAACGTGGGTGCTGGGAACTGAACTCAGGTCCTCCAGCTATCACTCTAGCTCCTTTGTTTTGACTCTTGTAGGCTGTGTTAGTGATGGGCATTAGCTCAAAGCTTAACTTCATGGCTTCTCTGGCAGACATTGTGACAGTATAGACATCTACTGGGAGTGTGGTTCAGCTTTCCAAATTCCCAGTTATGTGACGGCTTTTGAAGGTTCTAGACTTTAACTGGTTTATCCTCCAAAAGAAGAAAATAGAAAAAAATGAAGACAATGGTACAGTCTTTAAAATACTCCCAAAATTGCTTTACCTGGGGGACGAGTTTGTAAAGTGGAGAGGGGACAGTGGCAATGTCTGTCTGCCTCTGTGTCCATACCTCCAAAGTTATAAACTGTGGAAATAACAGCACAGATCTCCAATTATTTCAGAGAGCTGTGTGCTCATCATTCGCTGTCATACAGCTACTTCCTCCATAATGGAATGGTCCCTTCTTGAGAGAAGAATGAAACTCATAAGACTCAGAAACAAATGAAATTGGCAAGTTTCAGGCTGGGCAGTGGTAGTGCACACCTTTAATCCCAGCACTTGGGAGGCAGGAGCAGGTGCATCTCTGTGAGTTTGGGGCCAGTCTGGTCTACAGAGCAAGTTCCAGGACAGCCAGAACTATACAGAGAAACCCTGTCTCAAAAACCAAAAACCAAAAGACAGACAACAACAACAAAAACAGCAGTGAAGTTGGCAAGGCTCAGCAGGCAAATGAAGCTGAAATCCATGAGGTGGATTGAACAGGAATGTCCCCCACAGGCTCATATATGTGAATAATTGGTCATTAGGGAGCAGCACTGCCTGAGCAACATAAGGCGTGTGGCCTTGGAGGAGATGGATCACTGACTAAGACAATACATAAGCTTGCTGGGGAGGTGGCCATATGAGTCTTCTAAGTTTCACTTGCTTCCTGAGCCTTGCCAAGCTCCTCTGAATTGTACAGAGAACAATAGGGAGTCAACTTCCATCAATCATCACCCATACTGCGCTGGGCTTTTCGGGGATAAAGATGCCTCTAGCTCAATCACTTATGGTCCCTTTTTTTGTTTTGTTTTGTTTTTTTTAAGGTTTTCTTTTTGGTGTTGTTTGCTTGTTTATCATCTGTGCATTATCTGGGTTTGAAGAGTTGTTTGTTCTCACCTTTCCAGTAGAATTCACACAACACCCACAGTGGTTCCTAAGAGCTGCCTGTAAGCTGCTCTGGGTACATGTGCATGGCTGGTTTAAGAGGGGGCGAGGAAGGGAACAGATAAGACTTATGGGCAGAAATCCACAAAAATTGTAAGTGTAAGCTTCTTTGTACAACCCTTATCCTGCAAATTCTCAACCTTCAAAAGGACTCCAGGGTTTCAAAATAGCCATGTCAGACAGACTACCATGCTATTGTCCTTAGGGACATGGGTTGCCTTCATCCTTCTTCCCAGAATCCTTTCTTCCACTCACAGTGTGACACTTCATAGTGCCCTGATTTTCACAGGCATCCAGCACAGAGGCCCTCACTTGCTGGCCTCCTCCCCTCTATCCTTGCTGTCCAGCAGAGTTTATGAACTGTAGCTTTCCTTCTTTCTTTCAGTCACGTGTCTCTCACTTGAGAGTTGATCCCATGATCCCCTAGTAGTGTGTCCATTGAAACTGTTAGGCAAATCAATGTATCTGAAATCCTGGATGCAAGTTCTGGATAAACTCCTTAAATGAAATAGGTACAGCATCTTCTTCTCACTTCTTCATCTTGCTGTGGCAGTGTGCATGTGGCAGGATTGCTCTGAGATGAGCAGCATGGCTGAGAGTGGCTCAGAGCCACACATGCCTTGGTCACATCCCTCCTGACAGCTACATACGTGAGACTCAATGTCTATATGACTTGAGTCACTGTTCCTTTGAATCCCTTCCAGGTAATAGCTACATGTACAGCAGTCCCAAACTGAATAAAAATTGGATGTAAAAGTGCTGAACATATCTGGTAGGGACATTGGAGTGAGAGCCAAGTTTAGCACTCACATATGAAGGCCACAAAGACAGTGTCCTTTCAATAGAAAGTTGTTTAGTGTGGCTGTCATCCACAGTAATCTGGGAGTCAGATCGTATACTGACCAAGTCTTAGCTTGGGGAAAATGGGGTCCTGTGTTCTTTGATGCTTTTTTTTTTTTTGCAAATACCTATGAAAGAAGAGATGGATTCAGGCAAGAGACAGCTAGTTGACAAGTGATGCTAGAAAGGATTTCTTCTGAAGAAAAGAAAAGGACTCAAGGTCAGACATCACTGTCTGGGAGGGCTGAAACTATCTTCTTGGCTGAAATGAAACATTTGTAAGTAAAACTAGGCTTACAGGTTATATGCTAGTCTCAGCTAGGGTCGTTTTCATGCATTCTGCCTTTTCAGTTTGGGGAATTTTGTTATTGTTTCTTGTTTGTTCTTCTTCTTTTCCAAACTTGGAATGAGAAGTGATGTAGGGTGAAAAGAAGAAAAAGAGAAAGGGGTGAGGAAGAGGGGAGAGGAGAGACGGAGAGAGTGAGTTCATGCAGTGTTGAACCCTAGGTAACCACCCAAGCTTCCTTGTTAAGTCCCTTGCTATAGTGGGTTTCAGGTCACAACCTTGAGAGACGTTGTGGACAGAGCACCGGGCCAGAAACTGAAAACCTCAAAGGCTTCAGGCTAGAACTCTTGGCAATTGGCTGAAGCTTCTTCTGGAAAGCACTGAGCTGAAAGGAATGAGGGAGCCTTTAAGGGAAGTGTATTATAGGAGAAATCAGATTATGCCCTGCCAGTGCCTGTGGCCATCCAAATCCTTAAGTCATGCCTAGTCCTCTGAAATGGCATTGGCAGGAAGTGAGATGTGAGAGCAAGAAGCTTTAAAATGCCGGTGGGTGCATGCCAACTGGGACCCTTTCCTCATCCTCCTTCCAGATGATCGAAGAGGTGCATTGAGAGTCTTTTGTGTATTAGATCTAGGAAGAACATTACATCCTTTCATGTGTTTGCTCGCTTGAGACTACTCCACAAAGTGCAATGAACTTGGCATTTGACCAGAGCATATCATACTGAATTTCATTAACATGTTCAAGTGATATGTGTTAAGAAAGCACACAAATAGCCAGATGCAGTGGTGCATGCCTTTCATCCCAGCAGTCCAGAGGCAGAGGCAGGTGGATCCCTGAATTTCAAGTCAGCCTTGTCTTCAGACAGAATTCCAGGACAACTAGAGCTACACAGAGAATCCATATCTGGAAAAACCAAACCAAACCAAACAAACAAAAAACCCTAAGTAAGTAAAAAAAATATTTGAAAGCTCAATGCAGAACAAATGCAACATTTTACAAACTACATTTTAAATGTAGAGTTATTGGAATTCAGTTGTGTGGGAGTGGGCATGAGTATATAGGTAAAGGATATAAAGGTGGCTGGGCGTGGTGGTACATGCCTTTGATCCCAGCACTTGGGAGGCAGAAGCAGGCGGATCGCTGTTAGTTCGAGGCCAGCCTGGTCTACAAAGTGAGTCCAGGACAGCCAAGGCTACACGGAGAAACCCTGTCTTGAAAAAACAAAACAAAACAAAACCAAATAAAGGAGTAGCTACACTAGATTTGAAAGATCCCAGTCAAAAGTCTCACACCTTAGGGGTGACTATCTGCAAGGAAAAGGGGGACCCCATGACACTAGACGAACAAGAGCATCAAACATGGGTCTGTAAGGCTCAGTCAAGGCAGTAATTAGTATAATGAATGTTGGAAATAATTTTTATGAGTGAAGTGAATGAGACATGATTTGGGGTTAGCTTGAGGGAGTTGGGGTTCTTCCCATGTCTCTGGGTTATCTGGTGTGGTTGATCCTGGTGCCCACGGAAGAGTGGCTTCCGATGGATTGGATGTGCTGGCTGACACGGACCCTCACGTGGCAACTATACAACGAGCCTTGGCCTGAATTAGTCCAGCGAGTCTTTTCCTCATTTATTAGACTGAAAAGGTTTCTGCTGTTCACTTTAGCCAGAGGCTTGTTTCTAGTGAGAGAAAGGACAAATAGCCTTGATCTATATTCTACCACTGGGTGTGGCTCAGATTCATTCAAAGATCTTGATATTTTGAAACCACCGAATTCTCATAGCAGGGAATCATTTGGATCTCAGGAAAGACCCTGATCATACAGTGTGTATCAGATACAGTGGATTCTGTGAACATTTAAAAAGAGTGCCACGCCTTGGGAAACAAACTTTATATGAACAGCCTAACTAGGTCTCTGCAAAGGTGAATTTCAATAGGAATCACTTGCTTGTTGTAGCTCAGATTCCCTAACTTTTGCTTCTGGGTCTGCAGGGATCCCAGCCTCTTGCAACGTGCGCATTGGCCCCCTGACCTCTGAGTGACCACAACCACCACCTATATGTTGTGCCTACTGGAACCTGTGGCATAGGTCATGATCCAGTTATCCACAGGACTCTGCAGGGAGGTCAACATCCTCTGTCACTGAAGCCCCGGTATGGTCCTCCCTTCCCACCATCTTAGGACTTTCTCATCCTATCTGCAACTTGTTCTGATGGCAAACCTCCTTCAGAGATCAGAACTTGTCTGATGACAAGGCTCTACTTATTCTTCTGACCCAGATTCAGCCTTTCTGCCAGTTCTCAGGCAGACACATACACCCACGCATGCTCTCAGCATGGACGGCACCCGAGGCCTCAGCAGAGAGCTCTGCTTCTTAGTCAATGTGATTTTATGGCAGTGCAGACAGCCCTGGACTTAGACCTGTCCAGTTCATAGTGATTTTTCAACTTAACTGTGGAATGAGATATATACATGCGCAATGATTCTGTTTTTAACTGTAGTACTGTAGTCAAGAAGCCATGTGAGTGTGAGTCATTCAAAGGCTTTATAAAAAGGCTTTGTGTTAAATGGGCTATTTCAGGTAGGGTAGGCTGAGCTGTGATGTCCTGTGGGTACGATATATCAAATGTGTATTTAACTTACTATATTTTCAACTTTATTGTACATTGAAAAGTACCTCTAACTTAAAAGCATCAGGTCCAGGAAGGCCCTGGGTAGTCAGTGATCAGGCAGTTTACGTTTTTCTAAGGAAAAAAAAAAAAAAAAAGCAAAGAAATCTTTCTATGCAGTTTCTTCTTCTGCGTGCACTTTTGAAGCTCGCCATGAGATGGTTAGTCCATGTGATGAATCAATCCAGGAGTAGAGGGAGGGACACAGGAGCATAACACACACACACAGAAAGGTTTCACATCAATAATTAGCCAGCCTCTGTTAACAAGTGGATTCACACCATTTACAAGGATGAACTCAAGAATGTGTTGGAAAACAGCCTCTCCAAGACACATTGGGACAGAGCCGTTGTAACAGATTAACAGATTCTGGCCAACAGAACAGATATTCTGTTGTTTGACAAACTTAATAAAACAGAGACACTCGCTGATACTGCTTTCCCACTAAACAGAAGTATCCCAGGAACATATGCAAAGGGATAAATAGGAATGTGGCTTTGACAGAGGAGCTGGAATGAAAGCAGAATGTGAGGGACAGGAGCATAGCTGCTGGTCTTTTCCCATGCTGAGGAATGGCTTCCTGGCCTAAAACCTATGAGAACAGGCCTCTGCTCAGAGACACAGGGTATGCACACATACAGGCAAATGGTTTCTTTTCTTTTTCCTTCCAATTTAAAGATGGGTCCTAAGAGTATGTTTAGCCTCTGCCTATTTCAAAGTTCGTGGAGGTTAGAAAGATGGGCAGAGGCACCAGTGTACATACGCTATGAGTGTGCACTGTACAGACACCGTGTGTGTGTGTGTGTGTGTGTGTGTGTGTGTGTGTGTCCCATGATTTAGTGAGCTAGAGAATTGCAGTTCTTATTTGCGACCTGAGTGGCCAACATTATTCACATACATTCTTACAAAATGTTCCATTCAAGCTCTAAACCTTACTGTATCTGTGTCAGATCTGGTGGCTCAAATCTTCTGACGGTCTGTGTTCTAAGCTCAGACATCCGGAGGAAAGGCACATTTATTCCAGCAGAGAACCGCAAGTCTCAAAGCTCATCTCTGGCCTGTGGGTCAGAGAACATGGCTGCCTGTGGGTCTGTGGTGGTGCCCTAGTGCTTGGGCTGTTTCAAGCTTTTGAAGCCTGCTCAGGAAGCCCTGTGACATTTTTTCCCTCTTCCATCCAGGTAAATAAAGTAATAACTCAAGTGTGAAAATTTATGCAATGAAAACTGCAGTCTAAAGATGAGTAATGCTTGAATGTGTTCCAGAACTTTCTGTCCAAAACCAACCTAGACTATTTTGCAAGGTGACACTGGCATTGGATGGAGCTGTAAATGTCGAACATTTCAGAGTCATACGCTGACATCATTGTGTCTTTGTCCTCCTGGGGCAGCAGGGTGATGGCTCTCTCTGCAGCTTGTCCCCACCCTGGCTGCGAAGCATTATCCCCAATGTACTGGATGGCCTCCTCCTTCCTCTTGGTTCCCAGTCCTGCTGTGGTATAGATGTGATCCCAGCTACACTGCAGCACTCCAAGCTGTTGTTTTATCACAGCAACATAAGAGAAGATAAAATGATAAAATTAACCAAAGTTGAATTTTGAAACTTCATTTCTAATTCTAAAGAATGGGGAGAGAAACAATCCTTTGGAATTGTGGAAGGGAAAATGGGGCCAAGCCACCATGTCCTGAGACTGCAGAGTCCCCTGCACCAACCTGCTAGAGACCCTGGCCTGGGATCTCTCACACATCCATCCCAGAGAGTTTCCTCTTTATGTTTGAGAATTTCATACGAGCACGTCTTGATCAACTTTACTCTTTGCTCCTTTGCTACAACTTTACTCCAGCTCCTCTTCTACCTGTCCTCCCAACTTCATGTGCTCTTTTTCTCTTCTTAAAGATTTATTTATTTATGTATATAATGTTTTGCCTGCATGTACCCCTGCATGCCAGAAGAGGGCACCAGATCTCATTATAGATGGTTGTGAGCCACCATGTGGTTGCTGAGAACTGAACTCAGGCCCTTTGGAAGAGCAGACAGTGTTCTTAACCTCTGAGCCCCACCCCTCCTTCCAGCGCCATGTGCTCTTTCTTAAAGCCACTGAGTCCATTTAGTGATATGTGGGTGTGCTGGATGTAGGACTGTCTGCCGGAGCATAGGTAGCCTCTCAGGACCCTGGAGACACTTTTCTTTCCCTCCTCCTGCACCCATCCTACACTTTTGTTTAAGCATTCTTCTAAATGGTCTCTAAAGGTTTGGGTGGGGAAGAAAGGACTTCCCAGACGAGAACTGGGCCACCCTGCTCTGAAGACAGAGCAGTGAGTGACCTTTGTGATTGGACAAGAGGCTTTCCAATCACACACATTTTTGTTCCTTTACTCAAAAGGCATATGTTGAGCTTCCATGGTACTTGGTTCGTAGCCCTCCTCTGTGAACAGAGCATGCGCTGGGTGTCCCAGCTTCAGCGGCTGACACTGGGGCCATGGAAGAGGACCTTGTGAGAGTAGGGCAGCATAAACAGCCATAGGGCCAAAACAGGGAGCTTTTCAGAGACGCTGGAATTATGGTTGCAGGGTGAAGATGTCTTGGCATTGGCTCTTTGTTTTTTAATGTAAAACTTTTTATGTAATAGCTTGTGCTTGGATATTTATTTTCTTTCTCTTCACCTGTCAGCTCCCTGAATCCATTTCTCATGTGCATTGAGACATTACAGGAAAGTCCACAGCGGTGTGGCTACACATGGACCAGAAGGCAGGCAGGAGAAGGAGAGAGAACTTAAGAACTTTCTTTTTCTTTCTTTCCTGCTTGGCCATAGGTTGGAGTAGACTGCAAGTACATACTTTGCTCTTCTAAGTCTTAGGGTAGCCGGTGAGAGCTAGAACAAGCACCCCTGCTCAGCCCTGACCTTAGACACTCATGTCTAGCAGCCCAGCTCAAAGAAGACCTTGGCTGAATAACCTCATCCCCTCCACTCCACTTCCTAAGTCTCTAGGATACATAATTTTCAGTACTTAGTTCTAGAACAAGGACCATTTTGGTTTTCCAGGACATATTATTACAAAACCCAAGTTATTTGTCATATGTACATTATTTTTAGACCACCTACAATAACAAAAATAACTGAATCATGGAAAATTCAGTGCAATACTTGGTTAGCCCTTTTAAATTCTTTAGGTAATGTCCAATAAAGTCAAATCTAATTTTTATAGAATAAATTGGACCCAAGTTCTATAAAAATAGATTTTCAGAGAAAATGGGAAATTGACAATTTCCCTAAGAAGTTCCTATGAAGAAGTAGTCTCTTTCATTTGAATAATGACAACGAAATCAGGCATTCCTGTATTCTTTCTTTTCCCCTTTATTAATGAATTAGAATACACAATTGATTTAAAATTAAATAAAAACCTCATAAGCATCATTCACATCTTCATTACCAGTCACTTGAGCTTTGTAAAACTGGATTTCCATTTAAATGGCTTCATGTCAAAATGGGAGTTCACTGTGGCTGGTGGGAGCACATCTGAGATGTAACCTGACCCTGCTCAGCCAGCAGCCAGGGCGGCCAGTGCAGGCAGTTGCAGTGGGCACAGCTGACGGAGGTAGCGGTTCAGTGGCAAGAAGGGGCCCCACAACCAGCAGGGCCACTGAGGGTGGGTAACACTCAGCTGGCTGCAGGGTCAGGGGCTCCTGAGGGTTTCCCTTGGGACACTGCCTCTTGTGTGGGTGCACACCTTTGTGTGTGAGGACTCTTCTTTGCTTCCCAGGCTGTCATTGGTGGGTCTCCATGACTTTCCTTCTGCGCAGATTTCCAAAGGAGCACACTGGGACAGGTGGGACCACGGACGTAGCTTTTCCTGCACGAGGCAGTTTGGAAATTCTCAGGCAGGGGAATGGGCTCAGACTGACTGTGGCAACCGTGCTGAGGACATTTTTGCTTCAGGATTCACTAGCTGCACTGAAAATGTGAGAACACAATGTTACGCTGTTAATTCTTTTCTAATTCTGACTCTGTTTTCAAGAAGTGACAGATTTCAGAATAACTAAATAATTTCTAGTGTCACTTCTTTCTCCCAATATTAGTGTCGCATGTGAAACCTGGTATTTTGAGACTTCTCATCACCCATCTGGCTCTCTAGGAATCTAAAAAGTAGAACTTTAAAAAAATATATTTTAAAACAATGTTTTAAAGTATAGACTGATGTCCAGTTACTCTACTTTATAGAATTAACCACAGGCCATACTTACCTAAGCATTGTTTTTTTTAAGTCAATATACAGAATTTATTCCAATCAATCTTGAAATAGAATGTGGTGGTCCAGGCCTATAATCCTGGTACACAAGAGGCAGAGGCAGGTGGATTATCTCAAGTTCCAAGTTATATCTAAGCATTACTATTTAGCCTTAATGCTTTATTGAATAAATTAAATATATTAGCATAGTTGGTATCTGGGTGCAGTGCTCAGATTAGAGATGCATTCTCGCATTCTTCACTGTAGACAGCTTTTGGTGAAGCCACGTTTAAGTAAAGCTGTAAAGATGCACAAGTGGAGAATGGGCGACCCATGTTGTGCTTGGTGAGCGTGGAACCCAAGATCAACTTCCTTTGCTTGCATATGTCTCATCATTAGTTCACAGTCACAGGGAAGTTCATCATCCCTGGGTACAGGTGGGCCAGTGAGAGAGTCCTTAGCTGCTCATTTGTCCTTGGAATAGCATTTAATACCTGATGGCTGACCTATAAGCTCAGCTAGGCAGCAAGGTAGAAGAATCGAAAGGTCACTGTCTTTGTGGTCATAGGCTACAGAGTGAATTTAAGACCATTCTGGACTGGACAACTTATTGATACATTGTCTGAAAGTGAAAAAATAGTTTGGGGCTGTAGCTCAATAGTGAAGTAACTGATTAACATGCATCAGGCTTCAGAGTGGGGGTGGGCGAGTGGGGGACTGGAGGCTAGGGGGCAACAAAGGAAAAGACATTCAGTCGGGGCATGGTGACATATGTATCTGCCATCCCACATTTCAAAGACTGGATGGAGGCCAGCTGAAACTATATAGACAGACCCTTTCTTTAAAATAAAAAGTTACTGGATAACAGGCTACCAAGAAGAGACTTGATACCCTATGAGCATATACAGGGGGAGGAGGTCCCTCTCAGTCACAGTCCTAGGGGAGGGGAGTAAGGGGAAAGCGGGAGGGAGGGAGGAATGGGAGGATGCAAGGGATGGGATAACAATTGAGATGTAATACGAATAAATTAATAAAATATTAAAAAATTAAAAGTAACTGCAATAAAATAAAAGTACTTTATTCAAGTACTTGGGCGTCAGCAGCCATGGATTCATAGTTGAGACCCCACCTCAAAAACATAAACAAAAAAGTAAAAACAAATAGAAGCCCACTCTCGACCTTTACTTCAGGTGTGTGTTTTGTGCTGTCATACAGCATGTCCTCTCGTCATCTTATGCAGATCCAATCTCTAAACGAGCATGCTGATTTCACAGAGCATTTTTATCAGTGCCTGAAGACCTTTAGGCATCACCACAAAGTTATCAGAATGCTACTGTCTTATTTAGGGTTTTATTGCCGTAGAGAGATACTATGACCATGGCAACTCTTATAAAGGAAAGCATTTAGTTGGGCAGGCTTACAGTTCAGAGGCTTAGTCCATTACCATCATGGCGGGGAGCACGTGGCACACAGGCTGATATGGTGTTGGAGAAGAAGCTGGGAGCTCTACATCTTGATCCACAGGCAGCAGGAGAGAAGACTGAGACACACAGGCCAGACTTGAGTTTCTGAGTTCTCAAAGCTCACCCCAAGTGACCCACTGCCACCAACAAGGCCATACCTACTCCAGCAAGGCCACACTTCCTTCCAATCATGCCCCTCCCTATGGGCCTATGGGGGCCGTTTTCATTCAAATCACCATGCTTACTGTGCTGTTAACCTGTGTGCTGAGGTGAGTCCTGAATCCTCTTTTTTTTTGCCTCAGTTTCCCTTCTAGCAGCCCTTCTGTTAAAATGAGAGTGACAACTTAACGTGTGAGCAGTACATGAATGATTATACATGTGGTTAGATCATGTGGCCTTCACTCCACTAAGTCAGGTGTGTCTGTACACACTGCAGTCCTAGCACTTGGCTGAGGGAGGAGGCAGACCAGCTCCAGGCCAGCATGGGTTACAAAGTGAGACCCTGTTTCAAACAGGAAAAAAATAAGTCTATCCATATACTTTACCACTTTAAGAAACTAACCACCAATCATTTATTGATATGCTTAAATTGTGTCTTTAAAAAGATAGTTGTCATAGGGGAGAGGAGTAAGGGGAAAATGGGAGGGAGGGAGGGAGGAATGGGAGGATACAAGGGATGGGATAACAATTGAAATGTAATATGAATAAATTAATAAAATATGTTAAAAAAAAAACAAAACAAAAAAATATAGTTGTCTTAGGTAAGGTTTCCATTGCTATGCTAACGCATCAAAAGCAACTTGGGGAGGAGAGGGTTTATTTCATCCCATACTTCCAGTAACATTATCACTGAAAGAAGTCAGGGAGGAAACTCAAGCAGGGCAGGAACCTGGAGGCAAGCATTAACACAGAGGCCATGGAGGAGTGCTGATTACTGGATTGCTTATAGGTCAGACTTGTGGGGGCATTTTCTCAACAGGTTCCCCCTTCCAAAATGACTCTAGCAACTGTCAGGTTGCCATAAAACTAGCCAATCATATTCAGTTCCAACTTTTAACAACTGTTTACTGTTTACTTTATGTATTTTGTATGTGTGTGAATGCTTGCCTGCACATTATGTATGTACTTGCCTGGTGCCCTTGGTGGCCAGAAGTGAGCATTGGATGTCCAGCAACTGTAGTTATAGATGTTTGTGAGCCACCATGTGACTGCTAGGAACTGAACCCAAGCCTTCTGCAAGAGCTGCAAATGCTCTTAACCCCTGAGTCTCCTCTCCTCTCCAAACCCTTTAATCCTGAATTTTAAAAACATACCTGTAACTGGGCATAGTGGCACACCTTTAATCCTAGCACTCAAGAGGCAGAGACAGTAGGAACTCTGAGTTTGAGGCCAGCCTGGTCTACAGAGCTACCCAGGTAAACCCTGTCATGAAAACCCTACTTACCTACCTGCCTGCCTGCCTATAATGGGTCTACAGCTTTACTTCCTTAACATGATAAAACTATCACACACACACACACACACACACACACACACACACACACGGACACTTTGACACTGCAATAGCTGTATCATATATCATGCTCTGAAGTAAGACCTTAGTAAAAAGTGTTTCTACTAAAATGAATAGTAAGTCAAGGCTTCTCCTTATCAGTGATACTGTTCAAACTTGATTCAGAAGAAGTAGTTAAAAAGAATTCACAGAACAAGCTGAGGGGCATCAGTAGCGGGGAGGCAAAGATAATATTTTCAATACCTGCAGATATAAGGATTCCATAGAAGAAAAAAAAAAAAAAAAAAAAAAAAAACCACAGAAAACATTAAACAAAGCTTTAGAGAAAATCAAAAGACCTAGGTGACCAATTGGCAAAGCAGTGATTAAATACCAATGGCTTTTGCCCAGCAAACACCAGGATAGTAGTCAAGGGGAGGCTGCATCCCAGTCACTTACTCCACATTTTCAGAAGCACGTCTCTGTGATGAGCAGTGGGAATGTTACTTGAAGCAGGATGGAGTCATTTCCAATAACTTGATTTGCAATAGAAGTCATGAACGATACATAAACAGCAAATGAAAAATTAGGCAAGGCTTCGGGCAGCGAGAAATGCTGGGAAGGAATTCAAGAGAGTGCTGTGCTGGGGTAAGGGGATTAGGAAGGGCAGGGCAGGCTGGTGGGAGCTCTGATCTAGACAACCTGGAATGGCTTCCCTTAGGAGATAGAATTAGTGGAGACTTGAAAAGAAGCCTGTCAAGGAAGAGCCAAGGACAGGAAGTGAAGATGGAGGGAAGGGAGGGGGGGTGGGGAGCTGTGTGTGCAAGCTGTGTGCCCAGCAGAGCTACTGACTAAGCAGTTTGCTTTGGGAAGCTGGATTTTATTTTGATGCCCTAGAACATCACTGAGGGACTTTGAAGGAAAATCTGGTATGATATCACAGGCTGCAAGAAAGATGCTTCTGGCAAGAGATGTGGACAACGGACATTGGGAAGTGGGTGGAAACCAGTCTGTGCCCAAAGTAAAGGAGATAGCCTAGGGTGACTTAAGGAAAACAGGCATATGCTTTCTCTGTATTTAGATGCACAACAAAACCAGCAGTTCTTGCTAAGAGAGTGGTATGAGGGATGAGTAGGAGGAGAAATGGGGGTGTAACTCAAAGATCCCATTCACAATAGAAAAACAAACAAAAAACCACAAAATGTCTAAGGATAAATCACACAAGAAATGTCCAAAACCTATGTGACAAAAACTCAAAATATTTTCTGAGGGGTTTAAAGAAAAGAAAGAGGGAAAAACAAAAAAGGTGTGTGTGTGTGATAGAGACAGACAAACATGGACAGGTTGAAGAAATCCAACTTTGTGGTTTAATTACAACAGAACTTAAAAATGACAAAAATGTTACCAAAATTCCTTTCTTTGGGATTAATTTAGGATAATTCTGGCTAAAATAGAGTCATAACAGAAAGTAGTTTCTAACAGGTCCTCAAATGTAAAACAAAGCCACAACAAAGAAGGGTGCAGAAAGCCACTAGTAGGAACAGATAAATTGAGTAATCAACAGATAAAGCAGCCAGCCCAGGGATAGACCCCAGCACAAAACCAAGCATCAGTAGCAGGGAGGCTAAGATAATATTTTCAATACCTGCACATATAAGGATTGCATAGAAGAAGAAAAAAAAACCACAGAAAACATTAAACAAAGCTTTAGAGAAGATCAAAAGAAGTAGGTGACCAATTGGTGTACTTGTGTTACTATACACATGTTGTGGGATGTGATTGGTTCTTTAACATGTAACCCAGGCTAGAGGAGTGGCTCAACAGTTAGGAGTGTTGTCCTCTCTTCCAGAGAGCCTGTGTTCAGCCCCACTGTCAGGTTGCTCACAGCCTCCTGGAATCCAGGGGATCTGGCACCCTTTTTTGGCCTCCACAAACATCTGCGTAGCACACAGGTATCATACACACACACACACACACACACACACACACACACACTAAATAAAAATAAAATAAATCTTTAAAATAATAATAATAAAATATAATACAACACTACTACCTTAATTTAGAATAAACTCAAATGTATCAAAGGCAAAAGTAAATGAGTAGCTTTTTAATCTCAGAGTGAGATGCATAATATAAAAATTAAAAACCATGTAAGAAACTCACATGCAAACTCAAACTATGTAAATATAGAAACCTGTGTGTACGCCAAGAACAAACGAAGCAAACAAAAACCTCAACATTACAATGTAACTGAATTCATCAAATTCCGGAGTTTTAGATCCCATCTATTTGTTCAAAGTTTCCCAAGGATAACTGCAGCCAAATATCTGAGTGGTTGGATTGCTTCCTTTCAGAAGTTTTGTTCATATCCTTCCCAGCCCCTGAGAATGTGACCATATATGGAAGAGGGTCTTCAAAGATGTGATCAAGTTGAGATTCAGCTGTATTAGATTCGGATGGGCACCAATCTGACAATAAAGGGTGTCTTTATTAGAGAAATATTTGGGCAGGGACACACACACAGAGAGAGAGAGAGAGAGAGGAGAGAGAGAGAGAGAGAGAGAGAGAGAGAGAGAGAGAGAGAGAGAGAGAGAGAGAGAGAAGGGAGAAGACCATGCATAGAGAATTGTAGAAATCAAAGCAATGAAGACACAAGGTAAGAAACATCACCAACTACTGGAAGGCAACGAAATAGTAAGAGAATTGAGGAATGAATTCTTCCTTAGGACCTCAAAGGCATGGTTCTACCAGTACCTTGATTTCACATTTCTGTTCTCCAGAAGAGCTCAAGGCTCCAAGGTCTAGATGACCATTTTCAGTTCTGTTACAGCCACAGCTGGGCCTTGTGTCTGTGATTGTCAATGTTGGTTAAATATTCCTGGAATTGATTCTAGGTTTTCATATATATACACATGTATATATAATAAACATGTATGTATGTATGTATGTATGTTAAAGGCATGACTTACAGGCTGCGGTTGGGATGGTTGAACAATGGTTCTCTCCCTTTAGAAAGGTCAAGAATCTGGTAGTTCAGTTCACAAGGCTGGATGTTTTCGCTGTTCTCCAGTCTATGCTGGAATCCCAAAGAAGTAGGTTCTAACACCAGCAAAGTGATGTCTCAGCAACAGGGTAAATGAACTTGCCATGGAGAGTGAAGGCAAGCAGGCAAAAAGTAAAAGCTTCCTTCTTCTGTGTCCTTTTATGTGGGATGCCCTTAGAAGATGTGGTCAAGATTTAGAGTAGGTAGGTCTTCTAATCTCAAGTGATCTATATTTAGGGTGGATTTTCCCACCTCAAATGATCAAAATCAAGAAAATCCTTTCCAAGTGTGCCCAGATGCCTGCATCTTAGTTGATTTCAGATGCAGTTAAATTGAAAAGTAAGGCTAGCCATCACAATCACACTAACTACTGAGATTAGCACACAATTTAAAGCTTATTAATTGTTTCTTTCTAGAATTTACCATTTAATACTTTTGGATAGTAACCAGAACTATGAAAAGGGGAACCTCCTTAAAAACCTGACCAAAATATCAAGTAGTAAAACTCAACATAATATCCATAAAGCAACATTATTGTTTAAATCTCGTGTCCTTGTAGGATCCTAGAGTAATGGCTCCACTCTTGACAATTTTCCAATTAGTTAACACCTGTGTCATGGGCTCAACTGGGAAGGCTGGCCTGAGGACTTCATCACAATCAGGGACTCAGCCTCCCTCCTTCCAACCTGACTGCCAATCCCCTCTGCACCTCTTCTCTAAACCACAGCATCATAGTCTTAGGAGCTCCAGTTCCTCTCTTGTGAGAACTTGGGATGAATGAAGAGCAGGTACCAATAGGCCTCTCACTGCACATTCTAGACTGCCTTTATACTAGGCTTGCTAAGGACATGTGTGCCACACTGCATATCACACCCTGACCTGGATAGGCAGTATCACAAAAGAATAAAAAATGTTTTGTAGTAGCACATGATTCAAAGCCTCAGTCCCACAATTCAGTATCTGTTGTATATTCCCGCTTACGTAGATCCATTTGTTGTCGATTGAAGCAGTTCTGTTATACCACCAGTTTTTGTGTAGCTACTATCCATGGTTCTGATTTATTATTGTATAAATGTACTAAGTGGCAAATTCCAGAAATTATTGTTAAGTTTTAACTTGTGCACTGATTTGAAGAGTAGTGCAATGAAGCCTTGTGCTTATCCCATCTCACTCAGTCACGAATTATCCTTTTGGTCAGAGTGCCACCCACTACTTAGTTATTTAGTAGCTAACTGACTTATTAAATCAGCTGTTGAGGTACTGCAGGATTTGTGTTCTAGGGACCCTACGATGTCACAAGGGAAGTTGTGGAAGGCTATGTCATGGCCTTACTGCATCTCACCACCTAAGTATTGTATCATCTCACATCATCATCATCATCATCATCATCATGAAAAAGAATTTGTTGTAATAAGATATTAGGAGTGGAGTAATGTGTCACTGTTTCCTTTGGATTGAAACGTTTTGTTTGTTTGTTTGTTTTTTGAGACAGAGTTTCTCTGTGTAGCCTTGGCTATCCTGGACTCCTTTTGCAGACCAGGCTGGCCTTGAACTCACATAGATCCTCCTGCCTCTGCCTCCCAGAATTCTAAGATCAAAGGCATGTGCCATTATGCCCAGCTGCATTGAAGTGTTCCATCTTGAGGAAAAGAAAAGCTTGTGAGGCTCTTGACTCACAAGAAACTGTCTTTTTTTTTTTTTTGGAAGCTGCTAACCTGCACTTCCGGTTCACTCAGGTTATTAAGTTTTATTCCTTCTCAAGTCTCTGCTGGGGTTGAAGACCAGATAGTTTAGTCTTACAATTAAGCTTAGTTGTTTAGGGGGTAAGACGTTTTTAGGTCTAGATAGATGTTGTAAGTTGATAGAGATGAGATATAATAGATATTGATTTACATTGAGAATTTTAGACTCACCAAGGTAGGAAAAATGTTTTCTTCAAGATTGCCAAATACAAATAGCCAAGAACACTATGAATGTAACATTTATATAATTCTTGATTGTGTCATGGTTCTTCTTGCTGTATGTAGTTTATTTTACTTATATGTAATAATATAAATATATTTGTGGGAAAAGAAATATAATAAAAAAGAAAAAGAAAAAAAAAACAAGGAAAGAAACATGGAAGACTCAGGAAGCACATAAAACAAAGCTCACGAGGTCTCTCCCTAAGGCTGTATACGCAGTAAGCAATTGCTGAAGACTATTCAGGGATGTATCTGCCTACAAATCATACGGCAGAGCCCAGGGATGCAGCTTCACACGTGTCACCCATCCCGGGGTGGTTTTATTTTGTTGGTAATGGAGCTTCTTGCTCACCTATGCTCCTGTAAGTAACTATAAAACCCCACTGGCTCTCTGAGCTGGATTTAGTTTTCTTTGGTCTTTTTTTCCCTTTCTGTCTGAGATGAAACAATTTACCTAGGGAGAGCATCAACACATAAAGGGAGGGAAGGAGGGACGCTCGCATAAGTTTGATTATAGTATGTTGATATATGTGTTCCTTTGTATTGTTAATCATTGTTACTCATCTCTTCCTGAGCCTAGTGTATAGTTAGTTTCATCACAGGTATGCTTATGTAGAAAAATAGAGCATATTTAGCATTCAGTGTTATCTTCGGTTTCAGGCACCCATTGTCCTGAAGATAAGGAGCTTGTGCTATACGTAAAAACAAACCACCATGTCAAGGAGTCATCATAGGGTTTCTATTGCTGTGGTGAAACATCAAGCCCAGAAAGCAAATTGGGGAGGAAAGGGTTTATTTGGTTTACACCTCCATCATTGGAGGAAGTCGGGGGCAGGATCCTGGAGGCAGGAGCTGATGCGGAGGCCGTGGAAGGGTGTCGCTTATTGGCTTGCTTCCTGTGGCTTGCTCAGCCTGTGTTCTTGTTTTTTGTTTTTTGTTTTGTTTTGTTTTCCTTTTTGGTTTTCTAAGACAGATTTCTCTGTGTAGGCCTGGTTGTCCTGGACTCACCTTGTAGACCAGGCTGGCCTTGAACTCACAGAGATCTGCCTGCCTCTGCCTCCCCCAAGTGCTGGGATTACAGGCTAGTGCCACCACACATGGCTCAGCCTGCTTTCTTATAGAACCCAGTACCACCAGCCCAGGGATGGCCCCACTCCCCATGGCCTGAGCCCTCCCCTATTGATTACTAGTTGAGAAAATACCTTACAGCTGGATTTCATCGAGACATTTTTTCAACTGAAAGTCTTTTCTCTCTGATGACTCTAATTTGTGTCAAGTGGACACACAGAATCAGCCAGTACACATGGCTTCTAGAGATTTTTCTTTTTACCTTTTAAAATCTCACACTACACATAAGCTGCCAGTGGTCCTGACAAGAGATGTCTGATTGCTACACTTTATAGGTCTGAATGAACTAATGATGCCTAACTAGATCACCTAACAGGGCCTTTCCTGTACATTCTTAGATAACTAGGCCAGAGTAACTGACCCTCAACAGCAGTGGGAGAAGGTCAGTCCTTATATGTGCCACTTGGGGCCACCAAAAATATTGATAGTTCAAATTGCTAACAACTTAGTCTTCTGAAAGTGGCAGCTTAGTAAAGCATTATGAATGTTACTCTCAGTCTTGCCGAGCTCGTTTCCGGAAGCGCATCTGCTTGTCTCCAGCGAGATGGCTTCAAGTTTACTTCGCAGAGTTGGCGCTCTGGTGGCGCAGGCCCTGAGGGCCTACGGGCCCCGTGGCGCAGCCGCGACGGGCTCCATGGCTTCAGGAGGTGGTGTTCCTACTGATGAGGAGCAGGCCACCGGGTTGGAGAGAGAGATCATGATAGCGTCACAGAAGGGACTGGATCCATACAATATGCTACCTCCAAAGGCAGCTTCGGGGACCAAGGAAGACCCTAATTTAGTCCCATCCATCACCAACAAGTGAATAGTGGGTTGCATCTGTGAAGAGGACAACTGTACTGTCATCTGGTTTTGGGTGCACAAAGGCGAGAGTCAGCGATGCCCAAACTGTGGAACCCATTACAAGCTGGTGCCTTTCCAGCTGGCCCACTGAGCCTTGTGTTAACCTTTCAGAATGTCATGGAAAGTTTCTCTCTATAATAAAGACTAGCCATTGCATTGGCTCCTCCCATTAAATAAATAAATAAATAAACGTTACTCTCCCCTGTGGCATCCCACCAGGCCTTATTCCATATATTGTAAAGACTTCTGGAATGTTCCTGACTGTTGTAGAAAGCTGAGGCTATACCGGCTTTAAAGTTGACTCCTTCCTTCGACTTTCAGTCACTCAAACACATCACAGTCTTTCCCTAGGCAAGATGGACCCAGAAACACTGAGCATCAGAGCAAAGTCAAAATGCCTGCATCAGCCAGAGCAGGGAAGCTGCCCCCCCTTTTCCCCGCCCCCCACACTCCACAAACAGTTTTCTAGCAGAAAGGTTAAAGGAAGGAGAGGCTGAATGTATTAACTGTCTCCTTGGCCCCGCTGCTGCCTGGCTTCCTTTGGGCTCAGCAGACGATATTAGGCGCCAGACACATATGCATGGTGCCATTTGCGTGTCTGTGTTAAAGTTGACTTAATTAGGAGGGTTTACCTCAAATACACGCTTAAATGGATTCTCCTAGTGGTGTAACATTCTCGTCTACTGCCTATTGCTTTGCTGAAAAAGAGAAGGCGAATGCAGAAGTGGGCAGCGGGCTCCGAAGCTGTGTTTACACACATTGATGTGCAGCAGAGAAAGAAAATGGGGCTGGGGTCGAGTGAACTCCTGTAGGATAAATAGAGATAAATAATTCAGATTCTCATTATCATAGAGGCATATAGCTTCAGTGCATGGGAGCATCCTGCCTTGTGAGAATTGGTATGCAGAAGGTATTCAGCGTGTAATCTAGCATTAATATTAACATAAATCCAAGGCAGGAATTAGCAATATTTCTAAAGTCTTATAGGATAACTGAATTCACACTATATTGTTTGGCCCTCCTGGGCATTTTAGTAATCGGATAATAGAAATGTTGAAGTAGTTGAGATGTTCTTTATATTGCTCTCTGAAAAGATCTTAACATAATGTCTTTAGTAGACAGTTTTGATAGAATGTGTTGAACAAAAAGAAATACGACTATTTTGGTTATATGGGTATGTTTCATTAGCTCAGCCTGCAGAGATATGACATTACATTCTAAAAAGAATACAATTAATAACAATGAGATTTTTTTTCTTGAAGAGTGTAGCGGGAGTGGTTGAGCACGATGTCAGGGCAATTAAGCCGAGGCGCTGCATTACCTTTGTCTGAATACCGGCAACATCACCCTGTCTCAATGTGTTGAATGGTTATTTCTTTAGCAGAGAATTTGTAATTTATTTTGATGTTTCCTATAATTCAGACCACTATAATAAAAATGACTTTTTTTCAGGTAAGAAAAAAATCTTTTAAAATAACTAGTCAGTAGAAATTAACATTTCTTTCCATTGGCATGGCTTATACTTTTTTTTTTTTTTTTTTTTTTTTTAAACCCTAGTAGGGAATAGCTGACTGCAAGGAAAATGCACAAAGTAACTTCAGGGGATTAAGCTGAGTTGAATGATCCTATTGGTAAAGTAAGGAAGTATAGAACAATCAGGTGTCTGTGGAGCCTGTGCCCTGTGGAAGAGCAATCCAGGGGAAAAGTTGTACATTGAGACGATTAAAACAATCGCCCAGGGTATTATTTTATTCAGTATTAACCTTTATGTTTTATGTTAAATGACAGTGAAGGTTCTGGAACATGGTGACTCCCCAGAGTCTCAGTCACTGAGATTTTTTTTTTTTTTTTTATTATCTCCGAAGAGGTTTTATTCCATTGTGCAATGCTGAAACTGCTCTTCCGTCCCTTCACTGGTCAGTTTTAATAGGGCGTAACAAAAGATAAAATGTGTTGAAACATGAAAATTCTGCTTTTAGAAAACAGATGATGAAGAGGATTGTTTAAATCTCTGCATGCCTAGTCTATTTTAAGCTTCGGGAGCCATGGTTGTTTGGGCAAGGGGTGACTGTGGGTGATAGGAGTGTTGGGAGAGGAGAGAGAAGGAAACAAGCCCATCAGTCATTTCTGCTCACCTAAGTCTACCCTGATGCTGTAAGCAGGTGTCTGGAAATGCCACCATAAGTCTAGGCCTTGGGGTATTAATACCCAACTCCATTTCCACTCATGAGTGATGTATTAAAGCGTTGTAGGTAGTAAATTGCTAATCTGAGAGGCTCTAGGTGGTTTCTTACTCACACAGAGACTTAGTTAATGTAATACCTTGATCATCGCTCTGCCCGCCTGTTACTTTCTGTGTTGCTTTCCCTAGCCATCCAAAGGCAATCAGCTCGACTGCCAACTCTCTCTGACTGTAACTGCTGCTTAGTTCTTGCATATATGCAGACGCACACACCTCTTCAGACAATTAAATCACATCAACCTGCTAGGGGACAGGAGGCCTCTGTGTGTTATGTGAGCAGCAACCCTCCCCTGCTAAGTATTATTGACAAATCCATCAAGGGCAGTGATGCATTGGCTTCCACCTTACCTAGAAGGACACTAGGGCACCGGTGACATGCTGTCACCGTGGTAACTGCGGCTGAAGTGAACAGCCTGTTAGGATAGGTGACCTCTGTTGGCAGTGCGCCTGGAGATGTAGCACTCACGGGCTGCCATGTCATGGGGACCCCAAGGAACAGCCCAGTGCCCTCAAATTGATTCATTAGGCCCCAAACGTATCGATCGCTCTAATTTGCAGGAATTTATTATATTGATATTGGACTGATTAACATTTTGTGCCAGACTGGTTCGATATGTGCTTGTAACAGCTTTTAATGATTAATTGACTTTTATGATTCCATCTCAGGGCTGTCAGTGAGCTGTGAACTGTGGGCAGGCTTGTTCCTTGACGGTCTCTCCAGTGGCACAGGGCAGTGATTGAATACCTAGGAAATTAGTGTCCTTGCTGTCTCATTTTATGAAAGATAAATGCTATGACATTTAATGCAGACCTTAATTTAGAACAGAACTAAGCAGATCACTTTGCAATTTAATCATAAACAGGTAAATATCAAAACTTGTTTAGCATTTTACAAGTTAAGCACACGGAAAATGGAGGCAACACAGAGAAGGCGACAAGGGAGCCGGCAAGAGCTAAAATAAAATAATGTGGGTGGGAACTGCACAGCAATTTAATAATCACGTAATTTATTAGGGGCAACATCGGAGCCCATTTTTCAGCCCAGAATATACTGCTCTCATTCACTTGGTGGCAAGCCCCGGGCGTGCCGCTTGGCACAGGCTGAAAAGTTAGCATTTACCTTCAGGGCTGCAAGCAAATCTGCAATATTGCCTGGTGAATCGAGGAAAATACATTGACTGAATTGCCACAAAAGTAAATAGCAGAAAAAGGGACAGGCTCCAGTTTAATATGTGCCCCTGACATGTAATAAGGGGAATATCACATTCAGCAAGGTTTATGTGTTACCTAAAACAACCATAAACATTATGAAAAGAAGGCAGGAGAAATGAGATTTTATTGTGCTCGCTCACAACAGAGAGAGAGGAGGAGGAAGGCTGAGGGGTGCCAACTCGCACCTCTTGCATTCATATTTAAAGCATATTTTCTGCCTTTCATTTTAATTAAAAGACTTAAGTTAGGGGAAAACTGTCCAAACATCATGTCAAATTATTCATGTTTGTACATATAAGGAATGAGATGAAATGGTCCCGTGCAGGCTTCTTCCTTTACTGTTGAATGTTTTTCTTCTTTGCTATGTGGATCCACCTTTATCTGATGTGAGGAAGTCAGGTGATGCATAATAAGACCATTTGCAGTGTACATATTCTGTGGTCCTTGGCTGAGCTCTGCTCAGTCTACCGCAGTTTTCTTTGCCCTAGCTCTACAATATTGAAATGGACTGCTCTGTTCCACAGAACACCCCAAACATCTTGTGGCTTCGACCACTTCCAGGTCTAGGCTGTCTCCCCACCTCACTCACATCCTGGGCTTTTGACCTCCCATCACTTCATATGCTTGGAATGATGGCTTCCTTACCCCTCTGTGATTCTTTGGCCCAATAGTAAAAAAGAATTAAACGGGCCCCTGGCTGTCTCTGATCCCACACATGCTCCTGCTAATGAATGTGCATACACACACCAGTCTTTGCATATGTATACCTTGAGGTAAGGCATCCCTGTCTGGCCTAGGTTACAGCCCTTGCCTATGGCTGGCACCATGGTGCCCAGTTCAGTGCCTGAGACCCAGGTAGGGTGTCTTTTGTGTTGGAACCAGAAAGCAGCAATGCCCCACTTTAGGTAAATCACAACCCAAATGGCAGAAGGCGCTTTCAGCATGCCTTTCATTTGACTGGCTTCAGGTCTTCTTCTGTTGGGGCCATTCTTTGCTGAGAGATCTTCAACAGGCTGAGATGACTTCTTTACGCTGAGTGCAGTCTGGCTGTAGAGCATTCATCTGATCCAGCCCGACACAAACTGCCAGTAGAGTGTGGAATGCCCGCATGGACAGTTTCTAGAGAGCTGTGCTTCCTGAGGAAGGACCTCTTCTCTCCAATGTACCAGCACACTCCATGCCCATGTGCAGAGGGAAAGCATGGGCTGCTTTGCAATCGTTCCTTTAACTGGTGGAAAAGACCATACTCTTTTGCACCTACCCCTAACAGCCTCTTCATCTTGTTTCCCACAGGCTGAGTGAACTGGGAGTTTGTTTTGTTTTGTTTTGTTTGCAAGGCTCCTGTTTATGTCACCAGTGGTTTGAGAGGTGGGACTATCTGGAAGAAGCATGCCACAACCCACACCATGAGGGAAGGGGTGCACGAGAATCCTGAATGGCAGAGAAGGAAGAAGGTTCTGGATACAATTTGCACTACTCCCTGTGGTGCCAGAAACACATGGAGTGCATAGGGAGAGTAAGCAAATGTGTTCTTTATTCTTGGGAAACAGTCTTTCTGTACACTGTGATTCTGGTCCTCCGTCAGGCAGCTTTCCCTACAGATTCAGGCTGACCTGAGGCTGTGCTGATCCTGTTAAGTAGCAGATGAGTGATACACACTCACACAGAGACCTCACAAGTGACACTGAAGACCTACTGTGTGCTGTTTCTGACAGTTTTCCCCCTTGGGAAGGGCTCAGTATTTTGAGCATCTCATGGGCACCGCACACTCATCCTCTTCCTCCTGTGAGAACCCAGATCTCTTCACATCATGAGAAATGTATCTGTTTCAGTCCCCAGCATTAGCTTCCCAAGGAGGATTCCAAGACTCACAGAATACACTTCTGCCTTCTTCTTTCCAATCACTACTCAGATAGCTTTTTATATCTCTTATCTTCTGGTTCTGCTGTCAGCTATGAGTCATATTATCATCAGGAATTCCATGATAAATTTAATAGTGTGAAAATGTATGGAATCTCCCAAGTGGACAGATGGATTACATTATCTCCTGTTCTGGACCTATTAATCTCCAAAATGCTTATCTTTCAGTAAACATTTCAATTCACGTAAAGAAAGGTGCAGGAGTAGGAGCTGTCTTACTCCAAATTTAGCATCTATGGGAAACATTCAAAAGCAAAAGCAAACAAAATTCAGAGTTTTAAGATTTATCTGTAAGGGCTGGAGAGATGGCTCAGCAGCTAAGAGTATTTGTTGCTCTTTGTAGAGGACCCAGGTTTAATTCCCAGCACCCACATGGTGGCTCACACCACCCATAACGTGATTTCCAGGAAATTTAATACCCTCTTATCACCAGATGAGGAAACAAGCAAGCATGATGTGATACACATACATACACCCAGGCAAAACACTCACACATAAAGTAGAAATAAAATGAGGAAATCTAATTTTAGAAAGATTTTTTTTTTTAAACAAGATTTATTTGTGGTCAGGCAGTGGTGGTGGATCTGAGTTCAAGAGCAGCCTAATCTATAGAGTGAATTCTAGGACAGCCAGAACTACACAGAGAAAGCCTATCTCAAAAACCAAACAAACACAGATTTACTTGTGTGTATGTGTATGTAGCCATATGCATGTATGTGCAGTACTGAATACACAAGAAGAGGGCATCATGTTCCCTGAAGCTGGAGTTACAGGCAGTTGTGAGCCACCTGACATGGGAGATGGGAACTGATCTTGCACCATCTGAAAGAGCATTAAGAGCTCTCAACCACTGAGTGCTGGAAAATAAGTTTTACAGTATATATTTATAAAAGTTTATTTTATGTGTACATGTATTTTGCTTTTTGTACACTATGTGCATGCTTGGTACCTGCGAAGAAGGTGTCAGATCCCCGGAAACTGGAGTTACAGAGGGTTGTGAAGCACCCTGAGGATGCTGGGAATCGAACTGGGGTCCTCTGAAACAACAAGTGTTCTTAACCACTAAGCTGTCTCTACATCCCCATAAAAATCTTTTTCTCCATAGATTTTATTCATATGATCTAGGCAGGACTACCAATGGTATATTTTACTTGTCAATCACAACATACCCAAAAGGCATATAATATGTTGCATATACTAGGAATGCTAGCACCAAGTATTTTGCATTTCTATATTAACATTGCTATTAAATGTTGTAATAGTACTTGACAGTAACTGCCTTTTATATTGATAGCAGAAAAGGTTAAAGAAAACCATGACGCTAGGTACTCAGAAGCCTGAGGAAGAAGGCTTCAAATGAAAGCCTAGTCTGTACTACATAGTTAGACTATAAAAATGTTTTTGATCACACAAGCCATCATTGATTTGAAGGCTCATTTTGTTTTATTCTATAGTCCTATTTGTATTTCCCTGATCTAAACAGGAAAATACAAGTTGATTCCATGTCTATACCAGTTACTTTTCATCACTGTGACTTGACAGAACTAACTGAGGGGAGGAGACACTTCTGTTGGCCCAAAGTTACAGAGGGGTTTGGTCTATGGGGGCAGGGAGGTCCTGGAGGAATGTCTCTGTTCATGGCAGTTAGACTGTATCATGGTGAGTTAGGAAATAGAGAACAGAGAGGGACCAGGGAGGCTAAAACCTTCAAACCCTGTCCCCAGTGACTCTCTGTCCAGATTGGCCCCTCCTCCTGGAGGTTGCATGCCTTCTGGAAACAGCACCACCTGTGGGAAGGCAGGTGCTGGAGACATGAATCTGGTGCGGACATTTCCATTTAAAAAGTGACAGCATTAGTCTTCTTGGGTGAGTACCACAAAGGACCACAGAACCAGGTGGCCTCTGCATAAAAGACTTTATCACACACGATTCTAGAGGCTGGGAATCTAGCTCAGAGTGTAACATAGGAGCTCTGGGGAGCACCCTTTGCAGGGCTGCAAATCTCTTGCCTTATTGTTTGATTGGATGAGATTCCCCCTGGTTCTCTGGCCTCTTAGGACCACATTAATTCCATCCCTGAAGGGGCACTTAGTCATCTCTCCCAAGCCACACATCCGAAACTCATCACACTGGTCTTTAGATCCCAACATATGATGAATCTGGAGGAGGGGCAGACATGAGTAGTCAGCAGTTAGGGCAATATTTTTTTTCTTGGCTATTTTGGTAGCCACATACACAGTAGTTTTAAACTTAGCCAAGTTTATCTCTTCTTCTGTCTTCACAAGGCCTCAGAATTGAAGCCTTATTGGTTTCCATGTTGGTTGTGGCCTTTGGAAAAAAAAAGTGCTGAGATGTCAGTTCACATTTCCAAACATCTCAGCTTGGTGGGAACACATAGAAAATGTCTCGTTTGGAATTACATCTCAGTTCTAACCTAAACATTTCAATGGGATGCAGACTAAACAGCCACCCTTGGGGTCATCACTGATGCTCCATTGCTTTCCAGCCCAGGGATTCCTTTGCACGAGACTGAAGGACACCTACTTTACCCACAATACGTTGTGGACCAGGCCAGTCCTGCCTGGCTCTGGGTCAGTCCTGTGCCCTGCCGGGACTATGCAGCATGCTCGCGAGCCTCTGGAGCTGACAGGCACTGGTTCTGGGAACAACATAGCAGGCTGTGTGGTAGATACTTCCACTTGTAGTTCTTCTCCTCCTGATCCAAGTGCGACGGTACAACGAGGAGCAAAGAGAAGCTCCATTTTGACTCTCTCCCAAGAGCAGCTTTACTAAGATGCATAATTCCTATGTGCCTGTTAGGTTTGGGATACAGTGGTGCCCCAGTGCTGGGTGGAGGAACTCCTAGAAGTTCCTAGTAGGAATAAAGACTTAGCATGAGCTAGGAGTTTTGCTTCCAACCCTGACTAGCATGCGACCGTGGAGAGTTCGCGCCCACACATGCATGAGCACAGACATGCGCATTCCCACTATGGCCCCCACTCCAGTTTACTTCCGGTTTACTTTCGTTGTTGGGTTATTGGGTGTCATCAACACTCTGGTGTGATTTGGGGTGTGTGAGAGAGAGAGGGAGGGGGAGGGGAGGAAGAGAGGAAGAATGTCATGCTGCTGTACCTGTGGAGGTCAGAGGACAATCTCAGGGATCATTTCTTACTTGAGACAGGGTCTCTTGTTCACTGCCGTATGTACCCTATATTATTAGCTGGTCCCACAAGCATCTAAAGATTGTCCTGTTGCTATCTCCCAACTTCCCATGGGAAAAGCAAGGATTACAGACATGTAGACTACTGAATCCAGCTTCTGTATGGGTCTGGGAATCCAAACTCAGGTTGTCAGGCCTATATCACAAGTGCTCACCACTGAGCCATCTCCTAGGTCCTACGCTTGGGTTTTAACAGCAAGATTATATGTAAAAAAGAAATAAACAGGGATATTTAGGGAAGCACACTAGCTACTTGATACTGTGACAAAATTAACTTTAAAAATGAAGGGCTTGTTTTGGCTCACAGTACCAGGGTGGCGTCAGTCACAGCAGGAAGTCATGTTACTAGAAGCTGGAGGCAGCGGGTCATTTCATATCTGTCCAGTCAGGAAGCAGAGTCTGGTGAATGCTGTGGGTTTCCCTACATTAGTTAATCTCATCTACACATGCCCTAACAGACGTGCCTGGAGACTTGTGATTTGAGATCCCACGAAGATGACAGGCAGCATCAACATTCAGAGGCTCAAAGCTGTCATGATGTGTGAGGTAAGAAAGAGTCCAGGGGAGCCAGTCTGTATGGTGTCCACACCTCAGGCCTGGCCTGAGGCATCCAGAGAACATTACATTCTACAGAAGCCCATGTTAGACGGGGCCACCTGAGAGATGCTGAGCACAGAGCCCAACATGAGGCTTCATCCAGGTCCAAGGAGTTAAATATGTAGAGCAACAGGGCATGGGGAGCCATGAGTAATTAAAAAGGGAAGGTAGCCTAGCCTCATAATTCAGGCTCTGAGACAGGTGATTTGATGATGGAGTGTTCTGTGTACCATGGCTGACTGAGGTGATTAAACAAACTGAGAAAAACAAAGTGAATATTAAGGTATGGATGTTTTGTCACAGACTGGCTTCTGATAGACAGGGCATTATTTCCAATAATCTCCATCTAAAGTTGCTGGATTCTGGGGGTTGTTGCTCCCACTTCTTTGTACTGTGCCCACATGTGGAGGTGTATAGTTAAGTAGGGCTAGCACACCCACTGAACATGGGGCTGAGGGCCAGCCAGGTTGGATCTAATAGCAAGAATTTGTAAGAATCATGAGGATAAGAAACATGAGCTGGAAAATGCTGAGTCATTGTGGCTGCCTTGGGATGAAGAAGAAATCCAAGCACAGCATCCACCCTATTACTTGTTTCTACCTTTCCCTCAGATGCTACACTCTGGTCCCCAGTGCCAAGCTCTACTTCATGCTGAGTAGATTCCCAGTGCTAACTGCTATCTGTGATGCATGTGTGTGTGTTTCTCTCTCTTCCAGTTATCTGTCTCTATTTTTTTCTGTCTCTGTCTCTCTCTCACACATGCATGCCCACACATGCAGGCACGCACATATGCATGCACACACTGTCTTAGTTAGTTTTTATTGTTAACTTGACACAAACTAGGGAGAGGTAGCTGAGAATTCTTTAACTAGAACTGCAGGCAGCAGGAAGAGAGTGTCAAGGAGACTAGCCAGAGCTTCTGAAACCCCATCTTCAGTGATAAACTTCCTCCAGCAAGGCCACACCTACTCCAACAAGGCCACACCTCCTAATAGCAACACTCCCTAAGTGCCTATAGTGGTCAGTTTTATTTAAACCACCACACCTCGGAAGAGGGAAGTGCAATTGAAAAATTGCCTTTATAAGGCTGGTCTGTGGCCATGTCTGTGAAGAATTGTTTTGATTGATGACTGATGTTGGAGAGCCCAGCCAACTGTGGATGATACCATCCCTTGGCAGATGGGCCCTAGGCTGGATAAAAAGGCTAAGCATAATTCTTCCATGGTCTCTACTTCAGTTCCTACCTTTAGGTTTCTCTCCTGATTTCCCTCAGCAATGGACTCTTTCTTCCCCAGGTTCCTTCTGGATACCTTAGGACATTGCAGATGCCAGAAGTATGGGACACCCATCAAGGACAGCAGCAAGTGTGGATAGAGCCTGTCTGAGTCTACAAGACAAGCTGTGTGCACTACCCATGGCAGAACTGGAGCCCTTTGGAACCTAGGAGTTCATGAATGAATCCTGGCCACTGAACTCTGAGTTACAGGATCTGATTAACTTTGTGGGACTTGAGGTATTGCTTTGATCTTACTGTTTCTATGTCTTGCCTCTTCTCTTTTTTAAAAATTTAATTTTATTAATTTATTCATATTACATCTCAATGGTTATCCCATCCCTTGTATCCTCCCTCCCTCCCATTTTCCCCTTACTCCCTCCCATATGACTGTGACTGAGGGGGACTTCCTCCCCCGTATATGCTCATAGGGTATCAAGTCTCTTCGGCTCTTCTCTTTTAAAATAAGAAAATCTCCCACAGACATGGTTGCAGGACAACCTGTCCAAGGCAATGCTTCAACTGGAGTTTCCTCTCCCCAGGTGTCCCTAGTTTGTATGAAGTTGACAATAAAGGCTAAGCAGGACACACACACACATACACACACACACACACACACACACACACACACACACACACGAAATAAAATCACACTAGATCTTTAGATTCAAGCATGGTATCTGTATGGTGGATGCAGAGGACAGATCTGCAGTTATTTATTCAACGCCGGTCATGCCTAACATTTAGTGGCCCACTTTCTGTGTGCCAGATATAGTTTTGTACTATATGTGTTTGGTCTCACTTAATCATTACAAAGATGTTCACAAAAATTGCTGGGTATTACAAGGACACTGAGGCACAGAGAGGCAGAAGACCACATAGTTGATAGACAAATCCCAGATCTCTACTGGCACAGCCAAATGCTAAAGCATACCAGCTGGCCTGCCATCATCCACAGCAAATATTTGACATCATTAACATGATAATACCCGAATCTATAGAATTTCACATAATTTAGTGGATACATAGCTGTGCCTATGTAGTTACTATTACTTAAGCACTCACTACATATGTTTCCTTTTACATACACTGCATCTTAGTCCTCGCCAATATCAATTATGTCAGTGCAACAGCTGTCTTCATTAAAAAACACTCAAGGTCTAGGTGGATAGTTCTAACCCTAGATATTTCTTTTTCCTTAGTAGAAGGCTAGCCTTTCCCTCTGCAGAGGACTCAGAGACTGCCCCTTTTCCTCTGTGTGGCTAGGTCACTTAACACATGGCTCGACTGACTTTTCTCTTTCATCTAAAAGGTTAATAGGAACAGCTCCCTTCTTGGTGCACTGGAACAGGGATTTTCAAAATAAAATCTAGCTCCCAGGTGAGCAACAGAAGGTATTCGCTGAGGAAGGAGGCATGGGTGGGGCCATTCACAACTGTAGGAGTGCCTTGATCTCTCCTGTGCCAACTGTGCTTGTCTTCCTTTTTTAAACAGTATGTAAGGTCCCAAGTACCTCCACTAATTAACTGATGCACCTGAAACTTAAGCTTTATACTCCATCTATTTTTACGCCATAGATATAAAGATACCGATATATTCATATATGAATATATGTCTATATTCTAGATTCATCATGTGGGAAGAAATGAAATATTTATAATTTTTCTAGTTCCATACATTTTCCTATAGATAGTATCCATCCTTCCTTACTTCCTCTCTTTCTTTCTTCTTTCTTTTCTTTTCTTTCTTTTTGTTTTTATTTTGTTTGTTTGTTTGGAGACAGATTTTCTACATATAGCTCTGGCTGAAACTCACTATGTAGACCAGACTGGCTTACAGAGCTCCACCTTCCAAGTGCTGGGATTAAAGTCATGCCGCCATGCCTGGCCTTATTTCATTCTTTTTTATGATTGAAGGAAACTTTTTTGAGTATGTGATCCACACTGTCATTATTCATTCAAATGACGATGTCCTAGCTGATTTGATAACCCATGCCACTTGCATTTAAGAAATGACATTAATGGTGATGGCCAACATTTATATTTTATTTGTATATTCTTCAAGGCAAATAAACCTCTCACAGAAAGCTGTCTTCTCCACTCTGAATCACTTATTGTTCATCTTCTCAACTTGTTACAGTTTGGACCTCAAATGTCTCCAAAAGCCTCGTGGGCTAAAGGCTTACTTGTCAGCTTGTCGTGGTGCTGGGAGATGGTGGAACCTTTGAGAGGTAGAGGCATGTGGGGGGAAGTTAGATCATTGGGGGTGTGCTCTTAAATGGAATATTGGGACATATTCTAGTTTTCTTTCTGTTGTGTTATAAAAGAAACAATAACAACAACAACAACAACAAAATCATGACCCAAAACAACTTGGAAGAGACCGCAGAGGAACACTGCTCACTGGCTTGTTTCCCCTGGCTTGCTCAGTTCATTGTCATACAGTCCATCTGCTCGGGGTGACAGAGTCCGCAATGGGCTGGGTCCTCCAGCATCAATAGGAAATCAAGAAAATTTCCTGCAGACATGTCTACAGGCCAATCAGATAAAAGCAACTCCTCAGTTAAAATAGCCTCTTCCGGGCACGTTTGGTTTAAGGGGAGTTGACAAAAGCTAGCTTTCACAGGATTTAGAACACTCTTCTCTCCCTCCGTCTGGCCTCTGTGAGGTAAGAAGCTTGGCTCTGCCATGTGCTCCAGTCCGCAGTGTTCTGTCTCAGGACAGGACCAAGACAGGCACGGACGGAATGGAAGCAGCCATGAGCTGTATAAATCTTTCCTCTGTTAAGTTGCCTGTCTCAAATATTTTGTCACAGTGACAGAAAGCTGATGAACACATAACCTGAAGCATAAATCTCTGAAGTGGAAAGCTTTACAACTGAGATCATTAAAATGACTTGAATTGCTCAGGAGCCACAGCTAATTCACCACTAAGTAAATGAGTAAGCCTGAGGAAGTCACCTTGAGTCATGGCACAGTTGGATTTTCTTGTTTTGTGTTGAGAAGTCAGATCTCTTCCTTAGTCTCCCCTCACCCCCTAGCTGTGGATTGTCTCCGTTATAGAAAATGTGACAAAATGTATCACTCTGTCATATGACAAGTGAGGAGTCCGGAGTCCAGTGAGGCCCCTGGCATGGTGGGGCGTCACACCCAGCTTCTCTATCTCAGCTTCTGGGTCAGGGTCACAGCACCGGAGGGTTTGATGTGAGCACAGGTGTGCCGTTGAGTTGTCTAATGGAAGAATCTTGCTGTTAATGGTTTTTCTGATGAGCACGGTAAGCTTTAGGCTCTGTCAAAATGATGTGTTTCTTCAACCAAAGGCTGGAAATGCAGACGGTTCATGCTGTATTTTTGTATATTTAGAAACAACTGTTTGATTGACTGGATTTTTTAACTTTTCACGGGAAGGTTTGATGTCAGGAACGCTCAGTGTCAGAATCCTCTGATGGGAGAAAAGATGTATATAAAAGTTGTCCCCCACAACTAATTTATATTTCATGAAATGACCAAACAGAAATTATCCAGAAGTCCTGGCTCCTGTCCCCATTCTTGTTCCTGCCCATCTGAACTTCAGAACTCAGTTGGCTGTCTTAAGCCCTTCTGTCTGTCACATTTCAGAACTGGCCATCCAGTTTGAGTCTTGTTGTTATATATATTTTGAATAAACAAGCCAAGATATTTGGTCAATCTGCTGAAGTCTCTGAGACGCAAAAGACCTTGGAGCTTTGAACATAGTAGATGCCCATTACATGTTTGTTAGATAGATTGCCAATAAGTATTAAATAGTCAACAATGTTTAACAGACTAAAATATTAACATATCATTAATGTTATGTAGCAATAAAATATTGATATAAATTAATATATAATTGCTAATATAAAATGTATTAAACTGAACTGAATGCTATCTCTCACAGTAATAATACATGTGGGCAAGAGAAATGACTCAAATGCTTTATGAAACCCTGTCTGTAGAGTAACCAATATTTATTGACTCTGTCATAGATGTGAGGAACAGAGCTAGATGCTGCGTAAGTGGTCTCACAGGTTCTACAGCGTGTAGGTGGGGGAAATTAAGGCTGTTGAAGGAACTCCCTCAAGAGTGCACCATCAGCCGGGCAGTGGCGGCGCACGCCTTTAATCCCGGCACTTGGGAGGCAGAAGCAGGCAGATCACTGTGAGTTCAAGGCCAACCTGGTCTACAAAGTGAGTCCAAGACAGCCAATGCTACACAGAGAAACCCTGTCTCAAAAAACCATAAAAAAAAAAAAAAAAAGAATCAAAAAGCCAGGTGTGGTGGCGCATGCCTTTAATCCCAGCACTTGGGAGGCAGAGGCAGGCAGATTGCTGTGAGTTCAAGGCCAGCCTGGTCTACAAAGCGAGTCCAGGACAGCCAAGGCTACACAGAGAAACCCTGTCTCGAAAAACCAAAAAAAAAAAAAAAAAAAAAAAAAAAAGAGTGCACCATCAGTAGCCAGAGAGGCAGAAAGTTAACCTGGGCTGCTTTTGTTTTAAAGGCCACTCTGCTACCACTTCTCCTCTTCTGAGCTAGCTCTTCCATGGGTCTCTCAAAGGCATTGCTACTTGCTTGGAAAATTCTACCGCTAAACTGATATGGTTGGGAGAAAGTGTGAAATTGGATGAAGGCTTACCTCTGTGAAGCACCAATGAGCGGAACAGTGAGGACATCTATGACTATTCTATGGCTGTGTTTTATCTGTGTGTTGTCTATCCTCCCAACACAGTGCCAGGCTCCTCGCCCCCTGCCCACCCCACTGAGTGCCCAAGCACAAGAACAAGCGAGAGAGGAAATACTGAAGGAAGGCTTACCTGCTGTGGGCAAGCAGTGTGCTGGAGACGGTGGTCCAAACAGTGCCTCTCCACGAGGCAAGCAGGAAGCTTTCACTGTGGAATGCGTACCTGCTCAGATAGGAACAACTGTTCCATGCATGGAGAGCAGTTAAATTCCCGTGCACACAAGATTTGAGGTCATCTACCACATGGCCAAAAAACAGGACCATAGCACCATTAGGTAGAGAATTTAATATTAAAATAAGAGAAGTTTATCCTAGGTCATCCCCAAAAAAAGAAGTCAGTGGTTTGAGCTGGATACTGGGAAGATTTCATAGGGCAGATGGTGGAGGAACTTTATTTTAATCAGACGAGCAAGCACACAAACAGCAAGAACAACAAAACCTGGAAGTCAACACTCATTCACAGTGCAGTAGCTTTTCCCCATGCAAGTGCAAGTCATTGTGCCTCAAATGCCTGGCTGCCCAGCAGCTAACATCCTGGAAGCATGTCAAGGCTCAGTTGTGGCATGAGGAGATCCTCATCTCCCAACATAACTGGGCCAAGCATTGAATTACAGCACAGGAGACTCAAGGTACCAAGAAGAGACTTGATATCCTATGAGCACATAAAGGGGGAGGAAGTCCCCCTCAGTCACAGTCATAGGGGAGGGGAGTAAGCGGAAAATGGGAGGGAGGGAGGAATGAGAGGATACAAGGCGTGGGATAACCATTGAGATGTAATATGAATAAATTAATAAAATTTTAAAAATTAAAAAAAAAGAAGAGAGAGAAGGAAAAGTTAGCAAGCTTGTGCTGGCCCCCAACACATGCGCATTCAGCAACATTTGGGGGGGGGGTGGGAGGAGACAGCAAATGTTAACCTTCTAAGGATGCTTGTGCTTAACTTTCTTTTGTCATCAGATTCAGGTGTTCCTCAGACAGGGAGCTTTGCATTCAGGGTCTTCAGTCTTGGATATTTTATTGGGGCCATTGATGGGTGCAGATGTTTTGCATGCATGTATGTCTTTGTACCTGCCTGGAGCCAGAAGAGGGTGTTATGGTCCCAGGAGCTGAAGTTACAGGTTGTTGTAACTTAGGAGGGCCCTCTAGGGTCACTCATCAGCATAATACCTTCAGAACCCTTCACACAACAGGGCAGATACCCAACAGGAGAGGAGGAGGAAAAGCACCTAGGTCAGCTGTCCTCCTCATACCTGCAAAGACCATCAAGGACCAGTAACTTGCCCTCTGGATTCAGATAAACCATTGAACAGAACTGAGAAATGTTCAAGGAAAGACCGTGAATAACATATTTGCTATCTATTCAACACATGTCAGACTTCTTCCTTAAACCTGATTCAGCAATATCTGTAGCAATCATAAAAATTGTTCTGTCTTACAGGCATTAATCTGGCACTTTCCAGGATCCTTTTCTCACAGAGCCAGCAGATATGCAATGCTGAAGACTGGTTACTCAGGGGACAACTGAACTGCAAGTTGCCCCTTCTGGTATGGTTTCCAGGTGGAGAATTCCATACTGCCTGAAATCATGGCCCTTACCAAAGGTAGAAATCTACGAAGGGGAAGAGTCCCCCAGACTGCCTACAGGATATTGGCCAAGGCCTGTGATTTCTCCAGCCTGCAATAGTCTCATTTTAAATACATATAATGCTTACTCTTTGCATGTAAACATGTGAGGAGCAGATTAGATTATGAAAATCATTTGGTAGCTTAGTAACTGCCTCCTAATGGGCATCTTTGCTACTACCTTAACATTTTTTTTTTATTGTACATATTTTTTATATATGTTGCATTTCAACACATGTATACAATGTGTAATGCTTAAATCAGGGCAAATGGCATATTTGTTACCAAAATTTTCTTTACTTATTCTCAGCCAGAGTACCCTACTGGGCTATGCAGACTATGAAAAATTATCTCCCTGTTCGGTTGCACTGCCCTGTTGTTATTACAGCAGAGGTGAGACCCTCTTTTATTTTTAATCCAGAAAGAGAATCTGTCTTATTTCATGAGAATGGATATTTTACCTGCATGTATGTCTGTGTATAACATACATGCCTGGAGCCCTTGGAGGCCACAAGAGGGTGTTAGGTCCCTTGGAATTGGATTTACAGGTTGTTGTGAGGCACCGTTTAGGTGTTGAGAATGGAACCCAGTTGTCTGGAAGAGCAGCCAGCAAGCATTCTTAACTTCTGAGCCATCTCTCCAGCACCCACCCCCACGCCCAGGCTAGACTCTCTTGTGCCATGTTCCACACTCATCAAATGAAACAGGGTGGCTGCCAGCTTGTGAGAAAGTGCCTTCAACTTACTTTACAGAAGCCTGACCACATTTGACTGGAGGTGACTGGTGAGAGAAACTGAAAGTAAAGATGTCAGGACTTGGTAGCAGCCGGGATAGTTCCCCTCTTTTCCGTGTTTGACTTAGAGGCACTGACTCAATGTGTTTAGATGGTGAGAGGGAGGGTGGCATGGAGAGGAGAGCTCTTAGCCAAGCTCTGCGGGTGTTAAATATAAACCCCGAATCAGTGATTGCCTCTCCTGAGACTGGGAAGGAAATGGGTGGGTGGGTGGGTGGAGGGTGGGCTAGGAGCTGGTAGAATCAAGCCGGAAACCCGAGCCTTCAGATGACACATCTTGGCAGTTACTCCTTCGAAGCTCCTTCCTTCTCCTGAGGGTGGGATCCCTGTGTATTTTCTCTAGGCCAGATATCAAAACCAAAGCCTGGAAAGCCTTTTTGTTTTTCCTTTCCCATAATCCAGGCCTGTACCTTCCACAATGCAGACATCCCTGACCAATAATAAGATGTACTTACTGGCTGTGAGGACGCTGCCTTCCAAATCACGCAGAAGAAGGAAAAGGGAATGGCGGAGCTAACCACCAATGGCACATCAGCACATCGCAGCTGCACTGACCATGGCTGTTGTTAGTCTCTCCTCACAACCAGATTTACTGATCAAACCTGCAGCAGTTTCTGGATTTCCACAGAATTGAATCTACTGGACCTTCTCAACCACCTTAACCCTTCCCAAAATAGTTCAGGTTTATAGATGTGGCTCTGGGTGGAAAGTTTCCCTCTTGTTCTTGGAGCCTGTGGGCTACTCCTCTGGAGGACCCACCCATCCCCAAGTATTTATTATTTGCCTCCTAGCAATCGATATAAAAAAATAGTCATTTTTTTCAAACACAAAGGCAGCCTGCAGGAAGAGCAGGGCTTGTGCTTTTTTCAGATAGTGTCTTGGTTAAGTGCAGTTGCTAGGGTGGGTTATATCTGGAGTGGGTGCACTTTGGGAAGACAAAAGGTGATAACACTTTGGAGATGTCCTAGCCCCCTTCCCGCCCTTCTGCAAGTGCCGGCTGTACTCCATTTGCAGCAAGCTTACAAAAGAAAAATTTGTAGATGTTTTTAAATACCTAACTGTTCCTAATTGCTGCTCAGAATAAAGGCTGAACTTCTTAAGTGTTTCTCAAAACCTCCTTTGAGCCCTGTTTTTAGTATCTCCATTTAAAGCCTGAAAATAAAACACGTTTGCATGTGAATGAGTTGCTGTAAACTTGTGGGGCATCCTTCCCCCATGGGGGCTGCACTCTGGGACTCCCAGAATCATGCTGTTTGGCTTCTGCACACTTAGCAGGGACGCAGCACATGCTGGTAATGTCTGAAGCTCTGTTTGGATTATGAACAAATGAGATTTTTTTTCTGGCCCAAACCTCAGGAAGCAAATTCTAAGGTCTGTCTTAAGTTGTAACCAAAGCAGCCCCCCCCCCATAACAATATTTGTTAGATATTTGGCTCTGTTGTTCAGCTGAGAACAATTTGCCATGCAGGTCATTGGACAGACACTTCAGTAATGGGGTTTAAGATGAGTCCCTTATGCCAACTTATCCTTCCTGTTCTAATTAAGGACAGGAAGTCTGCTTTTTTCCTGCACCAGCCTGGCATATGACTCCTATATTTGCCAACCCACAGCACCTGGCAGTTCCATTTTCAATGGTACCTACCTACCTTGTTTCCCACTAAAGAACCTACTCTGCCTTTGTTCTTTGCTGGAATTGTATTTCGGAACACTTTCCCCATAGGAGGGGAATCACCAGACTTCTTCTGTGCAATTCATTTGACCTTCTCAGACCCCACTGAGCTGAAAGGTCCCCTTTCGGTGGTACTGAAGTAGAGAGACCTCATTTTTCCCCTTCCTCTTTCTCTTCTTTGAGACAGGGTTTCTCTGTACAGCTCTTGATGTCCTGGAACTCGCTTTGTAGACTAGGCTGCCTTGAATTCAGAGAGATCTGCCTGATTCTGCCTCCTTAGTGCACCAAGGTACCTGGTGAGAAGAGCCCTCTTAAGCTTGGGTAAGACATGACGCCCTCTGTGGGTTTCTACAGCAGAACAGACTTTGCCCAACTCAGCTAAGGGACCTGTGTAGAAACTGAGGCTGTGTGTGGATTCCTGAGAAAACTGCCTTCCTGCAAAGCGCATGAGTGACTTTTCTTGAGTTGGCTCACAGTCCTTAGCTGCATATAGGGGGGGGGAGGCTGCAAGTGGTTCCCTGGAGGGACATGTAAGACATGCCACCTTTGAGAACAGAACCAAAGAGGTCTACCTCCTTGTGCGGCAGGTTCTAGGTTTATAAGGCATTCTGGAAGTTTTCATGCCCTCTTCACTGCTGTTGTGTGGGTCCCTCCTCCATCATCCTGTGTTTGGGCCCAGTGGGTTTCTCTCTATAACACCAGGTACTGTGCTTTGATTGCCACCCTTCTACTGTAGTTCTGCTTCTAGTATTCTATCCAGTAGACTCACTCATACCCTTTCTGTTCCCCTTCCACATTCCTAATAGATTTTCATCATCAGCTAAAAGCTGATGTCATCTGCAGCAATTTCAGAGTTTCCTGGGATTAGAGGAGGCTGCAGGGAATGCTCTTCCTACTCCTACTGTTTCCTGGCCCTACCCAGTTCTCTCCATAAGCTGAACCGTGCTGAGAATGCTTCTTCCCACTACCAGGCTACCAGCTTTACAGAGGACAGCCATCCCTTGTTATCTGCAGGGAATGTCCTCCAATACCACTGATGGTAACACGTGTGAGTCCCTTATATAATGTAGTATTTGAAAGGATGGTAGGTGATACTCCTCCATATTTTCATTCTTTTCTAAATTACTTGTAATTGATAACACAACAGGAATGTGTTATCAGTTGTTTGCAGGTCTATGACAAGAGGGGGAAAGTGTGTACATCCAGTATGGACATAATGTGTTCAGACATATTCAACAGTTGGTTAAATCTGCAAATGAAGAACTCAGAGATATAGAGGGCCAACTGTATCTGCTGACTTGTAGCAGAGGAGCTTCCTGTAAACACTCCCTCCTCTCCTGCCCCTCTGTACTCGCAATAGTCAGAGCCACAGTGATAGTCACTCCTGCACGTTTGTGTAATGTGGAGACAGTCTGCTGACTTGCCGAGAAGGTCCTAGAAACCCACCACCCTGGATGGAATCACATGTGGTAGTATCTCCAGATGCCAAGAGCAGAGAAACGGACTGAGGATGGGGAGTTGGACAGAGCCCAGCTCTGGCGTATAATCCCCTGACCCGCCTTTGCTGGAACCTCACATGGCAGGTCTGCCGGCTTAGTGGGCCTAATGATAGGCCAGTGTGAGATCTTGCCCAAGTTGATGAAGAAGAAAAAACACAACCATCAGTGTGCAGCTTCTGTTACCCAAAACTAATCCAAAAACAATTTAAACAGTTTCAAAAACCACCAAGGCAGCCACAGGCCTGAGCAGGGGAGCTGCCAGACAGGAGGTAGGGGTGCTCCCATGATACTGTTTCTGGTGAAGCAATCTTGCTCTTCCAATGGTCCTGAGCACTTGGCGAGGGCCTCTCACTGAGCATAGATCAGCAAATGGGGAGTCTTTTTCTCTAATACTTCTCCTTAATTTATTTCAGGGGTAAAGCCTGCAATTCTCCCCAGGAAAGACCTGTTTTCCCTCAAGGAAGGTGAAGCTCTCGGCTTTTTCCTGCAAAAGGCTTGCCTTGCACCTGATGTGAGGACCGCCTTCTCCTAGAACCTAGGTACAGAATTACTCTCAGCTGGGCTATTACCCTCCATAGCAATTGTACAACCTCCCTGTCATTTTCCCTTGCTCTTCTGGCGTTTACTTTCTAGTCTTACATGGTCGGGGAAAGTGTCCAGCTTATTCCGTGACATTTTTTCACTTGAGAAAGTTACATTGAAATCAAAGGAGAAGAAAGGAGTTACATAGGAATGTGCACACACTGTCAGGAGCCCTTGGAACGTGCGTGCTTCTGAACTGAGATTTCAAGCATCATGGTCACCTGCTGTCAGATGACTGAAGTTACGTTTTACTTCAACCACCACTGGCTGGGGTATTAAACCACATTTTGTTGCAAGGTGTACTTGGTGGAAAGACAGTGTGAGGCTGATGGAAACACGGTGAGAACTTCTAATCAGGAACAACAGTGATTAAGTTAGGTCAGTATTGGAAATGTTAAACTCAGACAAGACCCGGAAAGCATGCAGACAAACAACCTTTCATTTGGAAACAGCAGATTTCTTAGAAACGTATTTTTCTCCCTGGTATACTTAATATGATCTTTTAGTTTGAAACTGTCAATTAGCCAATAAACAGGACCTCAGCTTGTCCACTGTTTTTCTAATGTGTGTGGACTTTTCTTCCTCTTCAGTTTCCAAAGGAAGAAAGAAGGAAGAGCATTGGAAGATCAAGGGTTGCAGTGTCGGACACACCGAGTGTGGGCGGGATCATCCTCCCAAGTGATGTCAGACCAAACCAAGAGTGACAGGAAAGTACAGAGACTCTTGGGTCTCACCTTTATCTGTCCCAATAAATCACCATGCTTAAAACATTCAAGATTATTTTACTAAATTCAAGAAAATCTTTTTAAAATTTTTTTATGAACACACATGATGTTACAGCTGAAGAAGGCCAAGGCAGCCAGCTGAAATGCCAGTTTTAAAAGAAAGAAATGTGTATGTGTGCATGTGCAATTATTTTACAAAGAAGATACAGCATAGGTAAGAGAAGGGTGTGTTTGAAATAAACTGTTTCCCTCATTTGAAAATAATCTAAAATCTGTGAGAGGTGATGTTTCCACCCTATTAATGAAATAAGTTGCTTTTTGATATATACCTTTGCTTCATTGACCCTTTAGCGAAATTGGGTGACAAACCAAGTCTAATTCAGAGACCTCTGCCTCAGGGGAAAGGGTCGCAGTGCATGAGTTTATATAACAGAATTTTACCCAAACCCTGGCCAGATTAAGCCCATCTTAACCCTATCTGTTAACCCCAGGAGAGGTGACAGGTGCTGCTAGGGGAATGCAGCCAGGAAATCCACAAAGAACTAGGCCAGCAGCACACACAGAGTTTCTCTAAGGGGCAGCACAGAGAATAGAACAAGAGGATTGCTCTCTTTTGTGCTCTGACTCTTATGCCTTGGTACAAAGAAGCAAATAGATCAGAATGATTTTGATGGCACAGCCTAAAAACAACAACAACGACGACAACAACAACAACAACAACAAAAACTAGACACATGGGACCACTTCCAGGGACACAGACCCCAGCAATGAGTGCAAGTGTCTCAGCCTATCAGTCTGTTGGAAACATACAGATAGGTGGGTATCAGGCAGCAAATCTGAACAGCTGAGGCCTCAAGGATGCCCCTGAAATACATGGTCTCTCATGGCCACCACCCAACCCGGCCTGGCCAAATGAGTGTTTGTACAGCGGCCTTCCATGAACAGATCCTGGACACGAAGCCCAAAGGAACCTTCTCCTGCAGCATTGGAGAGGATGCTTGACGATGGCAGGATGGAGGGGAGTCTGGCACGAGGCATCTTTTCAATTCTCCTGGCTCTGAAGAGAACAGGTGGCCCTAAATCTGTCTTTATGGGGAGGGGATGAAGGCAAGGGGGAGGATGAATCTGAAAATATAATGTCCTGAAACATAAATCTGAACCACAGAAAGGGGGAGGAATAAACTAGAAGGTAACATTCCCAAAATTCTCCACGGAAATATCACTAAAGTGAGAAGAAACCGCATGTGCTTGGATGAGAAGGGACAGGTATTGGCCTGGAGCCACCCCGAACAGTCACGAAGCACACTCAGAACTGTGTGTGTGGGGGGGATTTATTGTTTTGTTTTGTTTTTTCAATTGTATGATGATTTTGTATTCTTTTATATAATAGACCTGTAATTGTTTCCATGCAAATGCGGAGCCTGGTATACTCAGCCGAGTTCCATAATGTCCTCCCCAGGAAATCCTGAAGGGAATGAAGTTCGTGGAAGATGCACCAACTTGCTCATGAAACATAGTTTCTTTGCTTTCTTCCTGCCTGACTTCCTTACAGACTGGAGCTGAGTGCAACTTTGAACATCATCCTCTTGGTGATGAAGGAGAAGGGCAGCTGCTTTGAGTCCTGTGTGCCTCAGGTGCTCGCATGGAGGCTGCTCACAACTCCATTTTCAGAAGGTAAAGAAGCCTTAAATATGGGAAAATCTAGCTTCTGGTGATTTCTCTTTGTTTAGCTGAAATATATATATATATATATATATATACATCCCAAAACTACTAGAAAAGAAAAATAAAGAGGTGGGCTTGGTGGCACACATCTTTAACACCAGCACCCAAGAGGTACAGGCAGGTGGGTCTCTGAGTTTGAGGCAAACTTGGTCTACAAAGTGAGTTCCATGACAGCTAGGGCTACACAGGAATATTCTGTCTCAAAAAAGCCAAAAACAAACAAACAAAAGAAACAAACACCCCCAAACAAACAAACAACAACAAAAGAAAAATAAAATAAAGACAGCAAATAGGATACTAAGCACAGGAAATATGAAAAGCAAATTTTCTGGCCTCTTCTACAAGCTCTCACCAGAGGTCGCTACACTTGATCTGAAGACTGGTGATGTTTGTCAGCCATGATTTTTTGCCTTTCATAGTCTCTGGTCTCTTGGATATCTCAATGGGGCTGGGGGGCACATGATGACACACAACTGGTCAGAGGACATGGCTCTGGTCAGAGCCCAGGGTACTTGATGCATTGGCCCCTTTCCACATTCCTGTCTCTCCTCTACACACATCTCTGTGTGTATGTTACATGCATTGTATGCATGTTAGGTGTGTGCATATCATGTGCAGCTGTTCTGTGTATTGTGAGCTGTGTTGAGTGGACTGTGTGCTATATGGGTGCGTCATGCTTTAGCTGTATGTATGTTGGCTATGTATCATGTGTTATATATGCTACATGTGTGCCTGCACTGTTAAGGGTGGCTTCTATGTAATTTGTGTGCTATTTGTTATGTGTAGGCCATGTGTGTGCTGTGTCATTTGAGTATATTTTATTCTGTGTTTTTGTTATGTTTTGCATGTGTTGTGTGGGTATATAGTTTATGTTGTATTATATGTACGTAGTATGTGTTATCTGTGTTGTGTGCATGCCATAGTATGGTGTACCGTATGTGTCATGTGGACTAGAGGTGTATGTGTCAAGTGTAGTATGTATGATGAGTATACTATTGTGTTTGTACTCACATAATTCTCAAGATATTATATAGTGAATCTTGGAATAGTTCAGGAATTCTCTATTTTTTATGAGGAGATAGTGAAGTCAGGGTGACCACACATTAAATAATTCCGACTCTTTGTCAAGCTTGCAACGTCTATAAACATGGTTTTTCCCAGCCCTGTAGTCTACCAAGGCTGAGGGAATATTAAACTCATATAATGAACAGGGATTCTAAGTGTCTGATATCCAGGCTCATCACGAAAACACAATACAGAGTCAGAGTACTGAGCTCCCTTTGTGGAAATGTAGGAGGTGGGATTGATGGAGTCCTGCCATTTACCTATGATATATGGTAGGCACTATATCTAGCAATGTCAGTGGTGTACCTTAGGTGTTCCCTGTGTTGCAGTGAAGAAATTGGCAGCAAGGAGAAAAAAAGAAATCCACTTAGCTGGAAATACTCCATCCTCATTTCCAGACCAAGCCCTACAATTGAATTCAACCTCTGAGATTTGAGTAAATTGCATGATTTTGTTTCCACCATGACCTTTGAGGAGGGCTGACGGATGCTGGGTCTGCTAACACAGCTGGCCTCTCTTCATACCAAAGTGTCCTAAAGTCAGTTCAGCCAGGTGACCTGTACCTGGTGAGTAGTTCCCATTTCCCTGTTCCCAGATCTTTTCCACTGCCTGCTGGGTGGGGAAAGAACTGTCATTTTCCACCTGTCTCTCAGGATGCAAAGGTCAGTCTTTCATGGGTAGGACAAGTGTACAACTTGGAAAAGGTTCAGTGACAGCCATGGTCTTGAAGGCTGAGGCCTCCCGGACACTGTAGCTAGAATGGAACCTGTAAACATGGGTGGCACTTGTCCCATCTACTGTCAATGCTGTCAATGGACATTGTCACTGCTGGCCACGCAAACAAGACACCAAAAGGAGGTATGCAGTCCTGGCTGTGGTCCCTGGGTTTATGAGGAAGACATTTTGCAGGGTAACTGTGTGTTAAGGATCCACTTTGGCTGTCTCCCCTGGCAGGGTCAGTTGGAGGGAGACCTAATCACTCAGTGAACAGAGAGATGCTTATACTTAATAAGCCATTGCAAATGGAAAAAGTGAGCTCCCACCGACATGACTCTCTATAAACAAATGGCTTGGATCCAAGCACTGCAAAGGGATTTTAGAATGCCGAGACCTCTCTGGGTCCCAGGGCCTCTAGAAGCTTCTCTTTCTCCTGGAAGCAGCTTTAATACGGGAGCGGAAATGACTCCTGAGAGCTGCCGCAGCCAAGGCTTCCTCTTTTGTTTTGAGTTACAGAGCTCCTGAGGCGAAGCATCATCCTTCTCTGGAGAGCAGACACAGCAATTAAAGAGGAGGGCCAGACAAACGCTCAGAACTGACGTGCTGGGAGCTGCTTCCACCACCTCCTGTCCCAAGGGCGCTCCCAGCCCCCTTTCTTCACCCTGCCACAGAAGCCTTGCCACCCAGCAAGTGGTGCCCTTGAGCCTGGTGGCAGAAAGAAGCCACTGCCAAGGCTTGCTGCTCTGGATCCTTTCATCTCTGCCCTGTGCCAACCACCCCATGAGGTACAAGAACAGTGTAGTTCCGGAGGCCAAACTGCAACGCAGTCCAGGCGCCCCCATGACCCTGTCGTTGCAACTGTTTCCACTTCTTACTCTGTTCCCACTTCTGAATGCTTTTCCTTACATGTGGCAAACAACAACAGTAACCTGCCTCCCCAGGCTGTAAAAAAGAATGACTAATATAAAAAAGGGGAAATAAAAGAATAACAGGGCACTTTGTTGGTATACCTCACAAAAATTCTTAAGAGGGCTGGCAAGAGGTTACTACAAGCACAGCCCTGAGGACTGCAGTAAAGGGGTAAAGGGCTCAGAACAGGGAGCCTACCACAAAAATCATGCATCACCTGAATACATAGTTGCCATCTTGCCATTTCTCAGCTCTTTTTTTTTTTTTTAGGAAAATTGACTTTAAACATTTCCACCAGCCTCTCTCATTTTCAATTCGAATACATCAAAGAATCCTGGAAGACAAGGAAGGCCCCTCCCCCAGTTCTCTCTACCTCTCTACCCAATTCTCTCTACAGAGAGGTCTCATTCTAGGAGCCAAGAAATGAACAGGGCTTACTAATAATAACCCCCACACAAATTCTCTGGCTTCTGATTGGAAGGATGGGTCAAAATGTGATCATCAAAAAATATTCATTCTGTTTTCTCCTCCATCTTAATCGATTCTCTTCTTCCTGTTTCTAGACCTGAATTTAAAAGGGTCAGAGACTGGAAATCCTTATTATTGAGATATTTCCACTGTTATAACCTATGGATACTTTACATTGCTCGACAGGCTTTTGGTACAGACCTGTAATCCCAGACACTTGGGAGGCTCTGGCAAGATTATAAATTTGAGGCCAGCCTGAGCAATATAGTAAGAGCCTGCCTTGTGGATAAAGCTCAAGGGTAGTGTTTGCCTAGCATGCATAAGGTCTTGTGTCCATTCCCTTGTACTGGCATATAACTGCCTTGTTGTTTCTGGTTTCTTTGTAGATTTGGTTTGGTTTTTATTTGGTTTTGTTTTTTATTATTGGTCCTTTTTTTAAATTTTTTTTTTATGCAGAGTCTCTCTTTATCCTTGGGTGGCTCAGAGTCACAGTGAATTTCCTGTCTCTGCTTCCTGAGTGCTAAGATTAGAGAGGCAGTTGCCACCATGTACAGCATTCATTATACTTTTATATTTATACCCAAAACTGTTTCAAGATGAGCATCGCAGAACTTGGGAGATAAAGATAGGAGGGATGAAAGCTTGACGTCAGAAAAGAAAAGAAAAGCGAGGGAAGGTTTCAGAACTGTTGAGAGCTGTTACTTTGTACTAGTTACAGTGGCTACTGTTTGAAAGGGACCGAAAATGGCAAGTGTTGAGGCTATGGAGAAACAGGAATCTCTGTGGACTGTGGGTAAGAATGTAAAATGGCACCATAATTGTGGAACAAAGTTCTGAAGAAGGTTACCATAGTACCCAGCAATTCTGAATATAGACCCAAGAGTTAAAAGCAGGAACTGGAGGTATCTGCATACCTATGAGCATAGCATCACCATTCACAGGAGCCGGAAAGTGGAAGGTAAGCCAAGATTTCATCAGTAGATGAATAAATACATGAAATGGGTTTTTTAAAGGGAAGAAATTCTGAGACATGCTATATCGTGGGCCAAACCAGAAGACATTACCCAAAGCCAAATATTGTGTGTTTCTGCTAACAAAAAGGTGGATCTGTAGACCTTGCAGGGGCTGAGCGAAAGGGAATGACAGAGTAATAGACATAGACTTTCAAGGTGAGCACTTCTGGAAATCGGTATTGGTAATGTTGCTCAGCAATGTTAATGTGCAGACTCCAGCTGAACTGCCATACATACACTTAAAACAACCAAGATGGTTACGTCACATACATTTTACCACCATGATAGCACTGACCACCTTTATAACATGCACCAAGGAGGGGAAGCAGATTTTTAAAAATGACCTTTGTACTTCAAAAAGTGGGAAGTCTTGCCTATCTCTCTAGCTCAGACCCCAGCCCAGAACGAGCCACACTATCTGTGGCTGCCCATAGGCCCTTTCTTTCTTTCTTTCTTTCTTTCTTTCTTTCTTTCTTTCTTCTTCTCTTTTCTTCTTTCTTCTTTTTTCTTTCTTTCTTTCTTTCTTTTTTCTTTTTTTCCTTTTTGCTAGAGGTGTGGAGATAGGTCCCAATGCAGTTAAACCTCAGGGATCACAAGCAGCTACTGACGCTGGAGGGAGGGTTTTGGACCCAACAGTCATGTCTTTTCTCTTTTCTTCCTGACTTCTCCCCTGGTCAAGCCTTTCTCCCATCCGCCTACACAATCTTCAGGATGCTTCCTAGGGTACTCTGCCCTGATGAGGAGAAACCCAGTTTGGACATCCCATTCATATTGGCTAGGAACCCTCAGGGAGGGGTGACTAGGAGACCTGTTGTAGGGTATGCTCCCTCCAAATAGAAACTTTTACTCCCAGAGAGAAGGCAAGGCCTCCCAAATATCAGGAGGTGAACCTACAAGGTCACCTACAAGGGAGAACAAAAACATGGAGGACTCTTGAGGTTTCTACTAACACTAAAAGGGGGTGAGGTGGGTAGAGGCTCTGACCAGCCAAACTCAGGAGGAGAAAGAGAAATCCCACTGTGGAGCTGCCCAGGAGCTGCAGAGAGAACTCTGCTCCGATGTTGCGGTTTCAGATGTTGGGTTTGCTGTGCTGTCTGCTTTTCAGTTACCCTTGCTCCTTGTAAACAACACCTAACCTACACTACACTCTTATTAGCAACCATTGGTTCACCAGACTGGACATTGGTCAGGGCAATCGTTACTTTGGTCTGTCGTGAGTACATAGAAGCCTGTTGTATCTCCCCAGAAAGAGCCTGTCACTACACCACCTGGCTGGGGGCAGTGTCCCTTGCCGGGACACTGAAAGATCCTTTCTGACTAGCATCACTTGTGAGACTCCACCAGATGGGCCCCTCTCAAGCCCCAGGGCAGCTCTTCAGGATCCACCATTCGCCCCAGAGACAGACATCAGCTCTTATAGACCCTCTGCAAGGTTAAAGCTCTCCATTGCACACTTTCCTCAGTTGCTTGCTATTATCTTCATTCACCTGCCTCTTCTAACTCCGTCTGCAGAAGCTTAGGCTCGTGGCTTTCCTCTCAGAAAACCAGTGCACCTCATCCGAATTCATGGGACTTTCCATCCCAGGCCAAAAAGAAAGTTCTGAAGACCTCAAATGATACCAGAGTCCTATTTAAGCCAGTGTGTCCCCAGGGATCCAGGTAGGCAATCCAACCAGACAGGAATGGAGGAGAAGGCCCTAAGCAAGCAGCTCACATCTGTCCCCAGAACTCTGGGACAGTGAGCTTGGGGGCGGGGGTGCAGTCTGGAGTTCCAGAGTGCTAAAGTGTTACGGTGTGGGATTAGGAGAAGGGATGCCAAGGTCTCAGAGTTCGGGTAGAGTTGGGGAAAGGACTCTCCCAAGCCCAGCCTGGGCACCTCACGAGTCCTAACCTCCACCCACTTTCAACTTTTTGCTGCTCCCGTTAGATGGCGCTCAAGACTTTCTAACCATTTGTGAAAGTGCTCCTGGCCCGGAACAAAAAGAACCTTAGCGAGAGTGAGCGTGTGGAGTAGGCGTGGGGTGGGGGTGGGGGCAGGGTGGGGGTGGGGACACCAAGGCGCGGGCGTCGCCTGGCACCACGAGGAGCGGTCACGGGTCAGCTGGCCCCGGGCCGGGCTGCATCCTAGGCTGGGCCTCTGCAGCGGAACCAGAACTTTCGCTGCTTCCTTTCCTTTTCCCACCCCTGTTTTCTCCTGGGCCTTGCTGAGGAGTCCGGCAGATAGGTTTCGGCCTCTGGAAGGCCGGGGGCAGCTCATCTAGGCAGGCTCTCTGTGCTCTGGAAAAAAGAGGCCGGGAATTGAGCAGTGGAGTTAGGGTTCATACCAACCCTCTCCACGCGGACCCGAGACGGGTTCTGAGCTCTGAAGCCCCAGCTCTGCACAGCAGCCCAGGCTGTCTATTTCAGAGCTTGGGGCAGGTGCAGGTTTTGTTTTAGGCTCTCCAGTGAAATGGTTTCTCAAATGTGAGGTTTCTAAGTTTGATGTTAGCCTGTTTCCAACAATACAGGGCAAACTTTATCGTCCTCGGGCCGATGACATCCTGGTGAAGTCAAACCACTGTCCTTAAAAAAAAAATGAAATAGAAAATAATGAAAGCCCCTGGAAACCACTTATTTTCAAATAATTACGTGACGAGTGATCCGAGGGTGAGCTTTCCAAGTTCATCTCTTCCCTCACATTCTACAAGAAATGTCTTGATGGTATTCGAGCGGGTGCTCTGTTCTTTCCCTCCCCTGTCTGTCGGAGCGCCCAGGAGAGCAGCTGTGCGACTGGCCACCCCTAGGACTAACGCGAGCAGACACCTTCCTTTGTGAATCTCCTTAGCTGGGAACTTTCCCGCGCGGTGGGTTCCCTTTAAGATCATAGCGATTGCTATGAATATTTAATGCAGAGCTAAAGCCCGTCGGGCCGAGGGGGAAACCGGCCGGGTGCTCTGCCGCCGGCGCGCACTGCTAGCTTGCCCCTCCAATGTTGGATGAGGAAGATGAGAGTTTGCTGGAGGAAAAGCTCAACAGAGAGAAAGCCAGGGAGTAAGGGACCGCCGTGAGTCCAGCAGGAGGACGCGGGTCATTTCCATAAGAAAGCTGCAACCCAGCTGGAGGCTGCGGTTCTCTGGGGCCTCCCCGCCGGTGGCTGTGCGCGACTAGGGTTCCTCAAGGAGCCTAGATCTAGGCGAGCGCTGAGGTGTGGGTTGGTGTTGGTGAGATGTGACTTGTTTCCAGACCTGTTTCCGGCTGGATGAAGTGGACCGACCGTGCGGGGTGAGTCCAGGGCGCGGTGGAGCCAGCAAGGGACGAGGAGAGCGTGGGGAAGCTAGCCCGCACTGGACACCCTGGATTAAGGGAGTCCTGCGAAATATTCTGAAGTGCGGTGTAGGAGAAAGTACTGGGGGAAAGCCCTGGAACCCAGGTTGCCTGCCCGGTCCCTTTTTTTAAATCCCCAGAGCTTTCTCTTCCAGAAGATGACCCTCTTCCAGCGAAGCGGTGGAAAGTGAACTTGGTCAGACACTTGATCTCACTAGCGAGGCCGTTCTACACTGAGCTTCTTCTCTGCTTTCAAGGCGCACTATAGCCACGCGCCTTCAGTTCTATCAAACACACACACACACACACACACACACACACACACACACACGCATTTTATGACCTCATCTAGAGAAAGTAAAAGCTAGATCTGTAATGTTTATTCTTGGTGTACAAAAAAGCAGAGGAGTTAATGTGTGAGACAGATGTCTACCCTTTGCCTTCTGCTGGAAAAAGTTGTCTGAAAATGACTAGCTTCCCTTTACCAATTCTGAACCACCTGTATTTTGCCACAAAACTAAATTGGGTCACAATAAAACACCAGCTACTTGGAACAATGAAATACCAATTATAACTACTAACGACTTCATCACTTATAGTCACTTATGACTGTAGTTGAGAACTTCAAACTCAGTCAATATAATCAAGTTACTTTTGAAATCTGCTGCCTACGATTTTTACAACATCCTTGCCAACACACCCACCCCTATCCCCAGGAAGTAAGAAGACTAGAGATGTTGTTTCAAGGAGTTTTGTCTGTATTCCTGGTCAATGTTGAATTTGTTGCTTGATTCCTGATTCTGTCAAGGTTTGCAGAGGGTAACTGATGATGGTGCTTTACAGGCCCGACTTGGTCTGGAAGTGGAGTTGGGACAAGGTGAGGGGACACCCTTTTCCAGTATTTTGGTAATGGTAAAAATCCAAGAATATTTAAAAGAACAAGTTGTTTTGACTTCTACTGCAGGTGGAGTATTGGCTATTTGGTGAAGGTGAGGAGAACAAAGAGCGAGAGGGGCCGAAACTAAGCAATGGCAAAAGAAAAATAGAAAAAAGAATTGGCGCTATGTTTTAAGTGTTCTTTTTGCTCGTGGGTTGAAATGCATTGGTGAGTCATACATAAGCAGTGTGACTGTCTGAAGGGGGAAAAGAATCAGAGGAGTTTATCAATTTCAAGGCTAAGCTGGGCCTGCTTCCTCCAGGAGGCCATCTGCCACAATTCTCTGACTCTTCTTATCCCCAAGTGGAAATCCATGCTTGTTGTGGGTGTGGGGAGGCAAGGAGCAAAGGAGCAAATTAAGTAGCTGCCCAAGTCCATAATAAGAAAAAGGAGGAACAACTTACAAGGTCTCTTCTACCTCTAGGAAGCAGGCAAACTGAACAGTCCAGCAGTTGGAGGGGGGTAATTTGTTATGTCACCACTACTCGTAGTCTCCCCATCCTGGCTTTCTAGAGCACCTGAAAGTTCAAGGCAATGAGACTAAAATCTGTCTTGCTGAAGACATCTGCCCAACACCTCAGCTCCTGGGTGGAAGCCCACAGCACCAGCATGCATCTGCTTCTGATGTACCTGCCAGGCTTGTAGGGACATAGATGTCTAGGCTGTGTGGTCCACACTTGACCAACTTGTGATTAGCAGGTCCTTTGCTCAGTAGCACTAAAGCTTTTGATTATTTCAGAGCACTGGGTGGCCTCTTCCCACGGACCTCCTCCCCTACTTCTATTATGTCAGAGTTAACTGCCCTGCAGTGGGGTGTCTCTCATGGTGGGATGTCACATCAGGAAAAGACAGTGTCCTCCCTAGGCAAGAGGATGACATGGACTTTTCTTTCTCTTTGATATCCGAAGAATCCTGAAACCGAAACTTCCTTTGAATGGGATGGTGCTCAGGCAATTTCTTGTCGCTGTTTCCGTAGGAACAACTCCCCTCCTTTTTTTTCCCCAGCCTAGGTTGTTGGTACCCTGTGTGAGGACCTGAAAGTAAAACTAAGGTTGCTTGCAGTGGGCAGTGGGCAGCTCACTCCTGTGGCACATCTTAATCGGAGAGCTTCCAGGCCAGTAACAAATGTTCTCTGTTCTAAGTACCCCGAGAACAAATCCCGTGTTGATGCCATGAAAGGGTGAACTAGAAGCCAAGGCAGGACTCCTTGCAGCTCTTGAGCTTCCCTATCAAGCCCATGGTGGGGTAGGGAAGGGCTTAGGAACAGATAGGGAAAAAACCAATCACTTGCTCTCTCGGAAACAGGGTAGCTTCAGACAAATCAGAAACCAGGAGTATCCTGAGGACTGGAAGAGGGAGTGATGCTGGTCCTAGGTCTGATGGTCCTGAAGTGTAATCCACTTGTTCTGAGAGTTCTAGGATTCCACAGTAAAAGAACACCAGAGATCTCCCAATGTGACCAGGAAAACTGCCCCTATCCCAAAGAAGTTCACAGCATTGGCGTCTGAAAGGATCTGCTTCTCATGACACCTGGTGTGAGAATCTGGTTTTTTTTTTTTTTTTTTTTTTTTTTTTTTTTAATTCTAATGTGATTTGTAAATAGACAGTAAGGAGGAAGCATCCATCTTTCAGATTAGGTCTTTTTACGGACAGAAAACTTACCCACTGCTAGGGCATCCTTGCCATCCTCGCTGGTGGTCCTTAAGCTAGGGGACAGACTGATCTGACCCAGCAACCTAAATATATGGAAATGAGTGTTTTCTAAGAAAACTTTCTACAGCTTTAAAGATTTCCCTAGCGAGAGCCCACCTACTTCTTATCAGGGTGTCCTGTAGACAACCAAAGTCAACTTCACCTCCTTTTCTTTTTCTGGCATGAGGTTGCATTTGGGGGAGGGGGTCGTATTTGATGTTGGTTGTAGCTAGTTCCTCTGACCCTGTACTCACCTGGCTCTTTGCATGGAACTGCTGTTGGAAACTGCGCATGCAAGATCTATACATTTCCTCCTGCTGTCCTTTTTGACTAGGAAAATTGACAAGACATGGACATATTAAGTTGTATAAACTACATTGCACTGATAATCCAAAATGCATCTCATTTGCATTTGGATAGAGCCAAGGGGGGGGGGTGCTATGTCACTCACTGCCTCCTAAAATCTCACCAAGCCTGTCTGACTGGCAGAAATTTCCCGAAGATTCTGCTGAGGCCATTTCTGAAATAGCCTAGAGCAATCCAAGCCTGTGAGGAGAAGGGAAAGAGAGTGAGAAGTCTGGAGGGCTACTGTTGGGAATGGGGGCGGGTCCTCTCTGCACCTTAGAGGGGCTGGGAGAGTCAGCTGGACAAGAGGTCTGTGGCAGTCTATCTGGGCTTCTGTTTGGGTTGAGTTAGGAAACAGAACACCCTGTAGTGGCACAGGGTGGTACCTAAGGAGTGATATCTGTGGAGTTTTTGTGCCTGCCCCTGGCCTTGAACTTTAGCTCTGAGCTTTGCATTATCTTCTTGCTGTTCACTGAGCTTCCCTCTGTAATTCCCAAAGGGATGCTTTTTACCACTGACCTGGAGGGGAGTATGGGAGCTGTGCCTGGAACTTACCCTGCCCTGTGGAGATATACAGCTATAGTCTTCAGGGCGGTTTGTTCTTACTGTTTCTCTCTCCTTGTCTCTCACCTGTCCCTTGTAGATTTCAACCCTGCCAGTCTCTCAGTGCTAAAGCAATGGGCAAGTAATGAGATTAATGGCTTGGAAATGCCTACTTAGTCTCTGTGGGTCCCATGAAGGGGTATCTTTTCCACAGCAGCCTGCTCTTTCCTTACAAAGGCCATGCTGACTCGGACATCCATCTAACCTAAGGCACCTTCTCCATCTGTGAGCCCTTCTTCCTCTTCCTCATCAGGGAGGCCTGCTTCTCCAAGTCAGACTGCAATGCTCAACTTCATGGAGCCAAACAAGGACAAGTCATGTTTGGGGCTGCTGGGAGATCAGCTAGAAGTAAGTCCCTAAGGACCCAGGCACAATCATGCACCCAAGCCCCTAGAGGCTGGTGGGATAGCAGGGCCCTAAGCTAAGGCCCTGGGCAGCCAGCCACAAACCACTTAGAACAATCAATCTCCTTTATATCCTGGGAATTGGAGACACATCTACTAGGTGTGTGGATTTTTGTTTGTTTGCTTGTTTTCTGTTTTTTAAGAGTCTTGATATAGGTTTGCAGGAAGCCTTTATTAGAGCAAACCTTCAGCCTTCCCCCTTCCACTGCCTTTCCCCACCCTTGGAGAGGAGAAACTGCCTGGGGTCCACTGCTCTGCTACAGATATCTTCCTCCCAAATGCTTGCTCTGTACTTTAAACTCTCTCCCCCAGGTCTGGCCACACGAACACATTTCACATGGCCTTTGGGGTCAGGCTGTCCATGCCTATCCCTAAAAGTAGGCATTCTGAAAGTGATCTCCTGACGCTGCTGCACATTATGGCATAGTAGCCTGGTCAAGGAGCAAGCTCTGCTAGCATGGCAGGGGCAACTGAGATTGACTCACAGGGTATAAAAGGGAGGAAGATACTTGACCTCCCCTGGTAAGGATCATGACAGAAAGCTGGCTGAAGATGCCAAGCTCGGTACTGTCTGGCTTGCACTTTCCACATGACAGCCAGGTTGCAGGGTTTGTAGGTACAATTGCTTTTCATTCAGTCCCCATGTTAAGTGTAAACTCTTAGCAAAGGGACAGCTTTGAGCAGGATATTGAAGGCTGCTCTGGCACACAGAGTATAGAAAAACATACATACTGGCTTGCATGCATAGTATTTTATATAGCCACTCTATGTTTCAACCCCTTCCTGGTTCACTTGTCTTCCTGTCTATTTTCCAGGCCTTTCTACCTGCACTCATAATCACTTGGAGAAAAGCAAGCATGTGTACCTCTTCTTTCAGATGGTCTATCTGTAAGGTAAGACATTTGCATTGGGATCTCTCAAGTTCCTATTTGTTTATTTTTGTCTCCGGTCAGCTATCTTAGTTTTCTGGCAAGAGTCTGGAGGTACAAATAGAGTGTAGGCTTCAGTTCTCTAGGGACTTTTGTTTCCCTCTGATGCCCCAGCTCACACTTCAGAACAAAGGGTTGAGGTAAGTGACTTCTATTTGGTCTCCTGGCCCCATACAACTCCCCCCTCTCCTCTGCAGGCTTCCTCTTTGAGATCCTGAGGAAAGCCTGGTTTGGGGTTGGGATCACATCCCCGTGTAACTACTGCTGACCTTGCCAGCCCCTCCTCCTTGAGAAGCAGAAATCCCATTTCAGATGCTAGCTGCTCCATGCCTTTGGGTTCCACCCATGTCCACTCCCCCAACACTGCATGGCTGAGGCTGATAGCTTCACGCACCACTGTTAAGCAGCGAGGACAAGGTCTGGTGATTCCTCTCAGAGGTAAAGCACTTAAAGGAAACAGCCCGCACCTCAAAGCTGGCTCCTGTGCTTGCTGCAGAAAACAAAAAATACACGGGGCAGCTATTAAATAGCTCTTGCAAGAGGTTAAAAGATCTTACTCTCAGGGTGAAGAAATTTTAAAAGCCCTTTCGGGTAGAAATCTTCAGGGGATACAACATAGAAATTAGACTTACTGGTGCAATTTTAAATTTTGAAAGATCTCTCCCATTAAAACTATTCACTGAAAATGATTTTTAGATGCTATTTTGTTTGCCTTTCACCAATGGAAGACTGGAGACTCTCAAGAGCAAGCCACTATGATTTTTATTTTCCTTGTGCTGGTTTTGGGGTGCTGGTCCACTTTCTGATTAGATCTATTGAATTTGTCTTTAACTCTGCAGGTCAGTTTTCAGACTTGAAAATGTAAATGAAAAGTTAACTCCTTACCTGCCAGCACATATCAGCAGGTTTTTTTTAGAGCCTGTCAGCACACAGAGGTGGGCACTGTGTCTGACCTGGGCAGAAAGAGGAGACTTGACGCTTTTCATTTCAGTGCTGCCATGGGAGCCTTTGGAAGGCAGTATCTATTTTGTTTTAGTGTGCAAAGTTTGAGCTAATGTTGAGGGCAGGGTGGGGTTGGGGTGGGGGGGATTGGGGTGGGGTGGGGGTTCATTCTGAAAGTCAGTCCTGGAGAACACAATTCATTCTTTAGCTATTGGAACTGCTTCAGCAAAATGTATAATAATAATAATAATAATAATAATAATAATAATAATAATAATAATAATAATAATAAAGCGTGTTTATATTTCCCTCATGCAGTGTCTGATCTGTCCCATCACTTTGTAGCTATGCTATTTGTAACTTGTCTAGTTTTAGGGATGTCGAGAGCCACAGGCACAGTTCTGATGTGTTCTGTGTCTTATGTCCTAGTCACATGAAGAATTTACACTCTATTCGACTCCCTCCCCTCAACCATTCTCTCCAGAGGGTGGGGGTCACTGAGAGGAAACTCCAATTAAAGAACAACAACAACAACAACAGATTAGTCTGGTGCCTGAAGTAAGTGATACACTCACACCTGCTTTCTGGTCCTTGTAGGAAGGAGGCAGGCCAAGTGCACATTCCGCAGACAGTGCCCCAAACTCTTGACAACAGTTTTACAGAGGCTACTCCTGCCCTGCTCTTGGCTAATTCCAATTATTTACATTTTCGTTGTGTTCCTATGCAAAAGCACATGTACAGAGGGTCATGTTTCCTTACAGTCCCCTCTGGGCCACTCCACTGAAAGCCAATACACAGCCAAAGAGTCAATGAAAAGAAGAGCCTCTTTCCACGTATTTTGGGAGGCCATTTCATAGTGTTTAATGCGTCCACAGAAAGAAACTGATCAGGTACTTGCTACTTTTACAAGAAACAGGTAACTGACCCCTGCTTTTCAAAAAGCCAACAATGTTTCCAAGCAGAGGTAAAATCAACAAGGTCAGTCAGAGACTTACAGAAAGCATGCAGTTTGTCTGGGGAAAGTGTACCTGCAAATAAATAGTTCCCTGTTATATATATTATTGAAAAGGGGAAAGAGGGGCCCTGTATTGCTTCTGAACCCATGCTAGGAGAGAAGGTATCTCACTTCCCTTTTAGTTCTCTTAAACTGGCTGCATCCAGTCAGTTGTGAGGTTCCCTATTCCTACATATTAGGATGACCTGGGGACAAGACCCGAGTCAAGTTTCCAGTTTGCAAAATTTTAAGGGCTGCAGGGGTAGAAGTGCTGGTGGCGGTGGGGGGGGGGCTGGTTCTCTGGTAATGTTACCAGAACCTTTGTATGCTCTGTGTGTGTGTGTGGTGGTGGTGGTGGTGGGTGTCAAATTTGCCACTTTAAAAAAATCTAAAGCTAAGCTCCTCCACATTTTGTGAGCTTTAGAAGCCAGCATTGAGGCTTCCCTGGTGGGTACACACTAGCCAATTGACATTCTTATCGGTTGCGCCTGAGCTGGGAGACTAACGACATCTGTAAGACTCTGCAAGCCTGGGCTCCTCAGTGTCGGAGCTGACACCAGGCACTGCAGGTGATTACAGGGGACCTGGCATCAGACTGGCCACTGCGTCCTTGTGGCCCAAGAGAACTCAAGAACACCAAGCTAAGAAAAGCCTGCATGGACAGATCGGACAGTCCAAAACTCCCACAAAGCCAGCTCTGACTCCCCCCCACCCCCACCCGCTGCTCCACAGCCCTAGCTGCCAAGACTTCTGTACAATCCCAAACAGTACCACCCGCCTGCACAAGGTCACTCTGACCCCACTGCTTCACCCTCTGCTTTTGGACTGTTGCGAAAGAAGTCATCTGGAACCTTAGTCTGAACCAAAACATCTCTCTTCATCGTTTGGGAGAGGCGCGAAGTTTGCCCCTTAAAAACAATAAATCTCAGGCTCTAGTCCAGGCCTGGGCCACAGCCTTTGAAGACCCAGGGGGTCAAGAGTCTTGCTCTGTCTTTACTTTGTTCTAGGGCCCTGACTCCTGGGCTCCAGAGCAGGGAAGAGAATTTCTGGGGGGGGGGGGGGGGGAGAAGCCCTGGTCAGTGAGGTTCTGAATTCAACCTTCTATTTATTCTATGGTCAGTCCAATGGAGGCAGATCCCAGAGCAGAAAATCCAAGAACAACAGACATTTCTATTTTGCTCTCCACATGCCTGACAAAAAGTGATAACCAGACCTCCAAACTTAGGTCATCTGCGCCTTCAACAACTCCTCCAATCTTTCAAGGAAACTTCCAGAACTTCTCTCTGGTGCACTCTGTTTCTCATGCTTCCTCTAGCCAGTGGGCTTGTTGATTACTTCCTCAACTGCCACAGTCTCTAAGGTGCCCGAGGCGTGAAGATCTCCACAATAGAAATAATAGTACCGAGTTGGGAAAAACTAGGGAAAACCGTAGAAATGTTGATGAAAGGGGGTATTTCAAAAGGTTTCAGTTGACAATTATCAGTAACCCGACAGACAACTCCATTTAAAAGAAAAAGAAAAAGAAAATTTACTACTGTTCTTGAAAGCCGTTATTTTTTACATCGCTTTTTGGAAGATAGATGAACAAAACATCACGTTTCAAGCCATTTTGATCTGTAATTAAATGGCAGGACCGGTTTGTATTCTCCTACGGCTTTTACAGAAGTTGCAGTGATCCAAAGTCGGGTTGCTGTGTCAGAGTGGCATTTTTATTAATGAGAATACAAAAAAGCTTGCATATTCTTAGCCCGGCTTGAATTTAGTTGCTAAGCAACCGGTGTATGGTAATTCATCCGCGAAATTTAAATCTTTGAGAAAGGATCCTGCGTTTTGCTGAATGGTCTCCACGAGAAAAACAACTTGTGGGACCCGCAGCAGCTGCCACCGTTCAGCTACTGGGGCCTTGCTGGGCCAAGCCTGGACCTGGCGGCAGGCAGCCACTGTCATCACCCCACCTCGTGCTCAGCGCCGCTCTCCCTCGGGAAGAGAGGCTGGCATTTGGCTGCCAGCTGCTTTGGCCCCTCCCGCTCTCTGGAGGTGCTTTTCACCTGAGGCAAGCCCTCACCTTACCAAGTCGCCAGTGTCCCTAGGGCTTTCCAGGTCTGACCAGACTATGATTTTCCCCATCCCTTACTCTCACGCATGTACACACACACACACACACACACACACACACACACACACACACACACACAGAGAGAGAGAGAGAGAGAGAGAGAGAGAGAGAGAGAGAGAGACAGACAGACAGACAGACAGACAGACAGACAGACACAAAGAGGGACACAGTGAGACAGAGACAGAGACATAAAGAGGGAGAGAGGGACAGAGAGAGAGAGAGAGAGAGAGAGAGAGAGAGAGAGAGACAGACAGACAGACAGAGACACAAAGAGGGACAGAGAGACAGAGAGAGACAGAGACACAAAGAGGGAGAGAGGGACAGAGAGAGAGAGAGAGAGAGAGAGAGAGAGAGAGAGAGAGAGAGAGAGAGAGAGAGAGAGAGAGACACGACCAGGAGAATGCCTGTTGCCCTCTTCCCAGACCCCTCTGAGGTCACTTCCAGAGCCCACTCTTCCTCGAGGAAAAGCGGGCTCATCAAGAACGCAGGCCACAGCCCACCAGAAGGCCAGGCCGCCACCACTGGCCGGCAGTGACATCATAGGCTGCTGCTCGCCAAACTCGCGCCCACATTTTAGGATACAGGAACAAACACGGATGTGAAATCAAGAATGAAAGAGGGAGTAATCTAATTAATAGGCCATGAGCCAGGCTAACAAAATCAAAGAATCTGATTACACAAGTACCCCTCTTGCTATCTCCGCCTCCCCCACTCCCTGCTCTTCCAGACTCCTCGCTATTTCCTTTCCTAGGCTGGAAAGTTCAGGAGGTAAACACAGAGCCCTCTGATTTCCTTATTGAAATCAAGATCAAGCCTATCCTGGGGCTCTCGCAGCCCGGAGGTCACATGGGTGACCTTCAGGCCCTGGGACGAGGAGCCAGGAGGAATTGAAATGGCCATCCAAGCAAAGCAACTGAAAGCAAAGAGCACTGACTGGTCCAGGGAAGCAGGGGGCCCTCAGCTCTCTCACGCACCACTGCTAACAACAACACCTGCACTGATTACTTCTGTCCTCTGCTGCGGCGGGGCCAGAGAAGGGCTTTCCACTTTCAGTCCTTCTAAAGGGGCCTAAATACTTTTGTCGTTACTGTTAAACCTAGCACTGCCCCTTTCACTCTACCACTGCTCTACTAGGTCTCTGAAAGCCTCAAACTCTCAGGGGTCTTCACTTCTTCGCCATCACAGACCGGCAAGCACACTCATGTATTGGGTTTTGCACTGAAGCGGAGCATCTGCTCTGAGATCCCTACAGCTAGCCTCGTGCGTTTCAGGAAAGAACGATATTCTTTAATATCTTTGCATCTTAAGGCGGGGTGGGGTAGGGTGGGGGTAGGGGGAAGCAGGCCCACATCCTGAATGGCTACTTTCAAGTCTGTATCTAGTGCCAACACCTGTTGCGTTTATTTTAGAGTTGATTAATTACCCTGGAACTTGGGCAAACTAAACTCCATGTGGAGAGAATGTTTCTTCCTTCAATTTAGTTCTGAAAGCTACAAGTTATTGATGGCTCTTACCCTATTTACATACAAATTGGTGCAAATATGCCCATCTCTTTAAATGCATTTTGTATAGATATATAAAAGTGTCATTTTTGATTTAGCTTGAAGAGGTTGATCATTTATTACAAAAATAAACGAATAAATACAACAATATATTGTTGCTTCCAACAGGATAAATACTTTACAAATATATAATTTAAAAACAAATTTAATTGTTAAAATTATTTAAAATATTACACTTATTGATAAAACTATGAATAGTATATACTGCATTTGATATAAGAACCAATTATTCTCTGAATGTTGAAAACCATATAAAACAGATCATGAGCATGGTAATGAGCAAACACTGGAGCCACGAGGAAGCAGAGGGAATCTCTGAGATCAATAACGGACAGTTCTATTTGAAAAGAGAGAGAAACAATGCTTTGCTAATGCTAAGGAGGAAAAAATGCAGAGCAATAACATCAAAGTGACTAATATTTTAAATACACCTTGAATTATTTATTATACAGACTTGTCAGGGGAAGGTGATTGGGTGGATGAGGTGATCAAGGTTTTGGAGAGTGGCTTGAAAGCCACAGTCTACTGTAAACTATAAATGGACTTAGTTTGAAACTAGCCAAGCTGATGGAACAGAACTTTGTCACTTTCCTTTGGATTGGAAGGGGAGGTGGGGGTGGACTGAAATGAAGAAGACAAATGGCCAGTTTACAAAGCACAAGATATTTGTGCTGCAAAAGAACACAATGACCAAATTCATTTTAAAGCACCTGGTGATATATAACAATATTTTCATTATTTACATGTGTAACAATATGAGCCTTAGCACAAAACCTCTCACTTATATTTTCTCTGTTGTCTTTCAACCATGAATTTCATTTTGTAAATACATTCAAAGGGTTGAGTTTTTTTTTAAAGTGCAAGCATTAGCTTACTTTACGAAACACAAAATGACAAACAAAACTGCCTCGTTTGCTCAGCTTCTTCAATCAAAAGTTACTCTGTTGCCCCCAAATCAGGGCTTCTTCCAAGATAATCAGTAAGGTTTGTTTTTAAAGTAGAAAACAGTGTAAAATCTAATATTAGTTCTTTTGTCCTCCACTAAATCATGTAACCATATATGCCGGAAATTTTAACTGGACCCACTCCCTGGTTAGTCAAGCACCACTATTCCAGCATAAACAAAACAAAACAAAACAACCCCGTCTTCTAAAAAACCCCAAGAGTCCTCTCATATGCAAGTAGTTTGCATCACTTACAAGCAACCTGCTCCACTCTGAGCTCCAGCCAGGCCTTCTTGGCTTATCCTCAGAGTCTCTCCAACAATGACAACAACAACAAACAACAACAGCGACGACAACAACAAGATGATGATGAAGATGATCCTCACTCCACCCTAACTCCAGGCAGTATGATAACAATAGTAGGAAAAACAGAAAACAGGAACGTGTAGAAAAGTAAAATGTAGTTTCTTATCTTAACCCCCCACTTCTCTGTTTCATAAATATGGCCTTTTTCAGATTTTATAATGCAAAATGATAGTGATTTTTTTTTTTTTTACTACAATTTAGTGTCCAAAATAATGCAACCCAAATACATGACCATCCGGCTGGGCTTGATTTGTGCTATGTGGTCTGTCTGGGAGAAATAGCTGTTTCTTCTTCTCCCAGTTTCCCAGGAATTTTAAACCCTTGAATCTATATTATGAGGGAGCTGGTGAAGGTCACTAAATTGAGTAAAAAGTGTGAGATTGGGAGGAAACTCCTTTGTAAAATCATTGCGTTTATTCACCTAAGTACTAAAGCAAGCAAGAAAACAAACAAAAACCAACCAAACAAAAATAATCCAATACATAGGGACTCAACCAATCAGAACCTTTCTCCTCTTTAGTACTCACAATCTGAGACATTGCATTTTATTTTTTGTCGTAAATATTGATGCATTAACTTGATAAATGTGAGCACCCTGCAGGGTCTTATCTAAAAAGTGACATAAAAAGCTAAAGCCCTGGGCATAGGTAAAGAAGAAGAAGAATCCAGCTTCTAGGGGACCAAAGCACAGAACCAGCAGCCTTGAGTCTGAGCTGGTAACAACCGCACTACAGAGCAAAGCAGGGCTCTGTACCAGCTATTTTCTTTCATGAAAGGAATAAGAAAGAAATGTAACTATAAGCTTAATAATTGAACTTTAATCACATAGGTATCAATGGGGAGCAATTGATATAAAAATACTTCATAGACTTATAAGCTATACTTTGCAACTATTGATCTTCACAAAAAAAAAAAAAAGAAAGAAAGAAAGAAAGAAGGAAAGAAAAGGAAACGGGAAAAAAGCAAAGCAAAGCAAAGAAACAGGATATACTGGAAGACAGAAGATAAAAAGAGAGGCTGACCAAGAGGGGCTGTCTTTACCGTGACTGACTGGTGGGCATATTTTCACTTATACAATTCAAAACACAGGTACTTTCAACAAATGGCTAGTATTTATAGATCACTCAGTAAAAACACTAGAGACACCCACTGAAGCTGAGGGTAAGGAAAATATTATGAAATTTATGAACCAACAAGGAGTGAATAACCACTATTGCTAAGGCAGGGATCTTTTCAGCAATCTTTGCCTGTTCTGGAGGTTTCAAACATACCTTTGCCTGGGGAAGCTCTGCTCCCTCAATGCTATGACTTAAGGATCTGCATCAGTTAAAAAAAATATTTTCTAGAGAACTCCTTTCCTCCCACACAGTGTTTATGCATCAGACACAGACTATTTCATTCTAAGAAATTTATTTTCTCAATCAGCTCTTACGGAATCACTACTCAAATTAAATTACAATCAAATGATCACATCAAAAGATACCCTTATTACCTAACAACTGTCCATATTTTCATTTCATTTTGATTTGTGCTCGTCTGAAAAAAACACGTAATACAAGATCTGGGGAAAAATAAATTACCGTTTTGCAGCAGTTCATAAGTATTCTGAATAAAATATTAAAAGAAGTCATTTAATGAAAATATAAAGCAAATATTTTTAGATCAACAACGGATCTAACGATTCTATATTGCCGTCATTTGAAAAGTCTGTTTATTAAAACCTACCAAAAACACTGCTTGGAAATGGCAGTATTACATAATCATATCCGCAGCACCCAATCAATCAAAGTTGGCAACGGATTGAGGGCAGAAGTCAAGGGAAGTGCGCGGCTGGTGCTGTCTTTCCACACCCTTTTATCGGAGTCAGTCCAGAAATAAAAAATAAAAAATGTTAATAAAAAAAATATTAGCGGTGAAATCTTTAGGCATGGTCCACTCCGAGGGAGCGGGAGTTGGCAAAGCACGGGTTCTGTGGCAGTGGCGTGGCCTGGCCTCTCTGGGCGGTCTCAAAGGCTGGGCCCTGGCCTTCTTGCTGTGCCCTCTCCATTGGCGGGTTGCAGCTGGACCTGCCCTTCACCCTCGCCCAGCCTGGGCTCTGGCTCTTCCGTGATGCTTTTATTTCCCAGGTTACTGTGTGGACGCTTTCTTTTGGCTTTCCTGTTCAGTCTGTGAACTTCAGTACCTGCGAATCTTTCCGCCCAGGCTCCGTTTCTCCTTCCTTCCCATTTCTTAGTTGGTTTATTTGTTCCCCAAAGACTTTAATATGGCCAAGAAAAACATTGTCCTGAAGCAGTCAGACCTGCACACAACCTGCTGCGCCTTTCTTTTCAGGTCGCTCCCAATATGAAAGTTTCCATGGATCTTTTAGGCAGCCCTTTTGGAAGAAGCGGAAGAAAGGGGATGGGGGGGAGGTCTCTCTCTTGTCTCAAAGGGGAGGACAAGGCAGGTGTTCTCCACCTTTGCCGCGCACGACATCTCTGGGTGGACAGTACCTCAAGTGTGCAGTTAGGTGTGTTAGGCATCTTCACCTTTCTTTCAAAATAGAAACAAACCACCACCACAGCATAAACGAGATGTCCTGATTGCCCCCTTTTCTTCTTCCGGTTTTGTTTGTTATATATGCATATAAAACAGTCTTGGTATTTATTATGCTTTAATTTTTTTTTTTTTTTTTTTTTTTGGTCCCTCCTTCCTTGGACTTCAAAAAGAGTCTCATCGGTCGGAGTCTCCCCAGTGGTTCTCCCGCCAACTACGGCCATGGCGCGCCGGTCTTTGGGCGGAGGGGAGGCGGGCCAGACGCCCTGGCCCGAGCCAGGTGCTGGGTCTGGGCGGCGGCGGCAGCGGCGGCGGCGACGGCGGCGGTGGCGGCGGCGGCGGCGGCAGGAGCGGTTTTTGGCGGCTGCTCGGAGACGGCTGCGGCGGCGACCGTGGCGGTGCTGACAGCGGCTGCGGAGGTGGCGGCGGCGGCCCTCTTCGCGCTGCACCCCCTGCATTCACTGCACGCTGGTCTGTAGCCCGTGGTGCGGTGGCGGTGTGTCAGCGCTCACGGTACCCACCTGCGAGTAGACATCGTCCGGCGTCTGCTGCTGGATGCCAGGGGGCGTCATGCGTTTCTCCTTTTGGCGCCGGTTGCAGAACCAGACCCGCACGACCTCCTTTTCCAGCTGCAGGCTGTCGGCCAAGTTGGTGATTTCCTGCGCCGAAGGTTTAGGACACTTGAGGAAGTGGCTCTCGAGCGCGCCTTTGACGCTCACCTCGATGGAGGTCCGCTTCTTGCGCTTGCGGCCCTGTGCAGCGATCTTGTCAATGCTCGTGGGGCTGCCGGTGCTCGAGTCCGCCTCCTCTAGCCACTTGTTCAACAGAGGCTTGAGCTTGCACATGTTCTTGAAACTGAGCTGCAGGGCCTCGAAGCGGCAGATGGTGGTCTGCGAGAACACGTTGCCGTAGAGCGTGCCCAGAGCCAGCCCCACGTCGGCCTGGGTGAAGCCCAGCTTGATGCGCCGCTGCTTGAACTGCTTGGCGAACTGCTCTAAGTCGTCAGACGTTGGCGTGTCTTCGTCCGAGTGCGGATCGTGGCTGTTGAGTCCTGGCCCTGCGCCGCCGCCGCCGTGATGAGGGGGTCCCTGCGCGTGGTGCGGGTGCGGCGGGTGCGGGTGCGCGTGGTGGTGATGATGATGGTGATGCTCCGCCAATTCGGGCGTGTCCCCGCGCACTAGCCCCGGGTGAACCAGACTCTGGGCTCCACCGCCTGCACCACCGCCGCCGCCGCCAGGCCCCGGGGGCGCGCTCAGCATGCCGTTCACCGTGAAGCCTCCCGGCTGCGAGTACAGTAGACTCTGCGGCGGCGGCTGTTGGCCGCCCGCCATGGACGGGAGGTGAGCGGCGGCAGCGGCGGCGGCGGCGGCAGCGGCGGCAGCGGCAGCGGCCCCCCAGCCCCCAGGGTGGCCCTGATGCGGGGGCGGCGGGGGTGGCCCGAGGTGCGGCGGTCCGCGGTGGTGCAGCGCGGTGCCGGCGTGCAAGTCTTCTCGTCCAGCGCCTGCCTTCACGTCGGGGCCCTGCGGCGGCGGCGGCGGCGGCTGTGGCGGCTGCTGTGGGCTGCCGGCCATTCCCACCGCGCTGCCCGACCACGGTGAACTGGCTTCTACCGCGGCGGCGGCGGCAGCGGCGGCAGCAGCGGCAGCGTGGGGCAGGGCGGTGACCCACTGGTGCGCGTGGCTCAGCATATGGCCGCCGTTGCTGGCGGCCATGGCCCCCTGCATGAAGTCGCTCTGGACCATCTTGACCGAGGACGGGTCCCCCCTGTAGGCGCCCGAGGTCACGGCGGCGCTCCCGGGCTGCATGCCGCCGCCGCCGCCCCCCGCCCCCCCGCCGCCGCCGCCGCCCCCTCCGCCGCCGCCCGCCCCGGCCGCGTCCGAGTGCACAATGGAGCCGGCCGTGAGCAGGCTGTTCCCCGGCAGGTAGGGGTTAGAAGCCGCCGTGGCCATGCCGCTCCGCTCCCGCCACCCCACCGCCGCCACCACCGCCGCCGCCGCAGCAGCAGCCGCGGCCGCCGCCGCCGCCGCCGCCGCCGCGCCCCCCCGCCTCCCGCCTCCTCCCCCCGCTCCTCCTCCCCCGCCCGGGGTCCCCGCCGGCCCCGCCGCCTTCGCCGCCGCCTCCTCCTCCGCCGCCTCCGCCCCCGCCGCCGCCGCCGCCGCCGCCGCCGCCCCGGCCCGGGGCTGCAGCTGCAAGGCCGCTCGGCAGGGCGCGGGGGTCTCTGGCTGGCCTCGGTCAGCAGCAGCAGTCGCCGCAGCAGGAGCAGCGCTCTGCGGAGGGGGGATAGCTTCTCCGGGTGAGCTCCGTGGCCAGCCCCTTCAGGGGGGGTCGTGGTCTCCCTCCTGGCCCGGAGCAATCGGCTGGCTCCTGCAAGGCTCGCCCACTGGGGCGGGGACCAGTACTTCAGGCGCTCTCTTGGGGCGCCGGGGCTCTGCTGCTCCTCCTGTCCTAAGTCGGGTGAAGACTCTGTCCTAGCACAGGGCTCTGTCCACCTGCTAAGAGAAGGTTTCACCGGAGACAACAAAGGATGAAGCGGTTCCTTTCTTCCTTGGCCAAACTGTGTGTGGCCAGCACTCGGGCCGCTCCTTGTTGGTCCGCTCTCTCTACTCTTCAGCAACACATTTCACTGTTTCCCCTTAGCATAGTAAAACTTTTCAGGTCCTTACAGGCGTGGTGGTGCTGGCGGCTCGCGTTGGCTGCTGTTCCTCCCCTCCGGTCCTCTCCTTTAAGTTTGGTTCTGTCCTAGGAAAACTTCTTGCGATGGTGCATTTCTCTGAAGTTGCTATTGCTGGAGCTCTTGGGTGTCTCTGAAACAAGAGTCCCTTTTCATTTTTCTCGCAACACTCACAGTCTGGTGCGACATCTTTCCTTTTGGGTAGAAATTAGGAAACAAATATAACAAGGCAAAAACTGAACAAGAAAAAAATCTCGAATTGCTCTGTTACCTTGTTGCTGACGGTTGGGATTGATGTTTTATTTTTCCCCCGCAGTTGTCTGGAGAAGGAGGAAGAAGAGTGCATTGGTGGAGGTGGAGATGTGTGTGTGCATACAGGGGATCCTTGATACACTACCAACTCCGGTGGGCACGGTGTACCACTCCTGGAGTGCCCGATGGCGGGCGCGGGCGCGGGCACGGGAGCAGGCGTGCCGGGGCAGAGTTGCAGCCGGAGCTAGCTCTGCGCCCCGGTTCTCTTTCTCCCAGTCTCACTTTCCTTCTCTCTCCCTCTCTTGAGCGCCCGCTCTCGCTCTCGCTAGGATCTGACAGTTCGCTCTCCGTCCCTCCCTCTCAGAGCAGGGACTGTCGAATGTTTACCCTCCGCCGCAAGCGCGCACCCACCACCACACTTTCCCAAATACAAGGAAGTCGAGCACCAGAGCCCCCGCTGATTGGCTACCCGCTGGGTGATTGGCAGGCCTGGAATGACTGGCTTAGGACGTACGGCCCCCCTTCCGGCCGTTCCGATTGGTTGCTTTTTAATTTAGGCAGAGCGTCGTAGAAGCTGGAAATCTGTCGTCCCCCCCCATCTCCCTCCCCCGCGCCACTTTCCCCTTCACGCCCCTCCCCCGCATACCCTCCTCGCCTCCCTCCCCTCCACCACATCTTAACTCTTAGTGTCCGGCCCAAATGTCTGCGTTCCCTTGGCGGTTCCCCGCGTTAGCGATTGGTCTGGGGGGTTGGGGAGAAATGGAAGAGAAAAGGAGGGGGCGGGGGAGAAAGAGGATCAGAAGGAAAATGAAATGGGGAAAAAAATCGTGAAAAATAGCTGTCTACCCAATCCACCTAGACTGCGTTGTGTCGCATCTCCACCCCACGCCAGAGATTTGTAAAGCGCGCGCCACAGTTCAAGCTAATACCTATAGCCAGATGTGTCCCCACTGGTTTCAAAGTTTCCTCTTCCCTTCACGCGCGGTCCCCCATCTCCTTCTTGCGAGAGGTGGGGAAGGGAGACTTGCCTCGCCTAGAGCTGCTGTGGCCAAGCTTCTTGGAAATCCGCCACGGCAACTTTGTGCAGCCGCCGCGCGCCGGCGGCGACCCTCTTTGTTTAAGTTCTCGGATGCCATCATCTGGGAAACCTGCAGCCCTGTAGCAGCGCAGGGCCCGCGCGTGCGAGACGGACCGCTCGCTGCGACAGCTCGCTCTCCCCCCCCCCCGCCCCCCCTCTCTTCTCCCTCCTTTCCTCCCTCCTTCCACCCTCCTCTGGGATTCTTGCAAGTAGCATGCGTGCCCTTGTGAGTTTGGAGGGTGCCGGTCAACGAAGCCACGCGAGGTATTTGAAAGGCAATCAGCCCGACCTTCCCCCTATATTCTTCGTAAGTGTATCCGACCCCAAGGCTTTTAGAATGCTGTGGCGGGGGCAGCTCGCCCGAAGGCCTGGGGTCCGCTAGCCACATTCTCCCCGGGCTCCACCGCTGACTCACTCTCTCTCTCTCTCTCTCTCTCTCTCTCTCTCTCTCTCTCTCTCTCTCTCTCTCTCTCTCTCTCTCTCTCTCTCGTCGGTTTTTTTACTTGCTTGCTATTCTTGGGCATGGGGGCGCTTTATTTTCCTCTTTCTTTGGGTCTTAGGTTTGCGAGGTGGATGTGACCGCTGGCGACAAGTGCTTGCTTTCTCAGCCGCAACCCAGCTGAAAGAGTTAAGAGGCCGGGAGGAGGAGTGCGCCTGGTAGGCGGGAGAAGAGGAGGTGGGGTGGTGTGTGTGTGTGTGTGTGTGTGTGTGTGTGTGTGTGTGTGTGTGTGTGTGTGTGTGTGTCTCGGGGCGGGGGGGTGGGCGGAACGCGACCAAGCGGAAACGTTGCACAGAGGAACCTCAGCAAACCAAGAAAAAAGAGAAAGTGGCAACGAAAACAAGGGCAAATTAAATCCTCCTTGGGGATTTCCAATGGACTAACCCAATTCGGACATTCAATAAATACACGACTCTTAATAAGTGTGCGTGTGCTTGCACCCCGCACCTCCAGCTGCAGGGCCTGCAGTCCCCAGCCAGAGCAGCAGCCGAGAACCTAACTCGGAGCTGGCGCCGGTGTGCTCCGAATATAAAGAACTGGCCTGCCTTCTCCCTGGATGCTTAATTCCTCTAGCGAGCTCACTTAGGTGAACTCGGTTACAGCCTGAGCTCTCCAGCTCAGCAGCAGCCACGCAGCCTCTGCGTGATCTCGAGATTAACTGTAGACACGAAGCATTTATGTAGGATCAGGTCCAGCTCCTGCTTGCTGGGGTGAAAAGATACCATCGTAGGGACAGACCTAAAAGCAGCAGTTAACCAAAGCCCCAAACAGAACGGATTCCCCACCCCTTCCAAAAGGTTCCTTTTTATATTTATGTATGCGTATATGTATATATAAAAATGGAACACAGATTTCATTGAATAAATCTAAGATCTCCAGGTGCAGACGTTTGACTAGTCGGTGCCAGCACCCCGTGTTTTCCTTTCCTGCCGATTTTGCTTGGATCCGGCTCAAAAACCGAAAGAGTCTCGTGGTTTTGTTTACACTGAATGGGGAGGATAGGAACAGAGCCATGGGGCCGCCTTTCATTAATATACAGTGAGGATTTTGTCTAAATTACTGCTATGAGTTTCACAGTACACGCTTTCAAAAGCCGTCTCAGGTGGCCTGATGAAACGGGATAGCGCCTCTGCAAACAGATCCACTTTCTCTCTTTGCATGGAGGGTGTGCGCATTCGGGAAGCCCCCCAAACGCTGTGCTCCTAAATAACAGAAACGCACTTCTGTTCTCAGGTCTGTCCCCTTCTTCCTCCCCCCCCTTTCCAAGTACTTAGTTCTCAAACCGCTCCCCAGCTTCCCCACACTCCCGCCCCACCCCGTCCGCCCCCTCCCTCTGCGGAGTGTGATTGTTTTGTCTGGAAAAAAAAACCCAAAGTATATAACAAGGGGAGAACAGTTAGTGCTGATTTTCATTTGCATACATTTTCATATATTTTGGTGAAAATAATAGACTAGTGAGAACTGGGCTTAGAGGAGTCAGTGTAAAGGGAAGGGTAAGGATGCTTCGGCTCTGAAGAGTAGAGAACATGCCTTCTCCTCTACTCCTCCAGGCACCATATTAAAAAACAGCAACAACAATCAAAAACCAAAACCAAAACCAAAAAAAAAAAAAAAAAAAAAAAAAAAAAAAAAAAAAAAAAAAAGCAACAACCTTTGATTTAAAAGTCTAACCCTGGGAATTTGCTGGGTAAGTGTTTTTTTGTTTTGTTTTGTTTTTTCATTTTCTTTCTCTCTCCTTTTCCTTTCTTCCTGGTGTATTTATTTATTATGTTCTTGTAGGTTTAGAAGCTTTATTTCACTGCTTGGGAGGAGAGGGGAAGGGAAAGTGTGTCGGAGGGAGTGAGTAAAAGAAATCTGACGTTGCTAAAATAATACATAAAAAGGTGGACTGATTCCAAAAGCCCTGAGAGAGAGAGAGAGAGAGAGAGAGAGAGAGAGAGAGAGAGAGAGAGAGAGAGAGAGAGAGAGAATATGAATGAATATGAATGAAACTTTAATTGTTGATCACGGGAAGGATAAACCCTAGAAAAGAGGTGCCTACTAAACATGCAGTATATAACTATTTCTTGTTTGGAATTTCCCCCAAAGAACCAAGGCTGAAGAGGGAGAAGCCTGTCACTGGTGGGGGTGACTGAATTGTGAGTCTGCTCAGATTAGGTTGGGGAGCTCTAGGATCCAGTGAGAAGTCTGGGGAGGCTGGCAACTGAAGACAGAGGGCTAGAGGTGAGGAGGCAGTGAAGGAGAGGAGGCAGGAAGTGGACATGGCCCTGGTTAAAGCTACAACTGGGGGGCAGGCAGCTTGCTGCAGTTCCTGGCTCAGTAGTGAAAACCCATCAGAAAGGGGGTGATCAATCACAGCTAACCAGGACATCCCTGCTTTCCACTCCCCAAGGACGCTGGAGATTCAGCATTTTCCATGTTTTCTATTTTTGACATTCAGACCTTATCTCCTTATCATTATCCCATTTTTGCATATATATATATATATATATATATATATATAAAATTCTAGGGCATACTTACTTAAATAAATATGGCCAAAAGAAATAGCTATGTCAAGTCCAGGCCAGTGTGATTATCTTACTTTAGAGAAATAGTCTGGGGGATGATTTTAAAAGCTTCTTCGATTTGATCTTTTGAAGGAAGCCACATTGAGGTGGCGGGTGGGGGGTGTCAAATGTCTGGAATTATACTGCACTTTTGTATACAGAACACCTTGCAATTTAGAATTGCTAATTTATTTGGAAACAGTTGATGCTAAATCAATGCAGTGGTTTGTAATGAGGGAGGAAGAGGTGTCAGTTGGGGAGGGGCTCAGAATTACCAAGCTTCCTCCCCTTGTTTACAGCCTTGCATCTGACTGGGGTTAACTCCGTGTGCTCCATTGGACCAGATGCCATATAGAGCTGCTCCCTGAAGATCATTTGTTTCCTTGATGGGGAACATTTCTGAGCAGAGCATATTGGTTGCCATAGAGAAAGAAATAAAAGGAAGAACACTAGTCACATTAAGCTATATGTTTGTGCACTGGGCTTTAGATAAAAGGACCTTGATTCAGCCAAAGAGGAGAAGCCAAACTAGAGATTTCTAGGACCACTAAAACTACCTTTATTTTGTTTTGGACTTTTACAGTTGAAACATATAAGCTAATTTTATTGGTTGTTGTTAATTTTATAGGTCATGGTTTACTGAACAAAATAAACTTTGCTTAGCAGTTCACTACTGACTAGTCAGTAGGGGGCGCACTGACCCGCTGTAGCAGGAGCTGAGGAAAATGTAGCCAGTTCAAAGGCAAATCTGTCTTTGCAAACTTGCTAGAACAACTACCACTCTCACCTTTTTGTGCGTGTTCTAGGAAAGGAGGAAAATGATTGCACAACACAGGATTAAAAAACACTAGGACAATGATCTTTCCCCACACTAGATATGTCTGTAAATGACCAAGGAGACCAGAGAAGGCGAAATTATTTTCCCATCTCTCTCTAGGGAAGTGTGGCAAGTTTGCTTTATAAAACAGGAGGTGGAGGTGGGGTGGGGGTGGGGTGGAGAGAGGGAGGGAGGGAGAGAGGGAGGGAGGGAGGGAGAGAAGGAGGGAGGGAGGGAGAGAAGGAGGGAGGGAGAGAAGGAGGGAGGGAGAGAGAGAATCCAGAACAGTTAGAGACTTAACTGTTATGGTTACAGCATAGGTCACTTAAGAAACTTTCTTTCAGACTGCTGCTGGTGTGACCAGAAATAAAAATGAATTCTGAGGAAATATATGTAAAAACGATCCCTTCAGCAGGACATAATCTCAATTTGGGTGTAACTCAGAGTCTTGAGGATGGAGCAGTGGCCTTGTGATCTTTCACTCCCTTTGATATGTAGTAGCTACTTTCACTCTTACTAGCTTTCGAAAGATTTAACAGAGAAAAAGAAAATACAAGCTAGATAGAGGGTGGGGGTATCTGTGGACTTGAACCTTTTTTTTTTTTTTTTAAACCAGAGTTACAATAAAGAGTCTTTATTGTAGCACGAAGTTTCTGCCTCTAAAAGGTTTGCGTGTATGTCCTGTCCGGGAGTCCCCTTGCATGCACTGGCAAACACATACTTGTGCTGGCAATGAGAACTGGCAAAAAATGAAAAAGTTTTGTAGCAAAGTAGAAAACTTCCTAAAACAGTGACAAACAGAACAGATCCGAAAACAGAACAAATCCTAGCTGTTTTTGAGGACTTAGTCAGTTTCTCTCATACAATTTTCCCAAGGAGATTTAGAGAGCTACTAAGAAAGACAAGGCATGAGTGACTGGGAGTGTGAAGCTGGCTTCCATAGTGCATCTGGAGGCACCTGTGAATGAACAAGTCACAAAGCCTGACCTTTCCGATAGCTTTGCAACTCCTCTAGACGTGGGGGTTGTTGCCACTGGTTTCCTTTCAATACTGATCCAAGCCAACTAGGCTATAGCCAGTAAGACTTTCTTTGAAACTAATTTTAGCAGGTCGGAGTTAGATTGAAGTGTGAGTTCATCTAGGTTTGAAAGGTTATAGGAATCATATGCACAAGAGAGAAGCCTTCAGATACACTTAAATACTGTGGGTTTTTTTTTTTTTTTTCCACACTGGACCTTTTGCATTTGGAGTCAGGAAATGCACTCTCAGGTTTTTGCTAATAAAACCAAGTGGAGAATCGAGGAAATTGTAATTTGAGCATAAACATTGCTTTCTTTCTCAGCTCTGCATTTTGGACAAAAGATTTCTAGAAGGGATCCACAGACCCGGACAAGTCCCAAAGCTTAGCTTGCTTTGCATGCTCAGGGTATTCAGCGTGTATTGATAGGAAAGGGAACTTTTAAAAATTCATTCATATTGCAAAACACCGGTGAAGCCCTTCCTATGCTTTCAGAGCACATTCTACTGGGTTATAGTTTCTTGGGTGCTGTGATTGTCTAAGCAGCTGCCTCCCCTTTCTCACAAATGCGTTTGAAAGGACAGGGAAGTGGAGGGAACCATCAGGGTTCTTACAGATTTAGATAAGTTGCAGTAAAAGAAACAGAAAATAAGAGTTGTGGGTAAAGCAACAAGTTAATTTGAGGTGAGCCTCTACTTTTCAGGGACCATGTTCGAATTCTGTAACAACTTGGCGGTGGGAATAACCAAGGTGGGTATGGATTTAGATCCAAAATTCTGGGCAAAAGCTACAGACTTAATTGTTGGGGATGGTGAAATTGCATTTGCCAAATGAGAGAATGTAAAATATTACCTGGATTAAATGTGCACAACACGAAATGGATATTTTCTTACTTGCTTCCATTGGATAATGATAAGGTGGCCCAGGAAAGCAAGGACATGAAAGCCATTTCTCTTAGCACTTACACATTAAACCATCCACTTACCCACAGTCTATATTGTGTGGCCTACACAAATGAAAAGGGCTCTGGTGCAGTAGTGGCTTTTGGTTAGAAAGGAGAGTTTATTGAGTGGACAGTTGTTTCTTGGTATTACTAAGGCTTTGGAGTATGCACCCCACGCCCTTTTGTACTCTTTGATACTGATTTATCTGATCTGGAGGATGGGAGAAGCACTTAGGTGTCTTCAGACTGGTTTGAAGTAACTATGAACTCAAAGAAACGATGATTCTTTACTCTAAAGTAAGTTCCCTTCCCCTTAAACTACAGGGTATTTCTAATTGTGCAAAATGAATCAAGAGGGCACAGTAACTTAGTTGATAATCCTGTGTGTGCTTTTGGAGCGACCCATTTCCAATTGTTTGCTCACTCTAGCTGTGTGCAGGAACCTGTCAAGTCTGGCAGTGCTCTCTTCCAATTGCTGGGGAAACTGCAACTAATGGATTGCTCTTGCCTGCCCTTCACCATCCTTTCCTGTGCTCTGGGTCATCATGGCCTTTTTCAAATTTCACCTCCTAGGACTAGTAACACAGAGCTCAGCTAGACTAGAGGTGGTGGTGAAAATATGATTCATTGGCAACAAATGTGGATATGTCCTAGCTAGAAAAATATTTCAAGGTAAATTTGGTGTGTGTGTGTGTGTTAAAAAAAACAAAGCCCAGAAATATGAACTCAGCTTTACCAGAGGAGTGTCTGGAATTTGTATTCTTCGCAATGGTCCTAAGAGGTTTGAACTGCTCTTTCCTTGCGGTCCTCCCCCACCAATCTTTGCCTCTAAGTTTTATAGCATCTTCTCTGGTACAGAACCAATAGTGCTATGGTGAAAAAGAGAGCTGGTGTGGCATCCTGGAGAGCAATTCTTGTACTTTGGTGCCTCTTTTTTTTTCCTTTGACATTTGACCTTAGCTACTGTTGGAGGAGCTGGGTGTAGATCAGGGTATTTCAGGCTGAAGGCTGTTGCTCTTTTCACATCTCTGCCAAATGGTGCTTCTGTGGCTTTTCCCCTCCTGTGATGCTGTGGCTTTTTCCCTGGGGTCCGACCCAACTCAGTGTCTACCAGGCACAGCCCTCCTTTACTGGTATTTTCAGGAAACTGTGGCAAGTGTATTCACTGAAAGTTGGTGCTTCTAATATTCCAGTTTGCAGGAGTATAATTTCAGCTACTAAACTACTTGAAGTTTCAGTGGTACAATGAAGTGCCCTTGCTCCCGATGGCTTCCTGCATTTCCGACTTATTTCCAAGTTAAAAGTTTTGTGACCAGTATTGCATTTAACATTCACTTTTCTGCCTAAATTTCCTGCAGGGCCCCTGGTTAATAAAGCCCGAGGGGAGCATCACTAGCTCACAGTGACACTAAATAAACATTAAGCATTAATTTAGTATTAAACTAGGGCACAAAAATTACCCAGAAGTCAGGGCATGTTCTGTCAAATGTCAAAGACTGTGTCTCCCTTACTTTTACCGCCCCCAAACCGATCAAGTAAAACTTTGCTTGGAATAAACACCATTAAAATCATCCTAAATTTAAAAAGAAGTACTATTTTATTGGTTGGGTCTTAGAAACAATTCCATCCAGTGTTAGAATGCAAGAGTAGACCCCCGCCCCCAGAAAGGTCTGCCCCAGAGACTTGGAGCTTCTATTCTCCAAGTGGAATGGAGCTCCTATTCCACAGGGAAGGGGTCTTCTCTCCTCCCCTGACCCTACCATTTATGTGATTTGTGGGAGCCGACAGGCACATTTGCCGAATTTAGCAGGAATCTGTTCGGCCTCAGGGCTAAGTCTGTCTTTCTTAGAACGCATTCTAACGGCATTTTATTTTATTTAGAGTGCAGTTTGCATAATAAAATTAAAAGGCTCCCATTACTTCTCCCTTTCCGCCAGCCGAATGCCCAGAAAGGTCTTTTAGAATGTTATTTGAACATAGAGCGTTGTGCACAAGTCCGGTTAACATTGTGTTTCCAGGGAAAAGAGAAGGGGCGAAAGCTAACCCTCAAAGCCAGAAGGGGCCAAGGTAAAAGGAGTAAGGTGGAGAAAAAAACCTGGGCGACGTGGAGGGCGTGCGCAAGAGAAGAACAAGGCTACTTGAGGTTGCAGGACCAGATAGATAAATGCTGAGTCACCCAACAGGTCTTTGGGTACACAGGAGAGAAGCACAGAAGCCCAGAAAAATCTGGGTGCAAATTACACCCATCGTTGGGGCCTCCTTCCCGCTTGGCCGTAGGAGCACCGCCTTGGAGCTTGGCACAGCCTGCCTGCCTTTGTCACCCGTTCTGAGTGCAGCCGCGAGCTCCCGCGGCGGGCTTTGTTCCCGCAGAGCCGGGCCAGACCCCTTGCACCACTGCCTCCTCGCCTGCCCCTGAGCTGGGGACCGTGGGGGTGGGGAAGGTGCTACAGAAAGGGGTACCCGAGAAGCTCCGGTGGGCAGGGCGTTTGAGCCCGGGATTTCGTTTCTTTGCTCCTTTCATAATTGAGCTGTTCTCCCCTCGCGGAGGGGGTCTTGGTTGAGCGGGAGGCAAAAGATCAGCAAAGGGGGCGCCCGTTCTCAGCCCAAAGCTGGGCAAAGAACTCTCCGCGCTTCTGTCCACCGATTTGTATGGTATGCATGCATGCATGCAAGGGTGGATGGTTGCATGGCTGGATGAATGAGGAAAACCACTGAATTGGGTCCCTCGGTTGGTTCGTGTTTTTTTTTTTTTACTACTGCAGGGAGTCTCAGATTGGTGTAGCTGGCTAGCCCCTAAGACCTGCTCTCCAGATGCTTTGGGGCCGTGGGTAGGCGTCGTGGATATACCCTGGGGTCAAGGAGCTGCTTAACCACAGCGCGCAGATCTTTGCTATGGAGGCCTGTGGCGAGGGACAAAAGAAGTAGACATCGGGAGAGAGCAGAGGACAGGCGCGCACTAGCGTTCTCGCCCTCATTCACACACCGAGGCTCAGGCCCTTCCCCGTGAGCCTTCCCTTCCCCCTCCCGCCTGGGCACCTAGGGCTCAACGTTTTGAAAGTTCGCTTTCGCAAAAAAACCCTCTCTCCTTCCCTCCTTTCTACACCGCATTTAGCTAGCTGGGTGTGAACGAGTGTCACCCTCTCCCCAGCCATCCCCAAAGGTGTGGGCAGATTGCAAGAGTTGCGCCTCGGTTATTGTTTGTCAAACAGGCCCTTTCTCTTGGGAGAGGGTCGTGGGGCGTGAGGCGGATCCTGGGCCAGGATTACATTAATCAAAGCATTATTTCCCCAGAGAAGCCCAGCACAAATGAGAATAAATCCTAATAAAATTGGATCGCAGAAAAACGGAACGCTTTGAGTAATCTGTGCTGCCTGATCAAATTCTCACATTTATAAAATGGGGCTTCTCTAAAAAATTTCTACACACCTCTGACCTTGGCTTGGATGCTAAGTTGGGAAAGAGGATGCCACTCTCTGAAGCTCAGTTTTACTTCTTCAGTGAGGAGGGGATAGGACCACTCGGGTTTGGATTATCACAAAACCTGGTCTCAGTTTTTACCGAGAAGACACTTTTCGCCAAGTCGGCTAGCTCTTACTTGGAGAAGCCCAGGGTCCGATCAAGTCTTAAACGATGTCCTAGTATGGCCCTGAACTTGTTCCTTGGGCAACGCGATCCCCACTTTTCTATGAGATCAAAGTTGCAGGGTGAGCAACACCCTGTGACTGGGGGCGCGACGTCTACAGGGCCCCTCCTCTCCCTAGCCTAAAGCCCGGCTTGTTTGTGAGCTTCCCAAGGGAGCCTTAAGTCACTTCTCAAGGCCAGTGAAGAGCGTGTGCACTATTCAGTGACAGGCAGCGAAGCCATGGGCACAGCTCCTCCGCGAGATGTCTAGTACTTTCAGGCCACCCCTAGGAAGCAAGGCTCATACTTCATTCTGTTGTGTTTCCCAAGTGGTAGAAAACTTTTTGGTGCTCTGCATGGCTCTTTGACACAGAAAAGAATCAACCCCCAACCCCACAATGTTGATGTGACCCCACATAGCCACTTGGCCAGCAGGCTATCTCCCCTGGCATGCTGCACTCGGACTTCTTCGAGCTAGGGGGTATAGAAAAAAAAATAATTGCGGACTGGGACGTCTTATGGCCCTAGACGGTGACTAGTGTGACCGTTCCATCCCGACCCCACCCGAAGGACCCAGCTATAGATCTCTGGGGATGGCGACCTGACCTGGCGAGCGGCACCGTGAGGGCGCCCTCTGCAGGCAGGCTAAGAGAGGGCCCACGCTTGTGCCCAGCCGCGTGGGGTCTCTCAGGGCTCGCGTGCCAGCCGAGTTTTCCCCATGCTCTCGCGCACACAGCCTCAACCCAGGTGGTGCGACCGGGCACTCAATGCCCTCTCCAAGGCGAGTTCCCCGCGGCTGCGGGAAAGAGCTACTAAGGACTTACCAGCTCCTCCCCAGACCCTTGCTCCCTCCCCACCCCCCACGCCGCTGCACGCTCTCCTCTGAGAAGCCCCTGCCGCCACCTGCCGCCGTGGGTCTTCGGCCGCAGCCCACGCGCTCCAGAGCCCTTGTGACTGTCTGTTCCCTTGCAGGGGACTCTGCCGTGCGGGGCAGGGCCATCGCCTCTCGGAGGGGGCACGTTCGTCCCAAGGTCTAGCGAGGGACGCTGCTGGGAGCAGTGCGTGCGTGTGAGTGAGGCGCGCGCAGGGCAGCTCGGGGCAGGGCAGGGCTGAGCCTGGAAAGGCAAGACAGGAGGCGCAGCAGGACGCTCCGTGCTAGTCGTTTTCTGCTTGCGTGGGTACCTACAGCGCTGAGCCTAGAGTCCTTGGTCTGCACCAGGCTTGTTCTCTACAGTGCATCTCCCTCTTTCCGTTAGGTCTTCGCTGCAGATCCCCAGAGATTTCTCTTGTGGTTCCGGGCTGTTACGGACAGCCGGCCTCACGTGAACCAAGGTAACAATACTAGCTGGGGATGTAACAGACAGCATCATAAAGCTTGTTCTTGCTTTATCCTAGGGCCGGCGCACCCAGAAGCTAGCTTTAGGGCTTCTTGGTCTTAAGGACTGTGAAGTTCTGATTTTTGTTTTTTGTTTTGTCTCCCTCCCCCAGAGGAATAGGCAGGAGGAAGGACCTGGGTTTCAGCCCACAATCGTGGTCTGTTGTGCACCATTTCGACTTCCTGGCTCCTTTCATGGGAATTTTTAGGAGGAAGTACAGACACCTACCTCTTTTCAGTTCTGAAATGATGACTCCCCATTCTTCTAGTCTGTGGTTTCCATAATTTCATACAAAACAGGGCTGTCAATTATCTCTCCATGGGAAAAAGTGGACGAGATGAAGGAAAGTTAGGACAAAATAAATTCCTCTCTCTTATATCATTAACTAGGAACTCTTTCCCCTTCGTTCCTGTGTCCCATTCAGTTTGTTCATTTTGAGAAGGGAGAAGGGAGGCTGAATAGGGACTTTAATAAATACACACTAAAGGTTTTTTCTTTTTCTCTGGGCTGTGAATATAAATGCATTTTTATAACACTAGATTTCTGAATATCATAGAAAGAAACTTCATGATGCTTGCTTGCACTTGCCCTCTTCTGCACATTTGCATTCAAGGATTGCTAATAATTAAGAAACACCTTTAGTGTTTTTCACTATGAATAAGATCCCCATTCTCTGTTTTGAGCTGCTGCTGTTAACCACAGAAGTTTGGTCAATTGCATATGGACATGCTCTACGCAAATGCATTCAACTGGGACGTGTAGAGATCTCGTTATGTACATAAACATGTATGCTTGTGCATATGTATATTTACATCACATGTAAATATGGTATACATCTATTTCTTGGATCAACTAATATTAAATGATTTTTACATAGTTCTTTGAGACCTCTTGTCCTGGAGAAAGCTTCTGAGTAACTGTGACAGACACTAGCTTACCCCAAGAGGCCATCCTAAGCCAGCATCTTGATACAGTATCAGTCAGTCCTTTTCATGAGATAATTTAGAGACAGACACATTTCAACAAAGCATGTTAATGGTGGGATGTTAGTGTTTCAGTGGATGAGCTTTTGTTTGTGAAATCAAAGTTAAGTTTTTCTTTGAATTATTTATCAGGATCTTTGCCCACAGGCTTTCCTAGGAGAAGGTAGATGTAAAGGGGATGGTTCCACTTTTAATTATTTAAAGCAGATGTTAACATAATATTTTAAAACTGGCCTTTTGGAAAACAGGAAATAATCATGTCTGTCAACACCCACCTTTGGGACTGTGAAAAACAAAACCTAAAATACAACTTAATGAATTTCCTTAAAAAAAAAAAAAAGTACTCAGTTAACGGTAACTAAAATATTGCCTGGCACTCCTTTGAAGCTCCTCCTCCTCCTCTTAAGTATAGTACAGTTTGGTAATATACCCCACATATTTACACATGATGTAAATATACATATGCACAAGGGTAGATGTTTATGTACAGAACATAACAAAATACATACATACCCCAACTGAATATATTTGCATAGAACATGCCCATGTGCAGTATACTGAAGTTCTATGATTAACAATGCATTAAATAGCAGCAACTCCAAACAAGAGGAACTGAATATATGATACTGAAACAATTCAAAATTTCTTTTCAAATGTGAATTGGGATTCTGGTAGCTGACTCCCCAGAAAAGAATAGACTCATAGTACTATTTTAAGCACAGCCCATTTAAAAGTACTATGTCCTTAAATAATGTTTCATGCAAAATAAAAATGGCAGCACACTTTAAAAATGAACGTTTAAAATATAAACATTCCATCTAAAGTGAGATAATTTTTCCTTTTGTCTTTTCTCATACATTAAATTCTATTGTCTTAGATCAGAAGTTAAATCCTGAAACAATGAAAGAAAGAGCAACAATTTAATTTTATTCTCTTTATTGTAAAGAAATAATTTTTAAGGTAGCTATTTTCATGGTCCTCACAATCTGTAGGTGAACACTGTTAAAGAAGCAAATTTGAAGCATGTATGTATTTGCCCTTTAGGTAGTTTGCATGGATACGGCTGACATATTACGTACTTGCTTCTTTTAAGTGGTATTTTGAGTCTTCAGATTTTTTGGAAGCTTTTTTTGTTGTTGTTGCTGTTAAAGATTACCGTCAAAATGGATATATTGACATTCATTGGCAGGAGTCCAAATCCTCATTTGTGTTAAACAAATGTAAAGAAGTGTCGGACCTGAATTTTCTCTTTCCAGAGTATTTGTCCTAGTTGAACAAATCAAAATGATAAAGTTTTGAAGTTTCCTGAAGACTCTGACAAGGAACTTTTAAATGAATGATTTATTTACATTGCTATTATAAAACCATCTTAAGTTTTCATGTTTATATAAAAGTACATTTGCCTTGCAAGATATATATGTTTGGGATGACATTGATTTCCTAGTTCAATTTATTGCTGCTTATTTGGAAGAGCACTTAAAAGGCTCATGACTCACCAGTGATCTCCAAATACTAGTGGCAAATGTGGAAATAAAATTGATTTAGTCCAATAATTTTTGAATTATATTTCTTAATGTGTTTAAAAGTTCAGAATTAAAATGGTGGCCATAACACAAGTCAAAATTAAAAAAAAAAAAAAAAAAAAGAAAAGAAAAGGAAAAACAAACATTAAGAAGTAAAAACATTTTCTCTAGTTAGAAGTTTAAGATGGGTTGACTTTTTTGTTTTTTGAGAAAGTTTTCTATCTGCTGCTGTGTGATCTAAGGACATGGGGATATGTACTAACTTAAGACAGTGAAATGTTCATTCAAAAATTCATCTGAAGAGTCATTCACCACAACATGGGAAAATAACCTTTTCTGTCAATTTAATTAATGAAATGGGTAAAGAAGTAGTTAGGGAAGCTCAAATTACACATGTAGAGAGATTTGTAAGAATAAAGACTTTGGCATTCATGGTCTAAAAGCAGACAGAACTATAATATAGCAAATGAAAAAAAAGAAAAACCAGAATGTAGGCATCCAAGATTCCATTTCATTAAAAAATTTGGCAGTTATAGAAAAGAAGGAAAAATGCTTATTAAATCAGGGTAACTATAAAATGTTGACAGATCTCAAGTTTCATATCCAACTAGGCTCCTAGAAAACTGCAGGGTGTTGGTGGTATATAAGTTATTATGTCAAACAATTTTTTCCTAGAGAATTATCATCTCAATGCCCTCAAATTTAAGCTCAAATTCATAGACTAATCTCTCTTTCTCTCTTTCCTCCCTCTTGCCCCCTCCCTATCTTCCCTTCCATAGCTCTCTGCTCTGTCTCCCATACCCTGTCTGTAAGCAGTTGGGAGGGAGCCTTAAAACTTGGGGAGGCCCTCAACCTCCATTCTTCGAGGCCAGTGCAAAGCACTCAGTTATCCTGAGATAGAGCATGGCCTCTCAGAGTTTCTTTTTTCCCTCATCCAAGTGATAGCATCTTTTAAAGTCACAATCAGGCAATGTCTGAAGAAGGCAAAATAATTTGGAGAAATGAGTTACTTATTCATGTAATTCAGGTATTTCTGCTGCCTTCCCTTCATCCCTGCTTCTAAAAGACAGTGAAAATTGTACAATCTAAATTTGGTATTATAGGTAAATTTGGAAGATTTGGACTAAGTCTGTCAGCCATTTTGTGATGCTTCCTTCTAGCAATGTCAACAGAAGTGGACATACACCCCATGCTCAGAGTTGAGATAATTTTGTCTGTGGACATTTACCTCATATTTAAATAAAAGGAATTGAGGGGCCCAATTCACCAGGCTTTACTATAGACACTGGTTGAATTGTTAATAACTGTTCACTTTCCTACTTTGACTCTGGAGAGCACCAATGCAGGAATCACAGCATGTTTTGATAGCAAAGGGCCGAACTGGGACCATTAAAGTCGTTTATCTTAAGCTGTGAATTGTGCTAGCATTTTACATGGAATGAGTAAGGGTCTTAGTCTCTTTGGATCATGTGACTCGGACACATTTGTTGAACAAGGCTTCCAGGCTTTTCTGGGGTGGGGAACAGTTTTCTTTGGCATATTTAAAGGTGTAGCCCTCTTACTTTATGTAGAGGACAAAGTTGAGAGCAGAAGAAAGGACAGGTTAATTATTGTGGGTGGCAATGGGGCTGGAGACAGTTTGATGTAGTCAGTAGGATAGCATGGCATTGAACAGATATGGGTTTAGCTTAAGAACCTTAGTAGAAATTAATTACGGCAGTTTTAAAAGTGGTGTCTAGCCGCAAATATTGTTAAAGGAAAGGGAGCCTGGGCTTTCTGTTGATAAACTTTGCCTTAGTTCTGAGAAACTGCTGGAGAATCCTGTCCCTTAGCTTTTCAGTCCTCTAATTAAACAGGCTGAACACTGTTCAGCCACACACAGCACGAACACTGCAAGCGTAAATAAAAATGTGTGCTAGGGAGAAGGAAAACTCGTAGATTCCATTTTTGTTACACTTTTAGGAGTGTGGCGCTGGGAGGACTATGAACTGCTAATACTGTCTATTTTATAAAGTTGTTTTTTATTATACTAGCAGACATTGTGTTAACCTGGAAAAAACGGCAACACTCCTTAGAAAAATTTCATGGTTATTTTAAGTTACATATAAACACAGGGAAAAATTTACTAGATTACGTAACGCCTGCACAGAAAGGAAATGTATAGAAAGAGATTAGTAAGTAAGTGTACAGTGGCTCCTGTAATAAGTAGGTTTTTCTTAGTCACCCTAGTTTTCATTGAGTTTTTTAAAATGTATGCACTGTCAAGTTGTTATGGAATCGGAGGCTATTCCTCATCCTAGACCCTTTTCAATAAAGTGATCCACCCATAGAAGACTTAAGTCAAAATAAAATGGCACACGTGCTCTCAGGAATGTCTCTCAGTCTAAGTATTAACAAGGTTTTCTAAAAAACAAAATAACCCGCCCCCCCCCAAACGAAAGGGATTTTTGCTATGCTTTCTCTCGTTTCTCGTATGAGAGGTAAGGCTGAGTTCTGTCCATTGGCCGTTGGTCTTTGTGGAGAGGTAGCCATGTAATTTCTTTATCTTTCACCTGCAAATTACACACATTATTTTTCAGCTCAAAATAAGCATTCCCAATGAGTTGCATTCAGTAAATGTCTTTCACAGCATTAGTACAGAACTGAGGTACAAAAGAATATTAATCTAATACATTCCAAAATTCAAATACTTGTGATTAATAAGCATTATTATCTATAAATAAGGCCCTAATGATACTTTGGCAGTGTTGTAAACACAAGAATCAGAGGCAATTATTGTCATTATTGCTCGGCAAGCACTTCCCATGAATACCAAATGGGTATTGCTGTCCAGCTACTTGGCAAGTAAGGTCCCTGTAAAGAAACAGATGTTAGCCAATCAGGACTGGCCACTATCAGCTGCCTTTAGCCTCAGCCTTAAAGAAAGAAAGGAAGGGAGAAAGAAAGAGAAAGAAAGAAAGAAAGAAAGAAAGAAAGAAAAAGAAAGAAGGAAGAAAACCTCAAACTAAGATGTTAAAAACGATTGTGCTGTGATTTTTTTTCAAAACCTCCTTCTATTATAAACAAAAAGGCATCTTGAAGTAATGCTGCTGCTTGTTCTTGACGCTGGGGAGCTGAAGACAGCAGCGGCCATTGTGCTAAGTGGCAGCAAAAGTCTCATTTGTGAAGCTCTCAGGCCCTATGTAATGAGGGTTCTTTGAGCGAAATCAATTGTGAACAGGAAGTAAGTTACATCAACTAAAAAATGCATCCAAGAGTATGGCTTGGACCAGGGCTGCACCTTTTCTCCTTCCCCAGGATACTCAAAGCTCCCTTCTACCAAATACTGTCTGCATACTAACTGTCTGTGAGCTGGGAGTAGCTGCAGTTTAACTTAAGTCTCATAGACCTCTCTTCACAGGGTCCTGCCTGTGTATCCACTCTATACCCCAGGCCTTAGACATCAACCCAGGATCAAGGGTATCCATGATCTGATTTTTACTTCAGTTCAATGACAAAAATAAAATTGACTTTTTTTTTTGTGGACATTAAAGTAAGTTTTGTATACATCTTCCCCATAAAAGATCAGTGCATTAGCCATCAGGTATGGCTTATTTTCTATTTCTAAATTTTTATCTGAGCCTTATGCTTTAAAAGTATTATAGTTCTGAGTAGTAGGCCTTGGGAAAGCACTGGGTTGATGTTTGAGCACTGCCTTTGGGGTAATTCAGAGAGAGGAAGGACTGGCTGTGCTGGGAGTGGTAATGCTGTGAAGAGCAACTTCTTTGCTAAGTACTTTTGTTGGCTATCAATTTTAGCATGAGTGTGTTCTTAGGGGAAGGCATATCAACCAGCTGGGTGGGAGACTGTTTAAACTCCTATTCCCAGTAGACATCTCTTTAGCATCCCTTTAAATTGGGTAGGATTTTCCCTTGCCCTCTGGGAATCAAAAACAAGCTAAGGTGATTGTTTTCACAATGAACAGAGAGGGGAGCCGTAGGATCTGTCGAAATCGGGGATGTTCATTTGCCTCTGTCTAGAACTGTCCATGTTGCCCTCAGCCTGCGGTTTGCCAAAGGAGTCAGGTGACTGTGCCCACGAACACATGCTAAAGCCATGTGACAGAGGGCATCTGTGTGGGTCTTCACCTGGGTCCTGCCCCCTTTCCTCTCCCTTCTCTTGTGTGTTGAATTCTGCATGGATGGAGGACACATTAACCCACCAGGATTCAGTATTATGTGCACAAGTTCTTTTAGAGGAGATGAGGAAAGGTGAATTCTTCTGAATAAACCCCTCTTATTTCTGAGCAGGGTGACTCCAAGAATTTTTATCACCATAAAGCCAATACCAATGGTGGCATATTATTAAATATTAGGAGATTGTGTTAAGAACTTACAATGAGCCAGATACTGATACTTGAACCTTATCTGTTCTCATCAGATGCTCTCCAAGGTAGATGTTGTGTTGGGGATCGACAGATCGACAGATGCACCATCTGAGGGACACAGGGCTACACCATCTGGAGGGGGCACGTTATAAAGACATTAGGTTTCGAAATAGTGTCTCATCTGCTAAAGACAATGTCTTTCAATTCAACGGTTTACTATTTTCAAAATTCTTGTGTATGTGAGGGTGTGTGCAATGTATCTCTGCTTTCTGTTCATCTTGGCATCTTGGAGTTGCCCCTTCAGGACACCTCTGTGTTAGTTTACAAAAACCGTTCTGTGACATTTGGTGGGTTCAGCCTCCTTACCCCATATTGTATCAGAACAAAGGTGACAAATGTTCCTAAGGCCTCACGACCCTTCATAACTACAATTTCCCTGTATCGCAGTGATAACAAGAACAGAAGAAAGCTCCCATATTAACTTGGCACAACTCTGTTGTGGACACTGCATTTGCATGGAAGAACGGCAAGTTAAACTAAGCATCTTGGCAAGTGCCTGGGTGTGTCTCCACTCTCTCTTGTGTTCCCTGTCTGGACAGAAAAGTGTTGGCTTCTGTGTATCCCAGAGCCCTAGGAAAGAAGATCACTTTCTGATGGAAAGCAACACCCTTGACCATGACATTGACTGTTGGTGCAGGAGCTTTGACTATCCTATGAGGGTCGCCTGGACAGTGCTGATAGAATACATGGAATACCAGTTTGAGTAGTGAGTGCCCACTCCACTTAGGTAGGAGCACTGTCCAACCATTCTAGGAGTAATGGCATTGCTTGGGAAAAAGTGACAGTGTTTCAGAGCCTCCCGGTATCACCTATGGAGGGCAGATTCTGAGCAGGCCTTGCATGCATTCCCTGTCTGGAGGGACTGAGGACTGTAAGTTGCTGGCTCAGGCATTGACATAGAGTGAAAAATTGGTTCCTGGTTTGAGAAAGAAAACATGTACTTTCATCTGGAGCCAAGAGGACATAAGCTCAGTGGTGGACCTTTGTGAAGCAAGGGTCCTCTACTCATGGTAACAGGGATATGCCATCTGCAGAAACATCAATTATGACTTCGTTTTACATGAGATTATCACTGCTGTCACCAGGCCCAGAAGGGCAGGATATTATTTGTGAAGATCAAACTGAAAAGTTGCTTTGCTTTCAGAGAATGACTCTTAACTTAGTTGGGTCGTTATTCTTATTATTTTGGCTCATTATTTAATATTATGTCTCATACCAAGAAAGAATTTGAGGCCATACATGGTGATGAATAACTGAAGTAGGTGAGAGTTTGTAGCTGTTAATGTGTGGCAATGTGTGAGCTGTTCTTAGAGATGTTTGAGCCATGTCATTCTTACTCCCCTCCGTGTCCCTCAAAGGCACGGTCACCTGTGATCAGACAGGTGGCCTGAGAGGGAAAGAGGCAGAAATGGCTGTGGATGATGGAGGTGTCTGGTGAGCTTGGTGAGAAACAGACTTCTTGGGAGGGAGGCTTCACTGAGCAGCTCATTTAATGGGGAAGGAGACCAAAGGCTATTTAAACCTTTGGGGCACGCATAGAGGCTGTCAGGGTGAGTGTACATCATTGGCTGGGGCCGAGGTGCTAGGAATGCCTTATTTGCATGAAGAAGAATTCCAGGTGCGTTCTGGACATGACCTTCTTAGGAGAGGGGAGGTTTAACCTGGCTGAAATTACATGACCTCCTCTGGTGTGGGCAAAGATGTGGTGTGCAGGACTACCTCTGCATGGACATACAGGCTAGGGACAGGGAAAATAATGTTCCTCATATCTGGCACTGTTCAGATGAGATTTCCAGGCCCGGGCATAGCTCTGCCTCACTTCTGCTTCTGCCCGGCTTCTTCAGCTTCTGCAGGACCTGGCCTGGCCTCACAGAGCTGCAGAGAACACCTGGAGAAAAGGACTTGCTCTTTTCTTAACAAAAAGGAAAAAAATTACACTGAGGTATCATTCTTGGTAATTGTCGTTTATAAACGGCCAAACAGAAACCCAGAACGCTCTCAGGATGGTTGCTGTGGGACTTGAAAACATTTAACACACATGCACAGTCACGTGCACATGCATGTGTGCACTCACACAGGCACACGTGAGCGTAGCACACAGACATATATTGAAAAATGTCCAGAGGAGAATTTACTGGGTGCCTTTCATAGTCTCAATGAAAAAGCTCATCTCTATTTAGATAAATCTTATATCAGAGAAAGCATTAAAATAGTCTTTGAAAATCATTAATGCCAACCATTGACATTTTAGTTGCTGCACTTACTTCCCACAAGATACTTCAACAGTTTGGAAAACATAGATCGCATTTGTTCCAGAAAAATTGATACGTGATGTGATATAGGCTTTATGTCTGTTTTGTTTGTTTCCTTGTGCAGGCCAGAGGCAGGTATAGTGAAGAGCACAGAGATGTTCCTTCCATTCAGGGACTATGAGTCCCTGCGTCCTCTCCCACAGTGGCTCAGTGCTGTGGGCCCAGCTTTCCTCATCTGGTAAATCTGGGTGTGGAATTGAACTGATTCTGTGTTTGGGATTTTTTTTTTGTCATCTAGAGAATCTATTAATGCAGGCATGACTTTTTATATGTGGTTAGATTTTAACTGATAGAGAACTCATGGATAAAGAATACAGGACATTCTGCTGTGTAGCATAAATCAATAAGTGGAAATGTATCCATCGACAACATTTGTATTTCTCCCTATTACAAAGCGGTGCCATCTCTTTGAATACAATACACTTTTATGCCCCATTAAAGCATGCTTGACATAGCTTTCAACTACTTGCAAATGCTGAGAACTTGAAAAACATAACATTTACAAAAGATACATCTGGTGCATATTTATATGACTTGGAATAAGGAGTCATTTAAATACTGCTGAGCCATCTCCGTATTAGGAGAAAAGATATTCCAGGTCCATATGTGAAATCGCTAGTGAAATATGTATAGGTTTCAATTTCTCCTGAACACTTTCTTTTTCTTGACACATGTTAAAAATATGAAAATATTGATTAGAGATTAAATCATCTTTTTGAGTTGTTGGAATTGCTTTCCCTCAGAACTTTATAGATCACACCATTAGGATGAGAGTATACACTGCAGAGTTGGTAAGTTTTTAAAAAGAAAGATGATTCCTCTGGGGCAGAACTTCTTCACTTGGGGGGTTATGAATCTGTAAGTCATTAAGAGATGAGAAACCCCTGAGTTGAAACACAAATGTGTGCATGTGTGCTTATGCGTGTGTGCACGTGTGTGGTGTGTGATTTATTCTTTTGCAGAGAATGCCTACCTCCAATCAGTAGCTAGAAGAGGTTCTTGATCCCTTGCTTGTGGAAAAAACTTTGAATGAAGAAAACCACAGTAATTGGCTTTCCTAAAGAGTAGGTAAGCCCTCTTTGCTTTTTGTGGGCCTCCTTTGTATAAAAAAATGGTAGCTTAAGGACCTCAAATGTTCTGTCCAGCTTGGGCATTTTGGAATTCAGTGTTGGAAGGAAGTTTACTCCTTCCTTCCTAAATCCTCTATTGGACACCGTCCACTTTTGCTCTGTATGGCTGCATTGCTTCCTAGGCTGTTCCTGGGAAGCTTCTGTGTGGAACATAAGCGACATGGGTCGGCTGAATAGTGTACAAATAGTACAAAGAGATGTAATTGGGAGAAAACACACCTGAGACTGTATAGCTCTTCTAGAATCATGTGATACGATGTGTGAGACAGACCACTCCCCTTCAGCTCACACACACACTTTAATTCATGTTATGGGTTTTGTTTTTAGCTGAGAGAAAATCAAAGTTAAGGATGCTGTGTTCTCTGTCACATAGAACAAATAATGGTGATGTAAATGGAAGATTTCAGATCTCCTTGTCAATTTTCTATCTGTTGTCAGTTTGAATGATTTCTAAACCAGAAGAATGCAGAGGATATGTTTTCCCATCAGTTGTGAGCCTAAGGAATTTGGAGCTGGAGTTCTGAGCCAGGAAATGGTCCTGTTTTGAATTCAGAGGCTCTGAGAGGCTGCACACAGATGCCAGGCTTTTGATAGATTCTGAAAGATTCCACATGGTATTTCAGCCTCAGAGGTCAGACAGAATTCCTTGGAGGAGACTTGGAGAACAGCAGGAGTGGCCTGGGAGTTTTGTTATTCCTCAGAGAGAGCTTCGGATGCCTCCACAGGCTTTGGTGATGTGGTTGGCCAGATGCACTCTTCTCATGAAGAATATTCTTCCAGTGGGCATGGACAGCCTTAGTCTAGAGGCCATTTCTGCATTCCCACATACTTGGCATGATGCAACTCCAACTTCTACAAGGTTCTGGAAGTTTCTCTTTGTACACTTAGTTATTGTGCTATTATATAGACCAAAATTTTATAGATACTGGAACCCCCTTTGTGTGTCAGTTCTTGAAAGGTTCCCTTAGATTGTTTTAGAGCACTTGTGATGTGTCAAGTCCACGTTTTAGGTGCGTGTGTGGGCCAGGCCTACATGTGTGCTGTACCCCAGATTCCAATCTCAAAGGCCTGGAGCCTTAACGTTTCTTTTTCTTTTTCCTCCCCCACCTACTTCTGTTTCATATTCCAGACAGATAAAAACTCAGTGTAACAAGGGGTGATGGCTTCTGGGTTTAGACTGTTGGGAAGACGGCTTATCAGGTAGGATAATGTTTCAAGGTGTCTTATAGAGCCAGATACCTGAGATTATGGACTTAATATGAATTCTGGATTATATGAAAGCCATTGTGATACATATTAACAATCCTTAGAGACCAGACAACCTTGACACTCATTAGCAGTCTATTTATTTATTATAAACTCACATTTCTAATATTTGACAACTTCTCATGACCAATTAAAACACACACACACACACACACACACACACACACACACACATGGTGTGGGGGGAGAGAATGACTTCAGGATTTAAATATAGACTAGGAGTATATATAGGCCAACCGTGTTGTCCTTACCTTGTGTATGTGTATATGAGGTTCTGAGTTGCGGTCCTAGCACCCTCATTCCGCTGAAATTATAAACTAGGTTTTAGCAATCACAGAAACAGAACATCTATCTCTATCTCTATCTCTGTCTCTATATCTACCTCTATCTATCTATATCTATATATTCTATATATATCCATAACCTCAAAGTCTATGATTTTCTTGCCCCTTGAAGCATTGTCAAAGCCAGAAATATACTCTTCCCTAAATTGTCCCTTCAGCACTTTACTAACTAGCACCTTATACTGTCTTATCTGGTAGAATGGTACACCCGACTCTGAGTCTACAGCTAGGTGAGAAGGCAGAAGTTTCAATTTGGACAATTCTGATGTGATACGACTCAGGGCCTGGAACTTACTATGGAGATCAAGCTGGCCTGAAATTCACAGACATCTCTACATTCTTCTGCCTCCAGAAATCTTGGCCATGATCCACCACACCCTGCAAAGATCGTTTTGATTATTTTCTGTGAGCGTGTATGTGTGTGTGTGTGTGTGTGTGTGTGTGTGTGTGTGTGTGTGTGTTGGTGGGTGTGAAAGCTACATGCATGTAGATGTTGGGAGACCAGAAAGTGGGCACTGGATTCCCTGGAACTAGAGTTACAGGTAGTTGTGAGCACCAGAATGTGGGTGCTAGGAGCTGGGTGCTAGTCCTCTGGAAGAGGAGCTCTAGCTGCTCAGCCACCTTTCCAGCCCGTAGTCAGTCACTTTCAAAGGAGTGGATATTATTCTGCCCATTTTCGATGCTGATTTGTCTCCGTTTATGGATTTCTAAACTGTCTGCCTACACTTAGAAGGTCTGATTCCTTTTGGTTCTCTGGAGCCTGCTAGGATATAGCTCCATTCCTGGCTAGCCTGCAGACCCACTGTGGTTTGGGGATTTGTATTCAGTTTTCTACCTAGGAATATCCATATTTAAAAATCTCTGGGTCTGTCTATTGTTGATAAAATCACCAAAGAAGGCAGAGTGGTATCCGTTTTTGCTAACTGGTACAGGTTTGTGCTGGCTCCTGCAGAGTCCTGCATCTGTCTCTGCATCCATCTCTGCATCCATTTCTGCATCCATCTCTGCATCCGTCTCTGCATCCGTGCATATGTATAGTTAATACCACTTCAGTATCATAAGGACTTTGGGAGAAGTAACATAAGGGCTGTGAGAAGCTCCTTTGAAAAGCTGCTTTGTAAGTCAAAAGTAGGCACCATTTGCAGTGACTGCATTGCTCGGCAGCTGGAAATCCTGATGCATCTGACAATACGGAAGGTGGTGTGGAGAGAAACTGGAGAAGATGGCCAGTGCACTCTTGTGATGCTTTGGGAAACACTTCCTGGCCCTTCAGCTGCGAATTTCCATTGTTTGATTTTGAAACACCATTCTTTCATCATGTCATGTCCTTCAGATTGGATACTTTTATTATTATCTTTCAGAACTTGGCTGTGGTGCACCAGTTCAGGGAAGCTATATATTTGTGTAGGAGGAAGCAGATCTTTCAATTTTGACATCTAGCCTGGAAAATATTCATGCAGTATTTTCTTATGTCTTATGAAAGATGGGTATTTGATGGATATTTCATTATTTATGTGAATTCCTGAGCAGTTTTGCAAAGTAAATAGGAAACAATTCATCTACAGATGCTGTACCACTGTGTTCATCAATGAAAATCTGAAGACCAGAATTCTAGATGCTTCTTTAGATGATATTTAGAAAGTATTTCTACAGCCTTACAAAGATGACCCAGGATAGTTTCAGTATTTTTATTTTGGTGGCTATAAAACATTATTATTGTAACTATAAAGATCTTTCCTTTTAAAAAAACTAGTTATCCTCTCAATATTATTAAAGGTGTGAATTTTCTCTTTGGTGTGCCTTGAACAATCAAGAGTTTGTTGGTGACAATGGTTGCTAAAGGAGACAGAGACATGTTCATCTTTTTAGAGGTGTAATTCACTATAAGAAAAGGTGTGGACCATGAAATTATTTCTCAAGCTTTAGGATTTATGGGTTGGTGAGTGTAGGAGTGAATATTTCTGTTGTGGATACAAGTCTGAAGAACAGCCATGCTGCCAATCACTCCCATGAGGAAGGAACACAGACTCATTAATCCTGAGAAAGGTGCATCGTGTATCATATGCATAAATGGCTGGCCCTCTTTGGTTTGAAAAGAGTGATACGGGCTGGAGAGATGACTCAGAGGTTAAGAGCACCATATGCTCTTCTGAAGGTCCTGAGTTCAATTCCCAGCAATGACATGGTGACTTACAACCTCCTGTAATGAGATCTGGTGCCTTCTTGTGGTGGGCAGACACATGTTTGGGCAGAATACTGTATAAATAATAAATAAATCTTTAAAAAGAAAGAAATAAAAGAGTGATACTTTCAGCTAAAAATCATAGTGAGATGGGGAACCAGTTCATTCAGGAAACAGATTCAGTAGGGCTAAATTTTGACACAAGTCCAGGTTAAGCAGCTATGTCAAAATCGAGGACTAGTACGAAGAAATATGGGCACAGCCTCCGTGCCTTTTGCAAAGTCGTGGAACAGATTGGAAACATCTTTTGTAAGGACCTGAGATAAAATCGAGCTTTAGGGGTAAGCAAATAAATGGAAAGACTTTAATCAAAATCTAGAGGTATACAAAAATATTCCTATTTATTTAGAAATATGATGTTTTGAATAATAAATGCTTTCCTTTCTCTGGATTTTTCTGGGCTTTGAGTGCAGCTGATGTATCTGTCAGCACTATCTCAACTGGTGCAGCCTGTACTGTTCTCCTCTTGCCTCTGAAGCCCATGTCAGGGTGTTTTCTAAGCAGCCAGTACTTCCTTACCGTATGCAGGATTATTTCTGACTGGTAAAGACCTCTATTCCCCTTCCTTATGTGGTGGATGATGGTTTGAAGGCAATGTCCTCCACAGTCCGCACATTTGAGTATTTGGTCCCTAGTTGGTGGATATTTGAAGAGGCTTAGGATGTGTATCGTTGCTGGAGGAAATGTGTAACTGGGGGTGGTGGGCTTTGACTTTTACAAGACTTGTGCTATTTCAAGTTGGCGCTTTCCTTTCTGGTTGTAGTTCATGATATGAACTCTTAGCTCTTCCTGCTGTCACACCTGGTGCCTGATATGTTGATCCATCCTGAACTGCAAACCCTAAACTAACAATCCTTCCTTTTATAGATTGGTTTTAGCCATGATTTTTAACATAGCAGTAAAAACATAGCTGATACACTTAAAAGCAATCTACTTTTGTCCCTCTTATTACCCTGTTTTCTTTCTTCTCAGTGACTTTGCTGGAATTTCTTCTCTGCCTCATTTCTCTATTTCCTTCTCCATATTCCTTAAGCATCTTTTGACTATCCTTCTGCCCTCTTGTCTCCTTGTTCTCTTTGCTTTTGTGGATGTAGTATGTTGTTTTCCTTCATAGTGGTTTATTTTGAAAATTCTAATATACTGATAAATTCAACTCTACACACACTGATGGAAAGCTACCTTCCATACAGTTTTCATTAACTTGCCAATTAGATTCAGCTATAAATGTCTTTCCTGTAATTGCCTAGATGGCCTTCTCTTCTCCATGGTCATAAATAGTCTTTTTCTTCTCCCTTTGCTTATTCAAATTCTACTTTGAATGAGGTCATGCTAAGGGGCTCTAGGATGAAATTTCTGTCCAGATGATAGCGATAGAATGTTTAGTACCTTCTTTGAACAATATGTTAATGGATGTAGAGGTTTGCATGTAAAGTGTACCTCAGCATCCTTCTGCTTTGAAGCCTTAGTCCCAAGCTGATGTTCCTGAAAGGTCATTGAACCATGAGGGGTTTGATCTTATTATGCCGAATGTTCTACCAATGGGTGTGGCCTGGTGGGAGGGCGTAGGTCACAGAGAAGCATACTTGAAGGATATATCTTGTCTTTGGCAACTCACCTTCTTCTTCCTCTTCCTTATCTTCTTCTTGTCTCCAGCGTTGTCTCTGAATCCTGTCTACCAAGAGCCAAACAGCTCTGTGTTCTGTTCTGTTCTTTCCTTCCACTGTGATGTTTTTTCCTTGATACAGGCAAAAACAATGGAGCCAACTGAGTATGGACTGAGACCTCTGAAACTGTGATCCAATCAACTGACTGTGGACTGACACCTCTGGAACTGTGAATGAAACAACTGACTGTGGACTGAGACCCCCTAAAACTGTGAGCTAAACAAATCTTCGCTCCCTTGTTTACTTTTGGTATTCTGCCATAATGATGAAACTTAAACAAATAACATATCCATGACCATTAAAAAAATCAAGCTTTTCTGGAAGCAGATAGATAGATACTAGTTGCTTCTGTGTGTATGTCACACCTACAGTTCAGGCTCTACCATCACCGCTGTATAAATGGTCTGAGTAAACCACTGAATTCTCTGCCTCATTCTGAATTCTCGAACATAATAGAACCCAACCCAAAGGGTTTTTTTCTTCAGGATTTTGTACTGGGAATACATCTTTTAAGTGTATGTTTCTCCTGTTCTTGCTTAAGTAGAGACTGTACAAGCTAGACACAGCAGAGGCTGGGAATGAAAGAAATACTACCACTTGCAGTGTGTCAAAGCACACGCATATCATTCACTTTACTGTGTTTTGACCATGTCCCTGAACACTGCACAGACCTGATGCCTCTTTGTAGGAAGCCAGGACATCTATTTTGGCCATGGCAGCCATGTGATTCATTTGGGAAGGAAAATGATGACCATTAAGAAGCAACTTGGATCTGATAAAAGCAATGGCCACTGAGAGGCCAGTTCCATTGTGGAGAATCAGAGCCATTTAGCCTGGTAAAGAAGAGGAGGTTTATGCTTATTTCCCGAGTTTAGAGGAAAAAAAAACCATTCCCTTTCTCCCCTCCCTGTTGTTTTTGGCAAGACCCAGTAAGTCTCCAACTCACAAATAAGGCCTGGGCCAGGTCTTCAAAGAGCCTCTGTGCTTTGCATGCATTAGGGGTTTCAAACCCAGCTACAGCTCTGGTGGGGTGGAGCTTGTGTGGAGGGGGAGTGGGAGGGCAGGCACAGATGGGCTTTTTTCATTTTTTCTTCTACTGCTCCAGTTCAGATACTGCAAGGTACTAACTTTGATGAGCTCTGGTTTTCTGAAAAACAATCTGTTAAAGGTGGCTGACACTTTGAGCAGTGCACGTTTAAGTGAGCAGCTCTGAAAGTGACTGGGAGGGCTGGGCCTGTCTTTTTGCTTCATAGCTTAAAGTCAAGCACAGCTAGAAGAGATCCCTGAATTCAGAAAGAATTACTGTAGGGCAGAATGGTTTTTACGTCCCTTACCAGTTGTGATACCAACCTCTCCCCTTTGTAGGAACATTCGCTCTGAAACAGACCTGCTTTGGAAAGAAATTAAACCCTCAGAAGGCTTTGTTTCTTGTGGGGTGAACTGTAGATATTTTCCTTTCTTTGTGACCACAAGTGACTTTAAACATTCATATTTGGGCCACTGGTGTCTGTTTTGATGTGGAAAGCTACTCAAACCCAGTGGTTTAAGATACCAGGGGTTATTTCTCACTCTCTCTGTAAATCTATCATGGATCAGAAAGGTCTGCTTGTTATTGTCATTTAGGTTTCTGGAGTGCTGGGGACTCCTTCTTCACCTGATGGTGCTTGCCCCACATGGAGGAGGATCCTGGTGACTGTTGTCCTTGCTCCTGCTGCTGCTGCCCGTTGAGGACACCTGCCCCTCCTGCTTGTATTTCCTGAGTCAACATGACCCTCCTAACTTTGAAGCGAATGTAGACATTCTGTAATACAGTGAGCCTAGAAGAAAGAAGAGACACGTAAGTGGACTGTGCCACGACTCTCCCACTATCCACTAAATATCACTGTCTGTAAGGAGTTATGTTTATTACCATGATGAATGTGGTAAGTCTGAACTTCAACTCCCCAGATGGTCCTGACATAGCTAGGAGAGTGTGGTCACATTGTGTACACGAGTCTCCATGAACTGAACTTCTCTCTTTGGGAGCTTACAGTGTAACATCTTCAAGGACTCCTGGTACTTTGAAATTCCTTCAGTGACAATGATTATGATGAAGGCAATAGCTATGAAAAAAAAAAAAAGAAATAATGCAGGAAGAAAGATATATCTCTGAAGCAGTGGCTTGATTTCTGTTTTGTTTTTATATTCTTTTAAAAGTGTCCTTCAAATCATAACCAATCATAACATTATTAGGGTTGGAAAGACGGCTCAGAGGTTAAGACCACAAAGTCTTCAGAGGATCCAACCTTGGTTCCCAGCACTCACACTGAGAGGCTCTCAACTGTCTGTAATGCCGACTCTCTTTTCTGGCCTCCCTGGGCATCTATGTTCATATGCAAAGACTCACACAGACACATACACAGACAGACACAGACACAGACAGATACAGGCACAGACACAGACAGACACAGACATAGACACAGATACAGACACAGACACACAGACACAGGCACAGACACAGACACAGACACACACATGGACACGGACATGGACACGGACATGGACACGGACACCAACACAGACACGGACATAGATATAGACACACACAGACACAGACATGGATAGACATACACATACACAAACACAGGCACAGGCACAGGCACAGACAGACACAGGCACAGACATAGACATAGGCACAGACACAGGCACAGACATAGGCACAGACATAGACATAAACACAGACATAGAGACACAGACAGACACAGACACAGTCATAAACACAGACACAGACATAGAGACACAGACAGACACAGGCACAGACATAGACACAGATATAGGCACAGACACAGGCACAGACACAGGCACAGACATAGACATAGACACAGATGCAGACACAGACACAGACACAGACAGATACAGAAAGACAGACATAAACACAGGTAAAGGCACCAGCACAGACACAGACGCAGATAGACAGAGACACAGGCACAGACATAGACATAGGCACAGACAGATAGAGAAATACGGACATAGACAGACACAGACATAGAAACTTTCATATATCTAAAAGAAAAAAAATCTTAAAACAAAAACAACACAGCTGTGATTACCTTAATATCTGATGAATAAGAATTAAGCCCGAGAAAGCACAGAAGTCCTTAGTTTATCTTTTGGGATTTGAAGGTCATGAATGTGTTCACTCCACTGGTGATAAAGTGCTGTTGCTATGACTGCAAACACCACCATACTCACCATGGCCCTTGCCGCATAATTACTATCTTCAGTACTGTTACCACCACCATCGCCACCACCACCACCACAAACAATAACAACACCAGCGCTTCCAATACAGTTACCATCACCCACGTCACTATTATCCTCACTGCCAGCAGCATCATTACCATAAATTCCAATACCATCACCATCATCAACACTACTACCATCTTCATAACTACCACGACGGTGGTATTATTACTACCATCACCACCATCACTACTTCCAATACATATAACCATCACCACCATCTCTTCTACCTTGGAGAAAGAAGTCAAGGCTCAAAATGATTCTTTTTTTAAAAAGATTTATTTATTTTATTTATTGCATATGAGTGCTTTATCTGCAGAAGGGGGTTTCAGATTACATTATAGATGCTTGTGAGCCACCATGTGGTTGCTGGGAGTTGAACTCAGGACCGCTGGAAGAGCAGGCGGCGATCTGAACCACTGACCCATCTCTCCAGCCCATCAAAATGATCCTTGATTACTGAAATATCCAGAAAGGAGATGAGTATCCTTGTGACAGTGTGCCGTCCTGGCTGCCTTGAACTCTTGGGCTTGGGATTATAGGCGTGCACCGCTACATTCAATTTCAGTGCAGCACTTTGTCCTTCTTGCTCAGATTTCAGTGCTGCTGTAGGTCTCCTGTACTGTTGAAGGTGGGTGATTCCTGTCTCCCAGTTAGCCCCAGAGATGCAGCTGTAGTCGTGGCTGAGATAAGGACAATGACACCTCAACTTTTGCCTGTGGCCCTGGTGGTTTCAACAGCCCATTGCAAGACTCTCAGGCTTTGGTGCCTATAAACATCTTGGCTCACTTGGGGGATGGTAGCAAGTAGAAAGATTCTGGATGAGGGCTAATGCCTAAGAGCTATCTCCTTCCTCCTTCAAATATAGATAAAATAAATAACTGTTATTAAATTACCACTCATGTTGAATATTTGTGAACAATTCCATGTATCCACCTTACATAATACATTTTCGTTTTTCTCTTGGGGATTTGACCCCTGAATGTTTTATTTCTTCATGGTCTGATAATCACTAAGTAGAATCCCCCCATCTTTCATCCTTGATCATACAGTATCATATTTTTTTATGAAAAGAAACAAATACCACAAAGCAAAAGGCAATATGTAATGGCTGGAGTCTCTTAGGAACACTACCATGCAGATACATGACAATGGGATGCCATTAGGATTCCGCCAAGTTCTTGTCTCCATTTTGTCATGAAATAAAAATAAAACAATGTCTTCTAAGCAAGATGGGGAGCATGCTTACCAAGCCCTTAGAGTGAGCAACAGACAGTGCATTGGTTTGGTGGGAAGAAATACAGAGAGGAAATAAAAACTATTTTACTGAACCAGTCACCTCCCTGCAGATTGCAGTGGCTGTGCCCAGGACTGTGAGATGGGTACCACCCAGCAGGTCAGTTTCTGTTTATTTAGCTTCTGACTGTCAGCTTGAACTTGAGTCTTTTAGAACTGTAGCTCACTGAATATGTTAAGAGACTTTCTTGACTATAAAATGAGGCTGTCTCAGATTATATTTTCAGATAAAAATGTACTTAGCTTGATTATTTGAATAGGCAGATAATATTTTTATACATTCTTTGGAAATTCCTTCAATCCTTTAGGTTGGTTAAGAATTGGGTATGTTGTAGAGAGAAAGATCATCTATTTTGGTCATGCTAATTTGGAAAGTTCCACTGTGCTGTTTTAGAATGCATTTCATAAGGAAACATTTTTGTAGGCATTAATTTGGAAATCAGGGCTAGTTATTTTCATTTTAGGTTTCTGCCTCTCAGCTCTGTAAATCAGAGCATTCTATTTAAGCTGGGTTGTGCTCAGTTTAATCGCTAGTATTTTCCTTGTGGATGTAGCTGTAGTACATATTTAACTTTTGTTGTGGCATTATAAAGCCTGGGATATTTGAAATGCAATGTATTGCACATAAATGGGGATGCTTTGCTCAAGACAGGCAGATAGTAGCTGTGATGCTACAGTTTGCTGGAGATCAAACACAGGCTCTTAGACAAACCAGAAGAGTGCTCTACTGTAGCTACACCTGCAGCAGCCCTAACTCTTACATTTGAATGAGTTCCTCAGGACTATGTTTGAACCTTGAGCTAAACAATTTTATGTGCATTTCCGTTGTACAGCAGCAGTCCTATTTTGTAGTAATTAAAATTGCCATCATTTCACAGATGACAAAATTGATAGTTGACACAGAAGACTTAACTTTCCTATGATCCTCTAATGGGCAAGGCAAGACCCAGAGTGCTCCCTCTGTGCCAGGTTTGGAGTAGAGTAAACAAATGTGGGTGGCATCTTTTACAACCATCAGTAGCTTAGGTGTGTATTGGTAGGTATGGATTTGTATGTAGACACTTGAACCCAGGGTTTGCTCTCCCACCGAACTACATACCCAGCCAGGCCAGGGTATTAAATCATTGCTTTAAGTTCCTAGGACATAAGATTAATTAATGTGCAAGTGTGAGGCTTCAGTTTCTCCATGGTAAAAATTGCTCCAGAGAACAGCTGCATTTTTAGCAAGCTTCCCATAGAAAAGCTAGTGTGTAGTCACTCCCATTGCTCTTCCCAGGATGCCCTCACAGCGGTCCCTCCACAAAATTACAAAGTCTAGGATAGAGCCCATCTTTATTAATATTTTTAAACAGTTGCTGTGGTTTCTTCCTAAACCATATCAAGTTCAAAGTCACAGTAAGGGCTGGAGCAGAAAAAGTTGAAACGGCTTGAATGTTTAAAGGAGACTCAGAGCGGAAATTATCCTCAGAGTTGGGAAGCAGGCAGAATATTCATAGGAATTTGAGTACAGGATACCAAGTCAGTGTCAAAGCAGTATTCCATACCCATTACCTATTGCTGGCTTTTCAAGGCTGGTTAAGAGAAAAGGAAGAGAGGAGATTAAGCTCTCCTGTCTTGAGACAGGTCTGTAACACTGGTCTTCCTTTTTTCGTGGGGGGAGGGAAGGGAGGATTTTGGGGTGTAGTGGTGGTGATGGGGTGCAGTTCTTTAGATTTTGGTAAACCATCTTCAACTCAGCATGGAACCCCTTCCTTTTGTGTTGTGCTCGAGGCAGAGAGGAATCTGTAGCAAGCACTTGGGTGGCATTTTGCAGCCGCGGGAGTCACACCATTTTGCTTTGCTCTTTTGATGTAGGTGGCGACTGAAGGACTCACGAAGGTATAGACTGTGGCGGGCATCATTTCAAGATCATAGAATTTTATTTTAAAATTAAAGGGCTCAAAAAACCGATGACCTAAATCTTTTCCCAAGAATTAACAAATCTCTTATTTCCCCCCTCCCCCCTAGGAATGCTCCTCATCTGTAGTTAATCTTAGAATTAACATGTAGCAAATTACTGCTATGGTGCCTTCAGTAAGGATAGTGCCTGGTGGCTCAGTTGATTAGAACCCTGTGCTAATGAGTTCACAGGTTCAGGCCCGAGGAGACAAAGCCGCCTCCGCTGGTCTCCAAGTGGACAAGTGTCCTTCTGGGGAGGATTCAGCACCTTTTTTTTTTTTTTTTTGGTAGGTTGTAGGAAAAATAACTAAAAGCAGATGCATTAAATTAATTTGGAATATGCCAGTGATCCTTTAGGGTACTAAAATGGTACCTGGAGGGCTGCAAAGACTTCTTGCAGGTTGTGCCAGGTATCTTATTTCTTGGGTGTCTGTTGGGGAAACTGACTCATGTGTATTGGAGGGGAGAGTCATCTAGAGGAAGGAGGTTGGGGGGTTATTTCAGCTGTATGCTCAGAAAGATATTTAGGGGAATAGGCTGAGCCTCTTAAGCAGAAGGTGGCTCACCAGTTCTCTCATTTAATATAAACACTCTGGCAACCCATGGGACAGTCTCCCTACCAGCCAGGCATCTCTCACAATTTATGTCTAGCCTGCCAGGAGTATGTGGCTCTCATTCATGCATTCTTTCCATTTTTCACTTCTAGCCCCATCTCGGGTATCATCTTTCAGGTCCTGTTCCAGGGCTAAGCCTCACCCAACTGTGGCTGGATGCACTGCTGTCCTCTGAGGCCATTTGCTGGACCCTTGAGACCCCTGCCCTCACTGATACTTACAAGAGGCTTTTTATCGAGTGATCTTCCTTAAGTCTGTCTTTGTTTTGAGATGAGGAGTCACTGAACTACGGAGTGCCTCCTCCTTCTGTTCCCAAGGGATTCTCCCACCTCAGCCTCCACTTCCCTAGATGCTGATATCCTAAGTGTGCAGCACCACACCTGGTTTAAAAAGTAATAAAAAAAAATTTTTAGCACTAGTTCCCTCCCATCTAGCAGAGGGTATTGTGTACAGTAAGTGTATATAGGCCCCACTTTATGTGCTATTGTAAGGGTTAGTTTTATTTGAAACCTACAAAGCAAAGTGCAAGTATGTGGCTCAAGTGTATGACCTGGTAGGGTGAGAATCAGGACAAATAGAGGGTACTGACTGAGAACCAAGGCCAGACAATGGGTGGGAGAAGATCCCAGAGGAGAAATGCCCATGGTGGAAATGTTGACTTTGGGATCATCAAGGGAAAGGTAAGGTAAGAGACAACAATGGGGCTAGAACTGGACAGTAGAGAGAATAACAAGGGAAGGGAGTAAGACCGGAAGCTGAGAAGCTGCAAGGTGTACAGGCGGACTGTTCTTCAGAACTAAGTGAGAAAGAAAAACAAACAGCCGGGACAATAGTATTCATTACACAGGTAAGGCATGACTCATTTCCCAGGTCATTTCCGTGGTGCCAGGACCTCGAGACCCTGAGTTAGGAGATGGATTGTTCACGAGGGACAAACAGAGAGTCTTCATTCATGGCAATGACAGCCCCAAGAAAATCCCTTGGGTGGAGCTTGGGAAAAATCCACATCTACAAACCACTGTAGATCTTTCTGAGCCAGGATTGGAGAAGAGGGGCAAGCAGGACACAGGAAGGTCCAGGAAAGGGGTGGGGTGGGTGTTGGCTCTGGAAGTCACATGGAGAGATTCTCAGATGAGGAGACAAGTGACCTTCACCATGGTTTCTGCTGAGGAGTTTGAGTTTAACCCAGGGAGCAAAGGTGTGCTTTGAAGTCCACTTGCATTTTACTTTATTTTTAAACTTTAACTTGGACATCTGTTAACAGATAGACGACTGCATTTTGGTTCATTTTCATGAGAAGACCCAAGCACAGTGGTGAGAACAGCTCAGTGCTTAGCCACGTAGCTGAAGGTGGGGAGTGAATAGTCATGGAAAGGCTTCCCTAAACGGCTCTTAATGAAGTATTTTCACAAGTGGGACCTATCTCATGCCCTTATCACCACTCCACATACTAGCCTGGATAGGAATTCATATTTCTTCAGGATATTTATTGAAGTATGAAAGACACAGCTGGACCACATCATCATAAGGTCCCCAGGAATGTGTCTCAGTTCTGGCAAGCTATCTCAGAGCTGAGTCCTGGGGAAAGGCTTACAGTGGTCCCAATAGGAAGTGTTTGGGTTCCTTCCATTGGCTTCAGAGGGCCTGGCTATGAGAGTCTAGAGAAAAGGAAGGCATTTATGAAGAGCTATGACGTGTCTAATTACCACTTGGAGGCAGCCAGCTTGGGGTAGTATATGATCACTGGACAGATGGAAGATCATTTTTTAAATCATTCTTTTTATTTTAAACTTTCATTGATTTTTTTTGTAAATTTCACATCATATGCTCCAATCCCACTTATCTCTCCCTCTCTTCTACTCACCCTCCACACTTGCAATCTTTCTTCAACAGAGGAAAAAAAATTCACCGTGGAAGCTGTAATGTACCACAGTGTATCAGACAGTATACCTTTTTGCCCACACTTGTTTTGCAAATGTTCAGTGCAATGACTTGTTGGGCTGGAGCAGAGGCCTCTTGTTTCTGCTACTCTGTCAATTCTGGACCTCACTGGGACTCCTCCCAGATAGCTTGTTGTTGTCTGGGTCCTATAGTTTTACATCTGTAGGACCAGCCCCTTCTTGTATTCCAGCAGTTCATTGATGGGGTAGATGTTAGGGTGGGTCAATTCAGTGCCCTGGACCTGCTCCTGAGACGTATCAGAGATGGTCAGCCTGCTGGCTCCCATGCTCTCAGGCTCAACTCACCTGCAACCACCAAAATCAGGGCCAGATTTACCTTGCTGCCCAGATGAGGTGCAGGGCTTTCTCTTTAGGGTGTTACAGCTAGTGAGGGACATGGCCAGTTCTCCAACTCTTATGACGTCAGGGCCAGCTCTCCTGCCTGCCATAGATGGTGATGGAAGAGAGAGGGGAGGAGGAAGTTTCTCTGTCATCCTCACCACCTCCCAGCAGACAAGAGGCAGGGCCAGCTTTCCTGCACTAAGGCCCTGGGGCCAGCTCAGTTGTAACCCCCACATCTAGGGCCAGCTCTACTGTGCTTCTCAGGCCAAGTGCAGGGCTAGCTCTCCCAAGACTAATGCAAATGAGGGGCAGGGACAGCTCTCTTGCTCTCATGACCCCAGGGCCAAGTAAGGGGCAAGGGTAAGGGAGGGCATCTCTTCCTTGCCCATGATGCTGCATGGCAGACAAGTTACAGGGCCAGCTCCCTCATGTTAATGCCCTTGGGCCAACTCACCTGATCCCCACCCCATCAGGTCCAGCTCTACTGTGCTGCCCAAGTGAGGTTCAGGGCTTGCTCTTCTGAAGGGTAAAACAAGCTTTCCTATTCTCATGACTCTAGGGCCAGCAGGAGATCACTTTCTCTTTCTCCATGACCTGAATATCCGTAGCAGACTTTATCAGGGCTCTAAAGTTCTGATGTTGGGGCCAAGGGCATCCATGGGAGTTTCACCCTACTCCCATTCCAACACAAATTTGAAGTCGTGATGATTTTTGTATTGAGCTGCCTGTTGACAGATAAGCATCATCTTGGGATCTTTGACTCTGCCTTGTACTTTTTTTTTTTTTTTTTTTGTCTAAACAACTGCTGTAGTCCAAGGATCACTACTTATTTTCTGAAGTGTGTCAGCCTTTTGTGACACACACATGTCATTTAGACTAGCTAGTTTAGCTGTCCAGCTATGTCTGTCTTTCCTGGCAAGGTCCCATTGAGAAGCCTCTGGGCAACCAATTTTTTGCAGTTTAATGAACCAAGTGTAGAATATAGTCTGAGCTCAATAGAGGACTGCAGTCCAAAGGTCTGCTTCTCTCTGTCAGAATGCTAGGCTATGGACTTGGCATTTGTGATCGCCCATGACAGACAAATGTTGGCTGGGAACTGGGTGGATTGGTTCTGTGGTTTTGGAGTAGAAGTCTCTTAAGGCCACATTAGCATCTTTTACATGGGAGTGATTTAATCTACTTTGTGAAAGATTCCCAGGTATTCCTCTCAAGGCTCCATTTCTCTTGATAGCAGGACTGCTCCTTCTCCAAAAAGAAGTGTCCTACCTACCTGCTGCTCACAGGACATGCAGAGGGATATGAAATGCCTCTGTTTAATTTGTGCTAAGTCAACCTCTCGCTTTAAAGTGGAAAGAAAGAAATCTCCAGGGTATTGAAACACTGAGCTTTTAAAAAGTCTTCATGGGGCAACAAATGCAGAGAATATTCTTATTAACATATGCTTTTGTAAATGAAGCATCATTCATCAAATATTTATATGTAGCAGCCAGAGAGGCCAGCACAGTGATTACCAGGCCTGGAGACATTTCCCAACGTGTACCATGGGATGGTACGTATAGACAGGGGAGACCCTTCAGTTTTGTGTCATGGTTTTGGGCTCCCACATCAGCAGTGCTTGGTGTAGTTACTGCTCTGGAACCCGCCAGGACTCCCATGTAGCTGTAGCTGCTCCTTGTAAGAGACTCCTCTTGAAGCCCACGGGGGTTCTTTGAGTGGAAAACATGCAAATAAGAATCAGGCCTGATATAATCTTGAATTGAGGAACTGCTCACCCAAATATTAGCTTTTTTAGCCCAGAAACTAGGTTTTGATCATGAGATAAAAGATTTCTTCCTTTCGCTTCGAAAGGCACAGTACACCAACAACCAAGGCATCACCAAGCATGCACCCAGGAGAGGATAACCCTGATAATTGCTGAAGAGACCTAATTAAGCATCAGATGGGCAATGTTGGGTTTCATTTTTTTTAAAACCTTAAACAACCAATAGGATAAACATTTCCAATTCCAGGGCAAGTTGCTAAATGAAAAACAAAATAAAACAAAAATCTTCCTCCGCCCCAAACAATGTTACTCACTGGAAATATCACTCATCCAATCTGGCAATTTAGAAAAATATATCTATTAGAGATAGTTAGAGAGGTATATTTTCTTTCTTTCTTTCTTTCTTTCTTTCTTTCTTTCTTTCTTTCTATCTTTCTTTCTTTCTTTCTGGTTGGAAAAGAAGTCACTCATGAAGCATAAAGCTGCAAACTGTAGGAAGATTAAGTAAATTAAATCATACACTGTCTCTCCCCTCCCCCTTTCTCCAACGGCTTTAAAAGTTAAAGGTAATTTGCAAAGAAAATGCTCAGTTTGAATTGGTTTGTAATATCTGTTAATCATCTTGAAAAAAAATCCACGTACTCAGAGTTCTCTCCCCGAGGGAACTCCAGTGTGCTATCGGGAAAATTTCTAAAGTCTGAGGTGTCATTAACTAGTGATTTTCTTGAAGGTAAAAGCCCCGAAAAAATTATATACGGTATACAAGTGCACAGGACAATCACTCTGATGAATAATGTGTGTTTTTCATAATGTTTCATATCTAAAAGCACAGCAATTGAAAGCCAAGCTTCTAAACTCCAGAGCTGTTTCTGAGTTAGCGTGGTGTAGTCATACCTTCTGTTTATTTCACACGTATATTGAGTTCTTCTGTATATTTATAGATTGTTGTTGTAAAAACAGTAGTGTTAGGAACAATTTTGATTATATTCCTTGCATTTACCTTTTGGAAACACAAAATGTAGCCTAAACACAGGCCTACAGGTGCTGCCTCCCAAGGTTAAAACAATAGCCGGCTTCAGAGCAGCATCCTGCATCCAGCCAGGTGCCTGGAGTGGAGGTGCGAACACCATGCAGACTGCAGAGCTGTTCAGTATCAGATACCGGTACTGTGAAACACTATATTATGGGGGAGATTTCCCTTTGACCCTTGGCAGGGGGTGCACAGGAGGCTTTGTAATGCCATGGCAGGGTTGGTCTTGGCTGCTGGAGCCAGGCTATGGAGGAGGAGCTGGATTTTATTAACTGTTGTATTGTTCCCCACACTCTGACTTGTTGACATACATGTTGTACACACTGCATAAGAAAGTGCTTTGTATATGGTCTATATTTGTTGCTTTTAAAACTCATCCTGCATACCGAGATTAGAAATGCAGGAGCCTCTAGCAAGCCCTGCATGCTCGTGCTTAGTTTTTGTTTAAGTATAACATTTTTATTAATTCTTTGAGAATTTTTTATATACCTAAAATATATTTTGTTCCATTCTCTTCCCCCAACTCCTGCCTACTGATCCCAATTTCAAATCCTTTTAAAAATTAAAAATTTTTTTTTAATAACCAACATATTCAAATGCTCTGTTTATATACTCATGAGTGTGGTGCCATCACTGGGGCATGGGCCTATCTGGGATCACGCCCTTAAAGAAAACGGACTCTTCTCCTCTTAGCAGCTTCCAACAGCCAATAACTCCAGGTTAAAATGTGAACTGGCTTGATCTTGTGCAGGCAACCACAGGTGCTGTGAACGTATGTGAACCGTGGTCCTGGCCATGTCCTGTCCACAAGCATATTTTTGCTCTGCTCCCTTTTGACCTCTAGCTCTAAGTTAAAACCTTTCACTCTCCCTTTCATGATGGTCTCACAGATATTCCATTTATGGCTGGCCACACGATGGACTCTGACGAATTTTGAGCTCATTGCAAGGCATTCTGTCCCTCTGAGTCTAGCTGGACTGATTCCATTTTTCCTGTTTTCTAACTATTTCACACACGCATTTAGTGACATCACGAAGCAAAAAGAACACTTGGAATGTTTACATTAGAGCTTCATTGGGGCTCCACATATGGAGGATGTGAAGAGCATGCACGTGGGACTCAGTGCTCTGATCTGGCCCTAGCGTATAGCATAACCATGGCCACTCATAACAGGGTAAGAAGGAGCAAATGGCTGATATTCTCCATTGCTCCTGGGATGCAATCCTATCTTCTTTCCCAAAGGTATCCTCATGCTGATTTTTGACACCATGGATTTGTTTTGTTACTGCTTTTTAAGTTCATATAAATAGAACCACATGGGAGACACTCATGTTTTGAAATTTTTTTATTGATTAATCACTTTATAGCCTGATCCCAGCCTCTCCCTCCTCTCCTCCCAGTCTCTCCTTCATGCTTGCTCCCTCCCATCCTGCTGCCATTCTTCACAGAGAAAGATAGGCCCCTAAGGGGTACCAACTCACCCTGGCACCTCAAGTCACGGCTGGACTAAGTGCATCTTCTCCCACTGAGGCTAGACAAGGCATTCCTGCTAGGGGAAAGGGATCCAAAGTCAGGCAACAGAGTCAGAGACATCTCCTACTCCCTTTGTTAGGGGACACACATGATGACAATGCTGCACATCTGTTACATATGTGTAGGGGGTCTAGGTCCAGCCCATGTGGTTCAGTCTCTGTGAGCCATATGGGCCCAGGTTAGTTGATTCTATAGGTCTTGTTGTGATGTTTTTGATCCCTCTCCCCACTGCCCTACACTCCCTTAATCCTTCCTTCTAGTCCTCCTTGAAACTTCCCAATCTCAACCTACTGTTTGATAATCGGTCTCCTGCATCTGTTTCCATCAGCAGCTGGGTGGAGCCTCTCAGAAGAAAGCTATGCTAGGCTCCTATCTGCAAGTATAACAGAGTATCATTAATAGTATCAGGGGTTGGCTCTCTCCCATGGGGTGAGTCTCAAGTTGGGCTAGTTATTGACTTGTCATTTCCTCAATCTCTGCTCTATGTTTCCCCCTACATCTTTTGTAGACAAGACTAATTTTGGGTGGAAGGTTAATCTGCGTATGGCTTTCCTCTTTCAATATTATGTTGGCTATAATTGTAGTATACTTCTTCCGATTTTCTCCAGAACATACCACATACTGCACAGTGTATCCGTCTTACCCTTTATAAATGTTTCAGTTGCTTTGAGTTCTAGACGATTTCAGAGAGCTCTGCTGTAAAGTTTTCCTGAGCGCATCTTGCTGAGTGTGCGCATGCATTATGTTTAGTCTATATTTACACTGAATGAGAAATTGCTAAATTGTAGGGCAGAGCTGTTCCATGTTAATACACGGTGCCGAGTCTGAGTACCTTTCCAAAGAGACCGTGTTAGTCTGGAGTGGAGAATGGGGTGGCTGCACAGCCCTGCTCGCACTCAGTAGTCACGCTGGTGGCTCACAGTGCAAGGACGCTGTGATCTTAGTTCAATTACTTGGATTCTTTAGAAAAAAAAAGGCCTATTTTTCAGATCTATTGGGCATTTAGGTGTTCCCTTTTATAAACATTCTTCCCTGGTTGCCTGCTTGGTGTCTGCCTGCCTGTGTGTGTATGTCCATGTGGCCAGGCACATATATGTGATAACCAGAGGACAAGATCTGGTTACCCTTTTTGTACATCTATTCCTCATTGCTCTGAGACAGGGTGTCTCACTTAACCTCAACCTCACTGTTTTGGCTGGTTGTCTTGTCAGCATCTCTTAGAATCAACCTGACTTTGCCTCTTCTATATTGGGGCCCAGGAGGCCATGTTTAGCTCTTATGTGGATGCTGGGAATTCCAATTCAGGTTTCCACGTTTATGGGCAAAAGGGCTGTTATCTACTGAGCCACTGTTCCAGCCCAGACTGCTTATTTAAATAGAAATTTTCATCTTTTCTTGCTGATTTGTAGGACATATGAATATATTTTTATAAATGTATGGTTTCAAATGTTGAGAATGGTACAAGCCTTCTGAACTTGACTTTTCACTTTCTGTATTTTCTGTGGATGGTTAATTTCTTTATGGTTGGTACTTCTGTTATCTGGACAGTTTTTCTTATCCCAAGGCCATGAAAACATTCTGATGATATTTTCTAGTAAGTTTGCTGTTTCATTCTTTACATTCAAATCCCATCTGCACGGCCTCCACTTTGCTCTTCTTCCTTTATTCTTTTCTATCTCATCTTTCTACATTTTTCCTCCCTTGTCTTTCTTTCTCATGACCAAGACCGAACCCAAGAATTCTGTGAATGCTGAATGTTCTACACCCTGGAACTGTATTCCTGGCCTATGGCACTGATCAGATTAGCTCTTCTGCTGTGAGTTTCTGCTTCTGCAGCACTCATGCAGAGGACCTTCCTTCCCTAGTACTCTGGGTGGTATTTTTACTCTAAATTAAATGCTCCCTTCATGCACAATAACGATGTGTCCTTTTCTCTTTGCTCCACAATTTCAAACACAAATACAATGCCCTTCTAGCCATTTTCATGCCTCAGTCTCATCCTTTACCCCAGAACTTTTCTTCTATGCAACACATCCCGTGCCTACTTTCAAATCTTTTTTCAAAGGGATTTTTGAATGTTAACTAGTCTTGTGTTTTGGATTAAACCCAACTTGGATGTGAGGGTTTTGTTTTACATACTGTTGCATATGTTTTCTTAATTTTTATAATATGCATTTTCTCAATGATGTTTGTGAATTAAGTGTAACTACAATTTTCTGTAATGTCCTCGTCCATCATGTCATCGAGTTCTGCCTGTAACGTGAGAGAAGAGATATATTTTCTTTATATTTCAGTCAGAGTGAACACACACTGGAAGTCTAATCTATCAGAGTCCTGAGCACTTCCCACAGCTCTCTCTCCTTTCAGTCTTCTGTGTATTTTTAACTTCGACTTGAAGTTGGGAGCTGCCTTTGTATGAGTTTTGCATACTGGACTGTTTGCTAAGTTTTGAACGGCACTCAACAGTATTTTCTTTTGTGTATGTGAGGCTGGAATTATAAGTAATTCCAACTGCATTTTTATTTTGGAAGCTATGAGCAATGGCCATGTATGTTTAAAAGAAAACCTGTGACAGAAGAAACCTCCTGGGACAAGTGATAATCAGTCAGCTACACCCCATGGTCCTACAGTGAATCTTCAAAGCTAGTTTTATTTCTGACTTTTGACCTCTCAGGCACTGCTCCTAAGAACTATTTTTTATTTTTAAAACATGCTCCATTCCTATGACATGCAGCTCTCCTTTCTTACCAGCTGTCATCCCAGTGCAGAGGCAACCTGTGGTCAACAATAGCCTGGACTTGGTACTGGACAGCTGACCACATTAACCCCTTGTTGAAAACTGTGAGGTGCATTTGTATTGCTTTGCGATGTGAATGTAAGATTTGCACGAGTTCACCCATGACCTCTTATTTCAGTCTGTATAGGCTTCTTCTTCTCCTCCTCCTTGCTTTCTTTTGACACAGGATTTCTCCGTGTAGCCTTGGCTGTACTGGACTTGCTTTGTAGACCAGGCTGGCCTTGAACTCACAGACATCATTCTGCCTCTGCTTCCCAAGCAGCTGAAAGTAAAGGTATGCACCATCATGCCCTGCTCTATGTAGGCTTCTTAACCGCATCCTCTAGACTAGATAAGTTATTTCGTGCTGCTGGGGAGCAAATCCAGGACCTTCTGCCTGTCAGGAAAGTACTCTGCCTCTAAGCTACACTATTAGCCTTGGACTGGATAGTTCACAAACACAAAAAATGTATTGCTCACAGTTTTGGAAGAGGGGGAAGTCCAAGATTAAGATGCCAATAGATACAGTGTCTGGTTTGGGCCTTATGAATGGTGTCTGGTTGCTGCATTCTTGCATGGTGGAAGACACAGAGAGCCAGTTTATGTCCCCTTTTTTAAAAATGAGAGCACTATTTTCATTCACAAAGGAGGAGAGTCCATGATTTTATTATTACCCCAAAGCCCCACCTCTTAACATCACACTCTGTATGGGCAAAATCACTATGCTAATTGGTTTTTATTGTCAACGTCACACAACTAGGAGTAGGTTGAGAAGAGGGAGCTTTTTTTTTAAAAGATTTATTTACTATTTGTACAGTGTTCTGCACATATGTTGCCTGTACACCAGAAGAGGGCACCAGCTCTCATTATAGATGGTTGTGAGCCATCATGTGATTGCTGGGAATTGAACTCAGTACCTTTGGAAGAACAAACAGTGTGCTTAACCCCTGAGCCATCTTTCCAGCCCCCGAGAAGAGGGAACTTTAACTGAAGTATGGCTGAAATCATTTTGGCCAATGGCTTTATCTGTGAGAGATTATCTCAGTTGATTGCTGTGGGAGGGTCCAGCCGACTGTGACTTGTGCCATCCCCAGGAAGCTGGGCCTTGGCTAAATATGAGTCTGAGAACAAGCCCAGGAAGCAACATTCCTCCATGGTTGCTGCTTCAGTTTCTGCCCCAGCTTCCCTTAGTGATGGACTGTGACCTGTGTGTGTAAGGTAAAACAAACTCTTTCCTCCCTTAAGTTGCTTTTGGTTGTGGTGCTTTTGACAACAACAGAAAACAAACTTCCACAGCCATTACATGGCTTCCAGCAAGAAGTGAAGATTGTCTTTTCAGAGTGAGCTGTTGAATGCCTGACAAAGGACGGATTAGCACCTAGACATCCCACTCATAGCCCAGACTATGAGTGACAATAGACTGGCTGTGCACTAGGATAAAACAGAAACTAGAGAAAACACCAGCATTCAAAACTACAGCACCTGGCTGTGACTTGTCTCTCCAGCTTGTTTTTCGAAGACTCTAGTCTTTGGTTGTTCACTCTCTTATTCTAGTGTGCCTGTGTCTGCTAGCTCTGTCTGTGTGCCAGGATTCTAAGTGTCTTGGTTTTTGTTCATGCTGGTCTTTCTTCCTACAACAAACCATCTATGTATTTCTCTTGGATAATCCAGTTTTAAATAATAAACTTAGGCTGTACAGCTTTGCCTCTGTCCAGGTGGGGCTGCTGGCTCTTGTTTCTGCCCATGTGTTTGTCTGTGCTTGTGGCAGAGCACTGGCCCCAGTGATCGGTGTGGATTTGGAACTTTCTGTGTACTTGTGTGTAAGGGGATAGGGTGCTCAGCTAACAGCACAGATGATAGCAACCAGCAGGCGCCAGCTCTGAGTTTTGTTTTGTTTCTTTTTATGAGACTGAGATGGAAGTGAGAGGTCAAAGTGGCACAATCAGCGCAGAGGTGGGAGGCCAAGACTGGGGCGATTCTGTAGCTCAGTGCTCTCCCTGTGTAACAGAACATAGTACAGCCATTAAAATCCTCTTATGATGGATGCCACCTTGTATTGAACAGATTAGCAACAGGGATCTTCTGTGAAGGTAGATTTCTCTAGAGCAATTTAAAAATTCAAACAAACAAAAAAGAAAGAGTCCTGCTTAAAAGGCAAATTGAACAAGATGCGGCCCCTGTCTCTTATTAATAAGAGAGTTTACACAGAAACTCTTTAAGAGGGTGCGTGAGGGATTCACAAGGATCATTAAAGTCTACTAGACATTCACTTTCACTGTGTAAAATTGGCTGTGTCCTCAAGATGGTATCACATAAAAATGGGCTTTCTGAGGCTCTTCTCTGTGAATGGGTCCTGGCTGCACAGTGGGGCCATTCATTTTATTTGGCCCATTTATTGCAAGTACATTCTAAATTTGGCCTTAATTATTTTTCCTTTCACAAAAATATTTTGTGGGATCTTTTTGAACCTTGACTACTTCCTTCTTGCCCCTTAAAACAGAAGCCAGGAGTGTTATTTTTGTTCTCTTCTAATTAAAATAATTGCTTGGTTCCTTTTAACTAGCTTCATGCAGTTATTAGCCTAATACATGGATGGGTGCCATGGGGTGCTTGAGGAACAAAATGAAAAGTGATCATGCAGCTTCACACGAGAAAGAGTCCGTGGTGCCAGCGAGAATGATTTTCTTTCAGCTGGCATTTCAGAAGGGTCTTTCGTAAACCTGCCCTCCCACACCCACATTGAAGACTATTAAATGAAAGAATAGTTCTGTCTCTTTCTGAAGGTGTACAGCCAACACAGTCCGATCTGAAGAGGACCACTTGATATGCTGAGCACAGCACAAAGACCTGGGCTGGCTTTAATCTCTCCTCCTTCTTTGTCTTTCAGAATAACTGCCATAGAAGGACGCTCCTCCTGCCAATTGGCACTTACCAAAGGACACTGAGGGAGAGGGACAGAGTGCCTAGATACGAGCAATCATCGATGTTAAGAACACAGTACTCCAACAAGAAGTGCTCAGATGAAGAAATGGTGCCTTGGATGGGACTTTCCTCCAAGCTGGTGCTGTCTAGGAGTTAATAGAGTCCTTGGCATGCATCTTCCCTGTTGCCTATTCCTATAGTTAAAGGAATTCCTATTCCTATAAATAAAGTTTTATTGGACACAGACTTGCTCACTGTTTTCTGCACTGTTTATGGCATTAGTGTGTTTGCACAGCCCCAAGTGGCTGCAGCAGAGACTGTATGGTCTAAGAAGCCTAGTGGCTCTGTACAGAAAAAGTTTTGGCTCCTATTCTCTGTCAGTTAGTTCAGTCTGTATCTATTAAACACTGCTGAAGAGAGAGATGTGTAGGGATTTTTGTTTGTTTACTTTTTCTGGATATGGCATCCTGTGCTTAACACATGCTAAAAAATGTTCTGTAACTGTGATACCTGCCTCGTGTATATGTTTTTATAATGGTATTCATTTAAAAAAACTGCTCATGACCTTCAGCGAGTAGAAGTAGCATGTAAAAGGAAGGAAGGAAGGAAGGATTTAGGGCAGGAAGTCAGGATTAGTGATAAGGTTCTACCATGGCTAGTTAGCTCATTGACAGACATGTCAGGCACTTCCTCTGTCTGCAGCCCAAGGAGAGCTAGACAGGGCGGGAATTTGTATATGAATGACATCTTTGTTAATGATATCTGTGCTTTAAGGATGATATTATATAGTTATGCTTCCAAAAGATGGATGTCTTTGGTGGGTGTGGTGACACACATCTGAAACTCTAGTATTCTAAATGCTGCAGTCCAAGGATGCCACGGTTTTGGCTAGCTTAACTTACATGGTGTGATGCTACCTTAAGATATGGACACACTTTGCCCCCAGATGGTTGGGAGGACCAAGTGAATCCATACAACGAAACCATGTATTTTTCTTAAGCTCATAAGCTAGCATATTGGTGGTTAATATTATCTATCAAAAAAGAAGCATTTTATCATGTCTGTAGGACATGTGAGGAATAAGGTAGCATGTCCAAGACAAGATGGTAGGTGGCTGATGTGAAGGCTGAAAGGCAGGCAAGTCTTAGACTCTGTGTTGCTGTTCTTTCCAATATGCTGTGTGTTCATGTACAGCCTGTGTCTTTTAGGATGCCCTGTCCTGAGCTTGCGTGCTCAGTGGTAGAATTCTTGTTTAACAAGTGTACTTCCCTTGCTTTGATACCTGGCACTGGGAAGAAAACCTCACAACTCCCCAACAGCTCTTTTAGCCCTTTAGTTTGTTCATGCATCTTCCATTGTTTATCATCATTTAAGAGCTAGCAAACAGCAGGGAAATACTGAAGTTTTCAGGCTTGTCGATGCTGTGTAAAGAAGAGCTAGAGGACTCCACAAATCATCATGCTCTTGTACTCATGTCTAGAATCTTCTAGAGATGCAGACGCTCTCCTGTGGATCTTCTCTGTGTGATGGAGCAGGGGAGGATTACTGAGGCCTGAAGATAGTTGTTATTCCGGCTGGAAGTTGGCTTGGACTGTATTCCCAAAGCCTAGAAGAAGAGTCAGGGTCCCAAATATAGCAGAAAGTAGTGGAACCTTTTCAGCACTTGAGGCTAACATTGAGGGTATGCTACTGAGGGGGAATTTGAAACCATAAGATTCTCCTTGTATCACTGCAGCTATGAGACAAAGAATTGTGTGTTGTCCTGAAACCTTCATCAAAGTGTGCTGCCCCATAGCAAGGCCAAAATAGCAGGGCTGGCTACCATAGACTGAAAGACCCCCAAAGCACTGAAATCCAGGGAGCAGGTCACTCTAGCTATGAGTGGATTGAGACAACATAGGCTAGGGAGATGGAAAGTATGCTATCCTAGGGAATCTCTCAGAGAGAAATGATCCAATACAAACTGTCCAGCTCATTATCACCTGTTAAACATGGCTGTGCCAGAGGTAGGGGCCGTCAGCTGGACTCCCGAACATGGCCAATTGTACTCATTTGATCTTCCAATCTTGGAGTCGGTGGTGGAGTACTCAGAAGATGCCTCCACTGACACGTGTCTGTTCTTTATAGAAGACATGTGTGTGAGTGACAGTTTCTGTGTCGATATTTATTCTTTAAGTGACACAAGTTTCACATTGTTTCCCTCATGTTTGGTATGTCTGTTCTGTCTCTGAAACAAAGGAACAAACAAAATTGCCTGATAGAAAAAAAATCAGAATTCCAGAATCTTTGATTTCACAAGCGTCACCTCTGAGGGGGTATAGTAGAAAGTTCTAACCTTTCTCCCCCATTTGCCCTTCTCCCTACCTATAAGGCAGGCACAACTCCACAGCCTGAGTATTCTGAGATTTGTTTATGTTGTTTCCCAGCCATGCTCAGGACCCAAGACACTGCTCGTTGGAGACTGGAGAAGTGCAGGTTGCTACCACACGCCAAAGCATATTCATAGTCACAGTTAGTGACTCTTCCCTCTTCACCCATCCTTCGCAGTGAGCCTGAACATGTTCATCAGTCTGTGTAAGTTTCTCATAGCAGAGTGACTTTCCTTTGGTCTTGGTTACTTTCTTATTGCGGTCCTAAGACATCATGACCATGGTAACTTGTAAAAGAAAGCATTTAATTTGGGCCTAAGGTCCCAGAGGGTGGTAGAGTTTAAAAGCACTGTGCCAGGGAGCATGGCAGCAGGCAGGTAGGCATGGTGCTGGAGCAGTAGCCAAGAGCTTGAGTCTGATCTACAAGCGTGAGGCAGAGAGTTCACTGAGAAGGGCATGGGCTTCTGAAACCTCAACTGTTACCTCAAGTGACATACCTCCAGCAAGGCCAGGACTCCCAATTCTTGCAAACAGTTCTACTAACTGGGAGCAAGTATTCAAACTTATGAACCTTTAGGGGCCATTTTTATTCAACAGGTCATACCTTCTGTTTATTTCCTAACTTTATCCACTGCGCAGGTAGTCTACACTGAAATTCACACTTTTGGACATGTTTTTCAGAGTGGAAGTAAACTTTTTAATGCAGAGTAAATTCCACTGCAAAAGATGTGTGTTTTCTAAAAAAACAAAACAAAATACATTCTGTTGGTGTGTTGGCCTCCTTTTTTTTTTTTTTTTAACAACTAAGCAAACCCGAGAAAAGAATAAAACTTCTTTGAAAACTCTAGGAATTCTTGTATTATGGCTTCTATCATCACTTACTCCCACTAATAGCATGTAAATTGGTCTTCCTGGTCTACAAACATTACTTTGTGTTTACCAGAAAAGCAGAGCTTGAGGAAAGCCTCATGTGCTGCCTCTCTGATAAAGAAGCTGATCTCAGAGCAGGAAGAATTTGGGGCATAGGGATTGTGGCTAAAAGAAAAAGAGGAAACATAAGGGCATGTTATCGATGTGCCCAATATCTGGCACGGGACATAACTGTCTTAATTTTCTATCACTGTAATAAGCATGTGTGCTACTCAACTTAAAAAGAGAAAAATACTTATTTTGGGTTATGACTTTGTTCCGGAGCCTCTGGATCTGTCTGTGGAGAGGCAGCATGGCATGGTGGGAGTGTGTATCAGGGCAGAGCCATCGCCCTCATAGCCAGGATGCAAAGGGGAGGAAAGGGAGGGTCCTGGAGCCTCATAACTCACAATCCCTTTCAAGGGAACATCCACCACAACCTAAAGATTTCCCACTAGGCTTCATCTCCTAAATTTTAGTGCTACCCTAAAAGTCAAGCCTACAGCACACTTTGGGAGCCTTAGCAGTGACTGGCTGCTGGATCATTTGGCACTGAACCTTGGTACCAGAGGAGCGGATGTCACAGAGCATACACTTTAGAAATAAGATAGAGAGAGTCTGAGATTGTTCTGGGCTTCTCGAAAGAGTGCTAAATACCAGCCTCAGTGTCCTTATAGGAGGAGGGTGAGGCTTGTGGGACACACAGGGGAGGCCAGTATGGCTAAGGGAACAGGAGAGTGATGTGATCCTCGGCCAATATCTGATGCAGCCATCAGCAGCTGTGATTTCCCAGAAGCTTGTGGGAGAGTCACAGCTGACATCCTGCTTTGAGAGGAAGGACATGGATTTCAGACCCCAGCACTCCAAGAGGCCAAGAGGCCACATTTCACTTGTGTTTTATTTCTTATTTTCTTTTTAGACAGGTCTATAAACTTGGCTGGCATGGAACTCACAATGTGACTATGTGCCCCAGGGTAGCCTCAAACACCTGGGAATCCTTTTGCTTCAGCCTTTTGGGTCACAGGTATATTAGCCAATACCACTCTGGCTTGCTTTAGTAACAGTGTTAGGAGGATACTCTTCCAGAGCGTACATCGATTTAAGCTAGACTGATGGAGTTGGGAGGCGGGGGACTTATCTGTCAGTTCCAACCAACAGTTCTCATCCTGTCAAGGAACACGCCTTCTCTTCTTCCTACGGGTTGAGTGGAACTGGACATGGACTTTGATGGTGATGAGGTCTCATATTCTGGAACCAGAGTAGGAGGAGAAGGACCAGACATAGGGCCCAAGGAGAAAGTCTCTGTGTGTATTCTGTGAGATCCATTGCAGTGCAGAAAGTGATCAATTATTCTAAGCAGTGTGATGAACGTGGCGCTGGACAAGCAGTCCATATGGGAGTCTTAACTTTGGACAGTGACTTTGGTCTTCACGACAACAGTGTGGGAAGATGTTCTGTGCCATCTTCACTGCCGGATTTAGGTGCAGTCCTCTCTGATTACCTTCTGTTTTGGTTCTTTTTAAAAAAAAAAATTTAAGTAATTTTTTCAAATTACATCTCATTTGTTATCCCCTCATTTGCTATAATCCCATTCCCCCTCCCTCCCTCTTTCATTCTATTCCCCTCTCCTAGGTCTGTGACAGAAGGGGACCCTTGTCCCCACTATAAAATCACAGCCTATCAGGTCTCTTCCTGGTAGCCTGCTTACTCTTGCTCTGAGTGTCACCAGGTTGCCCCACCAAGGGGAAGTGGTCAAATAGGGGGCACCAGAGTTTATGTCTGAGTTAGTTCCCACTCCCCACACAGCTGTGGAGAATGTGCTGTCCATTGGCTAGATCTGAATAGCAGTTCTAGGTTTACGGCATGCATTGTCCTTGGTTGGTACAGCAGTTTGAGCTGACACCCCTGGGTCCAGATCCGCTAGACTTAATGGTCTTCTTGTAGGCTTCTAGGACCCTCTGGATCCTTCTATTTGCCCATTCTTCCTTATCTCTCTCACTTAGAATCTCAGTATCTATCCCAATCTCCGGCTAAGAGATTTTCACGGGACATCACTATTGGGCTAGTGTCCTATAATAAGTGAGCATATGCCATGTGCTCTGGGTCTGGGTTAACTCACTCAGGATGATCATTTTTAGTTTCATATTTTGGTTCTTGATGAATATAAAACAAGTCTCATTCATACCCATGAAAGCTGCCTACATATAGTTGAGGATTATTTAAAATAATAATAGTAGTATTATTATATAGATATATAATATAATAATATTATTATTAATTATTATTATTACTGTTACTTTTCCATTTAGTTTGGTGGGGGGAGGCTTTGGGGATAAGAGCTATACCAGCCCCCTCTTCTGTAGTTATATTTTAAAACTCAGGATCACAGAATGTACCAGGAATTCAGGTACGGTTTGCTCAAGCAGGAATGATTGCCATTTCACTAATGCAACCAGACACTGGCTTAACTTTGCTTTGTTTTTTGAGCAGTGGGTAGTTTTTTTTTTGCCTTATGCTGATTGTTAGCTAAAATACTTGCTCACATTTAACTATGAGTGGCTATACAGAAGCACACAGTCCTCACCACCAAAAGAACCCAACAGATTGAGTCTGAAGACAGTGTCACTGTCAATAAGAAAGCAGTGTTACTACATTGTCACACTTGAATACCTAAAGTGTTATGTAGCATTGAAGTCTGTGGTCAGGTCTCACAGGCTGATACTAGTCAACTGTGCCAGGTGTGTCCTGAGCCTGGCTCTCTACTGTTACCACCTCTCACCTTAAAAGTCAATATGTCTGGGCGTCATGGCATACACCTTTAATCCCACGCTCAGGAGGCAGAGACAGGTGGATCTTCATGAACTTGAGGCCAGTCTGGTCTATAAAGTGAGTCCAGGAGAGCCAGGGCTACACAGAGAAACCCTGCCTAGAAAAACCACCTCCACCCCCAAAAGCAAGCTAATATGGAAGAGCTCTGTGGAAGGGTCTTGCACTGGTTTGGATTTGATTCCTGGTTCATGAAGCCTCAGAGTTTTCTATGAGAAGGACAACCATGACACCAGAAAGGGCCTGTGTGGGCAGGCACTGTATACCAACTGTATTGCTTCTTAGTGAGCCTGTGAGGTGTGCATCACTGTCTTCATTTACAGAGAGGAGAACACAGTATGGACTCAAAGTGTCATTCCTGGGACATAAAAAAGCATTTAGGTTCTTAAACATCTGTTTAAAAACTAAAAATTTTATGTGTCCCTGGGTAACCCCCCCACAATCTATCATCTATCTTTTCATCTATATATCTATATTACATACAAATCAAATATTTACTGTTAGTGAATAATAAAAAAACACAATTTTACCCTTTATTACATGTGAAAACAAATTGGCATTCTAGTAAATTGGAAGAATTAAATTTCATTAGGAATTACATCTCAGCTGAACATTTGATTCTGCAGGACAGTAGAGCAGTGTCAGTGTGTCTCAATGTTGACTGATATTCTTATTTTATAATTGTTAAGAATGCCACAGAACACAAACAAATACATGGAACAAAATGAAAGAAGCTACGTCAGAAATTGTTGTAGATTCTGTCCCTATCATTCACGTTAGTGATTTTAATGAAACTCTGAGAATTTGCAATCCAAAGACACACTAGTTTGTTGGTGCTGAAGAGTAACAGTAGGAGAGTGCCACAAGCTTCTGTTTCACGTATGCTTCTAGAAGAACAGAAAACTTGGCATATCCAGTCAAACAGTTAGTTCATCACATTCAAATCACCACAGCTAGTCACAGCAAGGCCTTAGGAAAGTCACTGCACGTCTTCCCACAATCTGTGAAAGGCTGGGAAAGCAGGATCCATGGTGTGTGTGAGGGGCAAAGCCTTTCTAACAGGACTAACATCTGAGCAGACAACAAAGGAGAGAACGGCAAGACGCTCAGAATCCCCATGACAAAGCTACAAGACCAGGAGTGATGTGAAAGCATGCCGCCAGGAACAGGTCGCCTGGTGTGCTTCACTGGTGCCGCCTTGAAACTGAGTGCATTTACCTTTTGCATTTTCAGGAGGATCTCAGTTCTAATTCTTTCTCCACATACTTCTTTGAAAGGTTACTTGTCACCCCCTTTCTTCTCCCATAGAAAAGGTCTCCCACATTTTGGTGAATATATGGCATGGCTGAATTCCTCATTGGGGAGTTGAGTAAATTTGGAATAGATTTTTCAAGACAAAAGCCGATTTTCCTCATTTGTTTCTTTCCCTGACTTTAAAGGTTTACCTATCCAGAAAGATGGAGCCTGAGATGGGTCTCACTTTATTCTCTCCCCTACCTCTCTGCGCTGGCTAGTTTTATGTTAGCTTGACACAAGTGAGGATCATTTTGGAAGAAAAAAAAAAAAACCTCCCTCAATTTAGGAAAATGCCCACTAAAGGGACAAGCCTGTTTTTCACTTTTTGATTGATGATTATTGTGGGAGGGTCCCATCCCATTGCGGGTGGCGCTAATCCTGGACAGGTGGTCTTAGAGGCACTATACGAAATCAGGCAAAGCAAGGCATTGTGAAGAGGCCAGTAAGCAGTACCCCTCATGGCCTCTGTATCTATTCATGCTTCCAGGCCCCTGCCTTGACTTCATGTCCTGATTTCCCAGCATGATGGACTAGGAGCTGTAAGGTGAAATAAAGCCTTTCCCCCGCAAGTTGATTTTGGTCATGGTGTTTCGTTATAGCAATAGAAGTCCTAACTAAGACACTCCCTAGGGAAAGGCCTCTGATGACAGCCTGCTTCACTTAGTCAGAGATGTGCTGCAAAGAATTCTTTCCCTTCATTCATTATCCCACAATCATATTGCTGGGGACAGAGATGAATGCTGTGTACTTATCTGATTAAACTGCCTGTTATTTTAAATCTATTTCATAGAGACTTCTTCCTCTGGTAGACATCTCGTGACATAACACATTAAACATTATATCCATATCAGAGACTTCCTCTGTGCTTTTGTGGTATGTGTGTGTGTGTGTGTGTGTGTGTGTGTGCGCGTGCGCACATGCACACATGCATGTGCATGTTAATCCCATATGCCTGATAATCATTCCACAATTATGAAACAATTGTAGGGCTTAGAAAAACAAGTTTGGCTATATATATTATTTACCAGTATTCCAAAAGAACCCAGTTATGTTAAAACACCAAAAATTCAAAGTGCCTGGAGATGAAAAAGCTCAGCTACAAAAGGCTGTGTAAAGCAGCTTTTCCAGCAGTGGGGAAAGGGAGGCAGGATGATCTTAAATTTGAGGCTAGTATTGGCTACATTTGTAAGATCCTATCTCAAAAAGCAAAACACCAAACTAAACCAAACCAAAACACGACCCCTCCCCTCAAAAAAAATCAAGGGCACACTTTACTTTTTAAAGTCATTCTGTCTGAATGACTGGGGGCAGCTGCTGGGGGCAGTTCAAGGCCTCACTTCCAATCATATTCCCTCCTGGTTTTGCCTTTAGCAGGGTCAGGGGAACAGGACTGCAAATGTCTTGGCACTGGCTGGATGCCGTCATTGGAACCTCCATTAATCGCTGAGTTCTTTGGCCCCATTTTGCCAAAAGAATAACGCCTCCTCAGAATTATACAAAAATCAATGGCAAAGTTAATTGAAACCTGGACCTCTGAACGGTTCTCCTCTTCTTCAGTGATGTGTTAGTTGCTGAACAGTGAGGGTGAACTCATAGAGCAGCTTTAACTGGGGGCTTGAGTGCTTTGGTGAGAGAGAAAGTAGAGAGATTGTTTTCCAGAGGACAGGGGCAGTGCTTACATTAGGATTTCATTTCCGTGTACGTCTTACATTGGGGTGTAGGGAGGGACAGCAGATGAGAAGAATGACCAGGGCATTTTCATAGGACAGCTCCTTGCTCTTTTCTCCTTAAAGACTGACAAGCTCTGAAAGCAGTAGGCCTGGACTCTTCCTCCCAGAGGGTTCAGAAGGAAAAAGAAGATGGGCAGGGTGTGGGGCACTAACCACTGGAAAGTACCAGCTTCTTATTCTAATGATGTGTCTGATTCCCTGTCTTTCTAGCCATGGTGGTATTCACATGGCACACACTTGGGTTCTTAATTTGGGCTCATGCAATATGCTTTATATTGACAACTGTTTATCACATCACCGAAACACTACTTTGCTGTATTCTCCTATCAATGTGCCAAGGCAAATGGGATAGATGTGTTTGCCTCTTCAAGAATTGTGCAAGAATTAAAGGGGAGGGGGTGCCGGTGCATTGTAGATTATCCAGTATATCTGTGCCAGAGGTGGAGGTGGGGGTTACGGGTCTTCAGAAGCTTAGAGGAGGAAACAGGGGTTGTAAAGTCACAGGCTCACCTTGATGGGACTCCTGACAGGAGGAAGACAAAGTATACCTTCGGCCAGTTGGGACTCAGTATGAAGGCCCTGTAGGGTGGTTGTGTTGCTGAGCACACGTTCAGACGCTGGGTGCTGCTGTTCACAGGGGTTCTAACTCTCCTTTGTATTTGTAGCTTCAAAAAATCCAGACAAAGGGCCCCGAAGGGCATCTGGTCAAGCTTTGTGAGAGGAGAAAACTTATCCTCCAATTCCCGAAGCCCTGAAGTCAGGGATTTGATTATGCTTATCATGAGCTCAGCTTCCACTGCTCCAAATGTGATTAGTTTTCTAATTAGTTAATGTCATTACCTGTCATCAAATCCAGACAACACTGGTCTCAAAAAAGCTCCCGTGGTACAAAGGCCCACATCTTTCCACTGTTGCTGTCTTTCCATGGTTGAGCACAGTTTGTTGAACAACCCTGGCAACTGTTGCCTCACTCATGGTCCTAGGACCTGGGAAGTTTGGAGGAAGCCATGCTCACTGTAATCTTGCATTAAAGGCAGTTTAAAATGCTGCAGCGCCCCAGCCTCTCTTCATTCCAACTGAAGCATACATAGATTTCCACTGCAGAGTTTTTAGCCTACTCTATTTTCTTTTGTATGTATGTTGGCTATATTGCCTTAGGCAGAATGGACAAATTAGGGATCAGTTTACTATAGGGAAACACCCTGTTAAGGAATAGTTTTACACTGTGAAAATGCTGCCTGTCTTTTATTCCATAGGCTCTGTTGAACACTGGGCAAGCAGTTCCTTCATTGTCTCAATTCAATCTTTTTATAAAGCTGTTTTTGAATACTTTCAGTATACAAGGATTTGGGATTTTTCTGGACCTACGGTTAAGTTTGGCTTAACTGGGGCCTTCCAGTTAAGTCATGTTTAGGTAGAGAAAAGAATGCTTGGATGAAAGTGTGGAGTCTGTGCACTGGACACTTTCCATTTGCCTTTCCTACCCTCTCCCATTTTCCTGCTTTGTGGAGAACCCTGGGGCAGAGGGCCACGAATGATGGCATCAATGGTGGTCTTGTTTTCAGGCTCCAGCTGGGTTAGGAGATTAAGGAGCAGGAGAGTGAGCTCAGGGTACTGATGGCCAGACGGGGACACAATTGCTTTGGGTTTCTTTTTGTGAGGTACTTTCAGAGCCCGGCCAGAGGAGGAGTCTACTATCCTCACTGAAGGGGGTGCGACCAATGGTGGTGGATGTTAGTCTCAGTGGTGGGAGTGCTGGGGACAGTCGTTTCTTCTCAGTGGTGGGAACTGGCCTTTCGGTGGGAAAAGGCTGCCATCATTAGAGGAGAGTCAGCTGGAGGAAACCATCTCCAGCAAAGCACTCAGAGCTCTCTAGCCCTGCCTCAGTCTTGGGGATGACAACCAGTCAGCACTTTTTTCACTTTCCTACACCTGACTTTATTTCTGTAAATAGGTCCTCAGCTTCTCCCTAGTGACATTTTTGAGTGGGTCTCTGAGTGTCCCCCTAGGGCTCTGACTGCAGTAGTCAGTTGGAAGGAGTTACATGCTATGAAAAGAATCATTCTTCTCACACCCTGCAAGTCACTGCAAGTGATGGTTATTGTCACCTGTTCACTAACTTTCGTATGCCATCAAGCCATGGTGCTCTTCAATTACTTGCTTTGTTTGGTTTTGGAGACAGAATTTCATGTATCATAGGCTCACTTGAACTCATGACCTTCCTGCCTCAGCTTCCCTCGTACAAGGGATTACCGGTGTGCACCACATGTAGGGATCCACTACAATTGATGGTCCATCATCCTTATATATAAGGTAAGGGAGCCATCTCCATACACTGTGTGGAAGGGACAGCTATGGTTTGTTCAGCTTTTCTATTCCTCAGTTGCGTGGTAGGACCTAAAGAATTAAAAAATAATGACCTCCCTGTGCACAGCCTAGGTCAGCATGCTCCCTGCAGCCTACAGGCTGCTGCTTCAGCTACAGAGTGCTCGGAGCCCCTCTGCCACCAGCACTTCTTCCACTCGAATGCTCCTCGTTCACCATGAACCCCTATTCCTTTGTGAATAGAGGCCAAGTTATCCTTTCCTCAAACCTGTCAGGTTCATCACTTTGAAAAATATGACCCTTTCCTTTGCTTCGGAGAAGCTACAGTTACATATGTGTTGAGATTGTTTGTGTCGACCAGTGCCTTTTGTTTTCTAAGAGACTTTTTACAGAACTCCTTTGTGGCCAGTTCTCTCTGGCCCGAGTCTTCCAGGTGAGCCAAACAAAGTATTTTCCTTCTCTGCATTTAACTTTATTGCGTAGTTCAGGGTAGCAGATCTTAGACCACAGGTTTGTAGTTCACGACATCTTCTATTTTGAAAATAGGTTTCAAGGACTGAGGCAGTCTTGAGCATGCCCCAGGTTTGCGGGCAGTGTACATACTTACTGTTTTCCCTCTGGAAGCCCCAGATGGATGCCATCCGGCCAAGCAGCTTTGTTCCGCTGCTCAAGTTTTCCAGGTCATTCCATGACTTCCCCTCTGGAGAATTCAGGCCGTGTGAAGGCATACGAGAGTTTCCTGTGCAAAGAGTCCCTGAAATGTGAAAACCTCCACTCCACTTGATGATAAAAGTGATGCAGAAACAACAGCTCAGTTGCCTGGCGACGCTTATTAGTGAGCTCGGTTCCAGAGATGGTGCTGAGAGATTCTGTGTGGACTGGAGTCCGACTGTGGGGAGCTGGCCAGCAGAAGCTCCTTAGTGGACCACATTCACCTCTATGGTATTTTTCTCTGTAACAGATGAAATAAGGTTAATGGTCTTCATTTCATAACAGACTTAGGATTCATTTGATTTAAATCTAATATTCTCAACTTAGTGCAGCATACTTGAAAAAAAGAGAGAGAGAGGGGGGGAGAGAGAGAGAGAGAAAGAGAGAGAGAGACAGAGAGAGAGACAGAGAGACAGAGAGAAAGACAGAGAGAGACAGAGAGAAAGAAAGGAAACATGCCAGCCTAGAGAAGAAATACCCTCAGGAAACCAGCCTGGAGGAAGAGAGTTGAAAGCATGAATGAGCCATTTAGCTTTGCTTGGAAAATGGCATAATTCTCAGATGAAGGGAAGGCCAAGCATTCCCCACATTTTTTTTGTCAGGCATGTTTGCCAATCCACAAGGTACTAGAACCTCAACCAGGGAACCTGGACTGACTTCAGTTTCAGTAATTCAGGTGTTTGTGGCATAGAATAAACACCACCCAGAAGGGAATATCCTGAGTTACCAGAAGTTCCAGGGTGTTATATAATTTTAGCCACATTTCAGCTTTTTCTACAGAAAGAGGTAAGTTAGCCATGAATGACTAACATATAAGCAGAACATTTTACTAGTGAAAAAAACACATGGAATCCACCAGTTTGAAATTAATCTTCTGAATTAATTTGTTTTTCTAAGGTCATGTAGAGCCAACTTTAATCCATTCCAATAAATCAAAGAGTGCTTGTTGAGTGGATTTAGTGAAGTCAATTGTGTGAGATCTTAGCCACTGCCAGGGCTATCTGCTATGGGAGGAGGTCATAGTGAAACAAGTAAGAGAAATGACCATGAAGTGGGGACAACCATACAACATCATAAAAAAAGACAAATGAGTATAGCGTAAGAACAGGGAGAGGTCACGGGTTGCTTGGAAGAAGACATTAGGCAACAGTGGAATGTAAGATAGCCCAAAGAACTCTAACTCCGCAGGAGGAGGGGATGGGTGACTTACTAGGCACACATAGAACACTGAGTGAAACAAAAATAATTTAAATAATTTTGTCAAGCATTTCCTCATAACAAACAAACAAACAAACAACAGACAAACAAAGATCCCTTAGATCTTCACATGAACTTGTGAACTTAACTCGAATAGTATATAATTCAGATATGGTAGCTCTGATTTGGGAGGCAATCAGATTGAGTCTTAGGGATGTTAAGTACTTTGGTAAAGAACGCATGGAACAATGCCTCTGAGCTGGGGTTCTCTTGGGAACATGGAAGAAGTTTGCCCACCTGTATCCCTCACTGTTCCCATGTTCTTCTGAAACATGAGCCCAAGTGTGTGAAGAACTCTGCATGGCTTCAATGGATACGGCTCCTCTCAGACCTTGATTTCCCCTCCAATGGGCTGGCACCTACTTGTGTGGCATCCCCATTGGACCAAGCAATGTCTGGTAGCTTCAAGAGAAAGCCTGGATCTCTTCATTACCACAGCACAATACCATAGTGCTGCATAAAAGGAAAATTGATTTGGCCCTATGAGCTCATAAATTTCAAGGCCCAGTCAATATATGACCTTAGGTTTAACCTTGAAAGATCTAGAACATTCTCAGACTATCAAGTTAGTATTGTCTTCAGTTACTTGTATTGGATATGTGTAGTAGGAGTGCTACTCGATTATTACTGACTTCAGGCCAATATTTTGTCTTCTTTAATTCTTCTTTCCCCCCCATCATTCCACAGACACAAATAATAGATTCTGTGCTTGCAACATGCCTAGAAACATGCCCTTATCTTCTAGAGGCATGTTCAGATAATGAGTTGGTATTTTAGCTGAGGCCAAAGTAAAGAGAAGAAAGGAAGCATGCAAGGGGTGGCATGCCGTTCCAAGCCCAGAGACAAATGCAAGTGCATGCAGAATCCCTGGGGCAAGGAACGGAAAACAAGAAGGAGGAAGGCGAAGAGACCCTGTGTAGGAGACAGGACTTATTCTCCACCAGACGTGAACCTACTGAAACATTTTAAGCCAGACATGGGGTAAATCATTTCATGAGTGTTTTACGACAATATTTATTGTTTTGTGGACAAAGTTCCGGGACAGGGTACATTTCTACAGTAGCCACTGGACATGGTGCACTGGCCTTTGTGGTTTGAACGTGAATGTATCGCACAAGGACTGTGACTGAATAACTGGGTCTTCGTCTGGTGGTGTCATTTGGGAAGGTTAGAAGCGGTAGGAAGTAGAAACTTGCTGGAGTAAGTATGTCACTTTGAGAGTTTAAAGTTTGTCTCCACTTCCTCTTTGCTTTCTGTTGATGGGCTGATGATGCAATGTGAAGAAATGTCCTTGAGCTCCTGTCACCAGGCCTTTCTTGCCTTGATGGACTAGTGTCCCCCCTGGAACTGTACAGCACAATAAACTCTTTCTCTCTTAAGTTACCTCTGTCAGCGCATTTTGTCACAACAAAAGAAATAAAACTTAGACAGTTCGGTAGGTTGAAAAGTTTGCAAACAAAATCATGCAAGAATTTCTGCAACTATATGGTTAAGCTTGTATACAGTTTAATTAAAAATAAACAGAAGCTGGTTCTCTTAACGCTTAAGTTGGAAGAAAGGTTTCTTGAGCAACATGCCGTTCCAATTCCAAACGGCTGGGGTTGCTGCTTGGGAGCTTGCTCAGTGGTGATGTCAACTTGTCAGTGCGCCTACTTTAGTGGTGTGGGTGAGGCTGATGAAAAGACTTCCCCAGAGGTGCTGAGTGCTGCTGAGGCTGAAGGATGTGAGAGTCGTTGCCATGGGGATGAGAAAGCTTTTAAGGGGCCTGGACTTTGGAAGTTCTACTAGTTTAGAGACAGTAAAGAAGTGGAAATACTGTAATTTAAAATCAAATAGTTAAGCCTATCGCAACATGTACTTAATGGTAACATATATTTAAATTAAACATAATCAAAACAAATGCTTTAAATTACAAATTAAACCTTCCCAGATCGTTAAAGCTACCTATTTTTACAAGCAACTGATACCTGTATTTAAGAGCTACCATTTTCTTCAAACATTAATTGAATTTTTCTTTAAATGCTATGGATGGAACCCGGGGTCTTATTCATCGTAGTCAAGAACTTTGCCACTGAGCTTTAATCCCCAAGTATTAATCTCAAGGCAAATTTGCTTGTTACAAGGGCAATATTGCTGCTGCAAAGATGGCTCAGAAGTTAAGAGCACGTGCTGCTCAATTGTGAGGCCCAGTGCTCAGAACCCTGCACCCATGTCGGCTGCTTACAAACATGTATAGCCACGGCTCTGAGGGATCCAATACACGCTTCTGTGGGTACCTTCACACACATGTATATCTACACTCACCTAGATACATGTACACATATACAATAACTCTTTTGACATGAGCATTAACAAGGAAGGAAACAGCTTGGTTTTCAGGTTCATAGTGTGATGCAGTCAGTACTGGAGCTCTTTCTCAGGTTGTTAACATCCTCCAAAATAGAAAATTGATTTTTTTTAAACCACAGAAGTGATGTCAGGGCTTGAATCTATCCAAATTAAGTTTATTTACGGCAGTGGTTCTCAACCTTCCTAATGGTGTGACCCTTCAATACAGTTCCTCATATTGTGGTTATCCCCAACCATAAAATTATTATTATTATTATTATTATTATTTTTTGAGCCAAATCTGAAGCAAGATTTATTAAAGGCCATTGGCCAGGCCTATACCCAGGATTCCCAGAGTATGGCACCAAATTACATTCGTAGGGGTTTATTTTTTTAATTTAATTTTATTAATTTATTCATATTACATCTCAATGGTTATCCCTTTCCTTGTATCCTCCCATTCCTCCCTCTCTCCCATTTTCCCCTTATTCCCCTCCCCTATGACTGTTCCTGAGGGGGGATTACTTCCCCCTGTATATGCTCATAGGGTATCAAGTCTCTTCTTGGTAACCTGCTGTCCTTCCTCTGAGTGCCACCAGGTCTCCCCCTCCAGGGGACATGGTCAAATGTGAGGCACCAGAGTACATGAGAAAGTCATATCCCACTCTCCACTCAGCTGTGGAGAATGTTCTGCCCATTGGCTAGGTCTGGGTAGGGGTTTAAAGTTTACCGCCTGTATTGTCCTTGGCTGGTGCCTTAGTTTGAGCGGGACCCCTGGGCCCAAATCTGCCTACCATAGTGTTCTACTTGTAGGTTTCTAGGACCCTCTGGATCCTTCTACTTTGCTATTCTCCCATGTTTTTCTCATTTAGAGTTCCAATAGGATGTCCTTCTCTCTGTCCCAGTTTCCTGGTAAGTGAAGGCTTTCGTGGGACATGCCCCTTTAGCTAATATGCAGATATAAGTGAGTATATACCATTTGATTCTTTCTGCTTCTGGGTTAACTCACTCATTATGATCATTTCTAGCTCAATCCATTTATCCACAAAAATTAGGGAATTCCTTGTTTTTAATCATAAAATTATTTTTGTTGCTACTTTATAACAGTAATCTTGCTACTGTTACAAATCATACTGCAAATGTCTGTGTTTTCAGTGGTCTTAGAGTTTTAGGTGATGCTTGTGAAAGAGTCTCGACTATGGGTTGAGAACCACTGATTTAGTGACTTTTGCCTGCGTAAGAAACCTTTCAGAGGTCACTGCCATCATTTGCACAGGAAGAAGTGTTTAGAAGTGCCCCTCCCCGCCTGACTGGCCTTATAGATCTGCTGGTGAGGAAGGCCTTCTGGTCCCCTGCCCCCACCCTTCCTCTTGCCTAAAGGCTGCTTGGGGGACTCTGCCCAAGGTGCTGCATGCTTGACCGACCCCAGAGAAAAGCAGGCATCATCAGCTCAGCTGCCTGCTCCCTCTGCCTTAAGGTCTGGGGACTGGGGAGCATTCTGGCAAGCGAAGGGAGGGGGCATAGCCTGGTGTCACACATGGCTGCGTTTCGTATGGCAAAGCTCCCTTGTTTGTGCTTTCTTCCTATGGAAAAAAAAAAAGGCCCCTGGAAGGGGCCTGGGGAGCCAGATCAAATGTTCAAATGTACTGGCAGGGAGCCAAAGCTCGGCTTCTCTGCCAGGAACTCCACGTTCTCAAGTCTTCACTGCCGTTGAAACTGATAGGGAAGGTTAATGAGATTAATATGGCCAAACACAGTGGGCGTCTGGGAAGCAAACAGCCAGGTAGGGAGGCCCGGTGTTGGACGAAGGGTCAGTCCACGGTGGCTGGGAACATTGAATAGAGCCCATTCCTAGTAAAGCTTGATTACTTTTTACTGGACAATTCCTGTGCCCAGGGCTGGTGAAGGGAGTCCTAGAAACCTCTATGTCATTTGAATGTCCTGGTCAGTTTGCATCTCACCAGCTCTGCCTAGCTTTTGCCATGTGTGCAGTTCTGCAACAAATTTTCAAGGTCTTTTTTTTATTTGGCAAGGATTTGAGTGTTTGATGGAAAATGGTAAAATAACATAAGAAGGAAAAAATATCCAACATGGCATGGGACAGAAAGATGAAATGTCTCTATTGCTGGACATGTCTTGAATAGAAGATTTTTGAGCAAAGAGGAAAAGATGGTTCTCTCTCTCTCTCTCTCTCTCTCTCTCTCTCTCTCTCTCTCTCTCTCTCTCTCTGTATGTGTATGTGTGTATGTATTTATTTATAAGAGTTTTTAAAATTGATATATAAGTGGAAAGATATGAAGGAAGAAGAAGTTTTGGTAAATCTATAAAATCACCACAATTTATGAGACTTTAAAAGGCAATTTCTTTTAAAGGGGCAAATTCCTAATTTCCCACATAAAAGTATGGGAATTGAATGGTAAATCCTTCTCCGCAGACAAGCCCCCTGAAAGAGGCATGAAAAAGAGTTACTGTTCCCGTCCATTCATGCCTCCTGAAAGCCATGGATGCAACGCTGCCCTGGAGCACACAGCCCACGGTTTCAAAGCTGCCGGATGACTTTTCAGAAATGATCTATTGTGGCGCTTTGTTTCGTCCGGGTCACCCTCGTTTTGTTCCGCCTGGGCTGTGTTACTCTTCTGCCTCTGCCATTAATTCACCCTGTCTTCTCCTCTCCATTCAGGGGCACATTTCACTCCTCATCCCGCACAGAGCAGGGATGAAGTGGCTGAGAAAGGCATAGCATCACTGCATGGCTGCTGAGAGAGACGGAGGAAGAAAGAGAGAAGGCGGAGCAGGGAGGCGGGTGGTGGCTTGGGGATGCAGGCTGCAAGGCTCACCTGGCGGTGAGGGTGCTTAGAAGAAAAAAGAGGGCCAGCCACTCCTGATGGGAGCCAGGGTGAAAACGGCAATGTTGAGTGGTGGCTTGAGCCACTTATGTGGTTTGAGCTACCCAGCTGGGCAGCCTTTGGGAAGGCGGAGCATCCTGGTCCAGGCCTCATGGGAGACAGCCCTGAGTGTTCAGTTTTGGCTTGATCTACCCACTCACAGTTTGGGCCACTATGTGTGGCTCAAGGATTGGCAGGCTGGAACAAAGTGCAAAATATAATTATTTTAAAGGAAAAATATTAAGAAAAATTAAGTCTCAAACTTACCATTTGGTTCGTAACTCAGATTATGTATGTACCCTCCTGTCTCTTTGGAAAACCTCACCTTATTTGATTTTATCCTACAAATTGTTTCTCTTTCACCTGTCTCCTGGGCTACTTACTTTTAATATAGTTGGAAAGGACTATCCAGAGGTGTCAGAGGATCCCATGATGACTGGGTTATAGAGTGGTCCCAAACATCCCACCATATCAGTGGATCTGGTGTCCACCCTTCACACTACACACCCAGGAGTTGCAGGTATTCTGTCCATCCTATGGGGACTCCAGACAATGGTGCACGTGCACTAAAGAGGGGCCTCTGAAGGCTCTCCTGTTAGTCATTTGATTTCCTTTACAGTTGGTCCTGTGACTCCCCCAGTTTACCTGGACCTAAGATACTCAGCTCCGATGTCCTGGAGACAAGAGGCAGCTTCCATCAGCACAGATCCTGTGCCTTGTCTGTATGCCAGGGAAAAGCAGTAGGCAGAATGACAAATGGGGAAACGACAGGGTCTCAAAAGGGAGCCGAATAATGTCTCAGTTTGCATAGCTGGGTGAATGTTCACTGAAGTGTCCATCCAAGATTAACATTTATGGTTTTAAGTGGCAGAGGCTAGGGCCATAGCTCAAGGAAGAAGAGAACTTGCCTGGCAAGCACGAGTCCTGAGTTCGAATCCGTTAAAAAGGAGCACCCACTTAAAAAGCTAGGTATAGGAAGCTTCTGATTTGGAGAGGCATTGAAGTCAGAGATCCACAGAGGTGATGCTCTGGCCTCAGCATGTGTGTATATGGGCACACACTGGTGCATTCCCATGCATGCATCACACACACACACACACACACACACACACACACACGCACGCGCGCGCGCGCGCGCGCGTGCACGCGCGCATGCAACTGCAGTTACATCCACTTATAGAAAACATATTAAAAAATGACCCATCAACCTCAGTGTCCACTCACATTTGAGCTTTGTGACCTCAGTTAGGCAAATCGCCTACTGTTCTGGTCCCCAGTCTCCTAAGAGAGAAGGAGGATCTGTGGGATTACTTTAGTGGCTGCTAAACATGGGTAGGTTTCAGTGTCGTGGCAGGTGCTTGCCTAGCACTACTCAGGCTCTTAGCTCAGAGCTGCTGATGCGGGAGCAGGGGTCTAAGACACTGCATGCCCAGCCTGAGCTGCTGATGGCTCAGGATTACACTGTGGGATGCTTTCTCTGAGAACTCTAGAGCCCCATCTGGCCAGACGACTCAATCTTGCCTAGAGTGGATGAGACAGAACAAGGTCGGCCAGCACAGACAGTGAAGTCCTCCTGTGAAATTTGAAGAGGACACACTGTGTCGCCAGCCCTTGACCTTTCCCGAGAGTGCACAGGCACACTGGGCTGACTCATATAGTTTAGAGACACATCTCAATTACAAGATGTGGTGTAGACAGCTGCCCTTATGGGGACAGAGCCTGCCACTAAACTCTGAGCAATTACTTAAAATTAGACTTGTCAAATTTGTTTAGGGCGGCCAGGCAAGTACCTACATTGACCCGATGTCATTCTTCCTGGAGAGACGTTGTAATGATTTTGTATATCAGTCAGACTCTTTAAATACTAATGCTGCCTTCATGCCACAATCAACATTCTAGTCAGATGTCATTTTTAGAAACCTTTGGGGAATTTCCATGCCTTAATTATTCTTCAATATCCAAGCCAAGCATTCTTTAATTGGTGTAAATTGAACAGTGTTCCAATGCAAACAAGAAGAGGACACAGTGATCAATGATTCTGGGCATGTCTATTGGAAAGTCGTTGCTGTTAGATAAGCTAACACAGCTTTAGTGGAAACACTAGTTCACAGAGCCGAGGGACAGTTCTGCTTAAGTCACCGCAGCTGGTATGCACGGAGTGAGGTAGCATGCTAAAATTTCAGCGTTGGAGAAAAGGTTAAAGAGAATGCCAGAAATTTCACAGGGTCTTTTTATGAGAATTTAGCCAGAAACAATGTTTTTGCCTTTGGCTATCTCCTCTCTCAACTGGAAACAATGTACCATCTTTGTTAGCTTGTCAGGCAGTTTTTTTTCCTATGCATGCTTTGGGAGGGGCAGCTGTAATAATGAGCAACCTTTCTGACCACACACCTGAGGGTGGTGGCATTCTCTGCCACTTTTAACATGATTGGAAAAAGACCAATCAAGCACCATCCTTAAGAAACCCCGAAAAATCTTCATGCATGTGTCATGCTTGCATTTCACTCTTTCCATCAGCTCTCTCAAACTGATTATTTATTACTGATGTGAGAAGAAAAGGAAATAACTGGCCCATCATACATTCCTGGCCCAGATCTGCCAGCCTGGGCTCTGAAAACTGTATTCTGATATTACTTGAGGTACAGTGGGTACATAGAAAAAGAATTGTTTTAATGTCTCTGGTTTGTGATAAAATGTGCTGGTTTGGGGGGAAGAAAGCTTTCAAGTTGATCTGAGTTTGAATTTTAAAGCAGACCAGAGCAGAATTCTTAAAATGAGAGAAGTGGAAGAGAAGGAGCTGTCAGCTTCCTTGACAATTTTTGTTGAATGGCTTAGACTTATAGGAGTTCTTTCTCCTTTGGGTGGCCTGTCTCCACTATCTATGCTGTCACTCATGTACGTGCCACAGACAGCTCACTGCTTAACATGTGATCTAGCCAGGGGCAAACCTTATCATAAGGCCTTTCTATCTTTAGGGGTTCACTTATGGAACATATGTGGAGGGACACAGGAAGAATGACATCCTAAATTACCTTCTTGTGCTGTTTTGAGTCTCAGATAACCCAGGCTGAGCCGAATTTTCTAATTCTTCCACTTCTGGCATAGATTCAGATGCGTAAAACCACACACATTTAAAATGGGCAGTTAAAGGACAGACACACACAGACATAGACACACACAGACACAGATACAGACACACGCACACACACAGGCACACACACACAGGCACACACACAGACACAGACACACACACAGACACACACACACACACTCACACACATACACAAGCACATAGGTTCAATTTTGAACCAGTTTTAGAAATGACTAGCCCCTGTCATTTGAGTCTGTAGAGGTGTGGGATGAACAAACAGTCTCCCCTTTCTAGTCATCTTTCTGTTACAGATGCTCCTATCTGCCTTCCTCAGCCTTCTGAAGCCTTTTAAAGTCTGCAGGAATATTTGCATGAGATAGGCTGGATGGCAATGGTTCTGATTTTTAGCACCATAATATCTCTCTGGGCTTCGACTTCATTACAGGAAGAATGAGAGAGACAAATAGAATGACTCTAAGGTACCCAAGAGGTCTAATAGTCAAAGTAATGTCCTCTCTCACCAACTGCCATTGAGAAAGTGAGGTTCTTGTTCATACTCACCCACAAAATGGTCAGGTCAATCCTGTGTGTCTGGGCAGACTGGATCTCTCTGTGTGGGCAGAGCCACAGATCTCAGGTCTCAGTGCCAGGCTTGCAAGAAAGTGAGAATGGAGCACAGCTGGGTTCACAGAACAAAGCTCAGTTGTGCATGAAGGAGTCAAGGCTACTCGCAGAGAAGAAAGCGGTAATCACATATGCAGTGGTCAGCTCTCACCCTCATCCTTTCTCTTTAGGACACTCACTAGGAAGCTTCTAGAAGCACCTGGCTGGCCCTTGTGCCGTGTCACTGTGCTCTGCATCACGGGGAATATTAACTTAGCCACAGGGTGAGCAGTTTGTCTTGCTGCCTGTGGCTTGGGTGCTGGCTCCTGTCCCCTCTCTGGAGTCCAGTCTGAGCTCCTCTGTGCCCACCCTTTACTCTAAGCCTTTTATTGAGGTCAATTTCAACTGACAAAATATTCTGGACAAATGCCAGTTTATGTCCCTATCATGTGACTGCGGCTCAAGACCTGGAAGTGTGGTGGAAGAGCTTGGTGCAGGGCCCTTAGCTGGAGTGGACTTGAGGAGTGGATGCTAGTGAGGCAAATGCTCTGAGATCTCATTCTGTAGCTAGGAATGCTAGCCACTGGGAAAGGGAGAGGCATTTTAATTTAACAGTATACCCACGACAAATCAACCACTCTCCAGCGGAAAGCCACACATCCAAGAATATTTGGGCAGCACAAATTGATCTTGAAGGATTAAAAACAAACAATGAAATAAGACACAAAAATAGGGAGGTCTGGAAGGGGAGGGGAATCAAGGAGCAGCTAGAGGAGGGATGACTACTATCAAACACAAAGTTTCAAAGAACTAATAAAATAATTTTTAAAAGGAAAATAAATATCCTTCCTGCTCAACTCAGGAGGATATATCTTTGGCAAGTGCTCTGTGCAGTATGACCTTGAGGGCTGACCTTGCTGTACTGTGGAGCCCAGAGGCTGTACTTTAAGCATCTTTTCTAATACTCACTCTTGCCATGTGAACAGAGTCCTTCTTGTTCTCTCCTCCCTCCTCTTCCCTTCCTTCCTCTCAGAAATGCTTGTTTTGTGTGCTAAATGTTTTTTTTTAATGTGGGGTTTTGCAGTCCTTACTAATAAGAATAACACGGGCCCCTGTCAGCTCCCAGTGCCCCACACGAAGCTGGAAGCTTGTATTTGGAGCTACAGACTCACAGCTGTGGAACCTTTGTCCTTTTTGCTGAGTCAGCAGGCCTAGGCCGAGTTCCTGTACTGACTCCTTCAAACCCTTCTATTTCTCTCTTTCACGTCCTCTCTCTTAAAAGGCTCCAGATAATTCGGATTTCAGGCACTTTTGGGGGGTACAGTGTTTAGTTCAGGGTGCTTGCCTTGGAAGGTCTTAGGGCCACCTGGGAAGCTTTCCAAAGTCCTCGTGTCCAGGCTGCAGCCGGGCGTGAGGCAGCTACTGTAGTGCCTACTGAATATACCTTAAGACCCAGGTGTTCAGGGCAGCTACTGTAGTGCCTACTAAATACACCTTAGGATCCTGTGTGAAGACAGGGGTAGCCTGAGGATGCTTTCTAGAAGTCTCTAGCTGTGATTCTTTGCTTTGGCTGCACAATGATTGCTGTAGTTTGACTAAGTCTCCTCTTTTTTTTTTTTTTTTTTAAAATTTATTCAGGTTACATCTCAATTGTTATCCTTTCACTTGTATCCTCCCATTACTTCCTCCCTCCTGCTTTCACCCTATTCCCCTCCCCTAGCTCTATGACTGAGGGGGACCTCCTCTCCTACTATATGGTCATAGGCTATCAAGTCTCATCTTGGTAGCCTGCTTATTCTTTCATTGAGTGCCACCAGGCCTCCCCACCTAGAGGAAGTGGTCAAATATGGGGCACCAGAGTTCATGTCAGAGTCAGTACCCACTCTCTACATAACTGTGGAGAATTTCCTGTCCATTGGCTAGATCAGAGTAGGGGTTCGATGTTTGCTACTTGTATTGTCTTTGGTTAGTGCAAAAGTTTGAGCAAATCCTCCTGGGCCCCGATCCACCTGTCATGATGTTCTTGTAGGTTTCTAGGACCCTCTGTGTCCTTCTGTTTCCCCATCTCCTATATTTGTCTAACCTAAACTCCCAGTAGGATGTCCTCAAATCTATCCCAATCTCCTGGTAAATGAAGACTTTCATGGGACATGCCTTTTGGGCTAGTGCCAATTATAAGTGAGTACATATCATGTGAGTCTTTCTGCTTCTGGGTTAACTCACTCAGTATGACCATTTCCAGTTCTATCTATTTGTTCACAAATTTCGGGAATTCTTGGTTTTTAATAGCTGAATAGTATTTCATAGTATAAAAGTACCACAGTTTCTTTATCCATTCTTCAACTGAAGGACACTTAGGCTGTTTCCAGGTTTTGGCTATTATGAATAAGGCTGCTATGAACATGGTTGAGCATATGTCCTTGTTGTGCGGAGGAGCATTTTCTGGGTATATTCCAAGAAGTGGAATAGCTGGGTCTTGAGGAAGCCCTACTCCCAGTTTTCTGATATAGCGCCAGATAGATTTCCAAAGTGGCTGTACTAGTTTGCATTCCTACCAGCAATGAAGGAGTGTTCCTCTCTCCACACATCCTCGCCAGCATGTGGTGTCACTTGAATTTTTGATTTAGCCATTCTGATGGGTGTAAGATGGAATCTCAGAGTCATTTTGATTTGCATTTCTTTAAGTGTTTCTCAGCCATTTGATATTCCTCTGTTGAGAATTCTCTGTTTAGTTCTGAGCCCCATTTCTCAATGGGTTATTTGGTTTGGTGGTGTTTAATTTCTTCAGTTCTTTGTATATTTTGGACATTAGACCTTTGTCAGATGAAGGGTTGGTGAAGATCTTTTCCCAGTCTGTAGGCTGTCGCTTTGTTCTGTTGACAGTGTCTCCAGCCTTACAGAAGCTTCTCAGCCTCATGAAGTCCCATTTGTTAATTGTTGATCTTAAGACCTGGGCTGTTGGTGTTCTGTTCAGGAAGTTGTCTCCTGTGCCAATGTGTTCCAGGCTCTTCCCCATTTTGCTTCTAACTGATTTAGTGTCTCTGGTTTTATTTTATTTACTTCACTTGGACTTGGGTTTTGTGCATGGTGACAAATATGGTTCTAATTGCATTTTTCTATGTGTAGACATCCAATTAGACCAGAACCATTTGTTAAAGATGCTATCCTTTTTTCTTTTTTGTTTCCATTCTTTAATTTTATTAATTTATTCATATTACATCTCGATTGTTAGCCCTTCCCCTGTTTCCTCCCATTCTTCCCTCCTCCCTCTTCCCCTCTTCTCCCCTCCCCTATTTCTGTGATTGAGGGAGACCTCCTCCCTCTATTTATGCTCTTAGAATAGCGAGTCTCTTCTTGGTAACTTGCTATCCTTCCTCTGAGTGCCGCCAGGTCTCCCCATCCAGGGGACATGGTCAGAAAAGGGGCACCAGAGTTCGTGTGAGAGTCAGATCTCACTCTCCACTCAACGGTGGAGAATATCCTGTTTGTCGGCTAGGTCTTGGTAGGGGTTCAAAGCTTACTGCCTATATTCTCCTTGGCTGGTGCCTTAGTTTGAGGAGGACCCCAGGATCCAGATCTGCCTGTCATAAAGTTCTTCTTGTAGGTTTCCAGGACCCTGTGGGCCCTACTATTTCCCCTTTCTTCCATGCTACTCTTGCCTAAAGTCTCAACCAGATGTCCTCTCCTCTGACCCACTTTCTTGGTAAGTAAAGATTTTCATGTTACGTATCCCTTGGACTAGTGTTTTGATATAAGTGAGTATATACCATTTAAGTCTTTCTGCTTCTGGGTTAACTCACTCATTATGATCATTTCTAGCTCAATCCATTTATCCACAAATTTCGGGAATTCCTTGTTTTTAATAGCTGAGTAGTATTCCATAGTGTATATGTACCACAGTTTCTTTATTCATTCTTCTACTGAGGGACACTTAGGCTGTTTCCATGTTCTGGCTATTATGAATAAGGCTGCTATGAACATGGTTGAGCAAATTTTCTTGTTATGTGCTGGAGCATCTTCTGGGTATTTCCAAGGAGTGGAATAGCTGGGTCTTGAGGAAGCCCTACTCCCATTTTTCTAAGATAGCACCAGGTAGATTTCCAAAGTGGCTGTACTAGTTTACATTCCCACCAGCAATGAAGGAGTGTTCCTCTCTCCCCACATCCTCACCAGCATGTGGTGTCACTTGAGTTTTTGATCTTAGCCATTCTGATGGGTGTAAGATGGAATCTCAGAGTTGTTTTGATTTGCATTTCCCTGATGACTAAGGAGGTTGAGCATTTCTTTAAGTGTTTCTCAGCCATTTGATATTCCTCTGTTGAAAATTCTCTGTTAAGTTCCAAGCTCCATTTCACAATTGGGTTGTTTGGTTTTGTGGTGTTTAATTTCTTGAATTCTTTATATATTTTGGATATTAAACCTTTGTCAGATGAAGGGTTGGTGAAGATCTTTTCCCATTCTGTCGGCTGTCGCTTTGTTCTCTTGACAGTGTCTCCAGCCTTACAGAATCTTCTCAGCCTCATGAGGTCCCATTTATTAATTGTTGACATTAAGGCCTGGGCTGTTGGTGTACTGTTCAGGAAGTTGTTTCCTGTGCCAATATGTTCCAGGCTCTTCCCCACTTTTTCCTCTAACTGAATTAATGTCTCTGGTTTTAAGTTGAGGTCTTTAAACCACTTGGACTTGAGTTTTGTGCATGGTGACGAATAAGGGTCTAATTGCATTTTTCTACATGTAGACATCCAGTTAGACCAGCACCATTTGTTGAAGATGCTATCCTTTTTCCATTGAATAGATTTGGCTTCTTTGTCAAAAATCAAGTGACTATACATGCGTGAATTCATTTCTGGGTCTTCGATTCATTTCCATTGATCAACCAACCTATTGCTATGCCAGTCCCATGTTTTAATTACTATTGCTCTATAGTACAGCTTGAGATTGGGTATGGAGATTCCTTCTGAGGATCTTTTATTTATAGGATTGTTTTAGCTATTCTGGGTTTTTTGTTTTTCCATATGAAGTTGAGAATTTATCTTTCAATGTCTTTTAAAAATGTGTAGGTATTTTGACAGAAATTGCATTGAATCTGTAAATTGCTTTTAGAAAGATGGCCATTTTTACTATGTTAATTCTCCCAATCCATGAAGAAGGAAGATCCTTCCATCATCTGATGTCATCTTCAATCTCCTTCTTCAGGGATTTGAACTTTTTTTCAAACAAGTCCTTCACTTGCTTGTTAGAGTTACTCGTAGATATTTTCTATTGCTTGTGGCTATCGTGAAGGGTATAGTCTTCCTAATTTCTTCCTCTGCATGATTGTAATTTGTATATAGGAAGGCTACTGACTTTTTTGAGTTAATATTTGTATCCAGCCAAAATGCTGAAGATGTTTTTAGGCTGTAGGAGTTCTCTGGTGGAATTTTGGGGGTCACTTATGTACACTATCATATCATCTGCAAATAGGGATAATTTGACTTCCTTTATGAGAAACTTTTATTCTGATTTTCATAATGGTTGTATCACCCCATCAGAGGTGAAAAGGGATCCTCTTTGCCCACATCCTTAAAAACATTTGATGTTATCAATTCTCTTGATCATAGCCTTTCTACCTAAGAAGAATAGAGTGTCAACGTCATTTTAATTTACATTTCCTTGATGGCTGAAAATGTTGGACTCTTATAAAACTACCTCCTGGCTCTTTATATTCTCTGCCATTCAAAACGTGGTCTCTCTATTCAGTGTTGGCTAGTATAGACGTCACTATGTGAATCAGGCGGTCTCAGATTCACAAAGCTCCACTTGCCTCTGCTTCCTGAGTACTAGGGCTAAAGGCACACCCACCAAGTCCTCATTTCTCATTTTGAGAACTATTCATTAATTTCAGTATTTAAATAAACCATTGGATTTTGTGTTGCTGAATTTTCCTGGAATTTTATGTTATGGATATTTAAAATATTTTAAAATTCTGGATATTACCTATCTGTCTGAATTATTGTTTGTAATTTCCCCCATTTTGTGGGCAGTTTGCATTTATGAAAGCACCTTTTGATGCTTATAAAGCTTTTCATTTTATGTCAACCCACTGTTTATTTAAAAGATTTTATTTATTTATGTTATTCATATGAGCACCCTATTTGCATTATAGGTGGTTATGAGCCACCCTGTGGTTGCCAGGAATTGAAAACAGGACCTCTGGAAGAACAGACAGTTCTCTTAACCACTGAGCCATCTCTCTAGCCCCCAACCCATTGTTAACTCTTCAGGATTTGTCCTGTGTTGTTAGTGTCTTGCCAGGAATTTTTTGCCATAACTAATCCTTGAAGTGTATTCTACAGGCTTTCCTTTAGATGTTCCAGATGTTTGGATTTTACACTGAAGTTTTTGATGCACTTTGGGTTGATTTCTGTGCAGGGTGAGATATTCAGATCTATTTTCATTCTTCTGCAGTCAGTTGTCCACTGTTGCCAGCACCATTTTTTTTTGCTAGTCCTGCCTTTTTATTTTTCCTTTTCCAGTGTATGATTTTGACACCTTCGCCATACATAGCTAGGTAAAGCTTCTTTGTACATTACACAGCCTCGTGCATTTTGTTATAGCCACAGAAAGTGGAATAGGACACAGCCATGGGCCCACGTCTTGAGTTCTATTGGAGTTTTGGTGATGACCAGCAGCAGAATCCCTTGTTTCTTTCCTTTTCACTGATTACATGATGCTTTTCACCTTCTCTTTTGTGGCCTCTTCCTTTCTGGGCTCCGCAGAAGTCTTCCCAGGAGTGGGCCCTGGTGAGTGCCTTTAACACTGCAGAGTGTTCCATAGACTCCCCATCTTTCTTCCTCTCTGCTGACACTGATCTAGAAGAAGAGCTGTTCTTAGTGCCCAAGGTCGTGTACAGAGTAACAATCATGGGGGAGCTGTGGCTGATGAGTAAGCCATTGGCAGTTCCAAGAATCCCAAACTCCAGATACAGAATGGTGTAAAAAGAATATTTAATCAAAGAAGGTAAGATTTTACATCTTGGAAATAGAGAGCTCCCTCCCCCCACTCCCAATATCTTAATAGACAGCTAATCAAACACACTTGCACAGAGATGCATGCTGCTAACACCTAGTTTCAAGTCCTGGTAACTGGCAGCATAGGGCTCAAGGCAGGGATGGTGGATTAGGAACCTGTTATGTACTTAAGTTTCACTACAACAAAATAATTCCACTCTATCCAGATTTCTACTTTGCCTCTCCTAGTCAGTAGCTACCCCCTTTGACTTCCTGTTTCTGAGTTTTATAATTTTCAGGGTGATTTGAACCACTTAGTGTTTTTTGTTTGATTCATACTCTTTTTTTTCACAAACCATAGTATCCTCAAGGTTAATCTATGTTGTATCATTTAAGATCTTTTGTTTAAAGTGTATGCAGTGTTCTATTACAGTTATCTGCCACTCTTGTTTATTAATTCATCTTATAACTGACATCAGGTGCTTCTATTGCTGGGATCTTGAAAATAATATTAAGTAACCATGAGAATGAAACTGTCTGTTTAAGATAACACTTCTAGCTCTTGGATATGAACCAAGAAGTGAGAAGCAGATCTTATGGTAGTTAATTTTGGAATCTTTTGAGTAGATAACATCTTGTTTTACAGAGCTGTCACGCTCTTCCACAGTCCTCCTGATAGTCTATAAGGCCCTAGTTTCTTCACATTCTTGTTAACACTGCTTAGTTTCTGCTTTACTTTTTCTTTACAGGGCATCCTGGCTGTGGTTTTGATCTGCATCTCTCTGGTGATTACTGATATATTATCTTTTCCCACGTTCATTGGTCATCTTTATAGAGAGAACTATCAACTCAAGATCTTTGGCTGTTTATCAATCAGATGATGATGAAGAATTATTATTTTAGACATTATATTATTTGTTCTCATTTTTTAATATAATTGGCATCAAAATTATTATATAATTGAAGATGACCTTGAACCTCTGATTCCTTCACTGCTATCCCCCAAAAAGCATGTGCCACCACACTTAAATTTATGTCATGTTGGAGACTGAACCCAGGGCTTCTGAAATTCCAGGCAAGCATGCTACCATCTGAACTACAGCCCTGGCCCTTGTAACTGTCATTGAGTTGTACTCTTCATGTTCTTCATGATAACTTCTTACTGAATAGTTATCTTTAAGGTCTTTTCCATCTAGTCTATGTACTGTCCCTTTGCTCTCTGGACCACTTTCTGTGCTGTGCAGATTTTGCATGGTGTGGTCCCACTCACTCAATTCTTTCTCTCATTGTCTGTGCTTTTGAGTTCATATCCTCTGAAACCATTGTTCAATTCAATGCCACAACTTTTCCCCTTGTGTTTTCTTCTAAGTGTTTTATCACATCTGAGTATTAATGTTTAGATCTCTTAGATCTTTTGGGTCAGTTTGTATGTATGCAGTGAGACAAAGGTCTGTATGTGGTTGGGTATGAACATCTGCTCTAGGAAGCCCATCTTTGGATGAAGCCATCCTTGCTCCCATTGTGTGTTCTCAACATCTTAGCTGATTGTGGGTTTCTTCTTGTTTGAATATAAATTTATTCTCTTTCATTGAAGGAAGATACTTACCTGTCCAGGGAGCATTAGACTGTTTGGCTGGTATCCCCTGGGTTTCACCCACAGAAATCTTGGTTCTATTTCTTTCCAGTTTCTTTCCTGGCACTCAGTTCCTATTTACTCATCTGTGGGTATTTACCTGAAAGTTTGTATGAAAAGTTTTTACCTATGGATCAACCTGCCTTGCCTTATTTAAACCATATTTTCTTTATAAACAAGTCAAACAAAACAACAACATCTTCTAAGGCCCTTCATTTACTGTAAGATGTATCTTCACTGTGTAATTTTTATTTTATTTATTTTACATAGAAAAATGTCTAATTTGCACTTTCTCAGGATCTCGTAACTCTGAAAAGGTCATATTTTGATAAGACGTGCAAATAACCCAGTTGTTTCACTGTTACCCTTTAATGTGTATTCAGCCTTCTGTATACATGGGCTCTATGACCATCATCAACAGCCAAGCATTAAAAATATTTGAGAAAAACCATCTCAGTGTAAAACACATGCAGACTTTTCTATATCACTGTCCCCTAGGTAATAGACTTTTCCATATCCTCTTCCCTTATGTAATATGTCACACCCACCATTTACATGGAGTTTACTTGCACTTAGCATCATAAGTCATTTAGATTTGCTCATTCAGGAACATGTATGGAGGTTCTGTGCCATGCTATTCATGTAAGGTGCTTGCACATGTTTGGGTTTTATATCTATAGGAGGATGTGTAGTACTTTTGAAATCAGTTCCTCTTGGATGTTGAGAGGCAGGTGCATTTAAAATATGCATAGTAGAGATTTCTTTTTTTTATTTAATTGATTTATTCAGATTACATCTCAATTGTTATCCCCTCACTTGTATCCTCCAATTATTCCCTCCCTCCCTCTTTCACCCTATTCCCCTCCTTAGGTCTGTGACAGAAGGGGACATCTTCCTCTACCATATGGTCACAGCCTATCAAGTCTCATCTTGGTAGCCTGCTTATCCTTTCTCTGAGTGCCACCCGGCCTCTCCACCAAGGGGAAGTGAACAAATATGAGTCACCAAAGTTCATGTCAGAGTTAGTCCCCACTTTCCACACAACTGTGGAGAATGTCCTGTCCATTGGCTAGATCTGAATAGGGGTTCAATACTTGCTGCATGTAATATCGTTGGTTGGTGCAGTAGTTTGGGCCGAACCCATGGGCCCAGATCTGCCTGTCATGATGTTCTTCTTGTAGGTTTCTAGAAACCTTGGGTTCCTTCTGTTTCCCCAATCTCCCATACTTGTCTTACCTAGAGTCCCAATAGGAAGTCCCCACATCTATCCCAATCTCCTGGTAAGTGAAGACTTTCATGGGACATCCCTTTTGAGTTAGTGCCCAATTATAAGTGAGTATATACCACGTAAGTCTTTCTGGGCCTGGGTTAATTCACTCAGTATAATAATTTCTAGTTCGGTCCATTTGCCTGCAAATTTCAGGATTTCCTTGTTTTAATAGCTAAGTAGTATTCCATAATGTAAATGTACCACAGTTTCTTTATCCTTTCTTCAGCTGAGGGACATTTAGGTTGTTTCCAGATTCTGGCTATTACAAATTAGGCTGCTGTGAACATGGTTGAGCATATGTCCTTGTTGTGTGGTAGAGCATTTTTTGGGTATATTCCAAGGATTGGAATAGCTGGATTTTGAGGTAGCCCAATTTCCAGTTTTCTGAGAAAGCACCAGAATAATTTTCAAAGTGGTTGTACAAGTTTGCACTCCCACCAGTAATGAAGGAATGTTCCCCTTTCTCCACATCCTCACCAGCATGTGCTGTCACTTGAGTTTTTTATCTTAGTTATTCTGATGGGTGTAAGATGGAATCTGAGAGTCAGTTTGATTTGCATTTCTCCGATGACGAAGGATATTGAGCATTTCTTTAAGTGTTTCTCAGCTATTTGATATTCCTCTGTTGAGAATTCTCTGTTTAATTCTGAGCCCCATTTCTTAATTGGATTATTTGGTTTGGTAGTGTTTAATTTCTTGAGATCTTTATGTATTATGGATATTAGACCTTTGTCAGATGTAGGGTTGGTGAAGATATTTTTCTAGTCTGTAGGCTGTCACTTTGCTTTGTTGACATTGTCTTCTACCTGACAGAAGCTTCTTAGCCTTATGAGGTCACACTTATTAATTGTTGACTTTATTTTTTAAATTTTTTTATTAATTTATTCTTGTTACATCTCAATGTTTATCCCATCCCTTGTATCCTCCCATTCTTCCCTCCCTCCCATTTTCCCATTATTCCCCTCCCCTATGACTTTTCCTGAGGAAGATTACCTCCCCCTGTATATGCTCATAGGGTAATCAAGTCTCTTCTTGGCAACCTGCTGTCCTTCCTCTGAGTGCCACCAGGTCTCCCCCTCCAGGGGACATGGTCAAATGTGAGGCACCAGAGTACATGAGAAAGTCATATACCACTCTCCGCTCAACTGTGGAGAATGTTCTGATCATTGGCTAGATCTGGGTAGGGGTTTAAAGTTTACCGCCTGTATTGTCCTTGGCTGGTGCCTTAGTTTGAGTGGGACCCCTGGGCCCAAATCTGCCTATCATAATGTTCTACTTGTAGGTTTCTAGGACCCTCTGGATCCTTCTACTTTGCTATTCTCCCATGCTTCTCTCATTTAGAGTCCCAATAGGATGTCCTTCCCTCTGTCCCAGTTTCCTGGTAAGTGAAGGCTTTCATGGGACATGCCCCTTTAGCTAATATGCAGATATAAGTGAGTATATACCATTTGATTCTTTCTGCTTCTGGGTTAACTCACTCATTATGATCATTTCTAGCTCAATCCATTTATCCACAAATTTCGGGAATTCCTTGTTTTTAATAGCTGGGTAGTAGTCCATGGTGTATATGTACCACAGTTTCTTTATCCATTCTTCTACTGAGGGACACTTAGGCTGTTTCCATGTTCTGGCTATTATGAATAAGGCTGCTATGAACATGGTTGAGCAAATGTTCTTGTTGTGTGCTGGAGCATCTTCTGGGTATATTCCAAGGAGTGGAATAGCTGGGTCTTGAGGAAGCCCTATTCCTGTTTTCTGATATAGCACCAGATAGATTTCCAAAGTGGCTGTACTAGTTTACATTTCCACCAGCAATGAAGGAGTGTTCCTCTCTCCCCAACATCCTCACCAGCATGTGGTGTCACTTGAGTTTTTGATCTTAGCCATTCTGATGGGTGTAAGATGGAATCTCAGAGTTGTTTTGATTTGCATTTCCCTGATGACTAAGGAGGTTGAGCATTTCTTTAAGTGTTTCTCAGCCATTTGATATTCCTCTGTTGAGAATTCTCTGTTTATTTCCAAGCCCCATTTCTCAATTGTGTTATTTGGTTTTGTGGTGTTTAATTTCTTGAGTTCTTTATATATTTTGGGTATTAGACCTTTGTCACATGTAGGGTTGGTGAAGATCTTTTCCCAGTCTGTAGGCCGTCAGTTTGTTCTCTTGACAGTGTCTCCAGCCTTACAGAAGCTTCTCAGCCTCATGAGGTCCCATTTATTAATGGTTGTCATTAAGGCTTGGGCTGTTGGTGTTCTGTTCAGGAAGTTGTCTCCTGTGCCAATATGTTCCAGGCTCTTCCCCACTTTTTCTTCTAAGTGACTTAGTGTCTCTGGTTTTATGTTGAGGTCTTTAATCCACGTGGATTTGAGTTTTGTGCAAGGTGACAAATATGGGTCCAGTTGCATTTTTTTACACATAGACCTCCAGTTAGACCAGCACCATATGTTGAAGATGCTATCCTTTTCCCACTGAATGGATTTGGCTTCTTTGTCAAAAATCAAGTGACCATATGTGTGTGGATTCATATCTGGGTCTTCGATTCGATTCCACTGATCAACCAGCCTGTGGCTGTGCCAGTACCAAGCTGTTTTAATTACTATTGCTTTATAGTACAGTTTGAGATCTGGTATGGAGATTCCTCTGGAGCACCTTTTATTGTACAAGATTGTTTTAGCTATTCTGGGTTTTTTGTTTTTTCATATGAAGTTCAGAATTGAACTTTCAATGTCTTTAAAAAATTGTGTAGGTATTTTGATAGGGATTGCATTGAATCTGTAGATTGCTTTTGGTAGGATGGCCATTTTTGCTATGTTAATTCTCCTGATCCATGAGCAAGGAAGATCATTCCATCTTCTCAGGTCATCTTCAATCTCTTTCTTCAGAATTTAAAAATCTTTTTCAAACAAGTCCTTCACTTGCTTAGTTAGAGTGATTCCTAGATATTTTATATTGCTTGTGGCTAATGTGAAGGGTGTGGTTTTCCTAATTTCTTCCTCTGCAAGCTTGTCATTTGTGTATTGGAAGGCTACAGACTTTTTTGAATTAATTTTGTATCCAGCTAATTTGCTGAAGGTGTTTATCAGCTGTAGGAGTTCTCTGGTGGAATTTTGAGGGTCACTTATGTACACTATCATATCATCTGCAAATAGGGATAATTTGATTTCCTCCTTTCCCATTTGGATACCCTTGATCTCCTTTTGTTGTCTTATTGCTCTGGCTAGCACTTCGAGTACTATATTGAAGAGATATGGAGAGAGTGGGCAGCCTTGCCTTGTTCCCGATTTTAGAGGAATTTCCTTGAGTATCTCACCATTTACTTTGATTTTCGCTATTGGCTTGCTGTATATAGCCTTTATTATGTTGAGGAAAGTGACTTGTATCCCCGATCTCTCTAAAACTTTAAACATGAATGGGTTGGATTTTATCAAATGCTTTCTCTGCATCTAAAGAGATGATCATGTGGTTTTTTTCTCTTCAGTTTGTTTATATGGTGGATTACATTGATGGATTTCCATATATTAAGCCATCCTTGCATGCCTGGAATGAAGCCTACTTGGTCATAATGAATGATGTCTTTGATGTGTTCTTGTATTCGTTTTGCAAGTATTTTATTTAGTATTTTTGCATCGATGTTCATAAGAGAAATTGGTTTGAAATTCTCTTTCTTTGTTGAGTCTTTGTGAGGTTTAGGTATCAATGTGACTATGGCCTCATAGAATGAATTAGGTAATATTCCATCCATTTTTATCTTTTGGAGTAGCTTGAAGAGTATCGGTATTAGCTCACCCTTGAAGGTTTGGTAGAATTCTGCACTGAAACCATCTGTCCCTGGGCTTTTTTTGGTTGGTAGACTATCAATGATTGCTTCTATTTCTGTAGGGGAAATGGGACTATTTAGCTTGATTATCTGTTCTTCACTCAACTTGGCAAGGGAAATTGATCAAGAAAATCGTCCATTTCCCTTAGATTCAAATTTTGTGGCATATATGCCTTCAAAGTAGGATGTTATGATTCTTTGTATTTCTTCAGTGTCTGTTGTTATGTCTCCCTTTTCGTTTCTGATTTTGTTGATTTCAATACTGTCTCTCTGCCTTTTAGTTAGTTTGGCTAATGGTCTGTCTATCATGTTGATTTTCTCAAAAAAACCAGCTCTTGGTTTTGTTGATTCTTTGGACTGTTTTCTTAGTTTCTAATTTGTTAATTTCAGCCCTGAGTTTGATTATTTCCAGATGTCTATTCCTTTTGGGTGTTTCTGCTTCTTTTTTTTCCTAGGGTTTCCAGTTGTGTCGTTAAGATGCTTATGTGCGATGTTTCCAAATTCTTCTTAAAGGCACTTAGTGCTATGAATTTTCCTCTTAGCACTGCTTTCAATGTATCCCACAAATTTGGGCATGTTGTTTCTTCATTTTCATTGGATTTCAGAAACTCCTTGATTTCTTTCTTTATTTCTTCCCTGACCCAGGTGTCATTTAGCAGAGAGTTGTTTAGTTTCCACGTACGTGTAGGCTTTTTGTTATTTCTGTTGTTTTTGAATTGCAGCCTAAGAGCATGGTGATCTGATAGGATACAAGGTATTATTTCAATCCTCTTGTATCTGTTGAGGCTTGCTTTGTGACCTACGATGTGATCAATTTTGGAGAAGGTTCCATGAGGTGCAGAGAACAAGGTATATTCTTTCTTGTTTGGGTGAAATGTTCTACAGATATCTGTTAGATCCATTTGATCCAAAGAATTGGTTAATGATGTTATTTCTCGGTTTAGTTTCTGTTTCAGTGACTTATCCTTCAGTGAGAGTGGGGTGTTGAAGTCTCCCACTATTATTGTGTGGGGATCGATGTGTAGTTTAAGCTTTTTTAGGAGATCTTTTACAAATGTGGGTGCCCTTGTATTGGGAGCATAGATGTTCAGAATTGTGATGTCATCTTGGTTGACTTTACCTTTGATGAGTATGAAGTGTCCTTCCTCAACCCTTTTGATTAATTTTGGTTGAAAGTCTATTTTGTTCGATACTAAAATGGCTACACCTGCTTGCTTCTTGTGACCATTTGCTTGGAATATTTTTTTCCAACCTTTTACCCTGAGGTAATGCCTATCATTATGGGTGAAACGTGTTTCTTGAATGCAGAAGAATGTTGGATCTTGTTTATGCACCCATTCAGTTAGTCTGTGTCTTGTTATTGGAGAATTGAGACCATTGATGTTGAGAGATATTAATGACCAGTGACTGTTCAGAGTCTTAATTTTGATGTTGGTTCCAGTCGAGCATTTGTGTAGTTGCGTTTTTGCCATGGGATAGTTATCTATTTCCTGGGTAGTTTTGGTTGTAGCTTGACCCTTTGGGACGGAGTTTTCCTTCTAGTACCTTCTGTAAAGCTGGATTTGTGGATAGGTTCTGTTTGAATTTGTTTTTGCCATGGAATATTTTGTTTTCTCCATCAATGGTTATTGATAATTTTGCTGGGTAAAGTAGTCTGGCCTGGCATCTGTGGTCTCTTAGCGTTTGCAGGATCTCTGTCCAGGCCCTTCTGGCTTTTATGGTCTCTGTTGAGAAGTCGGGTGTAATTCTGATAGGTTTGCCATTAAATGTTATTTGGCCCTTTTCCCTTGCAGCTTTTAATATTTTTTCTTTGTTCTGTATGGTTTGTGTTTTGATTATTATGTGACAGGCAGTTTTTCTTTTCTGGTCAATTCTATTTGGTGTTCTGTAGGCCTCTTGTATGTTTATAGGCATCTCTTTCTTTAGATTGGGGAAATTTTCTTCTGTGATTTTATTGAGAATAGTTTCTGGGCCCTGGAGTCTGATATCTTCTCTTTCTTCAATGCCTATTATCCTCAGATTTCTTCTTTTCATGGTGTCCTCAATTTCTTGGATGTTTTGTGTCAGGGGTTTTACAGATTTTGCATTTTCCTTAATGGTTGCTTCAAGATCTGTGATTGTATCTTCTAGACCTGAGATTCGTTCTTCCATCTCTTGGATTCTTTCAGAAAAGCTCACCTCTGTGTTGCTTGCCTTCTTCTCTGAGGTCTCACGTTCTCGTATTTCTTCTGTCTGTGTGTTTATCATTGAATCCATTTTCGTCTTCAGATCTTGAACTGACTTTGATTTCTTTCATTTGGTTGTTTGCATTTTCCTGAAAAATTTCCAGTTCCACTCTATGTGCTTCTTTTATGTCTCTCACCTGTTTGGCTGCGTCCTCCTGCATTTGATTACGAATTTTATTTGTTTCCTCCATTAATATCCTCATTACTAAGGATTTAACGTCATTTTCTTGTATTTCCATTGTATTTGAGTTCTCTGGGTTGTTTTCTTTGGGATAGCTGGGAACTGGAGACGCCATGTTGTTTTGGGGGTTTTTGCGTATGCTTTTACACTGTCCTTTAGATATCTTGGTGCCTTTGTTTTTGTTGGGTAGCTTCCAGAGTTGAATGGAGGGAGTCTGATGATAGATTCACTTGTTTTCTCACGATTTCCGTAGACTGGAAGCTCTGATACTTCACTGGTGTGGATGGCAGGAGGTTAGCCCTACCGCTTTGGTCTCTCGCAGCCAGTGATCGTCAGCTCCCCTGTGCTGTGGGTCTTGCAATCATTCTGGGTCTCTGAATGAGCGTTCGGTCAGGCCAAGGTATCCACAGCCTTCTGGGTTCCCTGCCAAGTCCATCCAGGGACACTGGGCCTGAACCACACGCTGAGCTCAGCTAGATTCTCAGGGCCTGAACTGTCTGCCGAGCTCAGCTAGGGATTCTGGGCACAAAATGCACAAAGGGTCCAGCCAGAATTTTGGGGGACTGCGCACCAAGCTCAGCTAGGGGCTTTTGGCCCAAAGTGTGTGCTGTGGTCAGTTATTGACTCAGGGCCTGAACTGTCTGCCAAGCTCAGCCAGGAATTCTGGATTCAAACTACCATTGTGTCCAACCAGAGTCTTAGAGCCGGGACTGTGCCAAAAGCTCCGCTAGAGTCTCTGGACCTAAACTGTCTGCCAAGCACAGTTAGGGACTCAGGCCCCCAACTGCACGCCGAGCTCCACCTGAGTCTCTGGGGCGGAATTGTGCACTGAGCTCAGCCAGGGACTCTGGACTCACACTGCACACTGAATTCAGCCCGGGACTCCGGGCCTATACTGCGTGGATAGTCCAGCCAGAGTCTTGGAGCCGCCAAGCCTGTGCACACAGCTCAACTAGTCTCTGGGCCCAATCTGCCCGGGAAGTCCAGCTAGGGCCTCTGGGCTGAATCTGTGTGCTGACCTCAGCCTGTGTTAGTGCCCCAGAACTGCCCGCTGAGCTGTGCTAGTGTCTTGGGCAGAACTGCTCATTGATGTGAGCTAGTGCCTCTGGTGGAGCTGAGTGCTCTGCCCCACCTGCGTCACAACTGGTGAACTGCGGCTGCACTGAGCTGGTGCCTAGGGTGTAATTGAGCACTCCGCCCAGCCTGTGTCACAGCAGGGGAGCTGTGGCTGAATTGAGCTAGTGTCTAGGGCAGAATTGCTTGCTGCACTGAGACAGCGTCTCCACGGCACTACGCACTGCGCTGGACCCGGGACTCTGGGGCTGAACTGTCCGCCGAGTCCAGTTTGGGTCACAAGGCACCATGCGACCCAAATCCTGTCCAGAGTCCCCTCTCTCGCAGCAACTCCCACTGGCCACCACACTAATCGCCTCCCCCGGAAGGCTCAGAGCTGCAAACCTCAGCCACTGCCACTGCTGCCACTGGTGCTGCTGGTGCCGCCGCTGTTGCTGCTGCCTCTGCCACTGCTGCTCTGATCCAAGAAAATCCACGCTCCTCCCGTGTGCAGGGGCATGCAGTTCCTCTGCACCCTGGTCCCTCTGAACAATGGAGCACTCCCGCTGCTGTGGTGTGGGGACCTTGGTGTTCCTGGCTCAGAAATCTGTGCAATTCCCTGAATTGTTCACTGGAGCCTACAAACATGGTCCACACTGCTAGCCGCCATCATGGATCCAATCTCATTTCTGGGTCTTTGATTCGATTCCATTGATCAACAATTCTATTGCTATACCAGTATCATGCTGTTTTAATTACTGTTGCTCTATAGTATAACTTGAGATCAGGTATAAAGATTTCTTTGAAGGATCTTTTATTCTACAGGATTCTTTTAGCTATTCTGGGTTTTTTGTTTTCCTATATGAAGTTGAGAATTGATCATTCAAGGTCTTTAAAGAATTTTGTAGGTATTTTGATAGGAATTCCATTGAATCTGTAAATTGCCTTTAGTAAGATGGCCATTTTTACTGTTAATTCTCCCAATCCATGAACAAGGGAGATCTTTCCATCTTCTTTTGTCATCTTCAATGTCCTTCAGAGATTTGAAGTTTTTTTCAAACAGTCTTTCACTTGCTTGGTTAGAGTTACTCCTAGATATGTTATATTGCTTCTGGCTATCGTGAATGGTGTAGTTGCCCTAATTTCTTGCTCTGCATGATTTTCATTTGTATATAGGAAACTTCCTGACTTTTTGGAGTTAATTTTGCATCCAGCCAAAATGCTAGATGTTTTTCAGCTTTAGGAGTTCTCTGCTGGAATTTTGGGGGTCATTTATGTACACTATCATATCATCTGTGAATAGGGATAATTTGGCTTCCTCTTGTCCCATTTGGATCCCTGTAATCTCCTTTTGTTGTCTTATTGGTCTAGCTAGAGCTTCAAGAACTATATTACAGAGATATGGAGAATGTGGTCAGCCTTGTCTGGTTCCTGATTTTAGAGAAATTTCCTTGAGTATCTCTCCATTTAATTTGATTTTGGCTACTGGCTTGTTGTATGTAGCCTTTATTATGTTTAGGTATGTGCCTTGTATCCCTGATCTCTCCAAAACTTTAAACATAAATGGGTATTGGATTTTGTTAAATGCTTTTTCTGCATCTAAGGAGATGATCATGTGTTTTTTCTTTCAGTTTGTTTATATGGTCGATTACATTGATGAACTTAAGTGTATTGAGCCATCCCTGAATGCCTGGGATGAAGCTTACTTGGTCATGGTGAATAATATCTTTGACGTGTTCTTAGATTCTGTTGGCAAGTATTTTATTGAGTATTTTTGCATCAATATTCATAAGAGATGTTGGTCTGAAGTTCTCTTTCTTTGTTGGATCTTTGTGAGGTTTAGGTATCAAAGTGACTGTGGCCTCATAGAATGAGTTTGGTAATGTTCTATCCATTTCTATCTTTTGGAGTAACTTGAAGACAATCTGTTTTAGCTCTTCTTTGAAGAGATGCACTGAAACCATCTGTCTCTGGCCTTTTTTTTGTTGGGAGACTTTTAATGACTGCTTCTATTTCTGTTCAAGAAATAGAACTATTTAATTTATTTATCTGATCTTGATTCAATTTTGGAAAGTGGAATCAATGAAAAAAATTGTCCATATCCTTTATATATTCAAATTTTTGGGCATATATGTCTTTGAAGTAGGATCTTAGGATTCTTTGTATTTCCTCAATGTCTGTTGTTATGTTTCCCTTTTTGTTTCTGATTTTGTTTATTTGGGTAGTGTCTCTCTGCCTTCTAGTTACTTTGGTTAATGTTTTGTCTATCTTGCTGATTTTCTCAATGAACCAACTCCTGGTTTTGTTGATTCTTTGAATTTTTCTCTTTGTCTCTAATTTACTGATTTCAGACCTGATTTTGATTATTTTCAGTCATCTACTCCTCTTGGGTGTTTATACTTCTTTTTTTTAGGGCTTCCAGATGTGTCATTAAGTTGCCTATATGAGATATTTCCAATCTCTTTATGAACACACTCAGGGCTATGAACTTGCCTCTTAGTGTACTGCTTTCATATGTCCCATAGATTTGGGTATGTTGTTCCTTCATTTTCGTTGAATTTCAGGAAGTCCTTAATTTCTTTCTTTATTTCTTGACTGACCCAGCTGTTATTAAATAGAGAGTTGTTTAGTTTAAACTGTATGTAGGCTTTTTGTTATTTCTGTTGTTTTTGAAGTCCAGCTTTAGTTCTTGGTGATTGGATAGGATACAAGGTATTATTTCAATCTTCTTTTATCTGTTGAGGCTTGCTTTGTGACCTACTATATGATCAATTTTGGAGAAGTTTCCATGAGGTGCTGAGAAGAAGGTATAATCTCTTGTGTTTGTGTGAAAAGTTCTGTAGATATCTGTTAGATCCATTTGATTCATGGCATCAGTTAGTGTCTTCATTTCTCAGTTTAGTTTCTGTTTCATTGACCTATGCTTTGGTGAAAGTGTGGTGTTGAAGTCTCTCCCTATTAATGTATGGGGATTGATGTGAGGTTTAACCATCATTAATGTTTCTTTTTAAAATGTGTGTGCCCTTGTATTGGTGGCAAAGATGCTCAGATTTGTGATGTCCACTTGGTGGAATTTTCCTTTGATGAGTATGAAATGTCCTTTCTGATCTCTTTTGATTAATTTTGGTTGAAATTCTATTTTATTAAATATTATAGCGGCTACACCACCTTGCTTCTTGTATCCAATTGCTTGGGATACTTTTTTTCCAACCTCTTGCCCTGTCATAATGTCTATCCTTGTGGCTGAGATGTGTTTCTTGAATGCAGAATAATGTTGGGTCTTTTTATGCATCCATTTATGTAGTCTGTGTGTTTTTATTGGCGAATTGAGACCATTGATGTTGAGAGATATTAGCGACCAGTGACTATTAGATCCCTTGATTTTGATGTTGATTGTGGTAGAGCGTTTGTGTGCTTTTGTTTTTGCGATGATGTAGTTATCTATTTCCCATGTGATATTGGTTGTAGCTGTTCACTGTGGGTTGGAGTGTTCCTTGTAGTGACTTCTGTAATGCTGCATTTATGGATAGGTACTTTTTGCTGTTGTCATGGAATATGTTGTTTTTTCCATCAATGGTTTTTGATAGTTTTGCTGGGCATAGTAGCTTGGTCTGGCATGTGTCGTCTCTTAGAGTTTGCAGGACCCCTGTCCAGGCCCTTCTGGCTTTTATTGTCTCTTCTGAGAAATCAGATGTAATTCTGATTGGTTTGCCATTGTCTCTTACTTAACCTGTTTCTCTTGCTGCTTTTAATATTTTTCTTTGTTCTGTATATTTTGTGGTTTGGTTATTATGTTGTGGAAAGATTTTCTTTTCTGGTTTATTCTATTTGGTGTTATGTAGGCGTCTTGTATGTTTATATTCATCTTCTTTATATTGGGGAAATTTTCTTCTATGATTTTGTTTAAAATATTTTCTGGGCCTTGAAGTTGGGAATCTTTCCTTTCCTCAATGCTTATTAACCTCAGCTTTAATCTTTTCATAGTGTCCTTGATTTCCTGGATATTTAGAGTCAGTAATTTTTCAGATTTAGCATTTTCTTTGATGGTTGCTTCTTGTTCTATGATTGTATCTTCTAGTCCTGAGATTTGTTCCTCCATTTCTTGAGTTTTGTTAGAGAAGCTTACCTCTGTATTCCTTGCTTTCTTATCTAAGTTCTCTTGTTTCCATTTTTCCTCTGTATGTGCCTTTATCATTGTTTCCATTATCATCTTCAGATTTTGAACTGCTTTACTGATTTCTCTCATCTGATTGTATTTTCTTGATTTTTTCCCAGCGCCTTTCTATAGGCCTCTTTTATGTTTTCAGTCTTCCTACATTTGTTTACGGATTTTATTCGTTTCCTCAATTATCATCTTCATTATATGAATATGAGGTCATTTTCTTGTATTTCAATTGTGTTGGAGTTCTCAGGGTTGCTTTCTTTGGGACAGCTGGGATCTGGAGATACCATATTGTTTCTTTTTTTTTTTTTTTTTTGGTTTTACACTGGCGTTTAGTAATCTTGCTATCTCTAATGTTGGGAGGTAGCTTCTGGTGTCCTTCACTAGTCATTGAGAGTGGATTGTTGGTGAGTGATTATAGGTCTAGGATCCTCACCTGTTGGGATCAGGGAACTCTTCCCTAGAATAGGTAGGTGAACAGGTTTCAGCTCCTGGAGGTTTTGCTCCACAGCCTGGGCTCCCCACTGTGTCAGCAGAGGTAGGTGCTGGCACTCTGCAGCCCCAGGATCAGTTTGAGGTAGTGTATGTAGAGCTGGTTGTCCTGTCTTTGCCTGGGCTTTGAATACTCTGTCCTTGGGCCTTGGTGCTTTGAGTCCCAGGCTCAGATCGCTCTAGAGTGCCTGAAACCCTGCTGGCTTATTGCAGTTATTTATGTTTCTGCTGGATCCATCCAGGTAGTGGGGCCTAGGTTCTGCCCTCCAGGGAGAAAGCAGCTACTGCCTTCTGATTTTTGTTAGGTGCCTAGATTTCTGCCCTCCCCTCTCAGGCCTTCCCAGGCTCTCCCAAGAGTGTGGGAGGCCCTGCTGGGCTATGGAACCTGGCTAGGCTGGCTCAGTTCTGCTAAATTGTGCAGGGACAGTCTGCTGAGGCTGATAGCTAGGTTCCTGTCTGGTTATGTTCAGACTGTGCAGCTGTGGTTGTTCAGTCCCATCTGATCACCTGGCAACTCCTAATGTGTTTGGGTGGCTGTTTAGTTTTCTGCCCTCAGGCCTACCCAGCTCTCCTGAGAGAGTGGGAGCTCCTACTGGACTGTGGAGCTTGGCTAGGCTAGGTCAATTCTGCCCAATTGTGCAGGAGGTCCACTGGGGCAGTTTGTTAGATTTATGCCCCATCCTGTTCAGATGCACAACTGTGGCGGCTCAATCCCACTGCTTCGGGTGGCTGTTTAGTTTTTTGCCCTATCCATTCGATCCTGCCCATCCTCTCCTGAGACCATGGGATGTCCTGCTGGGCTGTGGAGCCTGGGTCAGTTCTGCCCAACTGTGTAGAAGCAGTCTGCCCGGGCAAATCACTAGGTTTCTGCCTGGTCCCATTTAGACCATGCAGCAGAGGCTGGATAATGTGTCCCCAGATGTCCAGGCCCTGTGTGGTAACTTGGGCTTTCTGTGGACTGGCATGGGGGTGAGTGCAGTGAGTAGGTGGGGTCTGAGGACAGATCCAACCATTTTCCTGAGATTTCCCCAGGCCAGGAGCTCTGGTGCTTCACTGCTCAGAGTTCAGTCCCATATACCGAGTTTGTGCTATAGAACATGGCTGCAGATTGCATATGGGTTTTGGTCCAAACTAGGGGGACTGGGACCCCATCCTTTGTGAACCATTGGATGACCTGAGGCCAGCCCTGCCTGTGGTCTGCACTGTGAGGACCCCTCTCACCTAATGTTCTCCAGGTCTTGAGGTCTGTGGATCCTAGTCGGGTCCCTAGTTACCTTCCTGTAGATCAGATACAGTGTGTGTTCAGTACCACCATGTTGGAATTCCACTAATCTAGTAGAGATTTCTAACTGTGCACCCCAACCAGTTCTTCCTCACTGTAGTGGAACAACATCAGCTTGCTGCTCAGCTTTTCTTGTTGGCCCATGAAGATGGGCAGAGGAAATATGGAAGGCAATGTCACTATCACAAGGCTGTGCCTCAATGAACAGCAACGGCATCTGCTTTCATTCTTCTGCACCTGGCAATAATCTCCTATCCAGCTAGTCACTGAGGAATAGTCTTCAGACCAGATCTACCAGTACAGGATTCTTCTTATTGGAGATGGACAGTTTCAGGTCCCATGCAGACCTTCCAAATAAATTTTTTTTTTTTGCTTTTTAACAATATGCACCTTAAATTTTGAAGTTATCTAGCCAAAGAGGATGTTGGAGCTAGTTCCACAATGGACAGATTTGGGTTCCGGAACAACTATTTGAAGAACTGCTTCTCCATCTTGAATGCATGCGTAGTGCTGTTAGATAAACAAGAACTAAAGTTTGTGCTGATCTCTTGAGATTTGGGGGTGTTTGTTACTCAGCCCAGCCCAGCCCACTCTGACTAATTCACCCTGGTACTTGCTCATTTATTTGTTTAACTTTTTGCGATACTGAGAAGAGAGAACCTCCATCGCCTTACCTGATTGGCCCGTGGGAATGTCTGTAGGGCATTTTTCTTGACTGCTAGTTGGTGCAGGTGGACCTATCCTATGGTGAGTAGCTCCATTCCTGAGCCGAAAATGGGAAATGAGACTGGGACAAGAAGTCTCTGAGAAGCATTCTTCTGTGGGTTTTGCTTTAAGCACCTGCCTTGAGTTCCTGCCCTGCCCTGTAAGATAAAATGAACTATTTGCTCTCTAAATTACTTCTGGTTAGTGTTTTTATGAAAACAACAGAAAAGAGAATTAGAATGGTCAACTAGCAATGCAGCACTTAGTTAATTCTTAACCCTGTTTGCATGTAGCCATATCTATTTCCACTTTTCTGTGAAGCGACTTCTCAAATCTTTCTTTTTACCCTGAGCAGGCTTCATTTTCCTGTAAGACAAAAATGAGAAGAATGTATTTGATGATCCTATCATCAAATGCAAGAAATAATTTTTTATTTGATCTCATTTATTCTATAAATCATGACTGGCAGCATGTGGCTCATGGGACTTAGCATAGACTTTAGCATGGGATTCACTTTTTAAGATAAGGTGATTTTCAATGAACATAAAATTAATGATTTAGAGCATGGGATTCCATCATGTTTAATACATTCAAAATGACATGCAATTCATCAGTTCCTGTGTTTTAAATAACTCCAGAAAAAGACTTTATTTATTTATTAAATTTTATTATTCAGACTACATCCTGATTGTTATCCCCTCACTTGTATCTTCCTGTTCCTCCTTACACATTCTTTCAATCTATCCACTCCACTAGGTGAGTGACAGAAGGGGACCTCCTCCCCCACCATGTGGTCTCATCCAGATAGCTTGCTTCCCCTTCCTCTGAGTGCCACCAGGGGGAAGTGATCAAATAGAGGGCAGCAGAGTTCATGTTAGAGTCTGTCCCTACTCTCTACATGATTGTGGAGAGTATGCTGTCCATTGGTTATATCTGAACAGGGGTCTACGTTTTATTGCAAGCATTGTCCTTGGTTAGTACAGTAGTTTGTGTAGGCCTCTGTGGCTCTGGATCCACCAGCCTTGATGGTCTACTTGTAGGGTTTCTAGGACCCTCTGGATCCTTCTATTTCCCCATTCTCCTATATTTCTCTTACCTAGAGTTCCAATAGGATGTCCTCATATCTATCCCAATATCCTGGTAAGTGAAGACTTTCAGGAGGACATCCCTGTTGGGCTAGTGTCCAATGATGTGAGTATATACCATGTGTATATTTCTGGGTCTGGGTTAATTCATTCAGAATGATGGTTCCTAGTTCCAGCCATTTGCCTGCAAATTTCAAGATTTCCTTGTTCTTAATAGCTGAGTAGTATTCCATAATGTAAATGTACTAACTTTCTTTGTCCATTCTTCAATTGAGGGACATCTAGGTTGTTTCCAGATTCTGGCTATGAAGAATAAGCCTACTAAGAACATAGTTGAGAAAATGCCCTTGTTGTGTGGTGGAGCATCTTCTGGGTATATTCCAAGGAGTGGAATAACTGGGTCTTGAGGTAGCTGTATTACCAATTTTGTGAGAAAGCACCAGATTGATTTCCAAAGTGGTTGTACAAGTTTGCACTCCCACCAGCAATGAAGGAATATTCTCCTTTCTCCACATCCTTGCCAGCATGTGCTGTCACTTGAGTTTTTGGTCTTAGCCATTCTGCTGGGTGTAAGACGGAATGAATCTCAGAGTCATTTTGAGGTGCATTTCTCTGATGACTAAGGATATTGAGCATTTCTTTAAGTGTTTCTCAGCTATTTGATATGCCTCTGTTGAGAATTCTCCATTTAATTCAAGAAGGTGTCTCCTGTGCCAATGTGTTCCAGGGTCTTCCCCACTTTTTCTTCTAACCGATTTAGTATCTCTGGTTTTATATTTACTGCCAAGTATCTTCTGACAGGCAGAGTTTTAGGGCCCTGGGTCCCTCCATGGACTGGCAGGGAGTTCTGAAGTCAGATCTATTCCAGATCCACACTCTGGGCAACGCCACTGGGCTAGTAGACACTGATACTGATGCTCTGTAGCCCAAAGTTCAGTCAGAGAGAGGTACAAACTTATAGGCTGCGCTGGGCTTTGGAGACCCTGCCTGCAGCCACAGGACTTTGGGACTTTCTGTATGTTGGCGGGGTGGTCTGAGGTCAGATATACTTGTTCTCCTGGGTTCTCCCTTGGGCCAGCAGTTCCAGATGCTGGTGCTTCACCACCAACAGTTCAGTCCCAGATACAGAGTCTGAGATATAGAGTGCAGATGCAGCTCAAGGGCTAGTATAAAGCCAGTCTCTGGGGACATGGTACTCATCCTTTCTTGTGCTCAGCACCATGTGGACTCCTCTTACCTAGGGCTATTCAGGTCTTGCGGTCTGTAGCTCCCAGCCTGATCCCTAGATTTGTCCTGCTGATCAGACAAATCTGTGGTTGGTGCTGCCATCTTAGAACCTCCTTATTTATTTATTTATGTTAGTTTATTTGTTTATTTATTTAATGAGACAGAATTTGTCTGTGTAGCTCTGGCTTTCCTAGAATTAATTCTAGACCAGGCTGCCCTCGAACTCACAGAGATCCTCCTGCCTTTTCCTTCCTAGTGCTAGGACCAAATGTGTGCACCACCACCTTCCAGTCAAAGGACTTCATTTGTAAAGTAGTTATTTCTTCCTCCTGTCATCTCTTGGCCAATGTTATTCTGCTTTATTTCTATTGGATTGACATATATCTATATCTATATCTATCTATCTATCTATCTATCTATCTATCTATCTATTGTGTGTGTGTGTGTGTGTGTGTGTGTGTGTGTGTATGGGTGTGTAACAATTGTTTACTGGGGGAGGGGGCATCAGTCCTTGGCTGCTGCCTTCTTCATGGCTGCCACCACATTGCTAAGCTCCTCCTGCTTCCTCTTGGCCTGGAAGTGCATTTCCACTCTCTTCTTGATTCACTTGAGTGGGTGGATATCTGGAGCAGCTCCATGGCTTGCTGCTCATAGGGGGTGAAGCCTCACACCTCGCTGATCATGTCCCACACAAACTTGGTGTGCTTGATGAGGTGCACGTGGCAGCAGCTGTGCCTCTTCTTGCTGAAGTTGTTTGTCACCGTGTGGACCTTGTTGAGGCCCACAGCCATAGGGTAGGCAGGGCCGTGTCTGCTGCTGTTCTCTGATGGTGGCTGCGACAGGACGTCTTCTTGATAGTTCAACCATTTGATTTCACATATTTTATGTGACCTTTTGTATCTGATTTTCCCACTTCATGAAATATTTTCAAGCATGTCTCAGTACTTCATTTCTTTTTATGGAAAAGTAATATTCCACTGTTTTACCCTCATTTTTGTAAATAACATTCTCTTGAACATGATCATACTCATTATTTTGCACTGGATAAAGTAGTTAATGCACATTACCAACAGACTTCTGTGGTCCTGACGCAGAGTGAATATATAGCTTGCAAGTTCTAAGATATTCACTCACTGGTCTTAGAAAGTATTTGTTAATTTTTTACCATTGAAACCACTTATATGAAATGTTACTGTCAATACTGGACATAGAAGGACTAGACTCAGTAGATTTGATATTTTAAAATTATGATCCGATTTTGAGGTTCTTCTGGACTAACAAGTATAAAAAGAAAGCTTATACAAACTTTGAAAAGCTCAAGTTACTGAGGAACACTTGCCCTGCTGAGTGGCACAGCATGTCCTAGAACTATAGATGCAGAAGTGAGTGTTGCTGGTACAGCAGGAGACAGACCACAGAGGTGACCAGGAAGATGAGAAGGATCAGGAGTACAAATGCTGCGAGAGACTTAGGGGTTCTCCCTGGAACTTTGACACTAACCATACAGAAGAAACAAAGCTGGATTTGCTTCCTACTCCAAAGTAAATTCAAGAATGCAGTGATGTACAGAGGAAGCTGGGAACACACTAGCATAAAAAATTTCATAGAAAATCTTGCAAGTAGATTCTTTGAGCTTGACAGAAAACAGAGAACATGAAACAATAGTTTAATTGGTGGCTAACTGTACTACTTGTTTTATGTCAACCTAATACAAGCTAGAGTCATCAGAGAGGGAGGATCCTCAATTGAGAAAATGATTCCATAATATCCAGCTATTTCTTAATTAGTGATCAGTGAGGGAGATCCAGTTTATTGTGGTAATGCTATCCCTGGGATGATGATCCTGGACTCTATAAAAATCAGGCTGAGCAAGCCAAGGGGAACAAACCAGTAAGCAGAACCCTCCATGTCCTCTGCATCAGCTCCTGCCTCCAGGTTCCTGTCCTGCTTGAGTTCCTGTCCTGACTGCCTTTGGTGATAAACAGCAATGTGGAAGTATAAGCCAAGTAAACTCTTTTCTTCCCAACTTGGATTCTGGTTATGGTATTTCATTACAGTAAGAGAAACTGTTACTAAGACACTAACCTTCAACAAAATTGCCTCAAATATAAAATGTTCATTTGGAAAAATTCCATCTGCAATGCTAAAATAATTGAATAAAATCTGGTAAGTTAATGTCCTCAGCAGAAAAACTGATTCTTACAAATGAGTATGAATCTACAAAAGTCAACTTAGATCAAAGATTAATGCATAAATTGTGAACATAATAGTGAATGCCTCTGTCTACAAACATATCATGCAATGATATCAATATAAAGGTCATGTGAATTTAAATACCAGATCCATTTGGTTGTTCCCTTGACTGACAGGATGATAAACACTAGGATCTTTGGTGTGAATATGTAGAAGAAAAATCTCTTTTAGATGTCAAATTTAGTGGCTTAGAAGAGAAATACAATTTCACATGATATTCTGAAACATATTTGCTGTTGACCCCACATCTACATCTTGGCCACCTGACTTCTAGAATCTAGATTAGTGATGTTCCTTGCTGCATTGGAGAGTTGGACACTGTCTCACTGCTCAGTCTCATCAACTAGGTTGTAGAATATTCTGACAGTGGATCTCTAGGAAGTTCCTGCTAATGAGGTTGGTAAGTCCATGCTGACATCCAGTGTGGATCCCCTTCTTGCTCTTCACCAGGCTTGTTATTGTGCTTTTCCTTTACTTCTTCTTCTTCTTCTTCTTCTTCTTCTTCTTCTTCTTCTTCTTCTTCTTCTTCTTCTTCTTCTTCTTCTTCTTCTTCTACTACTACTACTACTACTTCTCCTCCTCCTCCTCCTGCTCCTGCTCCTGCTCCTGCTCCTTCTCCTATTTTTCTACTTTTTGGGCTGGGAGGATTGTTTAGTGGGTAAAACACTTGCCACTCAAGTGTGAGGAAGAGAAACCATGTAATAGCAGATTAGTTGTGGAGGCCTGTAATTCCAGCACTTGGGAGACAGAGACAGAGCTTTCTTGACCCCTCACCCCCACTGGAAGATAGATAGCAAGAATCCACAGAATTGACAACCTGTGGGTTTAGTGAGAGATTTTGATTCAGAAAAATGAGGTAGAGATAAATTTAGGAAGATACCCAAGCTCAACTCTGGACCTCCACACAGGTGCACACACACATGCAAACAGACATGCATATATACACACATACATACCATAATACTTATATATTCTGAAAAATGCTAAAGGTTTCCTGTATCTTTTGCAGTACAAAGAAATGCATCCAGTTGGCAACTTGGTGAAAAATGATGGACATTGCTCACCTTTCACTTGTGTTTGCCTTTATATACTTGGTGTTTCTTAGTGTGTGCAGATTTAGACATGGCTGACCAAATGCTGAATGTTTCCTTAATTATTTTAGGCTTGGTTTCACTGCACACAAACATACAAACTATTTTCTTTCTTTCTTTTTTTTTAAGCACACAACTTTAATTAACTCATCATTTTCTTTCTCTTTTTAAATTAATTAATTCATATTACATCTCAATTGCTATCCTATCCCCTGTATCCTCCCATTACCCTCTCCCTCCCGCTTTCAACCTATTCCTCTCCCCTATGTCTGTGACTAAGGGGGACCTCCTCCCCCTCCATATGATCATAGGGTATCAAGTCTCTTCTTGGTAGCCTTGATGGGGAGGCCCGGTGGCACTCAAACTACTTTTTTATTGGAGTGAAGGAAAGAACACATACCAGCCAGTTTAGTAACTCTTAGCAGAAAAGCAAGGGAAGTGCGTTTCACATGCTGGGATGTGTGTACATTTCAGAAACACGTGAGGGACAAAGCACATGTGGAGAGTGCTTGGGGCAGAGTTTGTACCAAGGCCCTTAGGTGAGGCTACAACAGTGTGCAGCACAGAGGAACAGCCTGCTGAACAGAAGAGTGATGCACGATCTGCCCTGGACTGTACAGGACCTCTCTGGTTTGCTTTGGTGTAGGGTCTGGCCAAACACACTGGTTTGCTTTCTTTCCAAGTGGGACACATGATGCAGGGAAGCCAATGCTCAGCTTTTTTGGCAAAACCACTGCTTGATTTAGCTGAAAGCTAGACTATTGGGCAAGGATATGCTCATGCCATCGCCAGTAGTTTCTCTCCAAAATAGGCATGGAGCTCTGCTAATCCTGGGCCTAGGGGCTGAGCCTAGAGCCTTCAGATGTTAAGAAAGTTTTCTTCCACTGGTCTATAGCCCAAACCTGGACACGGTCTCTCTAGACTCAGTTTGAGCTTTCATTGCCAGACACACTTACTCCTGACTGCTTTCTTCACAAACTCAGAATTTCATGTATGCTCACATCCCCTTTTCCTACCACAAAGAAACTCTCCTCCTGCTTTGGTCTTCTCCTTTTTAAGAAAATAGAATTTGAAGCTGGTAAGATGGCTTGGTGAGAAAAGACGATGCAAGTCTGGTGATCTGACTTCAATCCCTAGAATCTATGTAAAGGTGGAAGAAGAGAACCCACTCCACAAAGCTGTCCTCTGACCTGTATACTTGCATACTTGCATTATGGCATAGGTACAACACACACACACACACACACACACACACACACACACACACAGGGTTACATACACACTCATGAATAAAACAAAAGCTCAAAGATTAGCATTTTGTTGTGGTAAACACACCCACACAACACAAAATCTAAACCCATTTTGAAGTATATACAATTCAACAGTGTCAATTGTACTCACATTAGTTTGTGGGAGCCCTCCAGAACTTTTCTTTCTTTCAATTGTTTAATTCAATCGTTTTGCAGCCTGGTCCCAAACCCCTTCATCCTTTCCTCGCAGTCTCACCCTCACATCCTCCTCTTTCCATTCCCCCTTTCCTTCTTCTCAGAGAAGGGGAGGCCCTTAAGGGGTACTAACCCTGGTACCTCAAGTCTCAGCAAGACTAAGTGCATCCTCTCCTGCTGAGGCCAGACAAGGCAGACAAGTTATGGGAAAAGGATGCAGTGGTAGGCAATAGAGTCAGAGACAGCCCCTACTCCTGTTGTTAGGGGACACACATGATGACCAAGCTGCACATCTGCTACATATGTGTAGGGGGTCTAGGCCTCGTCCATGTACGCTCTTTGGTTTGTGACTCAGTCTGTAGGTCTTCTTGTGATGTCCTTGACTTCTTTGGTTCCCTCAATCTTTCCTCCCCCTCTTCCACAGAACTCCCCAAGCTCAGACTACTGTTTGTCTGTGGGACTCTGCATCTGTTTCCATCTGCTTCTGGGTGGAGCCTCTCAGAAGACAGCTATGCTAACCTCCTGTCTGCAAGTATAACAGAGTATCATTAATAGTGTTGGGGGCTGGCTCTTTCCCATCGGGTGGGTCTCAAGTTGGTCCAGTCATTGATGTGCCATTCTCTCGATTTCTTGTAGGTGAGACAACATTTGAGTGTAAGGTTTTATGGATGGATTGGTGTCCCTCTCCGTCTGCTAGAAGTCCTACCTGGCTACGGGAGGTGGTTACTTCAGGTTCCTTAACCCCTGCTGCTAGAAGTCTCAGCTGGGGTCACCAACATAGACTCCCTGGAGGCTCCACTGCCCCAGGAATGCCCCGCCCCACCAGCACCAACTTCATTCCTCTCTCCTGGTCCTCCCCCTTCCTTGCTCTCTGCACACCTGATCCCCACCCTTGTTACCATCCCCATGCCCTCTTCCCCAAGGCATGTTATTTATTGAGGGGCTCCTTGTGACTCTGTATGAGTGGTAGAATGTTTCTTTTTTCTATTTCTTTAAAAACATTACCACTTGCATTTTTAGGGGCATGACATTGAATCTGTACATTTCTCAGGGTGTTATTGATATGTTAAGTCTTCCAATCTATGGACACAAAATACCTTTCCAGTTATTTTTGCTTATTGTCTTTAATTGATGGCTTAGGCAGAGTAGTACAGAAATTTCTGTGCTTTTATTATTTCCAAATGTCTTATCTTTTGACATTATTGCAAATGGAACTGGTTTCTTAATTTCTGTTTCAGGCTGCTTATTGCTATACTCTATAGAAATGTGGTGGAATTTTGGATCACTTCTGTTATGTAAGAAACTGTCACCTACAAACACCAACATATTTCCATTCCTTGTTTATAACTTGAATGTCTTAAATGCACTTTTCTTGCTTAATTTTCACTGGCTGGAAGTACAGCACAGTGTTCCATAAAGACGGCAAGAGCTGTTTTTCTGATTGTGGGAGAGGATGTTTCAGTATTTTCTCATTGAGTGTCACACTGGCTTGGTGCCTTGTATGTTCTTTATGACCAAGGCATAATTTGTATCTGTTTTTATTTTGTTGGGTGTTTAATGCCATTAAAATGAGGAATCATGTATGTCTCTCACCTTTCACTCTGTTCATGTTCTACCATTTGTTTTATAGTTTCTGGATCCTGCTAGAGATCCTTGGAATTCATCTTCTTGATGCCTTCAGCACCCAGTAAAATCAGATTAGGTCTTCTTTAATAAATATGTTATAGGTCGTGATATAATAATTTTCAAAGCCATTTTATGTTGTCACGTCTACCACCTCAAGCCTCAAAAGAATGCAGTTCTGTTCTTTTATAAACATGTAGCCTTTCTTTTACAAAACTTCCCCCCTTCTCTTTTTCTTTTCTTTATTCGCTCTTTTTAATCTCTTCTCAAATCCCCTTCTCAAATCTCCAACGAACTCATTATGAAGTTGTTTTGTAATCTGTGGAACAGCTTAGGAGGATGGCACAGGGAAATGATATCATAATATGGGCACTGAATTCACACACCAGGCATCAAACTAGTGGCTTTGCCCTTGGGGATTTTAAGAGGTAATGAAACTTAAGGTGTGGGTCTTTCTGGGAATGGTGGCGCATACCTGCCACACAAGCACTCATCATGTTGGGGAGTGTCATGGGCCCAAGGCTAGCCTGGACTACACACAAGTTTAAAAATAAAACCAGAGCCAAGACAAAACAAGCAAAATGGTGGGGCACTTAACAGTAAATCTGTTTACTGTTACAAGTGAAGAAACACAGCCAAATCTAACTGCAGATACAACCAAGTGACACTTAGAGGTTAGGGCATATAGGACTTGATTTTGAAAGTTAAGACTCAAGTTTAAGACCGATGGCAACTGTCATACTTTATGATAGAGACGGTCAGCTCCCTACAAAAACAAACACTGAAGAACTGGGCCATAGTGGAAGGAAACCCACCCTCTTCCTCATATTTGTGATTCCCATGCTCTGAGTTAGATGAGATGAGGGGTGACATGAGTATGAAATTAGAACAGAGTCTGGCAAGTGCCACTCATGACAGCAAAGAGAATGACAGCCTGTGAGGAGACACTGATTTGAAGCCTTCATTTGGGTTGGAGTCGGGCATGAAGAATATTGAAAAAAAAAAAAAACTTTTCAGTTCCAAAATTTTTTTAGTTAAAATAAATAGACAATTGGATTTTATTCTACCTTTTTTTGAAAAAAAAATTAAAAACATCTTTCTTTCATTACAGATAGAAGGCATAGTAAGTGTTTATAAGTGTTTATGCTGACAGGGAAACCCTGGATGGCATGGTTGGATGGTACCTGTAAAAGCTGTACACTTATTAAAGATTAGACTAGAAAAAAATCAAATGACCCCCAAGTTCCCATCTTTCCAGAGACTGCCAAGCTAACAGGCCCAGTGTGAATCTGCCAAGGCCCTGTGTTTGGCTCAGACCAGGAGCTCAGTGAGATCCCAGCCATGATTGTGGGACCTCTGTTGGGCCTCTAGTTCCCCAGCCAAGTAAGAGGCACACTAAGTTTTCAGTAACACGTTTGACCTTACAGTTCACAAACAAGAATGTCTGGGGAGCAGCTCTTGGGAGCACTTTTAGCTTGGCTGTTCCCCTCACAAAGTACTTTATGGCAGATGTTTGATTTTGCATAGGTCCAGTGTCAGCTGTGCATGCTGTGGTACAGCCACTGTGATTCTTCCACTGGAAAGGTGGATTTCAGATTGTTCGGATCACAAAATTGCAACACGTGATTCAAAGTGGAAGAACAAAGGCTTATCTCAGAGTAATTACACGCAGAGTAGTACACGCATAATGTAGTTACACTCTCTATCCCTACCACTGGCTTTCTGTCTCCATGGTTCCACACAGGTAGCGGATCCGCTATAGAAGACGTGCGGGGTGATGGCTTCAGACTGTAGTCTTGTTCCCTAAGCAGTGCAGTGCAACAGCTATTTGCATAGCAGCAGTCTAGACAAGAGATAAAGTGTATTGGAGGATATGTGCAGAGTTGTGGAAATTGTTGTTATTTTATATGAGGGACTTGAACATCCTCAGGTTCTGCCATCTCTGGGGATTTTGAAATCAGAATCTGTAGATACCAAGCTACGTGCAATAGGATCAAATTCACACCACATGACTTTTCTAATGTATCTAAACAATAGGGAGCACAGGTGTGAGAAGTGTCGTTGTCACTGAAAGCTGTGGGGGATGGGAAGGAAAGAAAAATGGCTGGTAGAGCTCTAACACAAATGAAGGACTCTGCAGGAAGAAGAGGGATTCAACCTTCCGAAACTGGGCTGAATAGACAGTGGGTAGTCATCTGGTGGATCCTCTGTACCCTCCTCTCTGCCTTTCTCCTCGTTCAAAATCCTTGTCATCAGGGTTGAGTCTGTCTCTGTGCGAGAGGAGTCCACACTCAGGTGGAAGTAGCCTGTCACCACTTACTGATAACCTCACCTGCAGCCAGCAGAGGGCAGGGACTGGGTTCTGCACATGTGCCCTATCTAATTTTGTTTTTTATTTCCTCTAATAAAATATAAAAGTCCAGGAAACAAAAGGGAACACTCCTTCCATGCCTAAAAGATCCCTGCAGGACCCAGCCTGCAGTACTGTCTTTTATTAGTTTTTGGTGAATGACGTATTTTCTTACCTGGGTGAAAACAGAGACAAATAGTTTTGATGCTGTTTGCAAGTAAGACTTTTATAAAAAGATTGCCTCATCTTTTATTTGTGTGTATTTTATGTGTATTTGCATGTATGTGGGAACATGTGTGTGGCACTTTATGTATGTAATGTTTTATGTGTATTTGCATGTATGTGGTATGTTATGTGTATTTGTATGTATGTGGGAACATGTGTATGCTGTGTTATGTGTGTTTGCATGTCTGTGGACATGTTTGCATGTCTGTGGGAACATGTGTGTGTGTGTGAAGATGGAGACCTGAGGTTGATGCTGGGTGGCTTCATCAGATGATGTCTATCTCTAATATATGGAAGCAAGGTCTCTCCCTGAACAAGAAGCACAGCATTTCACTGTTGCTGGCTAGCTCCTCCAAGGATTTTTCCCTTATCTTTTATGTAGGTTCTGGGGATCCGAACTCGGGTCCTTATGCTTATGCAATGATAGCTTTTCTTGAGGAGCCATCTCTCTAACCCCATCCTCTTTTTTCTCTTGGTGCAGGGGCTTATACTTATGAGAAAGCCATTTTCCTTTCCAAACACGTTCCCCCTCTTTTTTATCCTGCCCCACTTTCTTTCCTTCCTTGGCTCACTGTGTGTACAGGCTGGCCTTTGACCCTCTGTCCCTTCCTTCTTTGTCTCACTCTGTGTCCAGGCTGGCCTTTGACTCTCTGTCCCTTGGAGATGTGCTACCTGGAATTATAGGCACCCACACTATTCTTACTTTTTTCTCTCTCTAATCTGTTATCAGCTGGTGGAGAATTTTGGGAAAACTCAAGCAATCCAGATCTGAATACACATTTCAGGTCACGTACTTAGTCAACAGGACAAAGCCAGAGCTACAGGTGACTTGTGTGGCTAGCACTATCCTAGCTTCATTCTGCTGTTGAGATAAAATACCAACCTAAAGCAATCTGGTGAGCAAAGTTCATTACGTGTCCATTACTGAGGGAAGTCAGGGTAAAAACTCAAGTCAGGAATCAGAGGAAGGACCCAGGATGAATGTTGCATGATGGATTTCTTATAGGTCCATACTTAGCATTCTTTGAAAAAAAAAAACAAACAAACATGTATTTATTATATATACAGTGCTCTGCCTGCGTGTACACCTGCAGGCCAGAAGAGGGCATCAGATCACATTATAGATGGTTGTGAGCCACCATGTGCTTGCTGGGAATTGAACTCAGGATGTTTGGAGGAGCAGTCAGTACCCTTAACCTCTGAGCCATCTCTCCAGCCCTAGATAGCATTCTTAAACATCCCTGAACCCCTTGCCCAGAGAAGAGTGCCAGCCCACAGTGGGAGTGGCTTTCCTACATCAATTCAAAATCAAGAGAAATTCCTCATAGCCATGTCCACAGACCAATGTGACATAGGTGACTGCTCAACTAAGACCTTTTTCAGGTGATTCCAGAATGTCACATTGGCAGTTGTGTGGACGGAGTTTTGGCAGTATCCTTAAGCAAGCTACACATCAGTGGAGTAGCATTGTGCTTTGAAAAGAAGGGAGGGCGTTGCTTCAACCTTCCCTCATGGGACACTGGTGCAAGGGTCCTGCCCTGGATGAGGGAAGGGCTTGAAGAAGGCTGGATGCAAGAGCGATGAGAGAAGAAAGTGAGGAATGAATCAGGCATGGGGATGAGGAGGAGTTTACAGCCTGACTGACTGGCACTCAGACAGCTTCTTTATTTATAGAGAACTCGGTAGACAGGGATAGATGCACATTCTTCCAAAACATAGATCAGATCATTTTTGTGCCCAAACATGTGTTTTAACTTCTGCTTGGTCATAATTTAAGTAATCATTGATAAACTGTGACAGAACAGAGCTACCTTTTACAATCATTTTTCCTCATTGGACGTATAACCCAACTTTTAAATATTGAAGTTTTAAGGGCATATTTTGTCAAAACATTACAGTCTGTTCTCAGGCTGCTAACTCTTGCTGTTTCAAGGGCACTAGGCAGAAAGAAAATCTCCAAGCCAGCCTGGGCAGATTGTCATGTCCCAAGGAACATGTATTATCAACTTTTAATAGTCAGAGTGCTGCTTGTCATTAGGTCTAAGGAAAATCTTCAGGCCAAAGTTGCTGCAGTTACTATTTAATTTCTGCTCTACTACAATGTTTCTATTTTATAATTTGTAGAATACACACACACATAACCACACACACACACAAACACACAGTGTCATATAGTGCCCTATATGAGTTCACTTTTCCTAATAAAAGGAGATCTTAATACATTATTCTTTTATCATTTATTCACACCATTATTTGTCCATCATTATGGGGAAGAGACTTTTAATTTAATCTGCTGCCAAGTTCTCTAGCCTACCACTGAATATTGCTTACCTTTATAAGTTTACTTTGTTTTGATTATCTTGTTCTTGAGACAGGAACATCCAGGGGCAGATGTGCCAGAGAGTATCTTTGAGTCAGAGCCTCACAAGGAGGCCTCTGGCATAATTATTTGAGTCACAACCTCCAGGGCATAAACAAGATCTTCAGGTAGAGACATATAAAGATATCTCCCTAAAAGTGGGAGGACTAGCATGATCAGGACATTCCTGGGGAAGCTTAGAAACAGTACCCCTGGGAAAAGACATATGGTTCATACAAAATTTCCCATCAATCCAATATCCCCAAGTTGTACCAATAATAAAAGCCCCCAAGCATGTGACACATAGAGATTAAGGCCAAAAAGTGGGGGACAGAACTTCAGTGATTGCATCACTCAACTCAGCTTTGTCAAACAGCTGTGCTGGCTTCATGACATTTATTGTTCTTATTAGGTATGGCTGTGCCACACTGGAGCCTGTCCTGAACTCTGCTTTGGCATTTTTCCTTTCCATTACTCCACATTCACAATACACCATGCTGAAGAAAGCATCTCTCCTTCGGACTTTCATTTCTTCTCTGCAATATCGCCTCCCTGCTATTAATACCACAGACACTGACAGTGTGTGTAGTGGAAAGCTTTGGTGTCTTTAAAAAACTCAGTTAGGTTATATAAACATGATCTTGTTTTAATCCCAGCTGTGGAATATGGGCTGGTTCAGATTGTCCACAACAGCAAACTATTTGCCTTTTGTGAGCTCTTGGAGGGCCTCTTTGCCAGCTGCAGATAGTTTAGTTTTGAGGACTCTTGAGAGGGAATAAATGTCAGAGTCCTGAGAGAGACAGGGGCTTTGAGAAAGAATAAGTTCCTGGGGCTGTTGATACAGTTTGACAAGAAGAAGTTGGCGATCTCCTGAAATGAAGATTTGACTTGACCCAAGGAATCCAAAGACCATAACCAGCAGGAAGTAGTTAAGGAGAACTCTGTCCCTCTCCCCTGTAACTTCCTTTCTCTTCTACTTGGTGTTGGGGTGTCTTGGAAGGGATTGGGGTGAAGAGGGGAGGAAGAAATAGTAAGTAACTCAAATAATATAAAATAGATGTAAGAAAGGTGTTACAAATGTGCTACCCATGAACTTCATCTTTTGGGGAAGAGCTTGCCTTCATGGAGCCTGCTTAGCAAGAAAGCAAAGAAACACTAAGCACACACCAGGGATGAGGCCATGGAGTGTCCTGGCTAAAGCGCAATAGGGGTTTTCCTCCCTGACTTTTCCTGCATACTGCATATAGACTTGTACAGTACAAACCTGCTGCAGAAAAGAGTACCAGTTTACCCAAGATGTCAGTCAAGGGCTGCAGAACCAGCCAGGCAGGGGTTGTTTAGCAGACTCTGAACAATGTTCCCAGTCCTCAGCATGTAAGGAGGCAGAAGCCAGGAAAGGTAGTTCTGCTTGTTTTTATAGCTGGAAAGCTTTCTCAAAGACTATTTCTGCAACATTTTCAAAGATAACAGAGTTTCCATGTTGATTAATAAATGAACAGTTTTTATAGACAGGCTCATGACCATAAACTACCTTCCTGGCAACCAATCATCATTTGGATGGATCACCCACGCGACATGAAGCAGATGACAGCTCTGTACTTCAGGTTTTTATTTCTATTAAATTCTGTGGCATATGATCTCGTACAAACATTTGTTGTCAATATTTGACAAAAAGTCTGATTCAATCAAGTAAATAAAGCATTAGAAAAAATAATTTCATTCCTTTGCTTAACTAAATCCATTAAGACTCTAACAGAAGTAGAAGTGAGGACAGAGGGTATCCAAGACAAAACAGGGAGACCCATGGCACATTTGCATTTCAAAATTAATTCCTACCCTAATTATTCATCAGTAGAGCATAAATTAAATAAATACAACTTGGTGTAAGCTCTTAGACACCCACAGGATTCTCCTCTCGAGAGTTAATTGTCAACGCGCCTCACGAGACTCGGCTTTTGCTGTCTTTCTAGGACTGAAGGAAGTTATAAGAGGGACCGGGAGCCATGTGGAAATGCATCAGCCTGAAGGGGAAGGGCTTCACACAGGTAGGGACTGCTTGACACCTGTGTTATGTTTTGAATCTCAACTGGCCCCCCACAGACTCACGTGTAATGCTGTTCTGCAGCAGCCGGGTGAGGTGACTTTAGGGACTGTGGAAATTTTAGGAGGTGGGGTCCTGCTCTCAAGAATCTGTCACTAGTGGGAGGCCTTTGAAAATCGGTCTGACCCTTGGTCCCTGTGGCTTTCTCAGCTCCCAGTGTAATCCTAGCAGTTGGCCGCACTGGGAGGGTTGCCCTCTACAACTGTGAGCCAGCTGGTCTCTCTCTCTCTCTCTCTCTCTCTCTCTCTCTCTCTCTCTCTCTCTCTCTCTCTCTTCTCTCTCTCTCTCCCTCCCTCTCTCTCTCTCCTTCCCCCCTCCCTCTGTCTCCCTCCTTTCCTTCCTTTCCATTGTTTCTGTCAGAAATTTTGGTCTCAGTAATAAGGTGACTAATACAATCTGTGAGAGGTGGTGGTGGTGGCTCATTGGAGAGAGTGGGGACCCGAAAGCTGACTGAAGTCGTATAAACTTAAAACCTCTACTCATGTTACATGTGACTCCATGGCTCCAAAATGGAACTATAAAAGCAGTAAATGCAGTTCAGAATGGTGTTATTTACCCAGCTTTTTGTAAATACGATGGATTGAATGGCATATTTGCCCCATCTGTTTTCTTTCCATTAGTTCAGGATGCTATAAATATACCGTAGAACAGACAGTTTATACAACAATTTGTTTTTCAAGGGTTTGCAGGCTCCAAGATCAAGGTATTTGATCAAAGTTCCTGATGAGGGTTCTCTTCCTGGTTAGTCAACAGCTGGCTTCCTCTGTCCTTACATGTTTGGGAGCCCTAATCGCTTCCTATACACTCCACCAGAAACTGCCCTGTTGGCAGTTAGGGCTTTAACATGAATTTCAAGGAGACACACATATTCAGTCAACAGCAGACTCAATCTGTGTCCACAGAACTGCAGGAGGCGTTCAGCACAGCTGGAATCCTTTCTTTGTCACGTAATCAAGCACACATTGTTGGCGATCTCCATCAAAAGCTTATGAAACAACACAATGATACTGAATAACAAACAACCCCAGATCTCAGGGACTTCAATTAAGCATCATCTATGCTCAGGCTTCCTGGGCTGCAGGTCAGCTGGAATCTGGCTGATGGAGGCTGGGCTCAGCTAGGCAACTTTCTTCCCATTATGCTTTGCAGTGCACATGCTCAGTGTGGACAACTCTTGTTTTTTTTTTACTCCAGATTTGAGCTCAGATCTGTTTCACCTGCTTCTCATTCTATAGGAATCATATAAGAATCATCAGCGGGCCTAGAGCTGTCTGGTTTATGATTAAGCAGGTGTGTGTGTGTGTGTGTGTGTGTGTGTGTGTTGTATATGTGTGTTCATGTTCATGTTCATGTATATACATACGTGTGGAGCCCAGAGTTTAATATATGGCACCTTCCTTTTTTTTTTTTTTTTTTTAAAGAGAGGGTTGGTCATTGAACCTGGAGCTCACTAAACTCTCCAGTAAGTCCTAGCGATTTTTTCTGTCTTTGCCCCTTTCAGCACACATGGGGATTACAAGCAAAATCTTATGCCTGGATTTTGACATGCTTGGTGGATCCCTGAATTCAGGTCTTTGTGATTTTTTTCCTCATGTAGTTTTCCCAGTCCCTGGTTTGTGAGTTTTTATTAAGTGCAAGTAGAAGTTCATGGGGTGAGGATCAAGCCTCCATATTGACACCTGGTCATCTGCCTTCTCATTGGCAGAATAACACTCAGGCTCAAGGTTAACTACAGTAGAACAAAACCAAACTCCCATGTATGCCTATGTTTATGTGTATATGAGCCTTGAATATTTGCTGAAAAATAATTCAATCTACACGATTATCAATATTTAATGGAAATCCTTTATTTACAAATTTAAGCATTTACACATGAATTATTTAGTGTGCCTTCCCCCTTTTTTCATTTTCTCCTGAGTTTGTTAATTATCAGTATGTTGGATTAGCTAGAAAATATTTTCTCAGTAAGAAAGCTATGTAGAATTTTTTGGAAGAGCTTGACTTTGAATGACCCTTTTACAGAACAGCCTGAGGAAGTCAGCCCAGGCCTTACCCTGCTGTTTGAGGAAGGTTTTCACGGGACGTGGGTCTGAGAGTCTTATTTGGTTTCAAGGCCATGAGCTGAGCCACCTGGTATAGGCCAGACGTGCAAGGATCCCACCTCCCCAGATGTGTGCAAGACACCAGTGCTCTGCTTACGGCGTCACCTCTCCCCTGTCACCAACTGGCAATTCAAGGCAAAGGATGTTTTTCTGATCATTTTGCACTCATTAAGTGCAGCTGTCATAACAGTGAGTGCCAGGATGCATGCAAAACTTTTCTGCCATGTCAAAATATGCCAAGATGCCTTAAAAAAAAAAAAAAAGACAGAGAACCTTTGAAGCTTATTCTCCAAGAGTATTGACAATTCCACTTTGTTGTTGTTGTTGATGATGGCAATTCTTCCACATAACCCAGATTAAATCTTAGCCCCGTCTAAAGAAGCATCATCCATCAAAGATATGTAACAGTGGCACTTGGGGCTTTCACTGTGTGAATCCTGGGTGCCACTTACTGGTTTTCATCGATTTGACTAATCCCTACTGACTCAAGGTGAGATGAGACTCACAAAGAGATGCTATACGAGTAAAATAAAGGAGCATCTGCTATGTATCCTAATCTCTGGAGTTCCAACCAGAAACACTGGATTAGCCCTCAGGTGAGAAGATGGGATGATCATGATTTTTGATATGGTTTTCACAACCTTTCCATGCACACACAGGCCTGCCTGGGAGCCACTGACTAGGATTACAGATGTTACTGTAACTGTAACAGATGTTGCTGTTAGATGGGCCCACTGAAGAAGCCCTCCTAAATCTTCCTGTGGTTTACTCTGGACCAGAACAAAAGTTGACTCTGGCCTTTCTGTCTCTGTGCAACCTTCCCAATACAACCCTAGGCTGGGTGACAGGAGCATTTTTATTTTTTCTGTGTGTGTGTCTCCTCTGACTTCTTTGCCCAAGTGTTTTGCAACCTCTGCCTCATGGATCCACGCTGGGCTTGGATTTTAAAGGTAAGTTCTGCTGTGTTCAGCATTACCTGTGACCCAGAGAGCTGTTGAAGAAGGGCAGAGAGAAAAAGGAAGGGGAGAGGAGAGGAGAGAGAAGAGACATAGAACCAGGTACTTGCAGGGGTGGAGGCACATCTTTCAAGCCCATGCCGCTGTATAGACCAGGTTGCCTATGCATGACATTCTTATCTTTATCTGTCTCCTCTGCCTCTGTGAGGGCCACAGCACGGGATCCTAGGCATTTGGGAAGCAGCTCTCATTAAACACTTATCCTCGGCGTGAGGCATCAAGAACTGCTCCCATTTGGTACCTCCTTTTTAAACCTCACCCAAGGTTCTGTGCTGGACAGATCCCAGCAGGGAGCTGGGAGGATGCAGCACTCTGCCTTTCTGGACTTTTCCCATTCTTCTGTCACAAGGCTTGGCTACAGATTTCAGTGCCTCAAAGCCGGCTGCGGACACAAGCTTTACTCCATCTTCTGGTGCCAGATAACGCTACTGCATGATAAATGTGTTAGAACCCGAGCTGTGCTTCTCCCACAATGCCATGGTGGCGAACAAAGCCTACAGACTAGGTAGAAATGCTGGAATAGACGACGGAGCTATGGACGAGAGCTTGGTGTCCTGTGGCTATCTCAGTGTGTCCTGGAGGCTGAGATGAGATGAAAAGGAGTGAGGTCCATGGAGGTGAGGCTGCACTGAGTGAGGGGTGTTTAAGGGTTCTGGAGAAGCCACCAGGAAAGGCATTCTTTGCCTTCCCTAGGCTCTTCCACTCCTTGGGAAGTTAGAAACTTATTTGCTTTATGTGTATATAAGCACATGTTGGCTAAGCTCTTTTAGTACAATTTGAGTAGCTTTTATCCAAAATTCCTGGGATTCTGTAATATTTGCATGTTCATATGACATGACTTGGGCATGGGACCCAAGTCTGAAAACCACAAAATTTACTTGTAGTTCATGTACACCTTATAGACATAGGCTAAAGGGTCTCTTTGCACAGTACTTTTTAGTTTACCTGTGTTTCTACTCTTCACAAGAGGTCAGGAGTAGAATTTTCCACCTAGGGCATCATGTCACCACTCAGAACATGTTGGGTTTTAGAGCATCTTTGGCTTTGGATTTTTGGAGTAGGAATACTCAACATACAGCTTGGATTTATTAAATTACACAGAGACAAAGTTTATCTGGCAAACTCTTATCAGTAAGTCAATAATCACTGGCTGGGAATTATCTATTCTTTAAACTTGGGGAGCCATGTATACAGACAGAAATATCCCAAGACATCCAGTGTGAGATGTGTACCCTGGAGCTGAATACAGCTGCTCTCTCAGGCCTATTGCAGGTGGCCATGTGCAGGTGCAGGGTGGCTCCCTGTGGGCTGAGATATAAGCAGGACCAGCATCCATGGCTTCATGAACCATGAACCATGTTTGGTCTTCTCAGGGTGAGCTTTGATCCTTAGGCTGCATGTGTTGACCTGACAGAGAGTATGGAGATGAAGAGTCAGCTTTTTGGCTGTGAGTCATGTTGGCCATATCCTGGTCCTTGTCTTACAGTGTCCTTTGCTGTCTCCATTCCTCCACAGTGTCAAGCTGACTGCCATGTCCCTCCAGAATGTCAGCCCACATGCCATCCCTTAGGCATCTACAGCTATTTATTTTAATTATGTTGTTCATGGGTGTCTTAAAAGTACAGTCTATGCCTTTTATATTAAATGCAAAGAATTCACAATTCAATATAATTGAAGATACTTTTTGAGTATTGTTAAAAAAAAAAACAACTAAGTATTGTTTAGGAAGTCTCAAGGTACAAGCAGCTGCCTGGAAAGGGCCCCTGAAGACTGCAGCTCAGTTGAAGCCAATGGCCAAGTCTCAAAAGCATGGCAGGCAGTGGCCTAGTGTGCTAGGACCACTCCACACTCGGGAGACTTTAGAATTTATCTTTTCATTAACGAATGCTTCGGAAAGTGCACTGTCCCTAATTCCCTTCGTTGAAAGATGGGAACTTTAATGTGCAGTTAATTAAATGTTGGGTTGATTCACAAGCCCTGAGCTCTCCGAGGCCTTAGGGAGGTGGAAGCAGGTTTAGAAATCAAACAACTGGAGGGCTGGCTGGCCCCATCTGACCAAAGAGCAGGCAGCATTATTTGCTGTACATGCCCTGAGGCCTTGGAGTCTTCCCAGTGGCCAGGACTGAGTTCTTAGCCCATGATTCCCACTGGGCTGCTGCTCTGTTTACTGGAGAGAGAAAAGGCTCTGAGGCAACAGGTCTGGGCCTTAGGAGCGGGGAGCTGGCTCAGGCCTCTCTCTTTCTGACTGCATGACTTTTAGATGAGTGTTTTTGCTCCCTTTTCCCTTTCCATGATACTTGAGTCATCTTTATGCTGAGTGGAGCCATGTCACATTGGAGTTCTTTCACAGCAAGCTAAATGCCCTGGTTCTGGCTGAAGTCCACAGACCTGTTGGCTTTTTGTACACTGCCATTGAATCAGAGAATGGGAAGTTACTGAGTTGGGCTGTGTGTGTGTGTGTGTGTGTGTGTGTGTGTGTGTGTGTGTGTGTGTGTGTGTGGTACACAGTGGCAGCCAGCCTAGGTTAGGGGACATGGTCATCCTGCTGGGGTGGCATTGGGGGTACATGACAAAAATAGGAAGATCTTAGTGATAGAAGATTGAGTGGGAAAACACTTCCCTCCCTCACTCTCATTTTTTTTCCTTCAAGAAAAATTTGACTGACATATAACAATGGTATGTAGGATTGGGGCAGTGTGACAATTCCACACATCTTACACCATCAAATCAACATAATTCACATTTCTGTCTGCTTGAACAATGACTATTCTGTGTTTTGGGGACTCTGATCCTCTCTCTTCTAGTTCCTTGTGTGACCCATAAGCTGCTGTCAACTTCAGTCACCTTTCTGTGCTGCACAGCACTGGCTCCCAGTGCTCCCAGCTAGCAGGGCTCTGAAACAGGCAGTGTGCATGGGAAAGGAGTGGCTCTCTTTTGAAGAAAAAGTATAGCTTCCTCCAAGTACTGAGTGCCTGTGAACAGTGACAAACTTCTCATCCGTTTGGCCCCAGCTAAAGACACAACTTATGTAGCTAGCAAATGACAACTTGTAGGGTTATCTGCCACCAAAGCCTGCCTCAGTCAGCCCCAAGCATAGCATTCACACATGGTGCAAGGGAGCTTGCTTGTCCTCTTGTCACTTGGCACCATGTCTTCCCTCTGGTCATCTTAGTAAGCGCCCCCAAAAAAACTGGCAACGATGTGCAGGCTGGAGGCTCAGGAGTGATACTATCTTTCTTATTATGAATAAAAAATTTTAACCCAAGCTGATAAACATATTTTTTCACACTGAATTCATCAGGAATACATTAACATTTTCTAAAAGGTAAAGAGAAAAAAAAAAAAAAGGGAGAGAGAGAGAGAGAGGATTGAAAGGAGAACATTGGGATGCATTTGCCCAATAGGATCTTTGTTTCCCTCTGCTCCTGTTTCTGGGCCAGGGCATCACCCCCATAACAAACCTAGGGACCCATGATCACTGCTGCTGAGCAGAATGGGAGTACATTCCTGGGAGCTCATCCCTGCTCATCCCTGGGATGAGGCATGGAGTGAGAGCGCACAGCATGCTTTGCATAGGTTCTGTGAAAGGATCCAGGCAAAGCAGGCTTTGCTGCACACGTTATGAGCATATATGGAAAAATCAGTTACTTTCTGGGGTGACATATGGCTGAGTTGGTTTGATGCCCAGCAATCTCAATGTCCCTCCCAGGAGCATGTGCCCTGGCCCCATCCTTCACCCATGACATCCTGGGGACAGACCTGTACAAGATCACCAGTGAATAAGATCACATCCACCTGTGCCAAGACCAAAGCTGCATTGGGTCTTGGTGCTTGGCAACTGCTGAGTTCCCTTCTGTGATGATGACTTTTCTTAGATCAAGGGAATTATGAATGGAGCCCAAACCCATCTGTCTGAAACCCAAGCATGGTGACAGTCCACAGTAAACAGCAGTAGTCACCGTGACAATAGAATGGAGTGCTTGTATGAAAGGCACCAGCACCTGCAAAAGATGAACCACTCACCCTGTTCTAATACTGCAGCATGACCCCGACTCACTGCAGGCACATCCACTTCCAGCCAAGAAGACACAAAACCTGCCACCACTCAAGGGTGTGACACCCGAAGGTTCATTCATTCATTCCTTAAGCTGACCATAAATTTACTCAATGAGCTCTCTTGAAACCAGCTTTGTGCTCAGAATAGGGACATAAGTCAAAGATGATTCAGGAAGAACTCCACACTTCTAGGTGACCTTGAGAACTGAATGGGGCTTCAAGGTGCTGTGCCTCTGGGCTGGTTTCTGCTTAGGACACTTCCTAGACTCCCCACACCTTAGGCAGAGGTCCAGTTCACCCTCATGCTGCTGCTGCCATGGTTGGGACCAGATAGAAACTTCATGATAGAGTTTAGCATGTCCTGGGGACTCCTAATGCTCAGAGCCTGCTGGGTGGGGAGAACTCCGGAGAAGGAAGGCTGCCCTGGGATTGGGCTGTGGAGGTCTCAAGTCATGTTCAGCAGAGGGGTAACTCTCAAGTATAATGTTCTCCCAAGTGAGCTATTTTGGCTTGTCTGAGGGAGAGGGTTTCCTTAGATTAGCGTTCCTAAAAGAGTTCTTTGGGAGGCATTTTTAAAAGTGAATTAGAAGAGGCAGTTCATTGACTTGTAGGCTATAGATCAGTGAGAGGCTGAGAATTCTGTTCTGTGCTGGAGAGAGAGGGGTGTATTGGAAACAAGGTCAGGGATTAGAAAAGAAGGGAAGGAGGTATGAGGAGAGAGAGAAAGAGAGAGAGAGAGAGAGAGAGAGAGAGAGAGAGAGAGAGAGAGAGAGAGAGAGAGAGAGGAGGGAAGTGGGAGGTGGGAGAAGGGAGGAACGAGAAGGGGGAAGGAAGAAGAGGAGGAAGAAGAAGAAAGGAAAGAACACTGAGATGGAGTGGGTGATGGTGATGACATTATATGAATTAACAATAAGAGAAACACGCAAAAGGAGACTTCCTATGGAAAAGGAGTCACCTCGATGACAATGACAAACACATTGAAGTTACAGTCGAATTTTCATGCAGAAAAGGACAGCTAGAATGGCCCCTGTTTTCCACTTCCTCACCACTTGGGAGCCCTTCAATACCCACTCAGTGCTGTTTATTTCTCGGTCACACCTCAAGTCAGAGCAGGATGGAAAGGAGGCAAAGGGCTTGTTTCCTCTCCCCAGAACAGGAATATGCATGGTTGAGGCTGACTTAAGTATGAGCATGAGTGAGTCTTGTGGCTTCACTTGGTATTTTGTCTGGGCTTGCCTGCTTCACAGTGTGGCAGATGGAGGAGCTGTGTGGCTGGCTGTGGACCATAGTATGAGCCACACAGAACATGTCTTTGGTCCTCCAGCAACTCTGTGGCTGGAGGCCCTTGGAGGCCCTTGGATGCACTTCTCTCTCCACCTCTATCCAGTTCCTTCTGTACAGTTTCATCATGAGATCTTGGTGACTCCAATCACATTGGCTTTTCATCAGGGCCCTGGGGTAGGTATGTGCCCCAGACTTGCTTTTATGGATTTAATCATCAGCCAGTCCTTAGCAAATGGTTCATCATGCAATGTTCTGTTCCAGAGAAGGAAAGCAGTGATGTTACCAATACGAGGGACCCAGCCTCCTGTTCTGGCACAAGTATACTCCCAGTCATGTACTTTGCCTAGCTGTGACCTGAGGGGTTGAATCTCTCACTGGCATCTATTCAAGAACACAGAAGGTTTGGTTCTAAGGACAATGAACTCCTCCACATTGGAGTCATAGCTTCCCTGCCCTTTGACAATGCATGTCTGGGCCCATGGCTTAAGAGGCCCCATGGTACAATTTCAGACTAGCTTCCCCATTCCCAAGATCCATGATCTGGAGCCACGTAGAGAGCATGGCCTCCATTCAGAGCCCCGGACACAGAAAGACCTATCTTCTAGTTCTGTAAGACATTTCAATGGTGCAAACCTGATTTCTTTCTTTAATATCCTTATGAATTTATGATCAAACTTCTCTGAGTGCTCTGCACAGGGCCAGAGCTTGGTTGGGTCTTGGAACTGCTCAACCTTCCTCAAGTCTTACCACCTGATCTTAAGATGGAGTACATTTGGGAATCTGTGCTACGCTGAGAGGTCAAATGGCTAGTTCACAGTCCCATGGCTAGTCTTGAGTGGGTGTGGTTTTTGAACCCTCATCTTTTGGTTCTAAGCAGAGCACACTGAGGAGCAGCTTAAGGCCTCTGTCATAGGTCTTGGTTCCGTGACTCAATCTGCTACACTAACGCACTGTAGTGGAAGAGAGGTTTGGGAATATTAATGATTATTGCAAATCAGCCATTGCATAACTAAGCAGACTGTGCCATGCTTATGGGATACCTTTTCTTCAAAACAGCCATGAGCAACATGGAGTCAAAAGCTCCAGAAACAGTGCTTGATCTAGGAACAAATGGCTCAATTCAGAAGCAGGAGCCTCCTGAACACATACTCACTCAAGTTCCAGCCAGAGAGAGCCCTCCAGCTGTGACTGACTTGCTGGTTGAGGGCCAAGGAGATGGCTGACAGCCTGGGACAGACAGAGGATGACCTAGAGATTTGGCATCAGAGGTCATTGTCAGAGTTGCATGTCACTGGTGCCTTGAATAAAAGAGAAAAGGGCACATCCCCTTGTCCTTCTCACTCATTCTCAAAAAAAGGATCAAAGACTAACTACCTTTTCCTTTTTCATGAGTGGCTACCAAAGAAAGAAATCTCTAGAAAGAATTTTGCAATGTTTCTGTCCATGTGCTCAGAATACTCTGTATATGTGTATTTTATTATAATTTGTAAAATATATAAGGCATTGTTTTGTGACAGACTTTTTTATGGGAAGATGTACACACACACCACACACCCCTACACACACACACACACACACACACACACACACACACACACACACGACTAGAGAGGGAGTGGACTCACCACAGAGCACATTATAGATACTATCAGAGTCTAACTTGGTGAACTGATGGGCTTTTTTTTGGGGGGGGTTGCTTACAGGAGCATGCGTGAGGGGTTACTTATAGGAGCAGAAATGACTCAAAGACAATTGCATTGCCAAAGTCCACCTCAGGATGGGTGACAGCTCACCAAAGTTGAGAAACTTGGTGTACACTGCACAGCCTACAGGTAACTCAACAGGTTGGAGAATGGCTTTTCCAAGTGACTTAGTTGGTCTAAATGTCTTTCAAGCAGCTCTGCTGGTCTCAGAGTCTTTCTTGCCACTTGTTTTGTTTAAGAGTAACTCTTAGCTCTCTTTATTGTTATCTAATGAAGGAGGGCCCCAGTGAATCTGGTCAGCTTCAGGGACTTCCTGAAGCCATTTAGAGTTGTTTACCTTCTGTCTTTAGGAGCTTCCCTGTGGGATGGAATACTTCAGTCTCAGATGGAACTGCTGCAGAACAGGCATAGACATGTAAAATATGTTATTTTCAGTAGGATGTATTTGCTGTACACTTAGTGGGCCTCAGTTTGCTATTTCAACACATAAAGATTAATCTTTTTTCTGAATCATGTTTATGCAAAGAAACACATACTTTGAACATGGAAAGATAAGAATGAAAGCATAGGCTAATTTAATTGACCACTGCTGTGGCGGATGCTGCAGGCTATACCATAGAGTTTTCCCCTCACCATTTTGGTGGGGTTGCTGTCCAAGGTTGCCTTGAATTGTGTCCCCAAATCTGCAAGTCTCTAACACACACTCACTTTCTCATGTACCTTTACATTTTATTTAAAAATTCAAACCCTGAGAAGATGGCTCAGTTAGTAAGGTGTTAGTCTTTTAAGTGTGAGACCCACAATCAAAAGCCAGAAATCACATGGAGAATGCCAGACACAGAAGTGTGAGCCTGTGAGGTAGTCTGAATGAGCATGGCCCCCACGGGCTCACAGATTTAAATGCTTGGCTCCAAGTTAGTGGAACTGTTTGGGAAGGATTAGGAAGTGTGGCCTTGTTGGAGGGAGTATATCACTGTAAATAGGCTTTGAGGTTTCAAAAGCCCACACCAGACCCAGCTTCACTCTCCCTGTCTTATGCTGCCTGCTGATGAGGATGTAAGCTCTGAGCTACTGCTCCAGCAGCATGCCTGCCTGGCTCTTACCACATTCTCCACCATGATGGTAATGAGCCCACCCTCTGAAATTGTAAACCAACCCATAATTACATGTTTTCTTTTGTATGTAGCCTTGGTCATGGTGTTTTTTTTCAGAGCAACAGAACAATGACTAAGAAAGCCTGTAATCCCAGGTCTAGCCTTGTGCAGACTGGAGTATTCCTGGGGCTCACTAGCAAACTGGTTCATGCCAGTCAATGAGCTCCAAGCCACTGAGAGACCTTGTTCAAAAATTAGTGGGAGTTAGAGAGATTGAGCAGGGGTTAAGAGCTGTGTCCAGCACCCATGTCAGGTGGTTGACAGATGTCTGTCTATAACTCCACCTCTAGGGTAATCCAACACCAGTATTCATAGTCACATACTATATTCACATAATTTAAAAAATAAAAATAAAATATTAAAAAGAAATGACGGTGGATGGCACCTGAGAAATGATACCTGAGGGATAGTGTTCTGTCTCCGTGGAGACAGGCATTTGTGTACATGTGCTTGCTCATTCACACATATATGTGCACCCATGAACATGCACACACATACATACACAGAAATAAAAATAAAAAGTATAAATTTATCCGTATATTTAAAACCAAATTTGGATTACTTAAAATACACAATAAGCCTCACCTTAAACTATAGCATTTAGTCATAAGTTAGAGACAAAATGTTTGCTTTTTTATGGGAACATTTTGTTGTTTAAGTATTTTCAGCCCTAGCTGATTCAATCTGAGGATGTATATTGAGGCCAAGTGTGCTTGTGTTATGGAAACTAAGGTCTGTTTGTGTTCATGGACTGTAGAGGGGAGGGTGACTGCTTGCCCTTCCTGAAACTGGAGGCATGTCTGAGGCTCTGTCAGGGGGAGGAGGGTTCTTGCCAGCTTGGGGCAGGTGTCCAGGAGCTCCATGGTTATGCTGTGTTGTCTTCCCAAATCTTAAGACAATCTGGCACAAGCCAGAGGGGTGATGCTATATGCTTTTAGTCCCAATATTTGGGAGACAGAGACAGAAGCAGGAATTAAGCTCGTAGATTCGGTTTGAACCTCTCTGTGAGTTCCAGTCTAGTCCACATGGTCAGTTCCAGTGGAACCATGCTGTAAAAACCAAGCAAGCAAGCAAGCAAGCAAGCAAGCAGACAATGTCTGGAATGGTATATGTACATATGCACCAGCAATTAGGACCACACAGTGGAGAAGTTGCTGTCCTGTGCTTTCCTCTGTTCTAGTTCTATTTTTGTTATGGATGACTTTGTGCCTTTTCATGAGGAGTGTAACCAAACTATCCAAGTAAACAGTTGATTTTCAGTTGGGCAGTATACTGGGTCAGGACCTAGTGTATGCAGGGCAAGGATGACATGGACTAAGAAGATAGGCAAGAAGGAATCCATGGAAGGAAAACTGTCCTTGCAGGTACTTCACTTCCTTGTAGCCTTCTGTTTCTTATACTCCTCTTCATGGGGTCATCTGTCAGCTCAAATCAGAAAAGTAAGGGGAACAGAAGCAGCAAGCAGAGACCCAGAGTTGGGCAGAACTTGGTCAAGAGAGGATCACATTTGATTTTGCTCCAAAGGAGAAAAGATCAGAATGCTGAAGAGAAGAAAAGGAGAGAATGAAGAGGCTGGTGAGGAAGGTCAGGGATACAATTAAGCATAGAGGAAAGGGGCCGCCTTAGTTGGCAAATTTTGGCTCCTCAGGAGGCTGGCTCATTCCCATTACACTCCTTGTAAGTCAGGGCTTAGCACTGTAGGCAGAATCAGGGGAGTATCATGCCCCCGGTTTTTTCTGTACCCCCTCTAAGCAGCCTTCCCTAGCTGACTTCTACCTCTTTATGCCAGCTCTTTCTCGCGTGACCCCCCTTTGTAACATTACCTCTCTGTGTACACACAGCAGGTACAGACTCCTGCTGCAGCCATGCTCATCTGATCCACTGGTCCTGTGTGGAACCTTGTGATTGGCTGTCCAGAAAGATTCTCAGTGTCCCTAGATAGTGCGCACACCTGCTGTGTGGTGCATGTGTAGTTTTCTAAGTGTGAAAGAGGAGAAACAAGCATAACCCCATTTGGTCATGTGCATCCTGTGCAATGCTTGAGCCCTCAACCTTGGAAGGCTCTGCCATTGGCCACAGGAGCACACTGAAGCCTGGCCCAAGGGCTGTCTTCTGCGCGGGCAGCTGTACATAATAAGGAAAGAGTAGAAACACAAAGGAACATCTAATGCATGCAGCACCTCCTAGCCACCAGGCTATGTACCTTGCAGATCTAAGGTGCTGTGAGTTTTGTGCCAAGCTGTCATATTCCTTTCCATAGACTAGGAGATTTTGATCAGTGTTTAGTCAAGGAGACCAGTGTTTTGTGTTTCACAGATTTTGTTCTCTAAGCCATAGTGTTTTCAGTCTGATAAGGTAAAAGAGTCTCTCACCTGCCTCCGTTCCATTGTCAGTCTTCTGTTTTGTTCTTCGGCTTGCAGCTGTTTTCTGCTTTTGCCTTACACAGAATCACTGACAAGAAGAGCTCTGGAGAATTAGCTAAGAACGGAGAGGGAGGAGAGACAAAAGGTGCCGTTTCCCCCAAGAAGCAGAGGAACACAAGGAAAAGGCATTAGGAACGGGGTGCAGACTTGTCAGGGAGCATGCCTACAGATGGCTTCCCTCCCTATCCCTCAGGCTCAGCCAGTTCTTCATCCTTTCTCAGCTTCTCTTTGGAGACAGAGACATGAAAGCCAACTGTAGGTCAAAGGGAGGGCTGAGGGCTGAGGGCTGAGGGCTCTGGGCTCCTTTGTCCAGAGCCTCAGATTGCCTCTGTGTGCCTGCTTTCCCCAGAAGCAGCTCCTGCACTTCTCACCATGCCACTCACATCGTCCTTCTGGATGACAGCACCACACCTTCGCCATCCCATTTACATTTCAAACTGCCACCCGCTTGCTCTTGATTAATTATTTAGTAACCCACTCCTCTGTAGTGTGTGGGAGCTCATATTTCACGTAAAAGGTCCAATCCTTTTTTTTTTCCAACCTTCTTTCCTTGAATTTCATGTAGGTTTCCAAGTGAAATGCCACAGCCTTCTTTCTACTTCCCCAGGTGCTATGCTGGCCCATGATTCCCCTGTCTGGGTGCTCCCTCACCTACCCTAGATTGGAGCCACTCAATTTTCAGTAAGCAACTAACAGTGTTTAGGAAGCACAACTTCAGGGGTTTCCTAGTGTTAATTATCAGTAGCATATATGTAGAGATGTGCAAGGACAGTCACTTCAGAACTCAAGGGAGCTTCAGAACTTGTAGCTTAAGCGCTGTTTGCTGTAATAGATGAATGTTTGCATGCTTTGTCTGAACCTTATTTCTGTTATCTCTTTAATGGGAACAAAAATGTGTGTGTGTCACAGTTGTTAGAGGAACATATAGGCTCGAAAGGGAAAGTACTGCCTCCAAAACTCTGAGACATAATTCTCTCTCAGTGGGAATAAAAGTTGGCATGGAGGCATCCTCATGAGCAATTGGGAGTTTATTATGTGGATACTTTTATCCAGTGCAAAATTTTTTTACTAATGCTAGAGTGAGGAGGCTGGAGAACCCCACAGCCAGCGGGAAGTTCGACAGTGCCCTCTGAAGTTCTGAGTTCTTCTTCTGAGGCTTACTTAGCAAAGCATCCTAGAAAGTGTTTTACTTTTCTGTACCTTATCTCTTTTGCCCCAGAAATGGCCCATTCCTCAAGGAGACACTGTGGGAAAAAGTTAATTTGCTGGGGTAGGTAGCCATCTGCTACATGGTATATGGTCAGTAAGTGGTCTTGCTCTTTTCAAATTCAAATGAATTAATGCTTGTTTATAACTAAGCTGCTACGTTCTGCTTTCAAAAGAACAACAACAATAAAAGGTTTTGATTTTTGTAGTTTCATTACTCAGAAGATTGTCATCTCCTAAAGAACACAGAACACATCCCTCATCACACAAGGAGAAGGAATTTGAGAGAGAGAGAGAGAGAGAGAGAGAGAGAGAGAGAGAGAGAGAGAGAGAGAGAGAGAGAGAGAGAGAGAGAGAGAGAGAGACAGAGACAGAGACACAGACAGAGAGAGACAGAGAGAGACAGAGAGAGACAGAGGGACAGAGAGAGAGACAGAGAGAGAGAGAGGGACAGAGAGAGAGAGAGACAGAGAGAGAGAGACAGAGACACAGAGAGACAGACAGAGAGAGACAGAAAACAGAAAGACAGACACACACACACACACACACACACACACACACACACACACGAGAGAGAGAGAGAGAGAGAGAGAGAGAGAGAGAGAGAGAGAGAGAGAGAGAGAGAGAGAGAGAACTGAATGTGACAACCACCCTCATGTATTCTCTGTGTACTTTGTGACTTTTCTCCTTGTTGTACAGTGTCTGGAAACTGAAATTCTGACTTGATTGCCAGTTCTGGAGTCTACCGAGGAAAAGGCTGAGGTAGTCTGGTAGTGCTGAATTCAAGCCCACGTGTCTGAATTCCACCTGTAGGCTTGTTCGTGAAGCCAGGGTGGTGATATATGACTGTCTCTGTCTCACAGGATAACTTGGCAGGAAATCCACTCTGGTAACTGCATTCCAACCACGGCTCTCTCATCAGCTGTGCACTCTCAGAAGCGAAGTCACGTGCCTTATTTGCACCCACAAGAAAAGAACAGCCAAGTTGCTCGCCACTCAGCACATGTAGGCTTGCATACTCCACATCAGCTCAAGCCCCACTAATGTATGAAGTTTTCCAACCTCCAGCAGATGGCTTCTTATAGAGGTCTGGGCTTGAGCCTCAAATCTTTACTTATTTCTTTAGTTTCATTTCCCTTTACTGAGGAGTTCTTCTTAGATGCTTAATACAGAAGTAGAGAGAGTGACCCTTGAACTTGTTGGCAAAAGGTGGCACTGTATTTACATTGCTATTAAAGAACAAAATGAATTGCATCTCTCCGTTGACAGATTCTAAAGTGAAGTCAGTGATCCTAGAAGGGTTGGGAGGTGTGCAACTCCTTGACTCCATCTTGTTGGGGCTGCCAGCTGCCTGTGTGGAGAGGCCAAGGTAGAGAGCCCTCCTCTCTCAGTTGCCTTCTATGGTAGAGTTGGGGCTTCCCCAGGCCACCCCTGGCTGCCCTGGTCCAGGTCTCCATTCAACCAGATTCTCCTTAGTAAAGGGAAAATGCTTCTGTTAGGAAAACTGCCAGAAGCAGCTCTCCAGGCCTCACTTTCCATATCTCCTTTTAAAGAGCAGACATGATGACCTCAGGGAATATCTATGGAATATGGAGAAAACATCCATAGGCTTAAATACTCCATGTATGTTAAAAGCAAATCTACCAATTGCATAATCAATGGATCAAATCTGGGGCAGACTGTAGCAGCAGTCTCAAAGGAGAGGCAAGGCCCTGGAGCTTGCCCAAGGAACTCTAACAGCCACGGGAGGCAGTGGTGTATGCTGGTGCACCACCTGGATAAGAAAGCATTCTGCCCTTTTCCTTCTCGCAGCCTCTTGCTGGCCTGGGCAGGCAGCTCAATCTGTTGTGCCTGTAATTCGTATCAGAGGCAGAGGAACCATCTGAATGTGCTGGTGGCTACAGCCAACCTGGCCCCTTATAAGAAACAGCCCTGCATTTGGTGATCTTTACAAATCAACTCTCACCCAGGAGGAAGACTGATTAGTACCGGGTGAGTGCTACAGAATGCCAAGTTCGTGTTAGAGATGGAGTTTCTGGGTGAAGGGAGCCCAGAGCCTTTTCCAGCAAAAAGTTTTTGGTACATATTCCCAAAGTATAAGATGTCCTTAGGCCAGAGCCTAGAAAAGCTGAGAGGCTTTGCTGTGTACCTCCCAACCTCTCTCCTTCCTCTTTTAAGAAGGACTGTAAAAACTCTTTCCATACTTTGGCAAGATGGACGACGGAAGTTCTGCCATTCAATTTTCATTCTGATGAGCATTTAAATAGAAGGAAGATTATAATGATGTTAAAATAATATTAATGCTATGATAAACACTACCATCCCAGAACAGCTGACTAGGACTATAATGAATAGATTAGCAAATAAGCAGAAATGTCATCAGTGGTCACATAGGTGGAGTAAATTTCTACCTGTGGGGATTGAACTGGACCATGGGTAAAGTCATATGGAGAGCAATAGAAACTTCAGCACAGTGGATGCTTGTCTCTCTGCATAACAATCTTGGCATAGATGTTTAAGGCCTGTACTTCCTTTCTATGTGTCACCTTCCTTTTCTTTGGGTAACAGTGACTTTCCTGGGTAAAATACTAGCCTCTAGGGTTGTCTGTTCTCCATGCTTTGTTGTTCCTTTCCTAATTTCCGTGTGAGCCTGTACTCCCAAGGACCACAGCTTGATCTAATATGGCAGCTATAGAAGATTTCCATCATACCTGATTCCTGGCAGCAGGAAAGAGGAATGGGGCAGACCTAATAAATGTTATACACCTGCTATGGCAAAAGGAAGCGTTCAGGAGTCATGACGTTCATGGTTTCACTTATATCCCACTGGCCATGCCTGAGTTTACAGTTGTGATTATATGGTCACATGCTGTTGGACACAGCCTACAAAGAAATAGAGTGTGTGTTAGAGACCACCGAAGGTCTTGCCATTTGTGTAGCTTCTGTCTCTGTAAAGTGCCTCTAACATGCCTCATCTGTCCATGCTTCCCCAAGCAGTATAATAGATACTCAGTTTTCTCTAAAGCCCTTGAGAGCTCTGTCAAGTCAAAGCAGACTGCTTCCGTCATGACCACCCTCTAAATGCTGAATGGTTTCTGTTCTGGTTCTTTCATCACCCACATTTCCCCATTCCCTTATGAGCTGATAATAGAGACGCTCATATCCAAGATACATTTTTTGGTCACTCATAGTTACAGAGAACCATAATTATTGTAGCAGCCAGCGTTTGCCAAGACTTTCTATTTGAACCGTAATTATTGTAGGAGCCAGCGTTTGCCCAGACTTTCTATTTTCCAGCCTTTGTGTATTATTTTTCCTCATCCACTAGCATGGCCTTAGAAAATGAATGGTGTTCATAGATACGAGGAATGACACAGGGACATGTCACAGCTAAATGACAGGCCTGTACCCTGAACCCTTTATCTAGGGATAGGAGGATTTCTATCAGGGTGCTGATTCCTCCTGCTCCAAGACAGCACATATATGCTGAGCATCCCTTGGCCTTGATTTTCTGTATTCTTCTTCCTGCTATTTCTTTCTTAACATGTTTCTCATTGGAAAGAGTTGGGGTAATAAAATGACCCACAGTGAATAGAAACACTGACAGAAATAGAGAGAAGCATTTTGTAGGAGAGTTCCCCTTAGTATCCTCAAGCCTTTGTTGGACTTATAGATAAGGTACCATAGGAAAATTTGGCATCACCCTTTCCCAGGTTAGTTAAGAGAAGAAAGTGGTGCTAAACTATGCCAACATTTGCCTTAGCAACAACAGCCAAGGCTCTGGCATTATCCATAATCACCAAACCTTACAATTAAGTACGTTATAACAATCTAGAAAGTCCCTAGAGAGTACTGCACATCCATTCTGCTTGATTCAGAAGTTTCTCAGAATCTTGGCAAAATGGAATGGATGAATGGAGAAGGCTGGCCAGTCCATAAAAACATTTAGATAGCAAAGAATCCACACATCCAGTGCTTAGAATTGTGTGTCCAAGACTGTGGCTCATAAAGCATAAAATATTCATCAACTCAGTGGTCCTTGTGAGTTAAGCATGTCATTTAGCTATAGAGATTGTTGTCTAGAAGTCCATTTTGGTCCTAAAAAAAGAATGAGTAGATTCCATGATGCCTCCACTGATGGGAATACATTGTGCTGTACATGGTAGTGAATAAAGGGCAATGCAACAGGAACCCAGTACAACAGATGCCTACACCACAGTTTTATAATGTCCACCACAGGATGGTTGGTATCTCCTCTACCTGATGTCTCAGGGATCAAAGTTCCTTTCATTTGGAGATGTTGTCATCTCAGCACATGCTTCCCAGTGGTTCGCAAAGGCTCCAACCTTTGACTGAAAACACACTCCTTTACTCAAAGTTCATTTGCTGTGTACCTATTGCCTGTAATTCAACACTGATTCCCTTTTGAAATGAAAGGGAAATTCAGAGGGTTCATCCCAGGAAGCTAATGAAATGTACAGGGAAGACAAGACTCTTCTGAAGAGCTGGTCACAAGTTGGGCAATGAGCTCCAGAGCTGCAGCTCTCAGGAACTACCACCATGCTGGCAGGGGCAAGGGAGTGGGGAGGTTGTTGGTGATGCAGCTACCAGAAAGTCATCTATGCTCTGAAAAGTGACACAAGTAAACTCACTGATTCATTCAAGTGGCATAATTTTTTCAGCTGTCAGTGCCCTGTCTGGTATGAAGAGTTGCTCTTTTTGCGTTAACCCTGGAAAAGCCAGGCAGCACCAACGGGCGGGACTAGCTAACCTTTCCACGCTTCATGCTAAGCATGAGGCATCTCCAATACTTCTGCCAGGGCCAACCCCACTGTGAAACAGAATGTTTTATAGAAAGACCTCACCACCTGGGAAAGTTCTATGAAATGAAACCTGCCTGTGTGCTGTGACTTCGAATGGTGATTAGGGCTATGTCCTATATTCGAAGCCATTTCCTGCTTATGTGACTATGCCAGCTACGGAACAGCAGCTGTGCCTCTAGAAGGGTCTTTAGAAAGTGAAACAACTAGTGAAAAGTGCATGTGGAAAATCTGGCTCCTGTAACCCTCTGTGATACTCAGAAAATTCCACTCTGTAGGGACACAACTAATTCTGGGATACAAGAAGCTGCACTGTATTTCACTAAAAAAAGAAATGTTCATTCTAAGACTTCCATCTGAGGTTCCTGTCCAACTAATTACTTTCTTTCAATGGGGTGTAGAGGTATATCTTCCAATAGAGAGAACACCTTTCCTACCCTTACAGTTTTTATGGATGTGTAGTCTGTTTCTCCCACAGGGAGTTAGCAGGTCACATCACATGTGCCCAGAAACTTACCTTTGGAAGGTGAATACTCAAAGGACCCCTCCAGGGCCATTCTGTCACTTCTTCAGATAAGTATCTGTCCAACCTCTCCTTGTCCTACTGAGAAAAAAAAAAGACTGGTTATCTAAGCCTTCTCATGGAGTCAGATCAGCCTCATTCAGAAAACCAACCAGCAGCCTGTACTTGACTTCATCTCCTAGAATTTCTATCAGTCTTGACCAGAAACTGTGGTTGTGTTAGACTTGCCTAGAAGGCCTTCATCTTCCTACAGTTACGAACTTTCCTCAAGACCCATCATGCAATGTTTGTCAGCCATCTGTGCAAGGAAGAGGCCCTGGAGTGGATGTCAAAAGGTATAAACCAGGACTGATAACTTCATCTCCTTGGAACTCATTGTCATGAATTTACTATAAAGAAGGGTGGATTAAGGTTGCTTCTAATCACCTAAGCCTATGAATCTCGAGATGCACACTGGTCGATATGAGTTTTTATGTGCTCTTCACGATGGCTTTGTGGACTCATTAGAAAATTCCTACCCTCTCCGTCAAGTTCATTATCTTTAGCTATTACTGAAGACCTGGTAGCTGAAACACAGGGCTTGTCCAGTGGCTGACTTTCAGCTTTCTCCTGCCAAAATAGAATATTTCCCTCACACCCTACTAAGCAAGAAGAATTAGGTATAGGTGACATGATGATTTTGAAACTTCTCAAATGATGTACGTGAATATTCAATTTATTTAGTACTGGTTGGAGACAAATCTGAAATGATAATCTTGCCAATTGTAGGGCAGGCATCATCCTGATTTCCTTTTTTTACTCCCTAGAACCACAGCAATTTGAAGAATTATAACACATACTCAGAGAAATAACCTAGTCAATCCTAAACAAACTATTTTAAAAGCTGATAATTAAATCCAATCACTGACCTCCAGAAGAGGTTTATTGGGAAGTAATGTATGGGTGTCATTTGTCATAAAAAAAAGATAGGCAGCCCATAGAATTTTGGTAGCCAAAGCTTCTAAACTGGGACTTCCCCTATATGTGTGTCATTACTGTGATAAAACTGAGAGCTGTTTAGTCACTTAATAAATTTTGATTCTCATTTCATATTCATAACTTTTTAATTACTTCTTTCATGTTTTGAGATCATAACATGGTTACATCATTTCCTCCTTCCCTTTCCGCCCTCTAAACCCTGCCTTACACCCTCTTTTCACTCATTCAAATTCATGGCCACTTTTCTATTGACTGTTGTTACACACACACACACACACACACACACACACACACACACACACACACACACCCCTAAACAAACCTGTTCAGTGTGTATAATGTTACTGATATGCTTGTTTTCAGGGATAACCATTTGGTCCGGACAACCAGTTGGTGTAAGGATCAAGGCGTTCACTGTAAAATTGTTGTAGGCAGCCAAGGAATGCTGAGAGTGGGGAAAATAGTCTTCCTTAGAGACAATTCATAACTTTTAAATTTAATTTGGTATTTAAAGATATATAATCCTTTAAAATGGCTAGGTTTTATATCCAGACAATGTCCTATGAAAGAACTACAGTGTAAAATTCTTCAAGGTGTTTTTTTGTTGTTTTTTTTCAAGACAGAGTTTCTCTATGTTTCCCTGGCTGTCCTGGACTCGCTTTGTAGACCAGGCTGGCCTCAAATTCACAGAGATTGCCTGACTCTGCCTCCCTGAGTGCTGGGATTACAGGCAAGTTTTTTAATTAAAAAATGGCCTAGTTTCAACAATGATTGCAGTCTCCTTGGTCCAGATCATTTGATGAATACCTCATTGAAAGGGTGAGCCCCCAATTTCACATGGTTAGATACTTTTCAAACATTCACATTGCAGATAGCTCAATTTATATCCTTTACTCTCAAATGAAAATTGGCATTCTCATTAGGCTTCTTTCAAAGCAGATCTTTAAAGCTTACTCAACACACATGAAAATTGAATTTTACAAGGTTCCAAGACCAGCCAGCAGGCATTAGCAAAGACTAAATTTCAGAAGAGCAGATCTTCAGTTGTGCAAAGGACACTGCTAAACTTCTGGCTTGGAAGGCATCCTGATGTACCTAATTCTATTTATGAAACTGCATATGTGCTTTGCAACTCCGTTTAGATCCAGCTCTTTCAGTTCGAGATGGAAACCATATGTGTGTCTAAGGACCTTATGTTTTGCCTTGGAGAGTTTTGGATTTTGTTTTGGTTTCTAAGTTGGCATCATGTATATATTTGGAGGTATCCTGGTTATGTCCTTGACCCTCAGGGTCACCTGGGAATATGATTGTTACTTTTAGTTATCTTCTTAAGGGGAATATCATTTCTACATTCCTAAGAAGGTACTGTGGCCTTTTTTACCTTCAAAAGCTGTTATAAATACAACAGATATCTGAAGAAAATATGTATAAATCCTGGCTGACAATTTCATATACAGATAAAATAGTTTTTTGATTATTGTTTGAAACCATTAAGTCATCTCCTCCACCACCACTTATTATTTCCCACTCTGGTGTGGTCATCAGTTTTTCATGTACCATGAACTCAAGAATGAGTGCCATGCTTCAATGTGACACATAGATTTTCTCCATATTTGTTGCCAAAACATAGAACAGTCCATGCTTGCCTCTGAGCAAGGAGGTGGTGGGACCACCAGAGACCAATGGAGAGCCTCAAATGGATTCAACCTAAGTCCACCTTCCTCCATTTTATTTTGTTATTACCTGAGCCTGAAAATTTGTAAAAACTAACAAGAGTTTCATTGGCTCATGGTTCTGGAAGCTTAGAGCTCCAAAATCATGGTGGTTACATCTGCTTGGCATCTGTTGAGGGCCTGCTTCTTAACACGGTGGAGGATGTCACGTGGTAGACAGATGGAGGGTAGTAACTCCTCTTCTTAAGTGCTAACATCATCATGAGCTCTCCACCCTCATGACCTCATTAAGTCTTAATTATTTCCCAAATACCTCATCTCCAAATTCCATTAGCATATGACCTTGGCAATTAAGTCTCTAACACATGGACTTCTAAGGGATACATGCAAACCATGGGCTCCTCTGATGGCTTCCGGGAGCAGAGCGCTCTGCCTCTCTACCCTGGGCTTACTGAGAGAAGAAACCCATTTGCACTTAAGGTTAGTGTTCTTCGCCAAGACCATGCAGAAGTGCTCAGAGAAACAGCCACCCCTTCTTGTGTTTCTAAAATAAGAGCAATTCCTATGCTGCTCATGGCTGATTTCAATGGAAACCAGTTTTTATGCCTTAAAGATGATAAGGTATGATTGGGAAAGATTGATCAGTTTGGTTATTTGACCTCATGGTATTAGAGTTAGAAGGATCATTAATACTTATTCTATACAGAAATTCTCTATTGGCCTGACTGCTAGGTGCCCATTTACTCTTTGCTCATGAAACTCAGAAGGAAATCAGGTTAATGATAGAGACAATTACTTTAAAATTTCCTCTTAGTGAAAGTGTAGGTGATAAAAAATAAGTTACAAAATAGACCAAGGTTATTCTGAAGGAAGAAGGGGAGTGAAATTCCTTTCCAGGCTTACCTGAGAAGGTAGGAGACATTAGTGGAAATCTTTGGGTATTGGAGGTGACATTTAGTGGAACTTGAGTCTGTGACTTGACAGAGCTTTGCTTTAAGTTTTTTGAACATCCACTGGTAACGCTGACACTCACTCATATTTGGTCTATTACACAGGTGTCCTTTAAACGCCTGCTCACATGTTGTGCAGTGACTCTATTCCAAGGCAGATGGCAACTTGCTAGAAGTGACCATGGCTGAGTGACATTACCTGGATTATCTTGTTATGGTGGAGACAAAGATGATCGACTATGTACATGAGCAAGGGAGGTGCAGCTAGCCTTTCTGATTGGCTGCTCACTAATTATTCAAGTTGGGGAAGAACCACCAGGATGTGCCAAGGTATTTTAAGATCTCAAAAAGTTAAAATGTTTTTAAACGTAAAAGTAAAAATAGCTTACATATATTTGCATTTTTGTGTTATTTTAGGACTCGTAGTATTCTATTCTATGTTTAGTATTAGGTTGACGAGAGTATGGTCCAAATGAATATTTGAGTATGCAGGACTATTCCAGTAATAGTCCTATGATTAAAAAGCATCTCTGTGCTCTTGCTCTCTCTCTCTCTCTCTCTCTCTCTCTCTCTCTCTCTCTCTCTCTCTCTCTCTCTCCCTCTCTTTCTCTGTATGTTCATGTTGTGACATACATGGAGGTCAGAGGATAACCTTAGGTGGCATTTCTTGTCTTATACCTTGTTTGAAAAAGTCTCTCTTTTATTTTTGCTGCCACACATGGCAATCTAGCTGGTCCATGAGCTTCTGAGGATTCTCCTGTCCTGGCCTCCCGCCTCCTCCTGAGAGAGGTGGGATGCTTGAAGGTGCTCCTGGCTTTACATGGGCTCTGGGGATCTGAATTCAGGTCCTCACTGATGTATAGCAAGCATGTTAACTTCCAAACCAATTCCAGGGCTGTGAATGATATTTTATATGGAGAAAAAAAGCAACATGTGAGTATTCTGTACATAGATTCAATGCAATTCTCTTCACTGCACTACATGGTTTAATAAGCTGGATGGTTCTAGAAAAACATTGTAGGCTATGATAATAAATGTATTGATGCTTTTGACAGAATTCTATTTAGTCTTCACTGTATTTCTGTACTTATGGTTTTAGCAGCAAGGTCGTTATGACCAGACGTAGCTGCTCTAAGACCCACTGGAGGAGCGGCTTCCTCTATGGCTGTTCTAGACTATCACTGTGAGGTTCATTTAAAATTTTTCCTTTTTGTCTTTTTCTTTGTATTCTTCTCTCATATGACACATCCTGAGCACAGTTTCCTCTCCATTCACTCCTCCCAGTGGCCATGCACCCCCATTGCCCCTCTCCCTCAGAGCCACTTCTCCTCTGGCTCCCTTCAGAAGAGCAAGCCTCCCAGGGATATCAATGGAGAATGCACAACACGTTACAATCAGACAAGACACAAACCTTCATATTAGGGTTGCGTGAGTCAACTCAATAGGAGGAAAAGGGTACAAAACTCCATTTATATAAAAACTTACGGCTTTGTACTAAACTGATATAACTCACTGTTTTATGTATCATAGTTCATTTGACCTTCAACATCAGACTTTTGACTCCAAATACCATGCAAACCCAGTAGATCTCACACTATGTTTTACCAGGTCTTTAACTATTTGAGATTAATATTACTTTGCTTAAGATTGTCAACATTACTAAGAACATGAGGCTTATATTGCTGGCTTTGTACTTTAACTATAGTCAACTACAGCATATTTGCAGAGGATCTAGTGCAGACTCATGTAGCTCCATGATTGGTACTTCTGTCTCTGTGAGCCTCTACTACTCTGTTTACTTTACTGTGTAGGCTGTGGCATCTTGGTGTTCTTGACCCCTCTGGATCCCACAATTCTTTCCTCTTCTTCTGCAGGGTTCCCAGAGCTCTGAGAGAGGGATGCAATGGAGATCTCTAATGTGGGCTTTCCCTCCACCTAATGTTTGACTGAGGGAGTGTACATCTGCTCCTATCAGCTGCCAGAGAAAGTCTTTCTGATGATGCTTGAGCTAGGCACTGATCTATAGAGGCTCAAATTGTTTGTTTATTTATTTACATTTTTTCATTTGTTCATTTTACATCCTGACTGTAGGCCCCTCCCTCTTTGCCTCCTGGTCCCACCTTCCCTCCCTCAGACCCTCTCCCTCCTTCTTCTAATTCCTCAGAAACGGGGAGCCCTTCTCCCCTATCATCTGACTCCAACCTATTAAGTGTCATCAAGGACTTCCTGCATCCTCTTCCTCTGTGGCCTGGCAAGGCTGCCCTGCAAGGGAAGATACCACAGTCCATGTTAGAGATAGCCCCTACTCCCCATATTATGGGACACAAAATCAGACTGTGCTGCCTATCGATTCATCTGTGCAGGGGGGTCTAGGTCCTCACCATGCGTGGTTATTGGTAGATGCATCAGTCTCGGCAGCACTCCCCTCTTACGCCCGGATTTGTTGGCTTCATTGGTCTCTTTGTGGAGCTCTGACCCCTCCAAGTCCTTCTATTGCCCAGCTCTTCCATAAGACTCCTTGTGCTCCAATTGGAAGTTTGGCTGTGAGTCTCAGCATCTGCTGGGTGCAGTCTTTCAGAGGACCTCTATGGTAGACTCCCTGCCTGTTCCTTCTCTTCAGCTGCTTCAGGTGTTTATTCTATTTGCCTTTCTGAATCAGATTTAAGCATTCTCCCTAGGGTCCTCTTTGTTTTTTGGCTTCTTTATGTTGGTGACTGTAGTGTCGTTATCCTGTATCATGTGGATAATATCTGCTTATAAGTGAATATATAGCATGCATATCTTTCTGAGTCTGGATTACCTCACTCAGAATGATTGTTTCTAGTTCCATCCATTTGCCTACAAATTTCAAGATTTCCTTGTTTTTAATAGCTGAGTAATATTCCACTGTGTAAATGTACCAGAGATTTTTAAATAAATTTCTCTTGGAAGATCTCATTCCAAAAGGGCAGTAACTGCCTGGCTTCGGGGGGCGTGCCCCAAATGACCTCACATCATTGTTCCAGGATGTGTATTTTGAATATTTCTCTCAGTCCAGGTATTTCCACATTGAGGACCAAGATCCTAACACAAGAACCTGTCAGGTAGAAGGTACCTCTAAACCTTAGTTGGCATGTGGTGAGTCTGCTTCTGGCTTTGAAAGATGCTCTGTGTGGTCTCAGGAAGCAAGTTGACTGAAAAGGTATAGAAATCATTGAAGCATCTTCAAGAACAATTGTTTGATAGGTAAGATCCAAGTCAGAAAACACTCATTGATTTACTAGAGCCATTAGAATTCATTAAAAGTTGATGAAAGAGCAAGTGTTCAGCACTGAATCCAGTTATTTGCAGAAATATTTTTATGTCTGTAGCTTGTTGTTTTCATGGCTATATGTAAACTTATTGTGTTTATAGCAAATAAAGCCATCTATTCATAGAGCCCACATTCCGAATCTTTACTAGTAATCTGAGCAATGTATGTGAAGTTTTGCATGAACATAAATACATTTATATAGATTTGAAAGTCTACAAAACCATACCATATAGCCAGTGTCTTCTTTATTAATGTGCAAGACAGACTTTGTAGATTTATTACCCTACATATAAATTCAATTTTTTGGCTTCTTGACCACCCATTTCGTCAACTTAGGCCAAGATTCATAAGTGTCATCTGTTTATAAGAACAACTATGAGAATGAGATGGCGTACAGCTACTTTAATTCCAGGAAAGACAATGCAAGTCTTCTGTTGTGATGGACACAGAAAGCATTGTGATCTGACTGAGAAGAGGCGATTTCCTCCATCTCGAACGGTGAGTTCTCTCTTGAGCTCTAATGAGCCATTGCATTGTTCTGTCAAAGAATGTTCTTGGGGACACTTTCTTATACTCCACATATGCACCTCAAAAAGTGTACGTGCCTCTTCATATCTTCCCCCATTTAATGTATGTCCTTCAAATTCAAGATGTCAAAATCTGATTGTGTGACATCATCTACACTTCTTCTTCCAAACCTGTACCTCTGTGAGTGTTCCCTCCTCACCTAGTTGCCAGAGAAACCACACCTCAACCTCCTCCAAAGTCAAGCAATCCATGCACTGCCATCTCCATCATCCATGGCATCACTTATTGTAGAGGCACTATCATCTCACAATTGAGCTTCCTCTCTTTCTTTCTTTCCTTCTTTCAGATCCATCTTTCTTAGCACTTATCTCGCCTTGCACTGATGCATTTCTGCAATTAAGCTCATTTTATTCCATAAAAGTGAGAGCTTAAACTGGACACTTTAATTTGTGTGGTCCTATTATTCTTCAAGTAGTAGAAGTTCTACTAAAAAGTGTGGCATGGATAAATGAATGGAGTCAAAGTGTCCTCTTGTCCAAGGTCCAAATTATACTTAACATTTCATCTCTCTCTCCCTCCCCCTCTCACCTTTGTCCTCTCCATTTACCATCTTGCAAAACAACATGAACATTTTGAGGCACATCTAAGCATGCCATGTTCCTCAATACCCAGCAGTGAATGCTAAATCTGGGTCTCTCCACATAGCTTTGGAACATTCTGACTTCCATCTATTTTTCCAGCCTAATTTCTTTAACTTTTGTTCTCGTTTTAATACTGCCACTACACTTTTCACTATTCCTATTCTCTCCCCACCTTGCCTCTTCTTTACCTGGGTCTCAACTTGGCTATCACCTTTCTGGAAATTTTTGTGGTATTCCAGAAGCTTCATATTTTTGTGTTGTGGCTGTACTGTAATAGCACATGTCATAGCTCTTTGAATTATGACATTGATATGGTCTGTGATTTTTCCCACCCCCTTATAGCTTCTGGGTGGGGGTGTAGAGCCCAGGGACTGAGAGGAAACAGATGATCAATACATGCTACTCAGTTTATAGGGACAGGGCATATGGTGACGATGTGGCTCAGGGCCCTGTCTTTAAGTGGCATGTCTGCTAGTGGGCTCATTACTGTGATGTACACCTGAGATAATTAACCTCACAAAGGGAAAAGGTTTACTTTGGCTCACTGTCATGAACCCATGAATGACTGGCTTTTGATCAGGCTCTGTGGCATGTATTTTATGACTGAAAAGTGTGTGCAGGAGGCTCAGTCCCCTTCATGTCTGCCTACGAAAAAGAAGAAAATGGGAGGCCAGGCCTTCGCTTTGAGTATGTATGATGCAGTGATCTATGATATCCCTCTAGGAATTACCTCTTAGTAGTGCCAAGGGGAAATCTTCAATACTGGGACTGTCTGTGGCGCAGGAGGCTTCCAGTCCCTAATGACAGCAGATGGTCAGTTGGGATTGTGTAACCTGTGGCCATGTTAGGTCACTCATCTCTAAAACATCTCTTCCCAACCTAGCTGCATTTTCTTGGTCCTTCTGGGGCCTTCAATTCAATAGAAATAAGTGTGGCAAGGGGAGAGGTCAGGCAATACACAACAGGAAAAGAGGGATGAGTGAGGGCACTAGTTAAAGTCTGGTAAGCGGCTGGTGGGGTCACTGCTTACCTCATCCCTGGGATTTGTGATTTGACTTTCCTGATGTGTGACAAATCCCTGTGAGTACTTCTTTAACACCGATGAAATATAATCACTGTGCGAAGAACACAAAACATCTTTAATGTAGGTCTTAACTATGACTATTACCTGAATCATCATTCTAGTTCTAGCAAATCAGAGCTATTTCTCCTCTCCCTTCCAGCTCTCTCATTCAGCTTAACTGGCATTGGGACTTCCAGGACCACTAGGTCCTTTTGGTTTAAGGTAATTTTGAGAGAAGCAGATGTTTGCTCAGTATTTGAAAATGTGAACAAATAGCCTTTAGGATTTGTGTTTTCACTCATTTGCAACTTACAGAAAATTATGTCATTTCTCCTTTAGTATAGATGATTTTTATAATGAATGGTAAAATATATGTGACATCTTAGCCATAAAGCTTTCATGTGAAGAGTCTCTAATGTGAGTTGTTTTAAAATAAGTTTTAATAAACTCACATTGGAAACTGTGTCAAACTCCAGTGATCAAAGGCATTTTCATAGCTTAGGAAAGAAGTCAGATAACTTCAGACTTCAGAGTACGTCCTAGCTGTGAGTATGAGGAGACAAGCCCAAAAGACACTCACACATAGGGATGAAACAAACCAAGCCAGGTCACTGACCTCTGGATCAGTTTGAGCAGCAATGGTGGGATGAAAATGGTCCATTCCTCTACTTGTCACATACTGGCATACTGGCCACTTTCATCACTACTGTGGTCAACATGTGGAAGGCAGCTCAGTTCTGGTGCTATGTAAAGCCAACATGTGGATGATCCACACCTTTGTTTGTTTGCTTGTTTGCTTTTTCATGAGAGCCACATGTCCCTATGAGGCAACCATGACCAAGCACTTCCAGACTTCTTCTTCAATGACTAGGCACAACTCAGGACAGATGCCAATAGAGCCCATGTCTTCTGGGCCAAGTAGCTTTCCTTATCTGACTCCAGAGTCCCTTGACAAGGCAAGAGGAACGTGAGCATCCCATGCTGGACTCAGGTGAGAACATTAGGCAGTATGGCTTCTTTGCTTTGAAAACCACAGTACCAACTTTGGTGTGGTGCTGGGCTTTGCCTGCCCAATTTGTGTTCAATGATTTCCTACCCCATTTCTTAAATTTAAAAATTTTTCTGTTTGTTTTTTTAAAATGAAGATATTCTACGACACACACAATAAAATAAAATGCATGGTAGACATTGCAGAAGATAGAGCAACATTTCTACAAGAAAATCAGGCCCAAGGAGCGTAGCTGTAGATGCTTGCACGGCTACTATCACAGAATCTGTGTTTTCACCCATTTGTGACTTCCACAACATTATGCTATTTAATCTAAACACCAGCAACCATGGATAGCTTAAACTATGAGTTCTCGGGAAAGTAAGTGAACAAATTTCTGAGAATTTTACGGTTAAGTTAGACATAAGTAGCACAAATGGTTAATGTGTAATGTCCCACAATTGCAGTGAGTCACATGTCTAAATCTAAATGCTGATAAACGTGTCGGAATGGTGGTATGAATAGTGGGGCTATCGGAAGAGCCAGCAATTCAAATAATGACTCAGATTCTCAGCCAATTTTCTAGCTTAACCTGACTAGTCCTGGAACTGCGTCCCGCCATGAAGCCAGTTCTATCTCTCTACTTCTAGTCACACACATCCCTTCACCTGCATGTCCCGCTGGCAAATCCCCTGTGTCTGAATCTTCTCCCATCATGCCTTTCTCTTTGCCCGGAAGTTCCGCCTTCCACTTCCTGCCCAGATATTGGGCCTCCGCTCTTTATTAAAGGCAAACAGATAGAATTCTGGAATGCCTTAGGCAAGTGAAGAAAGAACAATACCAAGATTCTCCCAGCATTTAGCTTTCTGTTGGCACCGAATTAACAATTGAATACACGGAGACACCTTCGTACAATGTATCCCAATAGGTATGAGAACAGTTTAAAAAGAGAGTTTAGGAAAAAACAAACAAACAAACAAACAAACAAACAAAAAACAAAACACTTAAAAAGATTCCCGTCACCATTAGCACACCACAGCCCTGTTTTTACCTCAGTGAAGGTGATGCCAGTATTTGACAGTGGGGTACCCAGGGACACCTACACATACCAGTGGCCCACTGTGTTCCCTTTAGTTTTTTCTTGCTGCACATGGAGCTAAAAATTTTGGAGGAATAAAACATGGGCTTTACCCACTGTGTTTTGAGAAACTCCCAGTCACATAAAGACGGTTGTTAATTTCTACAGTTAACTTTGATAAATCTCTGCAGATGAGGTAGGTCACTGAAAACAACACCAATTTATTATCATATTGTCAATCACAAGTCCAGAGTAGATCTCAGAGGATTGGAAGCTGGTGCTCTCACAACTGCTTCTTGTGAAAGCTCAAGGAAATATTTGTCCCTTGTTGTTTTTAGCTTCTTGTGACTACCCAGAGTCCTCAGCTCAGGGCTACATTACCAGTCTTTATTTCCATGATCTCACCTCTCTGATCCCTTCTATGACTGCCCTTGGTCAACTCTCCATCCTTCCATCTCAGCTTGAGCATGCTTGGAACCACTAGAAGGTTCCAAGGGGCTTAGTGAGTTCAAGAGGATGAAAGTGGTTCTGTAATTGGGCTGGGATGAAGTGTGTGTGTGTGTGTGTGTGTGTGTGTGTGTGTGTGTGTGTGTGTGTTATGTATGCATGTGTGCATGTTTGTATGTGTGTTACCTGCCCCTTGTGTAAAATGACAGCTCTGCCCTAACCTATGCACCTCTTTTGTACACTTCACTTTATTTCTATATATTTTAAAACAGAGATACTATATAAATGCCATGTTAAACAATGTTAGACTGCAGTCCAGGGAATCATCACAAAAAACAACTCTCAAAATTCACTACAGATACGCTAAAATAAGTATTTTTAGAGGTTTTTGAAGACATTTTCTACCCATTTTACTTCATCTTTCTATAGAATCATACTTATCTGTCGCTCCTAAGACATATACTCTTGTGATAAAAATAGACTAGTAATTAATATGACCATGATTTATCAACATTTAAAAGTTTTTTGTTATTTTAAAGATTCACTGACGAGACAGGTTAACTGCTGGCAACACTCAGCCTACCTCACAGAAGATGATGAGCATCAAAGAAGGTCCTTATGAAGATGGCTTCAAATGTGGTAAACCAGCCACTGGGCAAAATGTCCTCATTTCTGCCACATACAGAATTCTGCCTAAAAGAGGGCAAGCTTAGATACAGGCAAAGCCCACAGCCAAACTCTGCCAAGACAGGGTAAGCAAGTCCTCAATAGTTCCTGCCTCACAAATATGTCTGTCAGATATATTGGGCCAGAAGGCTGAAGATGATGCTCCAACATTATAGAGCGTTTTGGGTGACTGCTCAGGTAGCAAATTGTCTCTGTCATCTTCTCATTTGGGAAGCTGCTAACCTGCACCCCTTTTATACTCAGGTAATTAATTATATTCCTTCTCAAGTTTCTGTGTATGTTAGCTGCCTCTCACTGTCCTGTTCAGGGTGTTATCTACTTCCATCAGGTCGGGAATTTCATGCTTTATGCAAGCTTTGCTGTGCTTGTGATCTGGAAGCAGGGCCTGGAGGACAAGCCTCACTGTCTGGGAGGGCCCCGAGGTGAGTGCTGCAGCCATGAACAGGGGCTTCTCAAAGATCCAATACTGCTCTTCCTAGTGAGTGCCAGGCCTCAGTGAATGAGATCAGCTGGGGTGCACTCAGTTCCCTCATCTAATCGCCACCCTCAAGTCCTGGATTGGTTTGAGTTTGCACCTGGGTGGCCGCTGAGTCATCTGAACATTCTGCCGTGCTCTGTCACTTTATCTTACTCTACAACTTCTTATTTAGCTTTTTTATTGATACATTTTTATTACTTTAGAGATTTTCAAGACAAGGTCTTGCCACATAGTCCTAGCTAGCCTTTGTGTTGCCTAGTTTTCTTTTTACCAGAAGGAAAAACTGAAAATATATTTTGATGTTAACCAAAGCAAGTTTGATATTAATTGAAGTAAATAGTTCACAGAAATATCCAATGGTAATGCCTCAGCCTGTATTAAGCTACCACAAAACTAGATGCATTTTAAAAACAATTTGTCATGTGAGATAAACAAAGTAACCCAATATAGCATTAGCACATATGTTTTCAGCAGTTTAAAATAACCACTTATCTATTTCCTCACACTTCAGATAACACTGCAGTGGTAACACTGTGGCTTCACGATCAGTTTTCTTTCACAAAGTTTATATAGAAATGTTTTAAAAATAGATTCTCAGTGCAAGGAGTAAACATACAGTGTTTAGAGCTAACACAAACACATGATTCTGAGGATGGGCTCCGGGCTTCTGACATCATGGTGCTGGCAGGCAGTGTCTGATGAAGCCCGACTCCTGCTTTGAGGTGGCTGCCTCTTCCTTTTGTAGTCTCAAAGACAGAAGCAGATGGACACATGGCTCTCTCCTTCTTCTCATGTGGACACTCATCCATCCAGGGCCCTTCACTGACTATCTCAGTAGTTCTCAAAGGTCCTGTCTCCTCATACTGTCTCACGGAGCATAACAGTTTGGCACGTTAATGGTGGGAAATGTGGTAAGACTCAATCTATCTCATACAAATGCACTAACCGTTAAAGATTGGTATTACAGCTCGCTTTGTGTCCTTGCTCAGCTCATGCTGGCAGACATGTTAGTGGGACTTTACATGTGTAGCTTCTTATATTACCAGGAGGCAGTCTCACAGCACACTTCCTGATCAGACTCTAGTCCTTACAATCTTTCTGCCCCTTTCCTGAAATGTTCCCTGAGCCTTAGGTGTGGGAGTGCTTTGTAGATGTATTCACTGGGCATGGCAAAGTGGATGGGAGAAGCCCACAAGGTCTCAACTCTACACAAAGAACTACAGGCATCCAAAGGAGAGGTGGCCTTCCCTAGGAAAGAGAAAGTCAATTAGTAGTCCAGTGCCAAATGGCCATTCCTGAAAACAGCATACAAATAACAATGTTCAGACTGATCAGGAGATTTTACACACACACACACACACACACACACACACACACACACACACACACACACCTGACATCACACATACCATACCACACATACATGCATACACACATCAGACAAATGCACACATACCACACACTACACACACACACACACACACACACCACATACACTCATGCCACACATACATGCACACACACACACCAGACATATGCACACATACACACACACACCAGACACATGCACACATACACACCACATACACACATACCACGCACACACCCCACACCACACATACCATACCACACGGATATGCACAGACACATCACACATATACACATATACCACCCCCCCCACATCACACCACACATACATGCATACACACACACCAGACACATGCACACATACACACCACATACACACATACCACGCACACACCCCACACCACACATACCATACCACACGGATATGCACAGACACATCACACATATACACATATACCACCCCCCCCACATCACACCACACATACATGCATACACACACACCAGACACATGCACACACAAACACACACCACGCACATGCAGATGCATGCAAGTAATAATAATTAGTGACAAAAGAGAGGCCATGAATTTGAAGGAGAGTGGGATAAACAAATATGGAAGCATTTGGAAGCAGGAAAGGGGAGAAATGTAATAATTATATTATAATCTAAAAAATATAGAATCCTCATTTTGTTTCCAGAAGAATAAGTACTCCATTCAGCAGCTTTGTCCTTTAACAATATATAGTAAGTATCTATTAAAAGGTCTTATACTTACATGGTATTTCACTTTTGGGTCTGTTTTCTAAATATATCCTCAGGTTAGACCAGAAAAACTGATATTTAATTGGTTTAGATTTGATTCCACATTGTGACAGAGAATTCAATGGTACCAGAACAAATTTAGTGTCTGTGTATCATGAACTTAAGTCTGATACTTCAAATTAGCACATTTATGTGATATGAAACCAAAGCCAGAGAGGCCAAGCAAACCCATGTTTTAATTCTGGCTGTAAAGTATTTTAGTTACATATCATCTCTGCCTCCCCTTTGTAGAAAGAAGTCTTCCAAGATTTCTTGACATTGTTTATAATTAAATAGATTGACTTAGTAAGCACCTAATATGTTATGCTCCCCCACAATCCTGCTTTTATTTCCTCACTTCTTACAGCTCGGGAGTCCTAAAGTCAAGGTCAAGATGTTGTCAGGGTTGATTTCTGGTGCCGAGGACACATTTTTTGGCCTGTAGATAGCTTAATTCTTTGTTTGTTTGCAACAGACCTTGTGTGTGTGTGTGTGTGTGTGTGTGTGTGTGTGTGTGTATGTGTAGTATATGTGTATGTGTGTAAGAACATTAATTCTATTAGATCAGAAGCATCCCTCTATGGCCTCATTAAACCATAATTACTTCTGTGATGATCCCATCTTCAAATATAGCCTCACTGGGAGTTAAGACTTCATCCTAATTTTGAGAGTAAAAAGTCACCAACTCTTTTACACTTTGTCCACCCAGAAGGTAAGACATAGAAATATTAGCATGCACTTAGGTTATTGGAGCAAGGTCTCAAGGAGGCACAAGAGAGGATCTGGGGAGAAAGTCACTTATGAGGTGGATGCAGGTCACTATCTCCATGATAATCCACTGAGTTCCTGGAAGGCTTGCTTCCAAGATACGTTTCAGAACCTTGTGCTTTATACAGATGGTCTACATCTTTGTACTTTTCAGTTGCTCTTCCCAGACTACTGAGCAGATGTTGTGAGCATCTCTGACACCAGAAGACACTTAGTAGGAGGCCAGAGATGTGGAGGAAGATATGAACAGCCATTGTCATGACCCACCTGTTCTGTGATGCAGCAGCCTGTGGGTAGCCAAGCCCTACAGTCTTAGAGGACCGAAGTGTGCAGGCATTCTCAGAAGGGTGCAGCTGTGGTGGCTATGCATCGAGAAGCACTGGCAACACTGCGTGCAGTGACCTCTCAGGCTTCAAGGGTGATAGTCACTTCAGTCCAATCAAGTTGCTATAATAGAACGCCATGAATTGGGTGGTGCTTCCACAATAGAAATATCTTTTATATTACACAGATTGGGACACTAGAAGTTGAGAGGCTGCCAGCAAATTCAGGTTCTGTAAGGTTCTTCAGAGGCCATAGACAATCATCTCTTTGTATCTTCAGGTAGAAAAACGAGAATGAGAGCTTTGTGATGTTTCTTTCATACTGGATTGAACCAGTATGTGCCCAGGATCTGTACTGTGCTCTTTGGTGACAGCTCTCTCACCATGCTCTGGAAGCATACAAATGACTTTCTGGGTTCATCATGAAGGATGATTTCTTGAGGCGCTGTTGACTATGCGTTCTAGTGTATCCTGCCATGTCATGCTGGACATGCTGGCATCTTTCCATGTCATGCCACTTTCCCTCAGATAAAGACCAAGTTGAGCACAGATAAATTAAAATCAAAGTAAAACATACTTCATTCAACATATAATATCAGGCTTAGAAACACATGACGCATTAGGCTACAGCAAAGCTGTGGTCAAATGTGACCATGCAACTTGTGTAGCCCATAGGTTACACACCAAAATGTGTGGTTTTCGCCACAGAAGACCATTCCAACTCTGCAGATGACCAGCATGGTCGTCTAGACCCTACTCCTGCCCTTTTAGTCCTTCCTACTTCCTTTTCTGAAAACCATTCCATGAATCTTCTCCAAGTTAGCAAAGCCCCTTCCTATCTGCACCAGTCTAAATTCTTTACAAACAGCCAATACCAGCCACTTCCTACTTGTAATGTTTGCATTAACTTGCTTGGAACCTGCTGGACATGGGAGCACACTTCAGGCTATCTGAATTTTGTGTTTCCCACTTGTACTTCCAAGCAACTCACATGAATTCTTTCTGTCCTAAATCTGTTTGTGCCCCAGTTTTTTAAGGTCCTACAGTTGAAAGCTCTCTTGTTACAAACTCAGATCAATATTTTCAGTATTTATTTTGGATTTGTGGCAGGTATAGAAGATAATTATTGAGTAAATCTTTTCCCAATATTTTCTAATACATCTATCATTAACTAACAGTTTTTCTGTTAAGTTAAATGAGAAATAAAAATCCATGTGTTCTGGCTTGTCTTGTGTCAGCTTGACACAACCTAGAGTTATATGAAAGAAGGAAACTTTGAGTAAAGGCTTCCATAATATATGGCTATAAGGCATTTTATTTTCTTTTTTAAAAAAATAAACTTTTTGTTCTTCCCTTATTCATTACATCCAGACCAAGGTTTTCCCTGCATCCATTGCTCCAAGTCCATCACCTTGCCTCCCCTTTCCCCTAGATCAATTCATCTTCTACTTCTCTTTACAAAAAAGCAGGCCTCCTAAGGATACCCACTGAACATAGCTTGACAGGATGCAGTAAGACTGGGTACAAACTCTCATATTACTGCTGGATGAGGCAACCCAGTAGGAGGAAAAGGGCCCCAAGCACAGGCAAAAGAGTCAGAGACACACCCAACTCCCGTTGTTGGAAATCACACAAGAACATCAAGCTATACAGCTATAAGATATGTGCAGATGACCTAGCTCAGGCCCATAAGTAAAGTGTTTTCTTAATTAGAGATTGATGAGGTTAGGTCAAGCTCATTGTGGGTGGTGCCATCCCTGGGCTGGTGGTCCTGGGTTCTATAAGAAAGCAGGCTGAGCAAGCCATGTGGAGCAAGTCAGTAAGCAGCACCCTCTATGGCCTCTGCATCAGCTCCTGCCTCCAGGTTTCAGCCCTGCTTGAGTTTCTCTCCTGACTTCTTTCAGTGATGGACTGTGGTGTGGAAGTGTAAACCAAATAAACCCTTTCCTCCTTAACTTGTTTTCGGTCATGGTGTTTCATCAGAGCAGTAGAAACTCTAACTAAGACAGATATGCTTAGCAACTTATAACCAGACTGAATACAAATTAGAGGGGTTAAAAGATTGCATAGTGATTACAGGAACATAAAACATGTCAACACCATGTTTTAAGATATGACAGTTTGATCCCAGGACATAATTAAGCCCCATGCATTCTAGAAGAATCCTTTGTGAAATAAACATTTCAACAGTTGCCGGAATAATAGGCATCTTCTCCCCCTTTCTCCAAAATACTGTTTTTTCCCCTCTGTTAAGAAAGGAAGAAATGCATTTCCTGGTCAGAATGAGTTCTAAAGACATACTATAAATTTGAGTGTGCTGCAAATTAAGAAAGGCAGCCATTTAAATAACTGACCTCACGGAGAACATAAATTAGAGGGTAATTACTTAAATGTTCCCCAGTTTGTGAAAGGATTTACAACAGGGTTCCTCTAAATATCTAACTCTCTAGTGAATTAAAATTGCTAGTGTGTGCTTTCACCCCTAACCCCTTTTAAGGAACACACCTGTTGCACAAGACAAGGTGTGCCTGACCGAAGAAAGGCCAGAGACATTTCCTTCTTGCTCAGCCGAATTTTAGCTGACACACAGCTCAAATTCACCAGTCTTCCTCTGCGTTGGCAGCAATGGAAGGCAAACTTGCATCTGTGTGAGGTTCTTTTCCTGTCTGGAGCCGGATGGGGAAAAGCTTCCATGAATTTTTCACTGGAGATGGAGTCCAGCGAAAGCTGAGTATTTTGTTTGTAGAGGCCCAAGCTGCTCTGGGATAAGCCTGTTTGTACTGCAATTACTATAGAGATGAAGAGAGAGTTGGTGCCAGATGATAAAGCCACTGGAGGAGGAGGAGGAGGAGGAGAAGGAGGAGGAGGAGGAGGGGGAGCAGGAGGAGGAGGAGGAGGAGGAGGAGGAGGCCAGTCCAGTGATATTGGCTGGACACCACACTCTGTGACCCTCTAGCTTTAAAGTGTGCTTTAACCATCTAACATGCAAAGGGTACCAGGAGGAGAACTCTTTCCTTTAAGGTTGCTCTCAGTGTCTCTATTTATAACTGATCAGAATTCCCAAGAAAGTCTAAACCTCATGAATGCTACTCTGGAGGAGGCTGATCTCTAAAAGTCACAGGGAAACCCCCACATCTTAGTATGTTGAAGGTGGCTTTGCTTTTGGTCTGGACTTAGGCTGTCTCTCTAACTTCAGCCTCTGCTCTGATTTCCACAGTGATCTCACTGGTTTACGTCCCAACCAGCAGTCTCTTTTCTCGGCACCCTTGACAGCATTTGTTGTTATTTTTCTTTTAATATTTCATATAGATATTTATTATAAAATACTTGCTTTCTTCCATTTGTTTCAAAGCATTTTGTTAGTTCTTTGAATATTTTATACATCACATTATGATCATATTTACCCATCTCCCGACTCCTCCTAGATCCATCCTCACTATTCTAAACCCACCCATCTTCTCTGCCTGCAAGGTTCAGGGTTCTCTTAGGAAGAGGAGATAGAAAGACTATAAGCGCCAGAGGCAGTAGATGACTATAACAAAAGCCAGTGTGTTCCAGACAACACAGGGCAGTTGTACTCTTAAGCTTGTGGTGGTTGAGACAGCATGCATAAGACCTGCACAAAATCCAGCCAGACAAAATTCTAGCATGGAAGAAGAAGGTGGGAGTCAAATCTAACCCCTAGCAGAGGAGCATTGGCAACTGCTGGGAAATGGAGAGCTAGCTTTCTTTAATGCGGTAGGCCCTGATGTGTTGACTGTGCTCCAGTGGATAGCCACACCCAAGAGTATAAAGCACTGCAAATGGACGTAATGAGTTAAAAGATAATTTGGATTCTTAACAGCTGCTATTCTTACTGGCCTGAGGAGGGATCTCAGTGTAGTTTAATTTGTATTCCTCTGATGGGTAGGGGTGTTGAACATTTTTACATGGTTATTGGGCATTTTAATCCATTTTCTGAGAACTATCTACATTTTGCTAGCTAGCTTATTAATTGTGCTGACTTATTTTATTGAGTTTTTTGTATATGCTAGATATTAATCTTTTATCTGAGGTGTAGTAGCAAAATATTTTCCCCAGCCTATAAGTTTTTGTTGTTTTAGTCAATCAATTTGTCTTTTCTGCATGGATGGTTTTTTATTTTTATTATTATATTTCTCTCTCTCTCTCTCTCTCTCTCTCTCTCTCTCTCTCTCTCTCTCTCTCTTTCTCTCTCTCTCTCTCTCCCTCTCTTTGGTTTTTCGAGACAGGGCTTCTCTGTGTAACAGGCCTGGCTGTTCTGGACTTGCTTTGGCTGGCCTTGAACTCAGAGATCCGCCTACCTCTGCCTCCCGAGTGTTGGGATTAAAGGCATGTGCCACCTTGCCCGGCATTTTAAAAATTATTTATTTATTCACTTTACATCGAGGTCATAGCTCTATCCCTCCTCTATTCCCAGTCTCACTCTCCCACTCTCTTGCCCATCTCTCCTCCCAGTCCTCAGAAAAAGGGACCACCACTTCCAATCCACCCAGATCATCAAGTTCTGCATGAATGATTTTTAATTCTATGAAATTCATTTGTCAATTAGTGGCATATATCTTACAGTACTTGTCCCCTAATAGTTTCAGTGTCTCTAGCCTCACATCAAGGTCTTCAATCAATTTGACGTTTAACTTTGTGCAGGGTGAGAGAAAGGAATCTAGTTTTATTTGCATGTTCTTGTTAATTCATTCACAAGTGAGTGTCTAGTTTTCCTAACCCCATTTCTCGAGGATGTCATGCTAGGCTACTCTGAGCTTCTTGGTGGTCATTCCTTGCCCTCCTCTTCAATCATGGCATGAATGAATAACCTCTTAGGGGAACAAACACTAGGCTGCATGTCTTCATCACTGATTTTCTTTGAGAAGGACGTGTTCCATCTACGTTCTGTAACATGTCAACTTATTATCAGAAGGTAAAATGCTCTGAAATTTCTTGCTTAGCCACCATTTGTTAGTGATTGATATGAACTTGCATTGTTATGAATTAAAATGAAGATATGTATGTGCAAATACATTTTCTGGACTGATGCATTTATTTCTTTTCTTTGGGTAAGATCCTAGTAGAGAGAGCTATGTTAAAGAGCACACATAATTCAAGGGTTTGGGCTACACGTTTCCAAATGTACTTCTACCACGTAATTAGTTATCAATCAGTTGCTAACAACCAAATCCAAAATGGCTACTGAAGGAAGAAAGGCAGGCTGGAAGAACTGTTCTAGTGAAACGTGGAGAAAAACAGTCTTGTAGCGTCGTTATCCGCATGTCTGTCATTCATAAGTGTCCACTGCTTCCCAGGCTTTTAGTGGAAACCCAAGTACCCCTGTTGAGAGTTGTACAGCCAAATGGATGCCTTGTCAAGGCCACCAAGGATGCTTGACAGGCATCCTGGAGTTATGGTGAGTTATCAATTACAAGTGACACTTGATCTATCTCTGCTGCAATCTCCTCTGAAGGAGTTTCTCGCCAGGAACTATTATCCCTGGGAAACTAGAGCCAATACTGCATGTGCAGGAAGCACAATGGTGTAGTGGGTGTGGCACTAAAGGGAAAGGTGAGAATGTCAGGCTCCTTTCTTTTTCTTGGACATCTGACTGATGCTTTTCAGCAAGAAGGAAATGGTGTTAGGTACGGATTATTGATTCTGTGGATATATTTCCACCATGGAATACACTTGTCATTTTTCCAGGTTGCTGTTTTTCAGTTGGTGTAACAACTAACAAAGTTGGCAGGAATGAAAGCATTATACCCTGATGGCTCCTTGCTAGAGGAGACACTGCTGCCTTTCCCAGGATGAAGGAAGTGCAGTTCTAACTCATTTCTTCTCTGACCTGATGTATTTTTTTGGGCTATGAGTCCAGAGACGTCAGTCCTGGCAGAAGCAGTCCAGGTGTCCCCTCCACATGCACTACTATGGTCACTTATCCGTGAACACATGAAGAAGTAGTTAGACTCTTGGGGATAGGTCCTGGCAAACACTGACATGATACTCTCTTTACTCCACTTACTATTTACTCTTCTCCATAAGACCCTTTTATGAAGATTTGTTCCCCACACACTCAAGTCCATTCTGTGAGCATGGGCCTATTCACCAAACTCCTTGTAATCAGCCTTCATCAGCAAGATTTTGATAATGTGGAGAAACCATTGGCACTTCTATACTTCTGCTTATCTCTCTTGTAGAGAAAGTGAAGAAGAAAAACAAACAAAAAGGATGGTAAAAAGAACAGTCTTTAATTAAACACTTGCTATTTGAAGTTCCTTCATTTTCTTTACTAGAGGGTGGTGTGATGGCTGAACCATCAACTCATGAGTGATACGAGCATCAGCATGAGGCCAATCCATAAACAAACAAACAAGGTCCTTTAATTTTTTCCCCAATTTCCCAACTGTGTGTACTGAGCTCCCTATGAGGCTTGATCTGGACATGCCTGAGTGCTGGGTACATCCAGCCGAATGGCTTCATGGATCAGGGAACAGCCAGTTTTTGATGGTCAGCTCAGGACACCTGGTGACTTGTAGTCATGCATTTAATGTAGCAGAGGATCTGTAAGTACACCAAACACCCTGCCTCTAAAGGGTGATAACCATATCCACAGGAACATAACCTTGCATCAGGTCCTCTGGACTCAGACGGCCATTCTCCTTCTAGAATTTCCCTGAACTTTGTACAGGCATTCCATTCTGCATCTCTTACAGGGGCTGCTGTGTCTCAAAGCCAAATGTTCTTTGGGACTGGACCATCTTGAGGGCCTTCTATTGTCTTGGGATTCCTTGAAAAGTGGTGGTGGCCCTGTGTAGTATTTGGTAACTGGATGAAGATGCTGAGATGAATGTAAAGGCTTTTGCCCTTGAAGCTGAAAGAGGCTTCATGAGAAGTTATGGTGTGTTCATGAGGCATCCTATTCTCTTGTGCTTTAGGGAGACTGCCCTTATAGGCCTCAGATAGTGGAATAGTTAAACTTTCAATGGTGGCAGAGGGAAGATCTTTGAATTTTAACTCCTCTATACTGTATCCAAGACATATTGGTATCTGCTATTTACATCGTACTTATGCAATGGTGAGGTGATCAGGGTCTGTGGAATAGATTATAAAAGAGTCAGAGAACCAACCTGTCATCAGATGGTGAAGATGTAGTTCTAAGTGAAAGCAAATTGTTTCAAGTGAATTATGGTTATTGGAAAGGAAACGAAATTGTCAGGTTGATAGATTTATATTAGGCACCAGGATCTGTTGATTTGCTTCAATAATGAGATTATTCCAGGACCAGCAGGGGTATTTAATATAACCATCTGATTATGATAATCAACATCATTTTTCAAGGTCCACCTTTCTTTTGTGTAGACTAAATGGGTGAGTTGAGTGAAGATGCCGTCTGCATCAGCCTTCTTGTTTCTTTGGAACTATGATGGCCAAATTTATCTCCATGACTTCATCTGTGATGCATGGGATTGCTTTTGGTTTACTGTTTTGTAGGATGCATGGAATGAGAATACAGCTCATGGACCAGCTCCTTTCCTTGCATGTCTGGTCCAGGGAATCCCCATAGAAATAGAAATCATCACCACAGGGGCTGGAGAGATGGCTCAGAGGTCAAGAGCACTGGCTGTTCTTCAAATGGTCCTGAGTTCAATTCTCAGTAACCACATGGTGGCTCACAACCATCTATAATGAGATATGGTGCCCTCTTCTGGCATGCAGGCAGAATACTATATACATAATAAATAAATCTAAAAGGAGAGAGTCTTGTCTTCACAACTCATCCCTTGATTGGTGACTCACAATGGCATTCTAGATCTCCGGGAATTGGTGTTCATTTAGAGGTAGTATCTAACAATCTTTGAAAGGTTGCATATTTTCCTGTCTTTGTTGCACATATCTGTATGTCAATAGCCATGGACTTTTTGAAATAATGTAAGAAGAGTATGTATAGCATACATTGTGAATTTTAACAGAAACCTTTGCCCAGTGTATTCAGGTTCCTTTCTTTTCTTCACACCATACCAATAATACTGTTCTTTATACTTCTCACAGGCTGATATCCAACCAACTTGCCGAACTACTTGAGACAAAGCAATGAACTGGTGAATTATTTATTCATTTATTTATAGTGATGGGTCTTTTTTATACTAGGCAAGTGTTCTATCATTAAGCTATATCCTCAGCCTTCCATTTAAAATTTTTAATTGAATATTTTTTTTTCTGGAAGAAAGTGATATATTTATGCTAGAAATTTTAAAAAATACAGAAGTGTTTTCAGTGCAAGCTCACAATTTGTTATAGTTTCTCAATTTTCTAAAAAGGTATGTGTGTATGTAACTGTGAATAAAGATATGCTTTCCTAAAAATGGAAGATCAGGATATGGTGTACAGTTTTATGACTATATTTACCATGTAAAGTTTTTGTACATTTTTGATGTCTATAAATTTCTTGCATATTGTAATCTTAACGAACATGATTACTGTTACCAATATTTACTGATTACAAACACAAAAAATAAAATAAATATTTATTACAACATCACCTAAACAGGTGGAAAATATATCTTACCAGTAAATCTTAGTCAATCCAAGCTCTGATCTTGTCTTTATAATCAGTCTGTCCACTTTCACACACTTCTCTCCCCATCTCAGTGGGAACTCTTGCAAATCTTTAACATTTTGTTTTCTTCCCTCCCCCTCCCTTCCTTTCTCCTCCCCTCCCCTCCCTTCCCTTCTCCTCCCCTTTCCTTCTCCTCCCCTCCTTTCGCTTCTCCTCTCCTCCCCCTCCCTTCTTTTCTCCTCCCCTTTCCTTCCTTTTGCCTTTTCCAAAGCAAGGGATTAAATAAGTAAAGCACATGATTTGTTATTGACACATACTTTATTTTTTCCACAGATATTCTTTCTATAATTCTTTGTCATATAAGTTCTCACTGCTGCTCCCAGGTCTCCTCCTTTACAGTACCTGGTTATAATCCTGGAAAGAATCAAAATATAGCCATGTATTGTATAATGACATTTTGGCCAATAATGGACTGCTTAATATAATGGTTATTCTATAAGATTATGGTGGAGCTGATGAAGTCCTGCTTCCTAATAACATTGTACACATTGTGACATCATAGCAAACCACATTTCTTGCATGTCTGTGGCGATACTGGTGTATACCTACTGCACTGTCATTCATACAGAAGTATAACAAGGCAATTATGCACATCATATAATAATGGATCATGAACAACCCTGTGGCTGTTGTATATTCATGAAGCTGTGATTGTTATTTTAGAGTACACTTCTCTACTTCATGTAGACAAATGTTACTATGAAACCGTGTGTCCTGTTACTGATGTAGCAATGCTGTCGATGTCTCCTCCTCATTTTTTTGTTTTGTGGTACTAAGAATGGAATTCTAGGACTTGCACATGCTGGGCAAGTACTCTAGAGCTACACTCTTTGCCTTTGGTGTTTTCAGACAGGGTGTCAAGGCTCATTCTGGCTTTCAATTTGCTATTCTCCTACCTCCACCCATGGTGTGACATGATCATAAGCTGCAGCAAGGTATGTAACTTACACCTCCTGCTCACAGTAAGAACGCACATTGATTGACCTGTGGCATCTAAGTTTGTGAAAGTTGCTGTATCATGTTTGCACAATAGTGAAATTGCTTAATGATTTATTTCTGAGAATACATCCCTGTCAGTCAGCAGCGCGTGACTACAGTAGGCAGGGACACGTGGAGCATGGGCATCTCCCTGCCAAGAAACAGTCTCAGAAGAGGTTATTTTGGGGGCTTCAATCAAGGCGGAGAGAGCTTCATTTTGCAGTGGAGGAAGGCTTCCTCTCTTTGAAAGGATAAATCAGCAAGATTTGGGGACTGAGATAATTTGAGTTCACTCAGATGTTTTAGTTCCCTATGCCAATTCTTGGTTTTCCCCATTTTTAGCCAATTCTGTAATGTTTATATAAATTGTATGAGATTGTTAAACTCCCCCCGCCGTGTGTGTGTGTGTGTGTGTGTGTGTGTGTGTGTGTGTGTGTAGATCTAGCTGTGTCCTATTCTAATATATTCCATATTGTACAAAACAGTGGTTTTGCTACCCAAGTAGCTTTTGACTTTGTTTGATGGTGAAGGATGATTGGGTTCTTAGGTGGACAAGTGGACAATGCCTTCTGTCCAACATCGCCCACACAGCACAGACTGAAAACCATTTCATCCCCAGTAGAAGAAAGAACTCCACCTATGAACCTTGAAGAAAGGGGAGTGAGACTGTAGGGTATACCAAAATCATATTACGGAATCCAGGCCCAATAACTCATTGGCTCTACCAGGCAGGGAAGGTATATGGGCCCCCTTGCCCCATTTGGCCACTATAAAACTCTAAATACTTAGCATTGCAGTAGTAGTGGCACCCACTGACCTGTCTACTGATAACTTGGTGAAGTATCATGGGCTGGCAGGCAGGGAGCTCATAGAGAACTTCACTTGGACCCGTGCTGTTGATGCTCACCTGTGTTACTGCCATATGTCATATTCCTGCTCCATGAGACCAACACACCTGGCTCTTATCTCTGAAACTGACTTCATCTTTGCTTTCAACCGTGAGACTCCCTCGGCCTCAGAAGTTCCTGGTAGTGTCTAGCCTTGGGTTGATCATACAAATTGCACTTGCATTTGTACCAATCCACATCCAGAGCATCTTGAACTTGGGTTCTTTCTGCAGGCCACATGATTACATATATACTTATATTCACTGCATGCTCTTTGGTGTGTAATACAGAGTCACAATTAGTAGCTAAGATGAAAAGAAAAGAACCTGTATTTGTCTTAGTCAGATCACCAAATTAAGTGGGATTAATTAGAAAACTGCTCTTATTGGAACTTCTGTACCTTGTGAATTTATATTGAATAAGTCTGACATTACAGAAAGACAAAGACAAACATGTCTGCCTATGTTTCTGATATAGCATGATTATGGCATCAGATGAGCACGCACGTATATGCACTGACTGCATGAAGAGGCCATAGGATAAGATCCTGTCAGGAACACTATTCACTTCTGTTAAGATAGGGTCTTTCATTGGCCTGGAGCATACAGATTAGGCTATCCTGGCTGTCCACTGAGCCTCAGGGTCCCCTCTGTCTCTGCTTCCCTAACCCAGCTATTACGTTTGTACAGCACCATCCCTAGTAGTTTTTTTAAAGAATCGTATTATTCTAAAGTCTTAGCTCAGTTTTAATTATCTTTCTTCAAACTTTTTAACATGTAATATACTTTGATAATTTTTCTCTTTCCCAATTCCTTCCAGACCTGTCTACCTCTCTACCTACCCAATATCATGTTCTCTCTCTGTCTCTTTCTTCATCTACCTCTCAAAACAAATTACAAATGAAAATAAATCAAACAAAAAGCCAATAAGACAAAAAAATGACAAAAACTCATAATGAAACAAAGTACACACACACACACACACACACACACACACACACACACACACACACACACCCCAAATATTTCTGGGCACAGGGCCTGCTCTGGATTGTGGTCGACACTTACAGTGATATTCTATTAGAGAAAACGGATTTTCTCTTTGCCAGCAGTTATCAGTTGCAAACAGCTTCTTGGTTAGGTGTTGGGCCCTGTGTCCACTTCTGGATTGATCTGTGCAGAATCTATGAGTGATGCTACATTCATGTAAGTTCATACATATATCAGTTCTATTGTGTCTGGAAGACACGGTTTCCTTGGAGTCTCCTGCTACCTCTGGATTTCACATTATTTCTTCTTCTACTACCTCAGAGATCCCTGAGACTTGAGGGGAGGCATTGAGGAAAAGAACCCATTTTGGACTGAGTGCAGCACACAGTTGTAGGTCTTGGTGTTAGTTCTCATCTACTGAAAGAAGAAGCTTCTTATATAAGGTTGAGCAAGACTCTCATCTATGAGTGGAACAGTATGTCACCAGGAGCCATTTTATTACTATGTTCCTATGCCTAGCATTTCCATGTAGGTTCTGAGGACAAAACTCATGTCCTCATGCATGCAGGCACCAGCTATACCAACTGAGCCATCCCTGCAGCCTGAGGCGGCAATGTAACAACTCGTGTCGTGCTTTAGCGTTAGTGATTTAAGGGCTGCTACAGGAACAGTCCAGAACTTCCTGGTCTCACTGTCTTTCTTTAAACTCAGTACATGGTCACTACACAGGCTTGCCCTTCTCTCAGTGTAATGATTTATACACGCAGCCATTCTGCATAATCTTGCCTTGAGTAGCTCCCCAATGATCACAGATAACAATGAGACAATAAATGCAATATGACATTGTGATTGTGAATCTCGATGTCCATCCCATCTCCTAACAGTATTCAATCCCAGATTTAAAATATATTTTTAAAAAATTTTATTTTATGCATCTGAGTGTTTAACTTGCATGTATGTTTGCACACCACATGTATGTTTAGTATCGAAAAAGTCCAGAAGATCCTCTAGAGCCATTACCATGTGGGTCCTGGGAGCCAAACCTGAGTCCGCTGTAAGGGTAACAAGTGCTCTTAACATCTGAGTTGTCTCTCCTGCTCTTAGTCCCAGATTCTTACTTTCATGAGTCTGTTACTTCCTCCAATTAGCTGCATGTAATACATGGAATATCACTGAACAGTGGACAAAGGAGTTTGCCTCAGCCTGATTAACCAAAGGGTATTTACTGCTAAGTATTAAGTCACTTCTAGAATCACCATACCCACGGAGATTGAGGCTGTTGCTCAGATTTCAGGAATAACTATCTGTAAGACTCACGGTCATGTTTCTCCACTATGACGAGAAAGTCTCACACTCAGGCACACTGACTTCAGCAGTGAGATGGATGTTCCAGTGTCAGACGCTCTTCCTAGTTTATTGTATTTGATTGGTGCCTGCTAAATGATGCTCAAAGCTCAGCTGGGTGACATAGATTTGCACTTTCCAGGCTCTGCAGGGCAGGAAGTCACACTAGGAAAAAGCTCTGTTGCATTCCAAATGAGACAACCAGTAATGTCGCTGTAGAACGGGAGAAAGTGGACTTCCGCAGGCTCTCACCTCACCCTCCTAATTTTGATCAGTTCAGTAGATGAAGCTGTGTTTTCACTATTTTATCTTCCTCTTGTTGATAACTTTATTCTGGAATTCTTTTCTAGTTTTGAACATGTCTTTACTTTCTATATTTTAATATCAAATACCTATTTTTGCCTTATTGCTTTGTAAGCTCTTTTTAGTGTAAGTTTAACTTTTTGAAAGATTGTCATGCAAAATTTAAACTTTGGAGTGCTCAGGCATTTTACTTTTTCTTTTATGTCTACTCAGTTGCAGCTTAATTTTAAAATTTCACTTTTTACTTTGCAATAATGTAAACATTTAGTAACTTTGGTATAGATTTCAGCCTTGTTTTTACACTAAATCTTTATCTGCTTTGTGTATCGTATATAATATAGATCAAGACTACAATTTCACGTTTTCCAAATGGTGATCCAGGCACCCTCATCATACAAGCATCTCAGTATCCAAGGGAGGTTGATGCCAGGACTCCAGAAAATATCCAAATCCATGGTTGCTCAAGTCCCTATATAAAACATGTAAGTGGCATGGTGGCCCTTACCCTTAAACCAGCACCAGAGGGTGGAGGTGAGAAGTCCTCCATTAAATCAAGGCCAGCTTTGTCTACATTCCAGGTTGCTGACCAGCCAGGAGAGATACTGTTTCAAAAAAATGTCATGGAATTTACACATAACCCATGAAAATCATACCATTAAGCTCTGCCCATCACTAGATGGCTTGATACAATGTGAATGCCATGGAAACAGGTGCTAGACTTTTGTTTAGAGAATATATCTTTCCTCCTTTTTTGTTAGATGTTTTTTATTTTTTACATATACATTTATATTATTACACATTCATACGATGAACTACTTACAGCAAGAAGAACCATGAGACAATCAGGAGTTACATTAATGTTACATTCTTAGTGTTTTGGCTATTTGTATTTGGCAGCCTTGAAGAAAACATCTTTCCTATCTTGGAGTGTCTAAAATTCTGAATGTAAATCAATATCTATCATATCTCATTATTATCAATTGGAAGCATCTATCTAGACCTGAAACACATTAACCCCTATGCAACTAAGCTAAATTGTTAAATTAAACTGTCTGGTCTTCAACACAATCAGAAACTTGAGAAAGAATAAAATCAACTACCTGAGCATACAGGAGGTACAGGTTAGCAGTTTCCCTAATGAGAAGATGACAGAGACAGTTTGCTACCTGAACAGGCACCGAAACCCAAAACTCTGTGTAACATTGGAGCATCGTATTCAGCCTTTTGGCCCAAAATATCTGACAGACATATCTGTGAGGCAGGAACTATTGAGGACTTGCTTACCCTGTCTGGGCAGAGTTTGACTATCAACTCTGCCTGCATCCAAGCTTGACCTTTTTAAGGCAGAATTCTGTCTGTGGTAGAAATGAGGACATTTTGTCCAGTGGTTTGTTTGCCACATTTGAAGCTATCTCCGTAAGGAGGTTCTTTGACGCTCATCATCTTCTTTGAGGTAGGTTGGGTTTTGCCAGGAGTTAACCTTTCTCATTGTCAATGAATCTTTAAAATAATAAAAACATTTTAAAATGCCATATTCTGTATGTCTCTGAGGTTTTTGAAGACCTTATCTAACTATTTTACCTCATCTTTCTATAGCATCATATCTATATATTACACCCAAGATATATATTCTTGTAATAAAATAGACAGGTAATTGATAGGACCATAATTTGCTCAACTAACAATTCACTTGTATAGCTTACTTATCCTAAACATCCTGCAATAGCACTTTCAAAGTATTGGAAATAAACCTTGTATTATAATTGAGTTATATGGGTACAATACCTCATATTAGAGTAGAAACATATATAATGTGTGTGAAAAATAATCTTACATTTTAATTCTATACCACTATATCTAAAATTAAACTTATTTTTATACCAATGTACAAAATTCTTTATAAATGAATTAAAAGTTACTTTGTAACAATTAAATCCTTAACTTGAGGAACAGATTCAATAACTTACTTTTTGTTCCATCTTCCCTACATATTTCTATATTCCCCTTTCTTTCTTTTCAATCCCTACCTCCAAACCTAAAAATGGAAGGTAAAGGAGACAAGAGACATCCCTGAGTACAACCTTGTTTTTTTTGTCTCTAAATAAGACTAATAATAACTTATAACCAACTCTCATTGAAAATAACCCTTTATATCCCAAGAAAGCAACCAAAAACCTACCTGACCCCCTTTAAAGAAAATAGGGTGTCGTTATCTTAAGGTTTCTTCTTGGGGAAATGGTTAAACAAACTACAAATAGCATTTGTGGCCCAGTTTCTAAATGTTGAGAAATTCCAGGTTTAATTAGAGTCCTGTGTGGGACAGTCTGAAATGCTGGACCAATTGGGATTGGAAGCTTTTTCTGAAATCACCCTGGGAGCTGTCTTGTTTTGATGAAGAGCAACAACTGAAGCACTTGGTGCTGGAACATGAAGGATGCAGGATGTCAGTGTCCAGCATGCTGAGATGAATGAATCCTGTCAGGTATGATCCAATGCCAGTGTCCAGTTCTTTTGTTCTGAAAGAATATAATTTCTCACAAACATTATACAGTCCTAAAATTATACATGTATAAGGTGTGCATGATGCACAGAAAAATTAAGGCTATTTCTTGGTTCTTTGTATGAGCAGAAAAAAAGGCATATATAAATCTTCACTCATGCCATCATGGCATCTAATAATAATTCATAGGAATTCTGTAGCCAACAAGAAGCATTGCCTATGCCTAGACATTCATGTCTCGGCCAGTGTCAGAGCTATTCCCATGCAGTTGGGTTAGCAATATAAGTTATCTGCTTGTTCTGCAGCTTAAATTCTTCATATCCCGATTGTATCCCCCTCCCTCATCCCTTCCCTCTCCCTCCCTTCCCTAGTCCTCTAGAGAATACATCTTAACATGTTGAATGAAGTCAG